>NC_140587.1:80508547-81708547 GCF_964204655.1 Triturus cristatus | reverse complement strand
CAGGCCATGGTTCCTTCGAACGCGGCGCCTTCGGCGGCTGGGCTCCGTTTCGGGAGGGCACCAGGCATTAGAACCTCTTGGGCATAGGTCTTCCCTATGCTGCCCACGACAGGCGACACTACCGGTTGGCAGGGCCGGCTCAGTTGGGGTCGCGGGTGCGCTTGCTGTCCGGATCCACGCCTTCCCCTGGGCGACTGGGTTTGCATGCTCGCATTGCAAGGGCTGCTTGCAAAACAACAGTCTTACGTGCGGCGTTCCGGCCGGGCCACTTTCAACAAGTCTAGCACCATAGGCACGGTATAGAGCATTGCATAGGAATCCGTCCTGCAGCTATATGTTTACTCCTCATACCCATGTCTTGCTGTGAGCTGCCAACTGGGAGCGGAATGCTAGGTTCGAGCGCAGAGTCCGTTTTCGTCCTGCAGTTCTGTCTATCTCTCATCTCCCCGTGTGGCTCTGGGGTTTGCAGCCCAGAGGGCACCTTGCGGCGAGCCAGTTCATTGTTGAAGGCGGCGCGGTGAGGGGCAGAGCCTGGAGCCCCGGGAACCTTGAGGCGCGAGTCCGGCCGCTTGGCAGTGAATGCAGAGGCATGGTTTGCCCCCATGCACTCTTACCAGGAGCATTTCTGCCTTAGCAACTGGCGGTTGGGCACCGCGCAGCTCTCCTGCTCTGCTGACGGTCATGGGGGTACGGGGCAGCATGGAGCTGGACAACCACCACCTGACGTGACCTTAGGATCAGCTACTAACTTAGATTGACAAGGCGGGTGGTTAAGCTTTACGGTTAAAGCGTTCGACCGTGAAGCGGGGGAACCGGGTTCAAGTCTCGGCAACGAGGCTTAACTTACGGTGTTTCTGGGAAAATCTATTATCTCCCGGTTCCTTACAAATTGAATGTGTTCTCATGTAACAGAAATGGTGCTCATGTATGCGCTCTGATCCCCGAAGTCATTGTTTTTGTTTCACAAATTTCAAGGGTATAGCATGGTAATTTGTTTGACTGGGGTTGGGTATGTTTTCTGATCCGTTATGTTTCCTTGCTCACAATGTTTCATTATTGCTCCGTGGCGGCAACCACGCCTATTGTTGTTTTGGGGGCTCTCCTTGTCACAGGGGCTCTACTATGGAGTCGGGAGTGGATACAACATGCTTTATATCAGGGGCACTGGGTTACCAGCAGAATGTAGGGGTTACTGGCCCCATGTGCAGGTCTCATTTATGTTTGGTGTTCCCAGTGATCGCTAAGGAGTGGGAACACCCGCCGTCAGGGAAACTTATAATGACAAGGCGAGTGGATAAGCCTTACGGTTAGAGCGGTCGACCTCAAAGCTGGGAAACCGAGTTCGAGTCTCTACATTGAGCTCAACATATTGTGATTCTGGGCAAGTCAATCAATCTCCAAGGTCCTTAGAACGAATGTGTTCTCTTGTAACGGAACTGGTGCTCATGTTAGCGCTCTGATGCCCGACGTCTCGGTTTAGTTTGCGCTTTATAAAACTCTACAAAGAACTAAAATAAATAAATATTCTTAGTTCAGCCCTGAAGGCATGCAAAGACCCAGGGACCGGATCGTACACGGTAATTGACCACACCATACCAACACAGGTACCCCGTTGTAGACAGTGTCATGCGGCTGAGGGCGCTTATTTCCCCCTGGGGTATCAAGCTCTTGTGCTCCTGTTGTGCGTGGGGAAGCCCTCCGATGAACACTGTATCACCTCCTCATACCAAGGCCTCATGGTGCTGTCAAGTTGCCCATATTGGTTCCGTTTTCGCAGCAATATGAAGGTAACTCTGATTGGAAGGTTGGGAAGGGGTAGTTTTCCTTGAAGAAACACAGGCTGAGGGTCCGTGACGGAAGCGATAATGTCCTCGCTTGTAAACGCACAGGTGGGACACTATTCAACTGGCAAGTAAACAAGGGCACTTCACAGTCTGTTGTCGCAGGCCCCTTCTTTAAGGCAGATTAGCGGTGCAGATTCCCAGTTATGCTGGGTGTTAGAAATGGGGGTCTCTAGTTGGCAATGGCTGGCCACTGTCCAAGTAGGGACCCTTCTTCCTAAGTCAGAGTAAGCAGCGTAGCACGAGCAGCTAGGCTTATCTCAGAGGCAGTGTGTGAAGCATTTATGACCATACACAGTAATACAATGAGGAACACTACAAATGGACACCACTCAAGTAGTTATAAAAAATAGGTATATTTATATAGACTTCATCACAAGACCAATAACAGTGAAAATCCACAATACTAGAAAAATTGGGTTACTTTAAAAATGCTGCAAAAATAGTTCAAGGTGCACAAAATGATGTTCAGTTCAATGCAGTGGTCTCTGCGACCCTTTTACTCACAAAGTATCTGGATTCCGTAGCAAAGCAACAAAAATGTCGCTAAGGAGTTGTAGCGATAAATTTCCTCACGCTAACCAGCGATGCGGTGAATCCTTACCGCAAGGGAGGATGATGCGCTGGGTTGCGGGAAGGACAAAGCGACAACCTTCTTCACGCTAAGCCGGTGATGCGATAAAATCCTTGCCGCTAAGGGAGGATGATGCACCGAGCCTGTTGCGTGTGCGATCTTGCTGCGATGAAAGAAAATGGCGCTCCGCGAGGGAGCGACGATCCTGATGCGATGCGGGGAAAAAGGCGAACGCTCGGCATCCGCGCTGCGATGAGCTTGATGCGATGATTTGGGGTTAGCGAGCGCTTTGGGGCCCGCTAACAAGCAATGTGACAATCTTCGGGATAGCGGGCTTTTTCAGGCCCGCTGACGGGTGATGCGATGATATTCGGGATAGCGGGTGTTTTCAGGCCCGCTGACGGGTGATGCGATAATCTTCGGGGTTAGCGAGCGCTCGGCGACAGCAGAGCGACGATTTTTCTCACGCTCACCAGCTGCAGCGGCCCGCTAACGGGGGTTAGCGACGATTTTCAGCACTCTTTTCTCAGCAGTAGAACTAGAGGCCCTGGAACTCACAGGAGCCTCACCTGCAGATAGGAATCCTCGCTGGGAGGACACAGGAGGCTGGTGGTGGAGTCTGATGTGCCTGAGACTCCTGCAGGAGGCTAGCTCTCTTCTAGCTCTTGGGTGATTGCTGTAGCCACAAAATAAAAGTTCCTTCAAAGTCCTTTTCCTCTTCTTCCAAGTCCAGTAGTAACCACTGCAGGCCAGTCCCAGAAACAGCACACAAGCACAAGGACAGTCCTTCTCCTGCAGATTCCTGTAGTCACACGCACAGAGGTTCTTCTTGTTGTCCAGGAGCAATACAAATTGTAAGAGTTTGGGCACAAATATTTATACCCCCAAAGTCTTTGTTCTTAGGGGTCACAAGTCTCTGAACCCAGCCATAACCAGTTCTGCCCAGCCCTGGAGCACTTTGTTTACCAGGCTGCATCCTTCATTTCAGAAAGAGGGGGTCTGCCTTCAGACGCACAGTGGTAGGTGGAGCCAGCATTCACCTTGCCAGGCACAGCCCTATTCAAGTGCAGGAGCTACCCCTCCCCTCACTCCAAGGCAGATCTCTCTATTCAACCCAGGTCTGACTCAGCCTGCCCTGTCCCTCCAAAACCAGACAGCCAATACACATAATAGCAGAGCAAACTGGAAGGCTTAGGCAAGAAAGTACCTATACTCTAAAAGTGGTAGTTTCAAACACAGAATATAAAAATAACCTTCACTAAAAGATATATTTTAATATTCTGAGCTCAGGCATACTAAATTCGTTTTTCTACCATGTTCTGTGGGTCAGTTAGGTCTATAGAATGTAATAGCCCAGACCTCCCATTCTGGCCTATGGAGAACAGGTAGCCTTACAGTAGTGAAAAACGAAATTGGGTGTAATTCACTACTAGGACATGCTACACACATCAGGGCATGTCCTACCTTACACATACAAGGCACCCTATCATAAGGGGGGCTTACAGGATGCCAAGGGAAGGTTTAGGGGCTGGGAAGTGGGTGCACTTCACAGCCGAGATGGCAGTTCTGGACTGCACGCAGACACTGCAGTGGCAGGTCTGAGACACACTTTACAAGCTGCTTCTGTGGGTGGCACAACCCAGTGCTGCAGGCCCACCAGCAGCATTCGGTTTACCAGCCCTGGGCACACACGGGCCACGCTGTTAGGGACTAACAGGTAAACCAAATAAGCCAATCATGGATGTACCAATTCACATGTCATCTTTACAAAGGGAGCATTCGCGCTGTGGCACTGAATGGCAGGGGCACAGCGCCCAGAGCATCTATAACCAGCAAAAACAGAGGAGACACAGCGAAAAATGGAAGGGAGACTCACGCCAATGGTGCCAGGTCTAACACTGGGATAGTATTTTGTGTGTTACCACGCATAGGGTACTGCGCGTAAAGCACCATGATCCCAATCTCGAAGAGGTATAGGTGTCCCACGGGCTGGACCTTTGTCATGGAATGGGGGCTGAGGTTTCAGTCCCAGCTCCAGCTAATTAGTATTCCTTCACCCAAATCTAGATGGGCCAAGTCCATGCCAGACAATAACCTAAATCAACTCCCTGACGGGCTCAGGCTCATGTGTTTATGGCTGTCGTCGGTGTGGGTGAGCATATTGGCACTGGGTTGCATGGGGGCGATGGCCTCACCCCTCCATCATTTTCAGGTGCTGGTAGTTCTTTGCGCAGTTTTTGTTTCATAGGAGCACGTGGCGAGCGTTGCCAGGGACCCGTGGTCCACTCTTCGCAAGGGGGCGAGGCCCAGAAGTTTAGTCGCAAGTTCTCTGCACAAACTGGCCCTGTAGAACCTGGAATGCACAGGCGCGCTGCTAGCGCCAGTTGTAGCTGGGTAACTGCTGCCTGAGTGGTTACCCTTGAATGAGTGTTTCTCGTCGTACTTCTGTCCTGTGCCGGAGTGCGTCCAGATGGTTTAATTTACTTGCAGTCTTGTATAGCGTGGACTTGGCCCGAAGTCAGAAGGCTTTTCAACAAGAGCAGGACAACAAGTGTACTGCGTGTTAGTGACATTGATTTAACACAGCTGCCAAGGCAGAACGCTATGTGTGACATGATCCAAATTTCAGTGTAATAATGTGAGGTTTCAACGACTAAGGGTGACACTTCCACCGTTACAACAGGGGCACTCTTGAGTATCAGGGCCTCGTGGTGCTGTAAAGTTGCTCATATTGGTTCAGTTCCCACAGCGATAGGGAGGTAACATTGATCGGAAGGGGTGGTTTTCCTCTAGGAAACACTGAAGGTACGTGTTTGCAGCGATAATGTTCTCACTGGTAAAGGCACAGGGTGAATAGGTTCTCAACTGGCAATTGGACTATGGCACTTCGGAGAGCACTACAGTTCCCAACACACATTGCCCGTCCATGTTTTCAACATGGGTGCACACGCCACCCTACACGGGCCTCTCTTGCCAACGCCTGGTGTGTACTGCGTGTAAGCTACATTGATTCAACACAGCTGCCAAGGCAGAGCGCTATGTGTGACATGCTCCAAATTTCAGTGTAATATGTTACGTTTCAACGACTAGGGGTGACACTTCTCCATTACAAAAGGGGCACGCTTGTTTGGTTCGCAGCCCAGGCATCTTCAGTTTGTTCGCTAAAATGGTGACGCTGTGTGCATTTACGCATGAGGTGACTGTGTATGTACACATGAGGTGGCGCTGTGCGGGTACACATGAGGTGGTGCTGTGCAGGTACTTATGAGGTGGCACTGTGTGGTTGCACATGAGGTGGCGCTGTGCGGGGTTTGCACATAAGGTGGCGCTGTGCGGGGTTGCACATGAGGTGGCACTGTGTGGGGTTGCACATGAGGTGGCGCTGTGTGCGGTTAAGCATGAGGTGGCGCTGTGTGTGGTTACACATGAGGTGGCGCTGTGTGCAGTTACACATGAGGTGACTGTGTGCTATTACCACTGTGTGCAGTTATACACGAGGTGACACTGCAGTTACATACGAGGTGGCACTGTGCAGTTACACACGAGGTGACACTGTGCAGTTACACACGAGGTGACACGGTGCAGTTACACACGAGGTGCCAGGACTCAGGAAGTGACACCGTTTGCAAGCACACAAGAGGATACGGTGTGCAAGCGCACAGGTGGAGACACGTGTGGAATTTAAGGATGGAAGGGGCGGTGGCACCCAGTGGCTGGGAGTATTACAAGCATTTCAACAACCTTGGCATGCCTGAAGAGTATATGCAGCCGCGCTAATGGGAAGAGCATGACTCTGATTTTTAAAGTATAGTTGGCAAACCTGGAGTGAACTGCAGAACAGCTTGGGCCTCGTGTTAGATGATGCAGACGTTTTAACTCTGTTTGGACTTGCCATGTTGCTGCGCTTCTAAGACAGGTGAAAGCCTCCTGAGAGGTTCGGCTGCATTAGATTTGTTTCAACATTAGAACTTGGGCCTACAATCTCCTGGCATTTTGCAGTTATAGAAAGATATGCAGCATCTCCAATGAGAAGAGCCTGACACCTTGAGTAAAGTATATTTGGCAAACTTGGGGTGGACTGCTAAAACAGCTTGGGCCTCACATGTTAGATGATGCAGGGGTCGGTGGGCACACACATGTTACCAGTGGGGGGAAGCACCCCACTTTTCCAGGTAATAGGGCCAGCAGTCTGGGGCATCTAAGTTCAGGGTAATTAGGGGGGGCGTGCTAACTTTGTATTGGACTGGCCACGTTGCTGCGCTTCATAGACAGAGGTTGACTGTCTCCTGACAAGTCCGGCTTGCATTGTAGTCGTTTCAACGTGGGAATTGGGGCATACAATCGCCTTGCATTTTGCAGTTATAGAAAGAAAAGAATTGTAAAGGAATAGCAGTGTAGGAACTGGGCACACCTAGCAGTAAAGCCAGCAATTAGGAAGAATTGGGGGGTGTCAGATATTTCTTTGCAGTAATATCGAGGAGCTGCGGCTACGTTCCAACAGTGTGAGATACTTTGATGACTGGCGTGCTTTTATCCACAGGTTAACGGTGCAGGTTAACGGGCCGCATCTGTCTCTGTGGGTTTTATGTGTGGTCGGGTCATTTGACCGAGTTGAACCATTATCACTGGATATATCTGGGCATGAAGGTATGCCAGGCTAGATTCTAGCGAAGGCAGGTAGCGGTACTTATGGGATATTTGATGTATTGTCTCACTGGCAGTCCACCATGCAAGGGGACTATGTACCTAGGTTATGCACATCAGGCAGAGGTGACCAGTGGAAGCAGGAGGGGGATTGCACAGAACAGGACATTGCTCAGGTTAGATGCCGGCGAATTGTGGCTACACTACTTTACTTGACTAAGTAAACCGGGACTGATTCACAGGCGGGGTGTGGTGGTGGTGGTCTCTACCTCATTTCACAGGATCATTCCCTGTTGGGTCTATCTAATGATCATCTCTTTGGGCTTTAAATTTACAGCCTCTTTTGTCTCAGCCATACTATGCGTAGGTTAGCCATGGACTTTAAGAAGTGCTAAAATGGACCTCTAATGCTATAGTACAGCATCTAGTTTACCGGTGCTATTTGTACCTCATTAGCACCAGCAGAGGCTAACAGAGGTAGCAGTAAGCTTCCATTTATTTCGCCTGGGATTGGGGATGGCAATGTCATCAAAATTTTGCATCGAAGAAATTGAAGAGGCAAAGACATACCTGTGATGGTGCAACGCGCACTCAGCAGTAGAGCCAGCTAAGTTTCAACATAATCCTGGTATACCGGCAGGATAAACGTAAGGTCATGGGCTACACACGAATAGGCACTTTCTGTCAGCTGGGGCGTTAGTCTGCCATTCCCAAGAGGGTCCGGATTGCCTTGTTGTTGTTGATATTGAGCGGATGGAGCACTAATACGGACAAACTACCAGAGCACTTTTTGCAGTAATTGTTAAGGTTAAATTGATTGAATTGTTGGCATGTTACCAGTTGCTTCAGTTAAGCGAATTTTCCTTGGGAGTTGTCAGCGAACATTCGGACTGCAATGTTGGTGGTTAGCCGGTTGGCAGGACATTTAGATTGGTGTTTCTAGCTCAGGCATATCCAAGTACGGGTTATGGGGCCTGAAGTCTGCCCTGGGATATAAGTTCACAGGCAGGTGGAGCGGACGAACTGAAAAGGGCTTGGGTTCGACCGCTGGTCACAGGTTCAGATCCTGGTAGGTCCTCTTAGCAGTTCATCCTTCTGAGGTCGATGAAACAAGTACCATTGAGTTGAGTAACAATAACATGGGCAAATTCTCCCGCCCTATAGCCTTGGCTGGCAGACATGCAGGTTGTGGGAGTTGTCATCCAACAAGTGTGCTATGGGCCATAAGATTGGGGAAACCCCTAGGTTAAGCACAAATGGGCTACAAAGTATTAAAGAACACTTGGCATTCCCAGTATTCTAAAAGAGCAGGTATTAATACTTGTGGTTCCCCTCGGGTTCACACTGTCCTTTCTGCTCCCTGGTATACTAGCAGAAGTTTGGGAGGGCGAGGAGTCACCCAGGGTGGTGACTGGCGGAATGCGATGGACATACTCCGACAAGTGATATAAACAGATAACTGTGTGAATGAGGAAGTAAGGCGGGCTTGATAACTCTTACTTCCACCCGCATTGGCACTTCTTGTCAGGAATGGATTGTCGAAGGTATTGCTCTTCAGCCAGCCAATGTTAACATTGAACCAACACCAAACCAATTGTGGGTGCATATACATGAAGGGCTGGGCGAGGCGGGTACCACGGGTACTGGGTCCCCCTCCGAGTTGCAGACTCAGCAGGACATGCTAACAGGTGGGGCGGTGGGAATCCCAAGGCATTTGAGGGGACAGCCGGCCGTAAGCCACCCTGGGAGGGATGGTGTAATTGAGCAGGCACTGGAACGGCTTCTGTAGAAGGAGCGGCCCGGACAGGGGGGGGTGTGTCTCCCCTCTCACCACTGGGGTCTGACAGCTGGGAGGTAGTGAGTTGACTTTCCAGGGTAGGAGGGTCCTGCTGCCAGAATTGAATTCCCCCTGGTGTAAGTTATGCATCCATCCCTGAACTGAGGGGTTTCGGTTTTATCAGTCTACAGTCCACAGGGAGCTTAGAAAGGATGGGAGCACCTGTCCAGAAGAGGCATGCTGGCCTCCGGTCCTGTATGGGCTTGGACTTGTTTTGGCTGGACCGGGAAGAGGCTCGGTAATCAGCAGGATGGAGGTAAAGATGCCTACCTTGGTGGGCGGCCCTGGTTGTGACGGTGGCCACCCCTAGAGCTGTGGAGGAGTTACAGGGCGATCCAGAGTCGGCAACGTACAGAAGGGTACTACATGCAGCAGCACAATAAGGGTGCAAAGCCAAGTATACCCAGGGATGTCTTTGCGTTTTCCCCTGGAAGATCGACGGCGCCCCGTTAGTCCTACGGGCGGTAGTGGGCCTGATCAACTGGGGGCTGCCTGGAATGCTCAGCCCCCCTTTTGGGGGACGTGAGTAAGTGTGATGGGAGGGGTGGCCCCTCCCAAAAAATTGGTAACCACCGACGGGCGACAGCCACGGTGAATTTGGCTCATTAGGCTGGCAGGTGGCATAAGGGCTGGCCTGCCCTTGGATCGCCCGTAAGATAACCCACCATGTTGGCATATTTGTTATGCAAATAAACATCCAGCAATTTTCTCCACTAACAGTGTTGTGTGGTTTATTTATGTATTTTGCTGTACGAAAAGTGAGAAGGTGTCTTGTGGTTTATTTATGTATGTTGTGGTATGAGAACTGAGAAGTGTTGCCGATATTGGCACTATGACAGGCTGCCCGGGGTCCACGTAGGGGTCCAGTCTGGAGCCTTTGGTAATGTTGCTGCATGTGGAAAGTAGACAGAGTAAGAAGGATATGGGGCTGTGATACGAGCATTTGTTTTTCCGCCCCAGCCAAGTGTAGTTTGCTGCGAAAACTTAGGCATCAATCGTCTCACCATGCTGTCGTGATTGGGGATACACACATACGCAGACGGAGAGCCTTTTTAATGCTGCTTGCATCTGTAGATAGTTTTAGGCAGATGATAACAAAATAACTCAGAGAAACGTGATAGAAAGAATGAAAAAGCCCCTTTGGCCATCTGCTCGGAAGCGGTGTTGTGCAAGGCTGCCCGGTAGAGCCCGATAGAGACCCGTTTCAAGGCCTCATTTAAATCACTGCCAGTGCCCTGCACCGGCGAGACTCTGCACACTTAAAAGCCGTGCCCACAGCCAATAACCCGGATACAGTGCAGGTGCCAATGTACCTGCTGCACCAAGGGAATACGCGCCCTTGCACGATATCATTAAAAACCGCCGTTGCTGTTTTTATTAAGAGTGAATATCGCTGTGGATCACGGAAGCCGCTGGTGCATCCCATGAACTCATGACGTTCCTGCCACACTCTATGCGTTTGCGCACTTCCTGCACTGGTCAGCAGAGCTGCAGCTAGCCCTCCATCTCATACAAAAATCTCTTTCGTTATACGCCATTGCGCTGTATCATGGGCCAACGGCATATGCCGAGTGGGAGGGTTGGCCGCGCGGGGCGACATGCATAATGAGTTCTCTGATGCCAGTGTTTAATTCAACCCGCATCCTGTCTGTTTCAAGGACGTGGTAGCGCAAGTTGGGACAGTAGGCCATGACAAATAACTTGGGCGGAGGGCAGCGTAGGGCTTGCGCGCTCGACGCCACGCACGGGCAACATTGATTAGTTGTGGCGGTCGGGAGTAGCATAGCCCGAGACACGGGCGCTCAGCAATGGTGTGGGCATTTTGGCGGTCCAAGGCAGTTTGCCTTGTAAGCGCGGCGCTCGGCAGTAGTAAGTCCGGTAGAGCTATTATGGTTATTTAAATGGTGTGTCGAGCACAAGCTCGCTGATTTGTCCTCCTTCACCATGACCGTCCTTCAGCACAAGATCAACACTAGTTCGGTCTCCTCACCTGTGGGTCGAGCATAGGACTTGTGACATAGGTTATGCAGGCCACTGCGAGGTAGCGCTGCCCTGTTTGACTATTATTATAAGTGCAGGTTGTGGAGCATAGGGAACATTACTCAGGCCTTCGAGTGCTCCGCTACTTTGACTAATATTAGGCGGCCGAATTTGGGGGAGGGTGTGGTCCGTCGGCGGCGCTGCCGCTTCTGGTGCAGGAAACAAGGGTTCGAGCCTCGAGCTTGCGTCCACATCCCGTGAGTCTGGGCAAATCACTTAATCCCCCCGTGCAGGAGTGTGTAATCTAATTAGCGATGTATAGCGCTCCAATAACTTCATGCTGAGTTCGCGCGATATATATATATGGTGTGCAGTAACGCACAGCCGGCCTGGAACTTTGTGGTGTTGGGAAGCCGGTGCTTCAGGGTCGCCCAGGCATGGAAGGGTCTCTTAGCGGCAGCCGGCTAGAAGGTGGTCGGCTTCAGCGCCAGCGCTGGGGGCCATCGCCAGGCCGGCTCCATTCGGCTGCTGCTTTCCAGTTCGGGCACGCGCACTGTGACCCTGTTCTTCATTCGCTTCTGCGGGTCTCAACTGGTTAGTCAATAGTGGCCTTGTGGTAGGTGGTGCTGTTTGTAGTAAATATAGGGATGCAGTGACATGTGCTCAGTATGGCATGAAACTGGAGCTCACGTTAAAACGTTTTTACACCGTTGTGTGCACACACATTTACTTGTATAACTACATGGGTTTTCATAGTGTAGTGGTTATCACGTTCGCCTAACACGCGAAAGTTCCCCGGTTCAAAACCGGGCGGAAACACTTTTGAGAGGCAATTCCCAATGCGCGTTAGATTAACGCTAGGAATGGTGATCAGTCAGGCCTTGCATCGAGCGGGTCACCTTGCAAATGTTCGCTGGCTGGTGGCCGGGCTAGATGCCATAGTCATTGCCTGAGTTACTTGGGGAGCCCTGCAGACCAGTTTTTAACTCTTATTCAATACTTGAAGCTTGCGCAGGGCGCACTCGGCGCTGTTGGTGTCCTTCAGGGAGAATTGGCTGTTTACTGGTGTGGGGGGACAGCCCAGCTGTCGTATTCGCAGTCAGGCTGACATGATGTAGAATAGCTCTCGGTGGGCCTTGCAACGGAGCGATGATGGGGAATTATTTCACTATATGCAATTAAAAGCACTGATCAGCCGATAGATGGGCTTGGGTAGGTAGTGCTCCTCGCATAGTAAATTTAGGGATGCGATGATATGTGCGCAGTGTGTCATGTAACTGGAGCTCATGTTTATCGTTTCAACACCTTTGCGCTCACATACACAGACATTTGTATAATCAAAATGTATTTCTCTATGCGCATTAGAGTAACGCTATGAATGGTGATCAGGCAGGCATCCACGGAGCGGGACACCCGTCAGGCGTCTTAAGGCTGTTGCCTTCCAGTGGGCCCACGGCACGTGCATGTTTGACCCAGTTTTCATACGCTTCTGTTGGTCAGCTGGTTAGCCAACAGATGGGCTGGTTGTAGGGAGTGCTTAGTTTGTAGTGAAGATAGGGACGCATGACAGGTGCTCAGTATCCCATGTATCGGGGAGCTCTTGTTTCACGTTTCTACTCCGGTGTCACATCATTTACATTTCTACATTGAGAGGTTTCTCAATGCGCGGAGATTCGCCATGAATAGTGATCAGTCAGGATTTCAGTGTGCGGAACACCTAGTAACGACGCGGTGTGCTGGTGGCCGGTCTGCTTGCCAAGGGGATCGCCTGAGTGAGCTGTGTAGCCCTGCAGATTAGTTAACTGTTAAACGATCCTTGAACTCGACGCTGGGCTCCCCCTGCCCCATTGGTGTCTTTATGTTAGCCTTTCACTACGGGTGACCGGTATTTCATGAGTTAAGCAGTGGAACCTATACCATTAGGGCTATCATGTAGGTATTTTGTTGGATCCTGTGGAAGGCAGGAGTACCCATTTTCGCAGTAACTGTGTGCTCCCCTGTGGTAGGATTTGGCTGGTCGGTTACATTCAGCTTTCCTCCTGCCCAATCTATCCTTCTAGCCTTGGGGGGGGCGGGTCTGCCTCTTTTGGCCGCTTGGGGTCAAGGGAATTAGAGGCGTGTCAGCTCCCCAAGCTGGATTGCCACACGGCTGCGCTTCTTGATAGATGTGGTAGGTCTCCAGACAAGTGCTGTACAAGGTTAGTTTACATTGGTTTGTTGAACACATTATCCTTTCGCTTGCGGTCGGAGAACGTAGATTATGTGTTGGATTTAGCATTTCATGTCCTGGGACACTGAGCGGTAAGCCGGCTAGCAGTAGGACGAATGCTCCGTTAGTAAAGGAACCCCCTGGGTGAGGCGTGCACGGCTAGGAACTGAGGGCAACCAGCAAAGGCTTGCTTCCAAGGTATGTGAAGTTGATCTGAGGGGCCAAGCTGTGCGGCAGTGCACCACGCATATTCTATAGGTCTCAGTTTGAATTCTAGGTCCTATGCTCAGGCAGGGTTAGGTTCTGATCCTTATATGCCTGCACACCTTCGCGTATATTTACATTCGGGACGCATGTTTACGTTCCACCGACCCCTCCCCCCCCACTCACGAGAGGTGATCACACAATTTCAGTGTTTAATTTCCAACGGGCCAAGAGGGGCGAGTTGTGGGGCAGCTAGATTCCTGCGGCAGGGAGCGCTGCCAGGCGGCAAGGACCTTGAGAGTATCTGGGATCTGTTGGTCCTTCTGGGTGTCTGACGCCTGTTGTTGTTGGTGATCTCCAAGGGCTTAGGAGGGGTCATGACAAACTTCACCGGGGATGATTCACAGGCGGGTGCGGTGGTCCCGACCCATTTCCTATGATGCTCCCTGTCGGGTCTGTCTAATGTTCAGCTGCAAGGGTTTTTTAAATCAACAGCCTCTCTTTGCAGCCTTACGGTGAGCAGTAGGCAGGCGGTCTGGCAAACAGTAGGTTGGGGGGAGCGCGCCGTTCCGGGGGTTGTGACTGTGAGTCCTGGTGTGACGCTTTGAGTCCTAGTCCTGCTTGCTGCAGGACTAGGACTGAGGGTTGATTCATAATTGGTTGCAATGGATGAGGAGGCAGAACCCAGCAGCACACTCTGCAAAGCTATGTTATTGGCGAATTGTTGGACCTAAGGCCGAAGTGGGCACTTATAGAGCAGGGCCAGAATGATTAGGTCAGGCAGCATGACAAAGGTCGTTTCGGCACTGGCAGAATGGTGCAGGCTGCTAGGTAGTGCCATTGCAGAACATAGATTTGTCAAGATTCCTCAAGGAAATGATTATTAACAGGAGGTATTGAACCATGGTGAGCATTGGGTTGTGGGTTCGTGCTCAACAAGAGTAAGGGAATTGCAGCTGTAAAGCTTCTATTTTCGCCCGGGACTGGGGCTGGCAATGTCATCAACCCTTGTAGCCAGACACTGATTAGGCAAAGACGTACTTGCGATGGTGCAATGGACACTCAGCAGTAGAGTCAGCTGAGGTCATCATACCCTGTTATACCGCCAGTGATAAAACGTAAGGTTGTGGCCACACACGAACGGGCACTCTAGGGCAGCTGGGGCGGGAGGGTGCCAGTGCCAAGAGGGTGCAGGTTGCCTGGTTAGGGCTGCTTGTTGGGAGGGAGCTCTAGTACATATAGCCACAATAGCACAGGTTGCATTCATTGAAGGCTAATTCGATACTTTTTAGGCTTGTTGCCAATGGCTTCAGTTATGCGCAGGTTTGGCAGTGTCAGGAATATTCAGAATGCATTGTTGGTGGTTAGCCTGTTTCATGCTTTTCAGAGGTGTGTTAGCTCAGGCATGGCCAAGCAGGGGTCAGAGGCCAGTGGTATGCCCTGGGAGTCGTGTCATCAGGCAGGTGACGCAGCAGAACTTAGAGGGGCTGGGGCCTGACCTCTGGTTACAAGGGCTGAGCCTGGTAAGCTCACTTAGCAGCCCGTCCTTGAGTTCGACGCAACAGGTACCAGTGATGTGAGTAAGGGTAACTGGTAACTTCTCCCACCCTCCAGCACTGGCTGGCAGCTATGCAGATGGTGGAAGTGGCCTTCCAACGGGGGCGATTTGGTCCATATGATTAGGGGAAACTCCTGGGAAACATATTTGGGCTACAAAGTAGCAGGAGTACTATTCGTATTCCCAGTACTCAACATAGAGAGGTATTTATGCTTTGGTTCCCCCACCCTGGGTCACGCTGTCCTGTCTGCTCCCTAGTAGGCTAGCTGAAGTTTGGGAGGGCAAGGCTTCACATAGGGTGGTGACTGTCGGAAGGTGGTGGTCATACTCCGACTAGTGCTAGACTCAGATAACTGAGGATAGAGGAAGTAGAGCGGGCTTGTCAACTTTCCCCACCCGCATTGGCACTTCCTGGTAGGAGTGGATTGTCATAGGTATTGTTCTCCAGCCATGCAAAGGTAACATGGGACCACCGCCTATTTAGGTTTTAGGTCATATCAGTCAAATACCACGGGGAGTTTTTGAAAGAATGGGGGCACTTGTCCTGATGCGCTGGATTGAACTGACAAGGAAATTGAGGCAGAGTCCCGGGGGGGGTGTCCTCCGCCGAACTTGTTGGTGATTCACCTGGGAGGGAACGTCCGGACCACATTAGGCAGAAGAGCCTTGCTCCAGGACATGAGGGACACCTTATGCCAGCTAAGCAGCATCATGGGGTCATGCAAACTGTGGTGGTCAGAGATGACACCACGCACTGTTTGGAGGGGAGCACGTTCAGGGGAAGCTATTGAGGTGTCTAGGAGGAAAGTTAATCGAGCCATGTGCAGTTTCGCAGAACAAAGAGGTTTTGGCTTCATCAGGCATAGTCTTATACACGCCAAGTCCACTGGGTGCCTGGAGGGAGATGGGGTGCACCTCTCTAGTTTAGGCATGGATCTTTTCCTACTGGACCTAGGGGAAGCTTTGTCTGCAGCAGGTTGTAAGTAAATAGGTCTACCTTGGTGGTGGCCCTGGTAGTGACGGTGGCCACTCCCTAGGCTGTGGAGGAGTTACAGGGCGATCCAGAGTCTGCAGATACCAAGGGGTACTTCATGCAGCAGCACAGCGTGGTGCTAAGCCAGGATACCCAGGGATGTCTTAGCGTTGTCCCCTGGAAGAACTACGGCGCCCCGTTAGTCCTACGGGCGGTTGTGGGTCTGAGCAACCGGGGGCTGCCAGCATACGCTCCGCCTACCTCTTTCGGGGGGGGGGGCGTGAGTAAGCACGTCGACTGGTGGTCCACGGATGGGAGGGGTGGCCCCTCCCAAGATTTGGTATGCACCAATCGGCGACTGCCACGGTGTAATTTAGGCTTATCAGACGGGCAGGCTGCATAGGGGTTGGCCTGCCCTGGGATCGGATCGCCCATAAGATAACCCACCATGTTTGCATAATTGGTTATGCTAATAAACCTGCAGCAATATTTCTCCACTTACAAAAGTGTCGTGTAGTTTATTTATGTACTTACTATGTGTTATGTGACAACAGTTGCCGATATTGGCACTATGCAAGGCTGCCCGGGGGGGTTGCGCAGCAGCCCCCCTAACAGGGCGGCCGCCTTAGTGCCGCATGAAGGCACTGGGGGCACTGGGGGCAGCCGGTCTAGTCCCTGGGCTCAGCCAGGGAAGACGTCCGGCAAATGGTTACTTCCGGCGGAGGGGCAGGGGTATTTAGGCTGTCCCCGCCCCTTCCTCGCCCTCTTGTCCCTCTCGTCTCGCCTTGCCCGCCCCTCCGCTTACCCAGCAGACGTAGGTACAAGGGGTTAGGCTTTCTAACATGTTATTTTGTGTTGCAGGAGGAGTTACAGGGCGATCCAGAGTCTGCAGATACCAAGGGGTACTTCATGCAGCAGCAAAGCGTGGTGCTAAGTCAGGATACCCAGGGATGTCTAGAGTTGTCCCCTGGAAGAACTACAGCGCCCCGTTAGTCCTACGGGCGGTTGTGGGTCTGAGCAACCGGGGGCTGCCAGCATACGCTCCGCCTACCTCTTTCGGGTGGGCGTGAGTAAGCACGTGGACTGGTGGGCCACGGATGGGAGGGGTGGCCCCTCCCAAGATTTGGTATGCACCAATCGGCGACTGCCACGGTGTAATTTAGGCTTATCAGACGGGCAGGCTGCATAGGGGTTGGCCTGCCCTGGGATCGGATCGCCCGTAAGATAACCCACCATGTTTGCATAATTGGTTATGCTAATAAACCTGCAGCAATATTTCTCCACTTACAAAAGTGTTGTGTGGTTTATTTATGTACGTACTATGTGTTATGTGACAACAGTTGCCGATATTGGCACTATGCACAGTGCCACGTCGCATGCCTCCTGCCCTGGCGTTCATATATATTTCTCAGGAATAAAGTAGTGTAGCTGGCTTCTAACGTAGATCATCGCTTATGTCATACCCCCACCCCACTTAACTGGGGCCTCCATTCAGGATGTGCTGACGGACCCCGGAGTTTCTTGAATGGTCCCTTGCCTGCAGGGGCCTTTGTTAACCCCTGCATCATAGTACTCAGCCCTGCCTCTCCCTCTACCTTTCGCATTTCGGATGCCAGGCAGTGGTCTGGCATTAACTATCTCTGCCTAACACGGACCTTATTTGAAGCTTTGGGGGCGGGACCTTAACTTATTTAAGACCACTTAACTGTAGATATAAACATTTTCTTATTAGCATTTCTAAAGTTAAAGCCATTGCTGAAGCTGCTTTGTGCACGCCCCTTCTGTGCATTAGTTCCACTTAATATGTAAACAAACTTTCAAAGCACATCTGCCCAGCTTATGTTCATGGTGTGCAGGCCTGCATAAGGCCGGTGTTGTGTAATATCTGGTATCCCCACGGTATCGTGTATCCCCTGCTCCTCGGCACTTTTCGGAAACGAAACTCAGCCCGGGCAGGTTCAGACAGAAGCAGCTGATCACTGCTCGGGCTGAGTTAGGGGATACACGATTCAACAGGATGCCAAACTCTGCTCTGGTGATAAATCTACTGAAACTTTTGCATGAAGAGAGACAGACAGAAATAAACAGAGAGAATGAACCGTAATGGAAATAGAAATTAAGTTAATAAACATTGTGAAAGCAAATAATCTTTTGCTGAAGCATATCGAATTGTAACGAAATAACATGAGGGGAAGAGAATAGAAACAACGGCAGGGGTTCAAATAAGGGCAAAAATAATATCAAAACGAGCGAAAGATTAAAGGGTAAAGGTAAAAAAAAAGGCAATGAAAAAAGCAAAGTATTAAAATGGGCAAAGAAAGTGTTTTGATTTTCAAATAATGAATATGTTACAAGGTGTTAATGACAAACATATAACTTGCACAATAAGTTGAATAACAGTGCATGTTTAGTGTGACTCATACAACATACTTGGCATTTTACCAGCTGCCCTATCTTTTTGCGTCCATGCTAATTAAACAAGCATTGGCAATACAATCGGTCTCATACTTTTGTAAAAGTTAGAGCTAATGGCATTGTAAATGACACACAGGCACATGCATCCAGCTAGGGTTTTGTGTGTCCTTAATTGCGAATATTAAGGATTCGCAATTAAGGACTCACAAAATCCTATAGCGATTCCTACACATTCTTTATTTGCGACTCGCAATTTGCGACTCGCAAATAAGGAATGGCTTCCCACACATGAATGGGAAATAGCGAGAGCAATTTGCGAGTAACAATAGGTACTCACAAATTGTGCATGCAAGTTTAAGGGTGCACGGGTGCCAAAAGGACACCCTGTTGCACCCCTGAAATTGATCTGTGCACATATGTTGCGCACACACATGTCCCAAGGACATGTATGGGTGTAACCCACAACTTTGAAAAATGCACTTTAGTGCATTTTTCAAAGTTTTCTCTATTTACCATGTGCTATGAATCCATGGTAAATAGCAGGCCCAAATAGCGAATTAGCTAATTTGAAAGGCTTCTTGCATTGCATTTAAGGAATCGCAATTTGTGATTCCTTAAATGCAATCGCAAAGAGAGCAGCCGACCCTCGGCATACAAGTCTTGGGGTCCCCTGGGGTGTAGCTAGAGCCAGGTCCAGGTTGGGATTATCAGTGCCTGGGACTCCCGATGCATGGGGGAGGGGGGAGAGCAGGTAGCACCGTTGCGCCCCCCCCCTCCCCCCCCTCTTTCTAGGGTTTCAATGGAGCTTGTGGGGGCTGAGCCAGACCTGCAAACCTCCACTGTCTGGGGCGCACGCTTCGGGAGCATGATCCCTTCCCTGCGCGGTTAGCGCTGGGAAGCAGACGGCTTCGGCGGAGGGAGCAGGCCATGGGGCCTTCGAACGCGGCGCCTTCGGCGGCTGGGCTCCGTTTCGGGAGGGCACCAGGCACTAGAACCACTTGGGCATAGGTCTTCCCTATGCTTCCCACGACAGGCGACACTACCGGTTGGCAGGGCCGGCTCAGTTGGGGTCACGGGTGCGCTTGCTGTCCGGATCCACGCCCTCCCCTGGGCGACTGGGTTTGCATGCTCGCATTGCAGGGGCTGCTTGCAAAACAACAGTCTTACGTGCGGCGTTCCGGCCGGGCCACTTTCAACAAGTCTAGCACCATAGGCACGGTATAGAGCATTGCATAGGAATCCGTCCTGCAGCTGTATGTTTACGCCTCATGCCATGTCTTGCTGTGAGCTGCCAACTGGGAGCGGAATGCTAGGTTTGAGCGCAGAGTCCGTTTTCGTCCTGCAATTCTGGTCTATCTCTCATCTCCCCGTGTGGCTCTGGGGTTTGCACCCCAGAGGGCACCTTGCGGCGAGCCAGTTCATTGTTGAAGGCGGCGCGGTGAAGGGGCAGAGACTGGAGCCCCGGAAACCTTGAGGCGCGAGTCCGACCGCTTGGCAGTGAATGCAGAGGCATGGTTTGCCCCCATGCACTCTTACCAGGAGCATTTCTGCCTTAGCAACTGGCGGTTGGGCACCGCGCAGCTCTCCTGCGCTGCTGCCGGTCATGGGGGTACAGGGCAGCATGGAGCTGGACAGCCACCACCTGACGTGACCTTAGGATCAGCTACTAACTTAGATTGACAAGGCGGGTGGTTAAGCTTTCTGGTTACAGCGTTCGACCGCGAAGCGGGGGAACCGGGTTCGAGTCTCGGCAACGAGGCTTAACTTACGGTGTTTCCGGGCAAATCTATTATCTCCCGGTTCCTTACAAATTGAATGTGTTCTCATGTAACAGAACTGGTGCTCATGTAAGCGCTCTGATCCCCGAAGTCAATGTTTTTGTTTCACAAATTTCAAGGGTATAGCATGGTAATTTGTTTGACTGGGGTTGGGTATGTTTACTGATACGTTATGTTTCCTTGCTCACAATGTTTCATTATTGCTCCGTGGCGGCATCCACACCTATTGTTGTTTTGGGGGCTCTCCCTGTCACAGGGGCTCTACTATGGAGTCGGGAGTGGATACAACATGCTTTATATCAGGGGCACTGGGTTACCAGCAGAATGTAGGGGTTACTGGCCCCATGTGCAGGTCTCATTTATGTTTGGTGTTCCCAGTGATCACTAAGGAGTGGGAACACCCGCCGTCAGGGAAACTTATAATGACAAGGCGAGTGGATAAGCCTTACGGTTAGAGCGGTCGACCTCAAAGCTGGGAAACCGAGTTCGAGTCTCTACATCGAGCTCAACATATTGTGATTCTGGGCAAATCAATCAATCTCCAAGGTCCTTAGAACGAATGTGTTCTCTTGTAACGGAACTAGTGCTCATGTTAGCGCTCTGATGCCCAAAGTCTCGGTTTAGTTTGCGCTTTATAAAACTCTACAAAGAACTAAAATAAATAAATATTATTATTTCAGCTCTGAAGGCATGCAAAGACCCAGGGACCGGATCGTACACGGTAATTGACCACACCATACCAACACAGGTACCCCATTGTAGACAGTGTCATGCGGCTGAGGGCGCTTATTTTCCCCTGGGTTATCAAACTCTTGTGCTCCTGTTGTGCGTGGGGAAGCCCTCCGATGAACACCGTATCACCTCCTCATACCAAGGCCTCAGGGTTCTGTCAAGTTGCCCATATTGGTTCCGTTTTCGCAGCAATATGAAAGTAACTATGATTGGAAGGTTGGGAAGGGGTAGTTTTCCTTGAAGAAACACAGGCTGAGGGTCCGTGACTGAAGCGATAATGTCCTCGCTTGTAAACGCACAGGTGGGACACTATTCAACTGGCAAGTAAACAAGGGCACTTCACAGTCTGTTGTCGCAGGTCCCTTCTTTAAGGCAGATTTGCGGTGCAGATTCCCAGTTATGCTGGGTGTTAGAAATGGGGGTCTCTAGTTGGCAATGGCTGGCCACTGTCCAAGTAGGGACCCTTCTTCCTAAGTCAGAGTAAGCAGACTACACCCTTTGATAACCCCTGCTCAACCCTGTGGTAACGTAGCACGAGCAGCTAGGCTTATCTCAGAGGCAGTGTGTAAAGCATTTATGACCATACACAGTAATACAATGAGGAACACTACAAATGGACACCACTCAAGTAGTTATAAAAAATAGGTATATTTATATAGACTTAATCACAAGACCAATAACAGTAAAAATCCACAATACTAGAAAAATAGGGTTACTTTAAAAATGCTGCAAATATAATTCAAGGTGCACAAAATGATGTTCAGTTCAATGCAGTGGTCTCTGCGACCCTTTTACTCACAAAGGGCCTTATGTAGGTGGGCTGGCATTTACCACTTCATAAATACCGAATCATACCGATTCGGTATTTATGAAGTGGTAAATGCTATGTAGGTATTCCTGCGGTAAAAATTACCGATTTGTAGAAATTCGGTAATTACCGAATCGGTATTTACCGATTCGGTAATGAGGCATACCTTCCCATTGATTGAATCAATGGGAAGGTATGCCTCATTACCGAATCGGTAAATACCGATTCGGTAATGGGGGGAGCACAATCAAGGGTGGCAGGGTGTCACATTGACACCCTGTTGCACCCCTGATTCCTGCATGTGTGCACATGTGGCACACATACATGCCCTAAGGGCATGTATGTCTGCCACATTGCACACTTCTAAGCGCTTGAAAATGCATTTACAGAGCCATTCTTCATTTACCACCAACTATTAGTTGGTGGTAAATACCGACTCCACACGACACCCACACACTCCCCCTACATATCATTACAGGATTCGGTATTTACCGAATCGGTAAAATTACCGATTCGGTAAATTACCGAATCCTGTAATGTGCCCCCTACATTGCAAAAGCCTAAATACCGGTCGGTAACGGTATAATTACCGAAAATCGGCCGTTACCGACCGGTATTGGGCTACCTACATGAGGCCCAAAGTATCTGGATTCCGTAGCAAAGCAACAAAAATGTCGCTAAGGAGTTGTAGCGATAAATTTCCTCACGCTAACCAGCAATGCGTTGAATCCTTACCGCAAGGGAGGATGATGCGCTGGGTTGCGGGCAGGACAAAGCGACAACCTTCTTCACGCTAAGCCGGTGATGCGATAAAATCCTTGCCGCTAAGGGAGGATGATGCACCGAGCCTGTTGCGTGTGCGATCTTGCTGCGATGAAAGAAAATGGCGCTCCGCGAGGGAGCGACGATCCTGATGCGATGCGGGGAAAATGGCGAACGCTCGGCGTCCGCGCTGCGATGAGCTTGATGCGATGATTTGGGGTTAGCGAGCGCTTTGGGGCCCGCTAACAAGCAATGTGACAATCTTCGGGATAGCGGGCGTTTTCAGGCCCGCTGACGGGTGATGCGATGATATTCGGGATAGCGGGTGTTTTCAGGCCCGCTGACGGGTGATGCGATAATCTTCGGGGTTAGCGAGCGCTTGGCGAGTGCAGAGAGACGATTTTTCTCACGCTCACCAGCTGCAGCGGCCCGCTAACGGGGGTTAGCGACGATTTTCAGCACTCTTTTCTCAGCAGTAGAACTAGAGGCCCTGGAACTCACAGGAGCCTCACCTGCAGATAGGAATCCTCGCTGGGAGGACACAGGAGGCTGGTGGTGGAGTCTGATGTGCCTGAGACTCCTGCAAGAGGCTAGCTCTCTTCTAGCTCTTGGGTGATTGCTGTAGCCACAAAATAAAAGTTCCTTCAAAGTCCTTTTCCTCTTCTTCCAAGTCCAGTAGTAACCACTGCAGGCCAGTCCCAGAAACAGCACACAAGCACAAGGACAGTCCTTCTCCTGCAGATTCCTGTAGTCACACGCACAGAGGTTCTTCTTGTTGTCCAGGAGCAATACAAATTGTAAGGGTTTGGGCACAAATATTTATACCCCCAAAGTCTTTGTTCTTAGGGGTCACAAGTCTCTGAACCCAGCCAGAACCAGTTCTGCCCAGCCCTGGAGCACTTTGTTTACCAGACTGCATCCTTCCTTTCAGAAAGAGTGGGTCTGCCTTCAGACGCACAGTGGTAGGTGGAGCCAGCATTCACCTTGCCAGGCACAGCCCTATTCAAGTGCAGGAGCTACCCCTCCCCTCACTCCAAGGCAGATCTCTCTATTCAACCCAGGTCTGACTCAGCCTGCCCTGTCCCTACAAAACCAGACAGTCAATACACATAATAGCAGAGCAAACTGGAAGGCTTCGGCAAGAAAGTACCTATACTCTAAAAGTGGTAGTTTCAAACACAGAATATAAAAATAACCTTCACTAAAAGATACATTTTAATATTCTGAGCTCAGGCATACTAAATTCGTTTTTCTACCATGTTCTGTGGGTCAGTTAGGACTATAGAATGTAATTGCCCAGACCTCCCATTCTGGCCTATGGAGAACAGGTAGCCTTACAGTAGTGAAAAACGAAATTGGGTGTTATTCACTACTAGGACATGCTACACACATCAGGGCATGTCCTACCTTACACATACAATGCACCCTATCATAAGGGGGGCTTACAGGATGCCAAGGGAAGGTTTAGGGGCTGGGAAGTGGGTGCACTTCACAGCCAAGATGGCAGTTCTGGACTGCACGCAGACACTGCAGTGGCAGGTCTGAGACACACTTTACAAGCTGCTTCTGTGGGTGGCACAAACCAGTGCTGCAGGCCCACCAGCAGCATTCGGTTTACCAGCCCTGGGCACACACGGGCCACGCTACTAGGGACTAACAGGTAAACCAAATAAGCCAATCATGGATGTACCAATTCACATGTCATCTTTACAAAGGGAGCATTCGCGCTGTGGCACTGAATGGCAGGGGCACAGCGCCCAGAGCATCTATAACCAGCAAAAACAGAGGAGACACAGCGAAAAATGGAAGGGAGACTCACGCCAATGGTGCCAGGTCTAACACTGGGATAGTATTTTGTGTGTTACCACGCATAGGGTACTGCGCGTAAAGCACCATGATCCCAATCTCGAAGAGGTATAGGTGTCCCACGGGCTGGACCTTTGTCCTGGAATGGGGGCTGAGGTTTCAGTCCCAGCTCCAGCTAATTAATATTCCTTCACCCAAATCTAGATGGGCCAAGTCCATGCCAGAAAATAACCTAAATCAACTCCCTGACGGGCTCATGCTCATGTGTTTATGGCTGTCGTCGGTGTGGGTGAGCATATTGGCACTGGGTTGCATGGGGGCGATGGCCTCACCCCTCCATCATTTTCAGGTGCTGGTAGTTCTTTGCGCAGTTTTTGTTTCGTAGGAGCACGTGGCGAGCGTTGCCAGGGACCCGTGGTCCACTCTTCGCAAGGGGGCGAGGCCCAGAAGGTTAGTCGCAAGTTCTCTGCACAAACTGGCCCTGTAGAACCTGGAATGCACAGGCGCGCTGCTAGCGCCAATTGTAGCTGGGTAACTGCTGCCTGAGTGGTTACCCTTGAATGAGTGTTTCTCGTCGTACTCTGTCCTGTGCCGGAGTGCGTCCAGATGGTTTAATTTACTTGCAGTCTTGTATAGCGTGGACTTGGCCCGAAGGCAGAAGGCTTTTCAACAAGAGCAGGACAACAAGTGTACTGCGTGTTAGTGACATTGATTTAACACAGCTGCCAAGGCAGAACGCTATGTGTGACATGCTCCAAATTTCAGTGTAATAATGTGAGGTTTCAACGACTAAGGGTGACACTTCCACCGTTACAACAGGGGCACTCTTGAGTATCAGGGCCTCGTGGTGCTGTAAAGTTGCTCATATTGGTTCAGTTCCCACAGCGATAGGGAGGTAACATTGATCGGAAGGGGTGGTTTTCCTCCAGGAAACACTGAAGGTACGTGTTTGCAGCGATAATGTTCTCACTGGTAAAGGCACAGGGTGAATAGGTTCTCAACTGGCAATTGGACTATGGCACTTCGGAGAGCACTACAGTTCCCAACACACATTGCCCGTCCATGTTTTCAACATGGGTGCACACTCCGCCCTACACGGGCCTCTCTTGCCAACGCCTGGTGTGTACTGCGTGTAAGCTACATTGATTCAACACAGCTGCCAAGGCAGAGCGCTATGTGTGACATGCTCCAAATTTCAGTGTAATATGTGACGTTTCAACGACTAGGGGTGACACTTCTCCATTACAAAAGGGGTACGCTTGTTTGGTTCGCAGCCCGGGCATCTTCAGTTTTTTTGCTAAAATGGTGACGCTGTGTGCATTTACGCATGAGGTGACTGTGTATGTACACATGAGGTGGCGCTGTGCGGGTACACATGAGGTGGTGCTGTGCGGGTACACATGAGGTGGCGCTGTGTGGTTGCACATGAGGTGGCGCTGTGTGGGGTTTAGACATGAGGTGGCGCTGTGCGGGGTTGCACATGAGGTGGCGCTGTGTGCGGTTACACATGAGGTGGCGCTGTGTGTGGTTACACATGAGGTGGCGCTGTGTGCAGTTACACATGAGGTGACTGTGTGCTATTACCACTGTGTGCAGTTATACACGAGTTGACACTGCAGTTACACACGAGGTGGCACTGTGCAGTTACACACGAGGTGACACTGTGCAGTTACACACGAGGTGACACGGTGCAGTTACACACGAGGTGCCAGGACTCAGAAAGTGACACCGTTTGCAAGCACATAAGAGGATACGGTGTGCAAGCGCACAGGTGGAGACACGTGTGGAATGTAAGGATGGAAGGGGCGGTGGCACCCAGTGGCTGGGAGTATTACAAGCATTTCGAACAACCTTGGCATGCCTGAAGGGTATATGCAGCCGCGCTAATGGGAAGAGCCTGACTCTGATTTTTAAAGTATAGTTGGCAAACCTGGAGTGAACTGCAAAACAGCTTGGGCTTCGTGTTAGATGATGCAGACGTTTTAACTCTGTTTGGACTTGCCATGTTGCTGCGCTTCTAAGGCAGGTGAAAGCCTCCTGAGAGGTTCGGCTGCATTAGATTTGTTTCAACATTAGAACTTGGGCCTACAATCTCCTGGCATTTTGCAGTTATAGAAAGATATGCAGCATCTCCAATGAGAAGAGCCTGACACCTTGAGTAAAGTATATTTGGCAAACTTGGGGTGGACTGCTAAAACAGCTTGGGCCTCACATGTTAGATGATGCAGGGGTCGGTGGGCACACACATGTTACCAGTGGGGGGAAGCACCCCACTTTTCCAGGTAATAGGGCCAGCAGTCTGGGGCATCTAAGTTCAGGGTAATTAGGGGGGGCGTGCTAACTCTGTATTGGACTGGCCACGTTGCTGCGCTTCATAGACAGAGGTTGACTGTCTCCTGACAAGTCCGGCTTGCATTGTAGTCGTTTCAACGTGGGAATTGGGGCATACAATCGCCTTGCATTTTGCAGTTATAGAAAGAAAAGAATTGTAAAGGAATAGCAGTGTAGGAACTGGGCACACCTAGCAGTAAAGCCAGCAATTAGGAAGAATTGGGGGGTGTCAGATATTTCTTTGCAGTAATATCAGGGAGCTGCGGCTCAGTTCCAACAGTGTGAGATACTTTGATGACTGGCGTGCTTTTATCCACAGGTTAACGGTGCAGGTTAACGGGCCGCATCTGTCTCTGTGGGTTTTATGTGTGGTCGGGTCATTTGACCGAGTTGAACCATTATCACTTGATATATCTGGGCATGAAGGTATGCCAGGCTAGATTCTAGTGAAGGCAGGTAGCGGTACTTATGGGATATGTGATGTATTGTCTCACTGGCAGTCCACCTTGCAAGGGGACTATGTACCTAGGTTATGCACATCAGGCAGAGGTGACCAGTGGAAGCAGGAGGGGGATTGCACAGAACAGGACATTGCTCAGGTTAGATGCCGGCGAATTGTGGCTACACTACTTTACTTGACTAAGTAAACCGGGACTGATTCACAGGCGGGGTGTGGTGGTGGTGGTCCCTACCTCATTTCACAGGATCATTCCCTGTTGGGTCTATCTAATGATCATCTCTTTGGGCTTTAAATGTACAGCCTCTCTTGTCTCAGCCATACTATGAGTAGGTTAGCCATGGACTTTAAAAAGTTCTAAAATGGACCTCTAATGCTATAGTACAGCATCTAGTTTACCGGTGCTATTTGTACCTCATTAGCACCAGCAGAGGCTCACTGAGGTAGCAGTAAGCTTCCATTTATTTCGCCTGGGATTGGGGCTGGCAATGTCATCAAAATTTTGCATCCAAGAAATTGAAGAGGCAAAGACATACCTGTGATGGTGCAACGCGCACTCAGCAGTAGAGCCAGCTAAGTTTCAACATAATCCTGGTATACCATCAAGATAAACGTAAGGTCATGGGCTACACACGAATAGGCACTTTCTGTCAACTGGGGCGTTAGTCTGCCATTCCCAAGAGGGTGCGGGTTGCCTTGTTGTTGTTGATATTGAGCGGATGGAGCACTAATACGGACAAACTACCAGAGCACTTTTTGCAGTAATAGTTAAGGTTAAATTGATTGAATTGTTGGCATGTTACCAGTTGCTTCAGTTAAGCAAATTTTCCTTGGGAGTTGTCAGCGAACATTCGGACTGCAATGTTGGTGGTTAGCCGGTTGGCAGGACTTTTAGATTGGTGTTTCTAGCTCAGGCATGTCCAAGTACGGGTTATGGGGCCTGAAGTCTGCCCTGGGATATAAGTTCACAGGCAGGTGGAGCGGGCGAACGGAAAAGGGCTTGGGTTCGACCGCTGGTCACAGATTCAGATCCTGGTAGGTCCTCTTAGCAGTTCATCCTTCTGAGGTCGATGAAACAAGTACCATTGAGTTGAGTAGCAATAACATGGGCAAATTCTCCCGCCCTATAGCCTTGGCTGGCAGCCATGCAGGTTGTGGGAGTTGTCATCCAACAAGTGTGCTATGGGCCATAAGATTGGGGAAACCCCTAGGTTAAACACAAATGGGCTACAAAGTATTAAAGAACACTTGGCATTCCCAGTATTCTAAAAGAGCAGATATTTATACTTGTGGTTCCCCTCGGGTTCACACTGTCCTGTCTGCTCCCTGGTATACTAGCAGAAGTTTGGGAGGGCGAGGCGTCACCCAGGGTGGTGACTGGCGGAATGCGATGGACATACTCCGACAAGTGATATACACAGATAACTGGGTGAATGAGGAAGTAAGGCGGGCTTGATAACTCTTACTTCCACCCGCATTGGCACTTCTTGTCAGGAATGGATTGTCGAAGGTATTGCTCTTCAGCCAGGCAATGTTAACATTGAACCAACACCAACCAATTGTGGGTGCATATACATGAAGGGCTGGGCGAGGCGGGTACCACGGCTACTGGGTCCCCCTCCGAGTTGCAGACTCAGCAGGACATGCAAACAGGTAGGGCGGTGGGAATCCCAAGGCATTTGAGGGGACAGCCGGCCGTAAGCCACCCTGGGAGGGATGGTGTAATTGAGAAGGCACTGGAACGGCTTCTGTAGAAGGAGTGGCCCGGACAGGGGGGGGGGGGTGTCTCCCCTCTCACCACTGGGGTCTGACAGCTGGGAGGTAGTGAGTTGACTTTCCAGGGTAGGAGGGTCCTGCTGCCAGAATTGAATTCCCCCTGGTGTAAGTTATGCATCCATCCCTGAACTGAGGGGTTTCGGTTTTATCAGTCTATAGTCCACAGGGAGCTTAGAAAGGATGGGAGCACCTGTCCAGAAGAGGCATGCTGGCCTGCGGGCCTGTATGGGCTTGGACTTGTTTTGGCTCGACCGGGAAGAGGCTCGGTAATCAGCAGGATGGAGGTAAAGATGCCTACCTTGGTGGGCGGCCCTGGTTGTGACGGTGGCCACCCCTAGAGCTGTGGAGGAGTTGCAGGGCGATCCAGAGTCTGCAAGGTACAGAAGGGTACTACATGCAGCAGCACAATAAGGGTGCAAAGCCGAGTATACCCAGGGATGTCTTAGCGTAGCAGCATACCAGTGCCCCCCGGCCTATGGACCAGGGGGTCAGCTGGCCGCGTCACTTCCGGCCGTGGTGGGGGAAGGCAAGGGTACAAATACCTTCCCCCGCCCACGATGCAGCCTCTTGTCTGCTGCCCGTCTCGCTGTTTCCCGCCCTACCGCTTACCCGGCAGACGGCCAGAAGGTGGTAAGGGGAGGGGAAGAATCTAACTTATTGTTTTGTGTTGCAGGAGAGTTACAGGGCGATCCAGAGTCTGCAAGGTACAGAAAGTTACTACATGCAGCAGCACAATAAGGGTGCAAAGCCAAGTATACCCAGGGATGTCTTAGCATTGTCCCCTGGAAGATCGACGGCACCCCGTTAGTCCTACGGGTGGTTGTGGGCCTGAGCAACCGGGGGCTGCCTTGAACGCTCAGCCCCCCTTTTGGGGGACTTGAGTAAGTGTGATGGGAGGGGTGGCCCCTCCCAAAAAAATGGAAACCACCGACTGGCGACGGCCACATTGAATTTGGCTCATCAGGCGGGCAGGCATCATAAGGGCTGGCCTGCCCTTGGATCGCCCGTAAGATAACCCACCATGTTGGCATATTTGTTGTGCAAATAAACCTGCAGCAATTTTCTCCACTAACAAAGTGTTGTGTGGTATATTTATGTATTTTGCTGTACGAAAACTGAGAAGGTGTCTTGTGGTTTATTTATGTATGTTGTGGTATGAGAACTGAGAAGTGTTGCCGATATTGGCACTATGACAGGCTGCCCGGGGTCCACGTAGGGGTCCAGTCTGGAGCCTTTGGTAATGTTGCTGCATGTGGAAAGTAGACAGAGTAAGAAGGATATGGGGCTGTGATACGAGCATTTGTTTTTCCGCCACAGCCAAGTGTAGTTTGCTGCGAAAACTTAGGCATCAATTGTCTCACCATGCTGTCGTGATCGGGGACGCACACATACGCAGACGGAGAGTCTTTTTAAGGTAGCTTGCATCTGTAGGTAGTTTTAGGCAGATGATAACAAAACAACTCAGAGAAACGTGATAGAAAGAATGAAAATGCCCCTTTGGCCATATGCTCGGAAGCGGTGATGTGCACAGTGCCTCGTCGCATGCCTCCTGCCCTGGCGTTCATATATATTTCTCAGAAATAAAGTAGTGTGGCTGGCTTCTAACATAGATCATCGCTTATGTCATACCCCCACCCCACTTAACTGGGGCCTCCATTCAGGATGTGCTGACGGACCCCGGAGTTTCTTGAATGGTCCCTTGCCTGCAGGGGCCTTTGTTAACCCCTGCATCATAGTACTCAGCCCTGCCTCTCCCTCTACCTTTCGCATTTCGGATACCAGACAGCGGTGTGGCATTAACCATCTCTGCCTAACATGGACCTTATTTGAAGCTTTGGGGGCGGGACCTTAACTTATTTAAGACCACTTAACCGTAGATATAAACATTTTCTTATTAGCATTTCTAAAGTTAAAGCCATTGCTGAAGCTGCTTTGTGCACGCCCCTTCTGTGCATTAGTTCCACTTAATACGTAAACAAACTTTCAAAGCACATCTGCCCAGCTTATGTTCATGGTGTGCAGGCCTGCATAAGGCAGGTGTTGTGTAATATCTGGTATCCCCACGGTATCGTGTATCCCCTGCTCCTCGGCACTTTTCGGAAACGAAACTCAGCCCGGGCAGGTTCAGACAGAAGCAGCTGATCACTGCTCGGGCTGAGTTAGGGGATACACGATTCAACAGGATGCCAAACTCTGCTCAGGCGATAAATCACCTGAAACGTTTGCATGAAGAGAGACAGACAGAAATAAACAGAGAGAATGAATCGTAATGGAAATAGAAATTAAGTTAATAAACATTGTGACAGCAAATAATCTTTTGCTGAAGCATATCGAATCGTAACGAAATAACATGAGGGGAAGAGAATAGAAACAACGGCAGGGGTTCAAATAAGGGCAAAAATAATATCAAAACGAGCGAAAGATTAAAGGGTAAAGGTAAAAAACTAAAAGGCAATGAAAAAAGCAAAGTATTAAAATGGGCAAAGAAAGTGTTTTGATTTTCAAATAATGAATATAAGTAAGTAATTCTTTATTGTTTGATTAGTTAAAATCTTACAATATTTCCAATACAAAGACATATTTAATAAATATAATACATTTAAAAATAAAAAAACAATTTTAATCTAAAAAATTACTTTAAAAATTATTCATAAAAACGTTTTTTCTATTTTATACTCCCAGTTTTATAGATGCAGTCTTTAGGAACTTTACAAAGGCAACGTTCATGACTATATCGTTCGAATGAAGACAGACTTTGAATGCCTGTCTACATGTCCTTGTTCCACGCATGTTAAAATGAGGTTTCAGTAACGTGCATCTTTCATTTCGGAGTCCTGGACAAATACATAGAAGGTGGATAATATTCTCTTCTCCGCTTTTACAAAGTCTGCACAATGTGCTGCTACTAGTTTTTTTCCACTGAGGGACATGACTAAGGCCTGGTAAAATTCCAAATCTTGCTCTCATAAGACATTGTTTACTTTTTTCAGACCAAGGTGTCTCCAAGTATTCTTGTACTTTCTTCTTTTCATATCCATTTATTACTGCCCACGAGTGTTTTCTTTTTGCTAGTGTATCTTTGCCGTGTACAAGTGAAAGGTGGTTTGTTGTTCGATTTACTAATTTTTTAAAGGGTCCATTGCTTATCATATTATTCCAGATTGGCATTAATGCAAACTCTTCTAATGCATCGTTGAGATATTTCCTTACAACTGATTTGGTATTCTTATTTATTTCTTGCCAAAGTAACTGAGATATATGATTATCATGGTCATTTTTGATCCTATACCACGTTTTAATAAATTGGCCTTTTCTTGCAATAACTTGATTATTTAACCCGAACTCCAGTCTAATCTGTGCTGGGGAAGCATTATTTGGGAGATAGAAGAGAGATTTATATGTTTTTGAAAGAACCTTATTTAACAGGTCTGCATCCGTCCCCATTAATGCCTCACTACCATAAGTTATTGTTGGGAGCAATTTAGCCCCTATAATTTTCAAAAGCGGCCGATACGTCAGAGTTCCGAGCGATTTCTGTGCTATCTTGAATGCTGCAGTTAGCGAGTTAGCTTTCCTTTGTATGTCTATTTTTTGTAATTGATAGTTTCCGTTCTGGTCAAATAGTACACCCAGATACTTGTACACTTCTATTTGTTCCAGTTGGGTACTTTCCATATACCATTTATTTTTTTGTCTCAGTTTTATATTCCTAGTGACCACCATGATTTTTGTTTTGGATTCATTTATTACCATTCCATTTTCTTGTGCATACAAAACTGTTCTGTCAATTAAGCGCCGAAGACCTATTTTAGTATGGCTTAGAAGAATGGCGTCATCTGCATACATTAGGTTAGTTATCAGCTTGTCCCCTAGCTTCGGAGGATGTGTATTGAGTTCATCAAGGTATCCTGATAAATCTCCTAAAAATAGATTAAAAAGTAGGGGAGCCAACACACATCCCTGCTTTAACCCTTTTGTTGCAGGAATCTCCTTAGTTAGTGATCTGCCGTCCCCCATCCTTACTTTTACCCAGGTTTTATTGTGTAACAGTTGAATCAGTCTTAATAGTTCAAATGGAATTTTTTTTTCAATAAGTTTTTTCCACAATAAATTCCTTTGCACACAGTCAAAAGCAGATTTAAAATCTACAAAGCACAGATAGAGGGGCATTTTTTCTCTCAGAGATTTTTCAATTAATAGTGCTAACGCCATAATATTTGTCATTGTTCCAGGTCCCTTAATAAAACCAGTTTGATTCAATGGCAAAATCTTGTTTTCTGCTACCCATTCATTTAGTCTAATTAATAATATTCCTGCAAAAAGCTTAGCGTCTGTATCTTGTAGAGTGATGAGTCTATAGTTCTCCGCAAGCGCCCAATTGCCTTTCTTAAATATGGGGGAAATTAGAGATCCTCACCAAGACTCAGGGATGTTACCTGTTTCTATAATTTTGTTGAATACCTTTTCCAAATAGCTCGACCAAAAGACTGGGTTTTCTTTAAAAAGGGCAAATGGTATCCCATTGGGGCCTGGTGCCCCATCTTTCTGCTTCTTTATTAGTTTTACTAATTGTTCTTTCGAAATTGTAAATTGTTCTTGTATCTCATCCCATGCTGTAGAGCTCTCTATTACGTTCTCAATCATTTTAGTAGCTCCCTTGCTGTTTAGATGTTTTTCAAGAAAAGTAACCCATTCTTGCTCAGTTAGGGTTGATGAGACTACCAATTTGCTCGGCCGTACTAATTTGTTTATAATATTCCAAAATTCTCTTGCGTTTGTTTGTTTACTTGCATGAAATAATTTAGACCACATTTCTTGTTTTGCTTGGTATTTCTCATTCCATATTAGCTTCTTCAAGGATTGATTTAAAGCTTTAAGATTGTTCAAAATTTCATCATTTGTTACTGTGGTTTTTATTTGTCTTCGTATCTTGTTTCGATCTCGTTTTAACTTTGCTATTGTATACGGAAGATTCATATATGAGTCCTTTCCTTCTTCTTTCCATTTTACAATCCTTTTATTGAAGTTAACCTGGGTTTGGGTTTTCACTATTTTCTTAGTGAATTCCACCCACTGTTCAATTGTTGTTTCTGTGGTATTTTCAGTAAAACAGGTCTTAATAATATTCTCAACTTTTTCATTCATACTATCCTTATTCAGTTTAGTCCAAATTAGTTTTTTATAGTTTATTGTTCCAATATACCCCGGCACAGTATGGTACGGTTGGTTAATATTGTGCCTAATGTTAGTATTTATTATCTGCTGACAGTGATCACTATCTCCAACTTTAACTAATCTATACGAATTTATGTTTTGAAATAAATTGAGTGAAACCATTGTATAATCGATCCTAGTACTTGCATTGTGTGCGATATATGTATGTGCGGGGGTGTATCCTCTTTAAATCGGCCATTAAGGACTCGCAATCCCAATGCTTCTATGTCCTTGATGAATGTTCTACCAATTTGATTTCGTGCTTGGCTATATGTGACTCCTTGATAGTCCTGCTGTGGGATTGACCACTGAAGGTCTTGTAATTGTGAGACATCATCCCTATTGAACGGTATTAACAAGTTAAGATTAAAATCTCCAGTCATCACATAGTCCACCAATGGATTTTCTAGGATTAGTTCCAGTAATATGGTATTAAGGGTTGCACATATGGTTGCTCTACTTGTTTTTGTTGGATGGATATATACATTGATCATAATCAATGACATATCCTTTTGATCTGAGCTTTTATATTTTAGTTTGACTATAAGTATGTTTTTACTATGTGTAGCAAGTTGATCGTGTTCAGCTTTTATGGAACTAGAAATAAAGGTTGCTAACCCCCCACTCGGGCGTCCATACCTATGAGTTTTACTTGCATTTTCAAAGTGTCCAACATAACCCTCTAATACAAAAGGGTTTGTTTCCCAAGTTTCCTGAAGGAATAGAATGTGACAGGGTAATGGAATAAACCTTATTTGTGCATTGGTTATCTTTGTCCCTACTCCGTTTATATTCCATGAACACATTCTCAACTCTGTTACTTTAGTTGAGGGGATTGGAATATTATTCCTTTATTGTTCTATATTACTATGCAAGGCCTGTGCAATCCATTTTTCGTTTATTCGTATGGATGTTTCTATTATGGAAGGTGGTGATGCCTCTCTTGATGTGCTAATGGATCTCCCCCGGGCATTCCTTAATACTGTTCCTTTTTGATTGATATTTTTTTCTATTTGGAGCAGATTTGATTCACTAATAAGTGGAGTAGGATAGACTTTCGGCTCCTGCTTTTTGATATTTATTCCCCAGGCCTTGAATGTTGAAAACTCTTTTAATATTTTCTCTGCTATTGTCATAGATTTTAATGTGACCAGGGTCAGTTCTTTGGTACTGTTCTTATCGGCAATAAATTCAATGGAATTAATATCATCGTTCTTGATGTTGACTAAAGCTGGAATTGATTTCAATAATCTAAGGATATTCCCTCTGTTCAATGTGTCATATCTACCTCTGGATTCGTATTCAGGTTTAAATATGAGTTGTATTTTCTCGACTGTCAGTAGTTTTTCTTTGTGTATATCTTCCATTATATAATTTGTTCTATGTCTAATTAATTTTTCTCCTTCCCGTTTTTCAATTATCAGGTGGTCCCAGTATGGTAATTTAGTTTTAGGCTCTACTGTTCTTTCTATACTCAAACTTGCTACCTCATTCCTTTTGACTTTCAAACCTGCTTCTATATTCACATTGTGATACTGGCAAAGAAAGTGTTTTGATTTTCAAATAATGAATATGTTACAAGGTGTTAATGACAAACATATAACTTGCACAATAAGTTGAATAACAGTGCATGTTTAGTGTGACTCATACAACATATTTGGCATTTTACCAGCTGCCCTATCTTTTTGCGTCCATGCTAATTAAACAAGCATTGGCAATACAATCGGTCTCATACTTTTGTGAAAGTTAGAGCTAATGGCATTGTAAATGACACACAGGCACATGCATCCAGCTAGGGTTTTGTGTGTCCTTAATTGCGAATATTAAGGATTCGCAATTAAGGACTCGCAAAATCCTATAGCGATTCCTACACATTCTTTATTTGCGACTCACAAATTGCGAGTCGCAAATAAGGAATGGCTTCCCACACATGAATGGGAAATAGCGAGAGCAATTTGGGAGTAACAATAGGGACTCACAAATTGTGCATGCAAGTTTAAGGATGCAAGGGTGTCAAAAGGACACCCTGTTGCACCCCGGAAATTGATCCGTGCACATATGTTGCGCACACACATGTCCCAAGGACATGTATGTGTGTAACCCACAACTTTGAAACATGCACTTTAGTGCATGTTTCAAAGTTTTCTCTATTTACCATGTGCTATGAATCCATGGCAAATAGCGGGCATGTTAGAAATGGGATTTCTGGTTGGCTAGGGCTTGCGCCAAAGCCAGACAGAAACCACCACTCTAGTCAGGGCTGGGGAGTTACACGCCAAAGATAAACCCTGCTCACCCCCTTGGTAGCTTGGCACGAGCAGTCAGGCTTATCCCTGAGGCAATGTGTAAAGCGTTTGCGCGCGCACCCAGCAACAACACCCAAGGCCCACCACAAAGGAAACTCCACACAAGGTATTATAAAAAAATAGCCTTTGTATTACCAAAACACATTAGATAAAAACACACACTTTACAATGTGCCAACAGGCACGGGCAGAATTTACAAGGGATTATATGTACAGGGGACAGGGCCACATGGACCACTGTCAGGAATTAGCACAAATCACCAATAGTAAATGTAGACATATAACAATGGAAACACAGAGTAACCGTATAGCACAACTAGTAACTACTGGCGCAATAATGACCTCAGCGTCATCACACTAGCATCAGGTATAAAACCTATCCTGCATCCATCACAGGGGCATAAACACATTTTTGCAATTTCTCAGTCTAACGCATTAGACCTAACCACCTAAGTATAACTACTCTAGGGGCGTACATAGCACAGGGAAGTACATTCTACCTACCATCAACCTAAAAAGATAAAACAACCTCCTAGGCAGAAAAGACCACATTTAGAGGTATAAGACACAGGGTGCGCAAAACATGCTATATACAGTACATTTCCTAGCACCAAAAGTATGAACACAGGGTGCGTAAAACATACTACACCGTACATTTCCTACCACCAAAATCACATCAGAGTCCAGGTTGCGCCAAAACCTAAACGTAGCAGCTGCCCACTACTTGCTGGGCAGCTGGGGACAAGCACAGGGCCTAAACGCTGCAGCTGGCACTAAGTGCTGCGCAGCTGTGGTGGGCAAATAAGGCATGGGCTCTCAATGGCCCTTCAAATGATGTCACAGACGTTGGAGCCACCTAGGCTCTAGAACGACATGTCCCCCTAGCGTTGGAGCCACAGAGGCTCTAAAGAAACAACCATGTCCCCCTAGCATGGGAGCCTCTCTGGGCTCGAGAAACAATTAATTTGCCTCAGAACGTTGGAGCCACGCAGGCTCGGGAACCAACTGTGCCCTGCATTGGAGCACCCTGGCGCATTAAATAAACATGCCCCCGAGGAGTGGCAGCATGGGCACTACTGGCCGGGCGGACCCCCACTGGGGCCCTTAACCAAAGTATAACCCCCGTTGGAGCGCCCTGGCGTTCAAAACCAACATACATGGGCCCTTCGTTGGAGCCTTCTCGGCTCTGTAATAAAGAATACTCTGCACGTAGAAGAGGAGGGGGACGCCCGCACTCACCGTTTGCCTGGGAGGCGGCGTCTCCCCTCTGCGGCGTCTTCTACTTTACCCGGGCCCCCTCCTGGGACCCGGGACTCTGCAGGGGCACTCGGGGAGGCGGGGTAGGCTCCCGTCCTCTCCGTCTTATTACTTAATGCCGGCGCGGACTCTCCTCTCGCGGGGCTTCCCTCGACCCGGAAGCCCCGCCCACGGAGTCCCTGCCTTCTCGGTCGCGCTGGGTAGCGGCCCGGAGGGAATCCAATGCGCGGCTCGGGCCGCGGCGGTGACTCCATCACGGCTCAGATGCGGGGTGGGCACCCGCGATGGCACAAGTAAGCGGGGTGGGCTCCCGCCATGGAGATAAGGCAATAAGCGGGGTGGGCTCCCGCGAGCCAAGACAACAGGCGACCATGCGGGGTGGGCACCCGCGAGATCAGGAAATCAATTAAAGAGGCTAAAGCGCGGGGTGGGCACCCGCATTAATTAGGCACTAAAAACGAAGACGCAGGGTGGGCACCTGCGCATCATAAGCCACCAAATAAGCGGGGTGGGCTCCCGCAAGGCCAGCATCATGGGGGGAATCCCTAGTCTGGGGATTCCCTCTCCCCCTCTCAGCAGCGCGACGCTGCACAGCCCCAGCTCCTCTCTCTGGGGGAATTAAAATAAAGCGCTCTCCAGGCGCTAGGTTCAGGACCAGCAAAGTCCTTGACAGATCCAGGGACAGAAAAAGAAAGGTCCTACAAAGTCCATCAGGCATCCAGGGGCTGGGCAGGGCCCAGGGAGGCCAGCCTTCCCCTGGGCCCCAGCAGCAGCACGCCCCTGGCAGATTCAAGTCAGAAAAAGAACATTTTCATGGGGTCACAGCCCCTCTTTTATACACCAAATCCCTCTGTCTCAAGGGTGCAGGGAAGGGGCGAACCAGATACAACTGGTTCCTGAGCACTTTGTTTTGCTCAGCCCCTCTCCCTATTCACAGCACAGGCCAGTGTCATCAGTCGCACCACAGGGGGCGGATCCAGCATTGTGTGGGAAAAGCCCAGCCCTATTCAGGACCCAGGTGTACTCCTCCCACCCATCTAGCTGCTGATCTCCCTATTCACCACTGGGTGACTCCTCCTGACTCTGGGGATTCCCTAGCCCGTCACCTGACCTCAGCCAGCCAATCACCAGACAAGGCACTCATTTCACACTGCACACAGAAGTGCCCACTTCTAGAAGTTGCACTTCCACACTAGATACTTGCACGAAGCACACATCATCGCGCAGCATTTTATCACACGAGTCCGTACATACCAAACTCGCACCTGCACTTCCCACGCATCAGGAACTACCAGGGACACACACATTCCCCATTCATTCCTATGGGAGGACAGGTCAGTCTCACTACATGTACTCAGAGCGCACGCGCTTTCCACTGGGACACAGTGTGAAAGCGCCTAGAGGCCTAAAACTACTAACACCAGGTCACAATAAAAAGCAAAAAGTTCAGGGGTGAACCTGCCAGAAGGGCCAAGTCCAACAGGGCCCAAATAGCGAATGAGCTATTTTGAAAGGCTTCTTGCATTGCATTTAAGGAATCGCAATTTGTGATTCCTTAAATGCAATCGCAATTTAAGAAATCGCAAAAAATAGCGAATTCTTAAATTGTGAGTGGCAAGTGGTTTCATGCATCGCAAAAGCTATGTGTGTGATCGCAAACGGACAATTTTTGCGAATTGCACCGTTTGCGATCGCGAAAAGCTTTGATGCATGTGCCTGAATGTTTTTAACTTTTTTTTTAGGTTGAGCCTGGGCAGCGCATGCGCTACTCTGTGGTATGATGTATTGGAGCATGGAATAGAAGCCCCGACCACTCTCCTCCCATATTTGCCATTGGTTTGTGCCATTGGCCTTCGTAAATGCTGGCTTCTGATTCGTTAATAGGCTTGTAAGTCCCTCATTAGTACCGCCTTGTCTTCATTTGTAACCTCCCATGAGGACTGGCCCTTTTACTTCATTTGTTACACGGTACGTGTTTTTTAGTCTGTAAGCACTATTTTCTTTAATGAGTTTCTCCTGCTGCAGGCACAACATGCTTTCCTGCAACATTCAGTGTGCCATGCGTGCTTTCACTTTCCAAGCAGCCAGGAATAATGGCGGCCGCTTCTTTAAATAGGTCTCGCATTTACAAGAGTTGGAACTATTGGCATTGTAAATGACGATGCCTTTTATTTATGTGTTAATTAGAAAAACAGATAAATAAAAATCTTTCATTTACAATGTCAGTATCTTAAACTCTGGCAAATGTTACACCTATTGCATTGCAAATGCTTGTCATACATGGTTCCTGGTGCACACTGGTGGCACACATTCTGATGTTCGTTTCTCACATTGCTGGTTTTCGTATGCAGATACTGGTACACGCGCGTGTTTCAGGCTCACAGCACACATTCTGGGACTAGTTCCCTTACTGCCTTTGTTCATACATGGATCATGGTGCACGCTGGTGGCTCACTGCATACATTCTGGTGCCAGCTTCCTACTTGGCAGGTTTTTGTACAGGAATTCTGGTTCACGCTCATGGCACTCACTGCACAGCACACTCTCATGCTGGTTTTCCACATAGCAGGGCAGGTTTTCCTACACAAATCCTGGTGCGCGCTTGTGTCGCATGCTGCACAGCACACTCTAATGCTACTTTTCCACATGTCTGGTTTTTATGCACAGATTCTGGTGTAAGCTCATGTCTCATACTGCACAGGACACACTAATGCTGGTTTTCCACAGGGGTATTTTTCATGCACTTATCCTGGTGCACGCTTGTGTCTCACGTAGCACTGCACATGTTTTGATGCTGGTTTTCATACACGGATCCTGGTGCACGCTTGTGTCTCACGCATCACAGCACATTCTAATGCTGGTTTCTTACATGGCTGGCTTTCGCGCACAGATCCTGTTGCAAGATCGTGTCTCAAGTTGCACAGCACACACTAATGCTGGTTTTTCACTGGGCTGGTTTTAATGCACGGGTCTTGGTGAACGCTCATGTCTCGTGCTGCACAGCAAATTCTAATGCTAGTTTCCCACATGGCTGGTTTTGGCACACGGATACTGGTGCACGCTCATGCCTCACGCTGCACAGCAAACTCTAATGCTGGTTTCACACAGCTGGTTTTCGTGCACGGATCCTGGTGCACGCTCATGCCTCACGCTGCACAGCACACTCTAAGGCTGGTTTCCCACACAGCTGGTTTTCGCACATGGATCCTGTGCACTCTCATGCCTCACTCTGCAAAGCACACACTAATGATAGTTTTCATACATGGACCCTGGTGCACGCTCGTGTCTCATGCAGCACAGCACAGCACACTCTTATGCTAGTTTTTCCATAATGCTGTTTTTAAGGCACGGGTCCTTGTGCACACTTGTGTCTCACACTGCACAGCACACTTTAATGCTGGTTTCCCACATGGCTGGTTTTCACGCACGGAACCTGGTGCACGCATTTGCTTCATGCTGCACAGCACAATCTAATGCTGGTTTTCAAATGGGTTTCTCCTACTACTACTACTTCTCCTCCTACTACAGGCAGAACAGGCTTTCCTGCAACATTCAGCACACCATGGGTGCTTTCACTTTCCAAGCAGCCCGGGACAATGGTGGCTGCTTCTTTACAAGGAAATAGGTCTTGTATTCACAAGAGTTTGAGCTATTAGCATTGTAAATTACAATGTTTTTATTTATGTGTTAATTACAAAACAGATAAATAAAAGGCATTGTCATTTACAATGCCGATATATTAAACTCTCGCAAATGCAATACCTATTGCATTGCATTGCAAATGCTTGTTTTTGTTTGCAGTGGAGTGATCAGTTAGAAAACGATAGTTAGAGCTATTGGTGTTGTAAATGTAAATATTTATGTGTTATAGAGTAGAGTCGGTCTATAAGGTATGTAGTGGAATTATGTGGCTACGATCCAGATAATGTGTGCATTTAAGAAGCAGAGGTGCAGTTAGGATGGATGGGTTGGTGGAATGATAGCTATTTGTATGAATGCTTGAATGGATGGATAGCTGTATGAGTACATGCATGGATGTCTGGGTGATCAGTTGAATGAAAAGATGGTAGGTGATGCATGGGTAGGAAAGTTACAGATGGTTGGTATGGAAAGAAAAAGCTGGATACATAGAGAAAATATTTATAAAAAGGAAAGTTTTGTACTTTGTTGGCCCTTTGGTCAAGACTGGATGATATATCAGGCTACATTGTGGCTCAGATCTCAATAAACATAACATCCCATTTACAATTCAGAAGTTGGTGGTGGTTTTGTGCCCTTACCCCGAAACTATGCTTCGTTGTCAGCTGCTTGGATGCCTGCCTAATCTGCAGTCTTCCAACACAGTATTACACTTGGCCGCTGGTTTAACCCATTCAAACATTTTTTTTAAAAACTTTATTTATCATTTTGTCACAAAGGTAACATCATATGCAGTACAGTCATCATCAGTAGTTAATAAAAAGGCCAGTATGGTCATATAGATGCATGTTTTGGATACAAACTACAGAAAGTTCCAGCCCAGCGTCAATACAGTGGTTATTACATTGCAGTTCATACAATCAGTGGAGTGCAACACCTCATCACAATGTGGAATTGTCACAGCCGAGAACATAGTACACAAAAGCTATAACCTTAGTATAGGATACGCTCCGGGAGGGCCAGGAATCAAACATTGCGGTGGTTAGATTGTGAGCTAGAACCCAGCTACCCTACCCCAGTGAGAACTATGCCTTGCTCCAGCTGTGAAGCAGAGTCTCGCTGTCGAGATGTGAGGTATGCTCTGAAAGGACCCCATATGTCTCTGGCACGTGATGAAGAGGGCACTGTGGTGGAATATACTTCGCTCTTCGTGTTGTAAGAAGCCAAGCTACCCAACCAACTCTGAACTGTAGGCACTGTCTTGTGGCCCCAGTGTATAGCCACTTCTCACTTGGCCAACAAAAAACACTGAGGGCCACACATTTCTGAACCTTTTTGGGAAAGTTTGCCACGTAGCTCAGTAGCGCAATTTTGGGTATAGGGTCGAGTGGCAAGTTGATCATGTCACCCAATGTCTTGTGTAGAGTCTCCCAGTATGGTTGCAAGTGAGGGCATGTCCACGCATTTGGGGCGAGAGTGGGGTCTGGACAGGTCTAGTTTGAGGACTCTAGCCGGTGTGATGTAAATTCTGTGTAGAAACTTGAAGTGTAGTAAATTGTGTCGGCTGTGGAGAGAGACATATTTCGTGACTGCACAGTAGGTAGCCAATTTGTCGTCTGTTATCGGGCGACCCAAATTCCCCTCCCAGTCCCTACGGATCTTGTCATCGTCAATGGGGATGAGCCTTGTACATGCTTTGTACAGTTTGGAGATAAGGTGGACACCCAGCTCACTTTCAATGACCAGCGATAAGGGGGCAAATGATTCTGGTTCGAGGGGAAAGTCTGGCAGCGTGGCGCGCATAGCAGATTGAATCCAACCCAGCACAAACCTGTCCATAAATGTGGCAATAGGGAAGCGGGTGTCGTCACTCACCGTAAAGGCATGGCCATACGGGAACAAGTCCCCAGTTTTTGTAATAGTAAATTTGGTTAAGGTGCATTGCACTACCTGCTCACCCGTAATTGGAAGCCAACGGGCGTTGAGGAGTGGTAAGGCTGTTGAGTACAGAGTGGCCATGTTGGTGACACGCCAAAGCTTCTCCCAGGCCCAACTAGTTGTGGAGACTGTCTGATTGTTGTTTGGGTCTCTGGGGAGGCCTTTGGGTAGGACCGTGGATAATTGTTCGGTGAGAACTAGGTCAGACTCTGGGCGAAGGAAAAGGATCCTGGGACCAAGCATATGCATAGCTGCACTGAGCTACTAAATAGTACAAATGGAGATCCGGCATTCCGTATCCGCCTCTGTTGTACAGGCGAGTGAGCACTTGCCAGCGGACTCTGGCCCGTTTGTCACCCCATACCAATCATATCAAGTGTGATCTGAGCGTCGAGAAAACGCTGTTTGGAAGGGGTATAGGAATATTGTTGAAAAGGTATACAAATTTGGGGAAGACAACCATCTTGATGATGGCTACCCTGCCAGCAATAGACAGCGGTAACCTCAGCCATTTGTCAATTTGTGAACCCATTAAAATCTTAAATGCTGTGTTCCATTAAACCTTACAAGAGACAGTTACTAATTATGACTGATGAAGGAAAAGTCTGATGACTGGTCCAATTTATAGCACTTGCATGTGGTGGTCTACACGTTGCAAGGACACGTTGACAATGCCCTGTTGATGAACACAATTAGACTGCCAAATATAGGCCTATTTGTAAACTCTCTGGTGCATGACATGCACACAAAGGGCATGCTACATGTTTCCGGAGCCTTGCAACTTGTAAACGTGTGAGGACAAGGAAGGGATGGCATGAATGGCACAGCAGGTGCAGCATTACCGTCTTTTTGTTCTGAGGACTTCAACATTTTTGAGTGAGCCTTCACAGCAGCACCTTCCCAGTATCTCTGTTGTTTACTCGATTGGAAGACCAAACAAAAGAAATCATATTCTGGGACCGTATTGCAGATCACTGCGCCAGCGCTAATTGTAACTGTGCGCCAGATTATGCGCCCAATGGCATCACAGAGGATCAGTATGTAATGCGCCGTGATGTTGGTGAAGATTTTGAACTCTGTGTATATAAGCGTTTGCGTCTGTGCGCATATTGTATTAGCGCTCAGACGCAAATGCACATAAGCACAGACATACTCTGGCGCACAGCGACAATTAGTGCTGGCGCACTCATCTGTAGTATGGCCCTAGAATGTTTAATGTACTGCTTTAGTTGATGGGCTAGGCAAAAGTCCTTATTCTCTCACCAAACACCTGACCCATACATTCACTGAAGCACTACGAAGAAGAAATAAGGCTGCACTGCGCTCTGAAAAAACAATAGTGTAGCCTCACAAATCAGGAGTATAACTATACCCAAAGCACACACCAGAAGCATTTTGTATGCCTTGCAAAGATGCAGATAACAGTTTCAGGTGTTCAGCATGCATTGTATTAAAAAGCACTCCTGCCGAACTTGTGATGCTGTACCTGCCCGGACAGGAAACCACCTCTGCCCTACCTGAACAAATGGAGCTCCAAGGCCATGCGCATTGCCTGCTTCAGATTCGCCAGGCCCAGTTTCACCTGGAGAGGTGTGGCTCACTGGTTAGAGGCGGCAGACCCGTAAGCAGAGAATCGGCCAGGGACCAGGGTTCAATTCCTGACGCGGCAGGGTTGTGGACCAGGGTCAAAACGGACTCAATAATTCTCGCCTCGGTACCTACTCTAACCAGGAACACACTTGGCAACTCTGGGCATTAAGCTTGCCTCATCTCTACAACGGCCCCCCGGGGATGCCTGGTTTCACCTTGGAGATACCCTGAAAGGGACCATCTCACAGGGATAGCCAGGACGGGTTCCCCAGCGGTCTACAGCGCCGGGACGCCCCGTTACTGGGGCAGCTGTGCGCTTTACAAGTCTACAACATTTACATTTACCTGCTGCTGCTGCTGCAGCAGCGTGGACCCCACGGGCTTGTTGCTGCCTTCCAGGGCCTCCAGCAGCTCAGCCAGCACCGGAGGCAGAAGGAAGGCAAAAACTGGATTATTTTGACCAGCGCAGCACCCGTACATTGTCAACCTAAGGGCGCCATATTAGTTAAGATATTATCAACACTGAAGGTAATCAACTTTGGATGTGCCATCTTGGTTAAGGGAAGGCAAACTGCATAATCATGGTTGAGGGCTCGCAAACCTAATACAGCGGCAGCAACACAAAACAAGTACTAGCGAAAGAAGTGAGACGGCTCTTAGCAGAGGCACTGTCGCACGGACGGCAGACTTCATGCGTTTAAGTTCACAGTATCCAGGCGAGCCTCCACTATTTTATTCTCACCACTGGCTGATGATAGAAATGGGGGGTTGTGGGTTGGGAATGAGAGAAATGCAGGGGTAGGCGGCTGTACATACGAGCTGGGCTTCACATTTATTGCAGTGATAAAGCATGGCATGCCACGCTGCAACAATAAGAAAAAATAGTTCTCCCCAACAACAGGTGAAGAATACAAGCGGAAAGAAACTGTATTTAGGCGGTGCTCCTCTGCGAAAAACTGAACTGAGGTTTAGCTGCATGAACCACTTAGGAAGCAACAAAGAAGAGCGACACATGACTGAACCAATGGTAAGCAGCAGGCAGGAGCAAACTCCTTTATCAATATAATAAGTCATTCAGACAGCACATGTATGTTCCCTAGGCTCAACCTAAAAAGCAATACAACTATGTATTTTTTTTCCTTTTGAGATTTACACCTAAAACAAGAAGCACACAAAGCAGTCCTTTAAAAATATGCATTTCTTCTATGATTGCAAGAAATTGGATTCATATTTGGTGTGGACAACTATACATCTCAAGAAATAATCACAACTCGAGACAGCGTGGACCTTCAAGGTCACTAATTAACCTAAGCTCCACCCGCTGATAGGAATGGTGCAGATAAGACGGGCTTAATTTAGGGCAATGTCTGACTTATTTATCCACTGTCAGAACAGTAATAAAGTAAAAAAACACCAAGCAATAAAAATACCAAACCGAATTATAAAAATAGAGTAAAATTTATTACGCAAAATGACACTAAAACAAGATTAAAGTGATAAAAGCACTGAAAAGGATTACACACCATTGATAGTCAATGGCCACAGTAGTCCTTAAGACTCAGTGTCTGAAATTCAAGTCAAAATCCTTCAGTGGGTCAAGCCGCCAGGCTGTATCTGACAGTGAGTTCCATGAGGCCGGGTAACTTATCGATCAGGGCCCACTGATTTGCTGCTGCGGAGAAACTCCAAGTGGGAGAAACCACTTTCTTCAAACCAGCGTGGCTATGCCTTGGGTGGATAGAATGGGTTTGTGTGTTCTGGTCCTCCTGAGAACTGGAAATCTAAAACCTTGTAGGTCACAACTTTTCAGAGGTTGTATGATAAGTGCAGGACATGAGAAACAACAGTTGCGAGTCAAGACTAACTCCAGGAGAGGCCATCAGCAGGTTCCAAGTCAGGTCCAGTTGTTATTGGTCAGCTGGGCACTTCATGGAAAAGTCCTCTTGCAGCTTGTTGTGGCCCTATAGCTACACAGGTCAATAGGCGTCTACTTTTTTGTCCCGGTTACAAGGGGAAGAAAGTCCAATCCTTCAAGGCTCTGCTCTAATTACAGAAATCAGGTCCGGTCCTCTTCTCTTCTTCCACAGGTCCATAAAATGTGATTAAAAAGGGTGCCTTGAGTTTCCATATTAATGCTTGGTACCAACTAATGGCGCCCAAAGCAAATGGGTAAAAGTTCCTAGCTGTAACCCTACCCACTTTTGAAACTGTTCCTGTTTGCCCTTCTGTAAACAATCCCACAGTGCCCCCTCACTCTCAAAATCCAAGATGGAGAAATCCTTTTCTCTTTATGCAGAGCCTGTGTGCACTGCCCTCCCAGATGTATGACCAGGGAAATCAACACTCTCCTTCTCTGAGGTCACCCTACACCAGTTCTGGAGGTAGCATTTGGGGCCGGCCTAATAAGAAGGACATAAGCCCAGACATCTCCAGGTGTTACCAAAGATTTGCCTGTTACAGGGGACAACCCTTTGAAGTAAATTAAGTTCCTGGGCCAACCCCACTGGTCTTTCTGCCAGTGGAAGAGAAAAACAACTCCTGATTCCCAAGCCATTGTACCTGCCCTATGATCATTTTTTATACCATTCATCACGGCTTATTCCTGGCTGTGCCACTGCTTATGAGAGAATGCACATGAGCCAGAGCAGCTTCAAGCAGGGAAAATTTTACTTTCTAAAATATATCTTTCCCTAATATTCATTAAAAATACGACTTCACACCATTGAGTTGGGATTTTAATAACTAATAGAAAATAGTTGTTTCATCATTTTTGTAGCTGAACCCTAACTGGAGATACTAACATTTATTTTTACAATCGCTTCCCAGTGTTTCCCTTTGGGATATCAAGAGCCTTCTCACAGTAAAAATAGCTTTTGGGTGCTAGTCACTAAAAGGGCATGTTAACTGTATATTTCTACTGCTAACTGTATATTTCTGCTATTCTACTTTCACAGACCAAGCACACTGCCTTGTGGGCTATACAGCCTACACAGGAGTGACTTTTTGATATTTAAAAGAAATGATTTTACCTAACAAAAAACATTTTGTTGAATGAATGCACAGTAGATTTTTACAGTGCAGCAGTCAGAAATACACAGGGTAGGCCTGAAGCCATGTTTGCCCTGCCGCTGTAGTTGATGGCACTATAGGCACTGCAGTTCTCTAGTGCAATTACATTTCCGGACTCTGTGTTCACTTTCTACATCATATAGTAGGGACATCCAAGCAAGTTAAATATTCCAATGAGGAATAAGCCAAATTAACCATATCTAAGAGGGTGCACAGGCACTCTACTAGCAGGGGTAAATTGCACAGAGTTGTAAAGCCAGCAAAGCAGATATGGAAAAAATGTGGAGGGACGCCACACAAAATATGGTCATTTCCTACAATGATTATTAAAAGGAAGCATAATTGTTACAAATGAATATAGAGCATTTTACACAAATACCTTTTCAGGTGCCAACACTTGGCTGTTCCAGAATAGTAAACATAACCAAATGATATTTGTTTCTGGTGTAGCCCCTGTGTCAATTCTCTATTTAATATGAGAGATGTAAATCATCACTTTTTAGTCTACATTGAGCATTCTGGGACTTTTTGTGTCTATTTTAAGATTGACAGTATGGCTGAAAATTTGCAGCATGCAAAGAGCTCTTGTAGTTTGAAAGAAAAGACTGACTGGCTTGGGAACACTAAAAGTGCTGTGTGGCAAAGAACAGTGTAATGGTCAACAACCCCAAAAGAATCCAGACATTCAAATACCTGCAGTGCAAGCTTCACTTTAACACATAAAAGTTACGGTCAGAGTTTATAGGTGTACTTGGCGGTTGCTTCAGGTGCAAAGTGAAGGGCGTACCAAATTCAAGGGAAAACATTGCAAATAAAAAAAAAACTGAAAGCTAAAAAATATCCTTAGCCTCAATATGTTATTTGGTTTTAGGTGGTGGATACTCCCTCTACTTGGTCTGGTTAGTGACTAGCAGCCAATTTTGGGTGCTACTGGTTAGAGCACAAACTCCCTTTGCTCTATAGCAGTTTGTATTTCACATTTAGAAAACATTTAAAATGGGTAAGTAACAAGACATTTCCATATTGATTAAGTGAACATAATATTTTTTTCTAACAATGTGTACCGATCTTTGTGTTTTCCAATATCTTTGTGTATGGGGGTTGCAAAAAAAATTGCTCATGCATTAATATATCTTTGTCCCCACTTTTCAAAGGTTTCCTTTTAGCCACTGACCAGTTCAAATGGCCTTTTATTTGTTAGACGCCTACAGTCTTGTTTTGCATTTGTGATATAATTTCACAGCTTTCACATCTGGTTCCTTTGGAGTATACCAAATATAATGGCCTGCACAGCCTATAATATTTGGTAGCCCCTATTTCTCTGAAAATTGAACTTGCCAGGATACAATTTGACATGGCCTTATTTTGGCTCTACAAACACATTACGTTTCTACTAGATAGAATCCTTGCTTGAGTTTTCCAACATCTTTTCCTAAAGTGATACCACATATTTCAGCTCATACATTTCTGTAAAATCTGATTTCCCCTACTTTTCAACTCAAGTTGCCTTTTATTTGATAGCAGACTGCAGTATTTTTTCATATTTGTGATTTCATTCCACAAGCTTTCACATAAGGGTCCTTCTGGGGATATTAAATATAATGCTTTACAAGGGCTGTAATATTTTGTGTTCCCTATATTTCTGGGGTTAGAGCTTACCAGGATTCAATTTGATATGGAATACTTTGGGCTAGATGAACACAGTATATTCCTGCCAAATAGCACCCTTTACTGTGTTTTCCAACATTTTTTACTGTGGGGATATCACATATTACTGCTCCTGCATTGCTGTGATTTCTGATATCCCCTACTTTTCAGCGGTTAGCTTTTAGCCACTGACCAATTCAAGTTACCTTTTACATGATAGTAGATTACACTAATTCTTTGCATTTTTCATTTGATTCCACAAGCTTTTACATCTGGTTCCTTTCGGGGATACCAAATATAATGCTTTGTTTGGGCTATAATATTTGGTATCCCTTATATTTCTTGGGTTAGAGCTTACCAGAATTCAATTTAACATGGCATTCTGTAGACAGAGTATTTTCCTGCCAAATAGCACCATTCCCTGTGTATCACATAATATTTTACTGTGGGGATACCACATATTACGGCTTCTGCAGTGCTGTAATATCTAGAACCCCCAACTTTTCAAGCGTTACCTTTTAGCCATGTATCAACTTAAGTTTCCTTTTATTTGCTAGCAGATTGCTATATCTTTTCACATTTTTGATTTCATTGCGCAAATTTTCACATCTAGTTCCTTTGGAGGATACCAAATATAATGTCTCATAACGGCTATAATATTTGGTATCCCCTATGTTTCTCGGGATAGACCTTACCAGGATCCAATTGGACATGACATTCAGTTGTCTGGGTGACCAAAGTATTTTCCTGCCAAATGGCATCCTTCCCTCCGTTTTCCATAATATTGTACTATGGGATACCACATATTACAGCTTCTGCATTGCTGTAATATCTGGTACCATATATGATGGACTCTACCGCCTATAAAATTTGGTATCCCTTGAGTTTCTCGGGTAAGAATTTACAAAGATTCAATTTGACTTGACCTAATGTTGGATGGCTTAGCACAGTATTCGTTTACCAATAAGCACCCTTCCTTTTGCTTAACAACATCATTTACTATGGGGATATCAAATATTTGGGCTCACGCATTGCTGTAACATCTCGTATCCCCTACGTTCCATGGGTTACCCTATAGCCATTGACCACTTGAAGTTGCCTTTTATTTGATAGCAGAATACAGTATCGTTTCACATTTTGTACATCATTCCATAGGAATTAACATCCAGTACGCTTAGGGGATACCAAATATAATAGCCTATATGGCCCATAATATTTGGTATCCCCTGTGTTTCTCGAGTTGAAAATTACCAGGGTTGAATTAAATATAGTCTTATGTTGGATGCAGGAGCAAGATATTTCTATTCCAAATAGTACCCTTCGTTTTCCTTTCCAACATCATTTACTATGGGGATACCAAATATTATGGCTCACACATTGGCGTAATATCTCGTATCCCCTATGTTTTATAGGTTACCCTTTAGCCATTGACCAGTTAAAGTTGCCTTTTGTTTGATAACAGACTACAATACCTTCTCACATTTTTACACCATTCCACAAGATTTTACATCCAGTTCCCGTAGGGGGATACCAAATATAATGGCCTTTACCGGCTACAATATTTGGTATCCCCAGTGTATCTCGGGTTACAAGTTACCAGGATCCAAAATGCCATCACCTTATGTTGCATGGGGGAGCACAGTATTTCTATACTAAATATCACCCTTCCTTTTGCTTACCAACATCATTTAATATGGGGTTACCAAATATTATGGCTCACTCATTGCTATAATATCTTGTATCCCCAATGTTTCATGGGTTACCCTTGAGCCATTGAAAAGTTGAAATTGCCTTTTGTTTGATAGCAGACTACACTTAACATTTTGTACATTATTTCACAAGAGTTTGCCTCCGGTACCTTTAGGGGATACCACTTATAATAGCCTATAGGGCCTATAATATTTGGTTTCCCCAGTGTTTCTCCGGTTAGAAGTTACCAGGATTCAATTTGATATCGCCTTATGTTGGATGGAGGAGCACAGGATTTCTATACCAAATGGCACCCTTCCTTTTGCTTTCCAACATCCTTTACTATGGGGATAACAAATATTATGGCTCACACATTGCTGTAATATCTGGTATCTCCTATGTTTCATGGGTTACCCTTTAGCCATTGACTAGTTGAAATTGCCTTTTGTTTAATAGCAGACTACAGTACCGTTTCGCATTTTGTACATAATTCCACACGATTTTGCATCTGCACCCTTAGGGGATACCAACACCCTCCGTATGCTTCGCAGGATCTTCAAATGGATCCCTACCGAAACCAGAAGGACGGTCACCCAAGCCCTCGTCAGCAGAAGACTAGACTACGGCAACGCACTCTGTGCAGGAGCCCCAGCCAAACTCCTGAAACGGCTCCAAGGCATCCAGAACGCCTCCGCACGCCTGATCCTTGACATCCATCGCCGCAGCCACATCACACCCCACCTAAGAGACCTACACTGTCTCCCCATCAACAAGAGGATAGCCTTCAAGCAACTCACCCACGCACACAAGGCACTCCACAACACCGGACCACCGTATCTCAACAGCCGACTCAGCCTCTACATCCCCACCCACCAGCTCCGATGCACAGACCTCACCCTCGCCACCGTCCCCCGCATCCGAAGATTGACCGCTGGTGGCAGATCATTATCCTACCTCGTCGCCAAGACATGGAACACCCTCCCCATCTGCCTACAGCAGACCTTCTGACCTTCAGAAAACTTCTCAAAACATGGCTCTTCGAACAGTAGCAGCATCCCCACCCCAACCCCCTCCCCAGCGCCTTGAGACCCTCACGGGTATGTAGCACGCTTTACAAATGCTCTGATTGATTGATAATAGTTTATACCGCCTAAAATAGTTGGTATCCCAGGTGTTTCTCTGGTTAGAAGTTACCAGGATTCAATTTGACTTTGCCTTATGTTGTATGCGGGAGCAAGGTATTTCTATACCAAATAGTACCCTTCCTTTTGCTTTCTAACATCATTTACTGTGGGGATACCAAATATTATGGCTCACGCATTGCCGTGATATCTTGTATCCCCTATGTCTCATGGGTTACCCTTTAGCCATTGACCAATTGAATTTGCCTTTTACTTGATAGCAGATTACATATCTTTTCATATTGTGTACATCATTCCACAAGATTATGCCTCCGGTACTCTTAGGGGATATCAATTATAATAGCCTTTACAGCCTATAATATTTGGTATCCCCAGCGTTTCTCGGGTTAGAAGTTACTAGGATTCAATTAGACATCACCTTACGTTGGATGGAGAAGCACAGTATATCTATACCAAATAGCACCCTTCCTTTTGCTTTCCAACATCATACACTATGAGGATACCAAATATTATGGCTCACACATTGCTGTAATATCTTGTATCCCCTATGTTTCATGGGTTACCCTTTAGCCATTGACCAATTGAGTTTACCTTTCATTTGATAGCAGGCCACAGTATCTTTTCACATTTTGTACATCATTCCACAAGATTTTGCATCCTTACCCTTAGGGGATACCAACTATAATAGCCTATATGGCCTATAATATTTAGTATCCCCAGTATTTCTCGGGTTAGAAGTTATCAGGATTCAATTTGACTTTGCATTATGTTGGATGAGGGAGCAAGGTATTTTTATACCAAATAGCACCCTTCCTTTTGCTTTCCAACATCCTTTACTATGGGGATACCAAATATGGCTCATTCATTGCTGTAATATCTCGTATCCCAGATGTTTCATGGGTTACTCTTGAACCATTGAATAGTTGAAATCGCCTTTTGTTTGATAGCAGACAACAGTATCTTTTCACATTTTGTACATCATTTCAAAAGATTTTGCATCCGTACCCTTAGGGGATACCAACTATAATGGCCTATACAGCGTATAATATTTAGTAAACCCAGTGTTTCTCGGGTTAGAAGTTACTGGGATTCAATTTGACTTCGCCTTTTATTGGATGCGGGAGGAAAGTATTTCTATAGCAAATAGCTCCCTTCCTTTTGCTTTCCGACATCATTTACTAAGGGAATACCAAATATTATGGCTCACGCATTGTCATATTATCTCGTATCGCCTATGTTTCATGGGTTACCCTGTAGCCATTGACCAATTGAGTTTGCCATTTATTTGATAGCAGGCTACAGTATCTTTTCACATTTTGTACTTCATTCCATTAGAGTTTGCATCCGGTACCCTGAGGGGATACCAAATATAATAGCCTATACGGCCTATAATATTTGGCATCCCCAGTGTTTCTCTGGTTAGAAGTTACCAGGATTCAATTTCACATTGCCTTATGTTGGATGGAAGAGCACAGTATTTCTATACCAAATAGCACCCTTCCTTTTGCTTTCCAACATCATTTACTGTAGGGATACCAAATATTATGTCTCAAGCATTGCATAATATCTTGTATCCCCTATGTTTCATGGGATACTGTGAGAAGTTGGCCTGGCATATGCTGGTCACTAGTTATAGTGGCCACCTTGCTCCAGTTCAATTCGACTCTTATGGTAGATAGGTTTAAGACACCCTTTTAAAGAAAGCTATCCTAGTGGTAGCTGTGGAGAGCAACCTTCAGGCTAAGTCTCAGAGGAATATAAAGCAGCTTGTTTTGCCTTATAATCTCTTGAATTACCAAATGAAAGGACACCACACAGGTATATATATCAAATATATATGTATTTATTACTAGACACACTCTACTAATCTCTTTATGAGATTAGAAGCCAGATACACATTCAAATGTCAAGGTTTCACAATAAATTAAGCACAAATATGGCTGGAGCCCTAGGGGCGTACCAGACCATATACTAAAAAAATGGTATAACAATGTCGACTTGCAGAATGACAAGGCCTAGGGCCTGGGGAATCGCTGGGGCTTTACTACTGCAGTGTTAGCAGGTAAGTAACAAGCCCACGGGAGACGCGTGCAATGTGTGAACACAGCCGCGGGTTCCCTATTGATTACAATGGAGCAAGTCGCGGTTTGATTTTTAAAGTTCCAGGGTATTTCGAGGAAGTCTACACGCAAGCCACTTACAAGGTAAGTACTTCGAGGGCCAACACACACTAGGGCACCGGAGTGCACGAGTTACCTCGCCCAGGGAAGCCGGGTGCATAGGTGTCTTTTGGTGTCGGGTCACGTCGCGTCGCTGTTTTCTATGGAGACCAAAGAAGACTTGCTGCTTGCGTCAACTGAAGAAGTGTCCGGTGGAATCCAAGGGTGGATTCAAGATGCAGAAGACCTGAAAATTCAAGGGACAGTGTTCAAAGTCACTTGCCAGTGACCGGTGGCCAGGAAGATGGATGACCACAGATGTCGTGTGATTTCAGGTCATTGATGGTGTTTTTACTCTTCACTCACGAGAGCCAGGAAGGATCGACGATGACCAGCAGCTGGATTAAGAGTGATCCACAACGTCTGCAGCTGATGGCGGTGTCGTCAACCAGATTGGAGCCAACAAACCTTGGCAACTGTAAGTCTTGTGTAGACTGAAGAAAGTCGATGGTGCAGACCAACAAGGTCTGAGGGACTCACCCTGCAAGGGTGAGTGAGGGCAGGCCTGGAGCAACCAGAGGAGCCCTCGTAGTTGATAAGAAAGTCTTCAGGGGACTCACTAGCCAACGGGCAAGTGATCGCAAAGACACCTCTTCAGGAAATGCTTCACAGGAGCCCACGGTCACTCGGGACGGGGTAGGCCTCTGATTTTCGCTGCAAGACCTGCTGGTGGTTTGGGCCACAAATGGTCCAATGCACAAGTTCATTGAACGTTGTTAAGGGATTGCACTCGACAATAGTGAACGGTCCCAGGGTATTGCTGTTCCTCGTCACTCGTGGGGTCCACTCGCCACAGCTCTGCTGGGGACTCACAATGGCCATCGAGAAGTCAGGAAATCCATTTCCAGGGCAGCAGGGACTTCGAACTCCACCGGGAGTAGGAAAGTTTGCAACCGTTGATTAAGGTTTCTGGTGCCAGCCAAGCAGGGGAGTCACTCCATGACTCCAAGGGAGATTCTTCTGTCTTCCAAAGGTAGTGGAACGTCGAAGGGCCAGGAGTCTTCTTTGTAGAGCGTCGTCCAGGGTTATCTGATTTGCAATGGCAAAGTTTGCTATTTTATAGTGAAGATAGGGGAAAGACTAGCTCTATGACCACTCCTCTAGGAGGGTCAGGGTAGGGGGTGGTTAAAACCCACTTCCCTTTGTCCAGTTTCGTGCCAGAGCAGGGACAGGTAGCCCCTGAACCGGTTTGAGCTTGCATATGCACAGAGGAGCCTACTGCTCCCCCAGTGCAGGACTTCAAAGCACTCTAAGAGTACACCCACCCAGCTCCAATACACTAAATCCTGTCTGGAAGGTGGTGACACCTCCCTGTGAGAGGATGCCTTTTGTTGGGCTTCCTCCACTGCGAATTTCAGTCAGCAGCAGGAGGGCAGCCCAGTGTCTGTGCTGGTGGCATCCATTTTGTGAAGCCAGGGCTCTTTCAGATTTCTGTCGTTTTAGTACAGTGGGTACATGTCGTCCCCTCTAGAAGGGTGGGATCATACTCCCACACCATTTACTGGTGTGGGGGTATGATCCCAAGTTGTTTGACACCAAACACGACATGTTTTGATGCAGTCATTCCAAAGTTAGCATTTACCGTTGGGTTATAATGCGCTTAAGAGTATATGGTTTAACCGCATCCACAAACAGCCATAGAGAATAGACTCTGGTAGCTACAGAGGGGTCCTGCTCATGCAGAGGCCCCCCTCACATAGTAAACCAAGCACCCTGCCCTCAGGATTGATAGGGCCTGCCATAGGGGTGGCTGATAGGTTTATATGTGTGTGTATGGTGAGATATAGAAACCTATATCTCAGTGAGGAGGGCTAACACTACCTCACACAGGCTGCAGTAGCAGGCCTGTGGTGTCAGATTGAGAATGCTTTCCAGGGGTGGCATAATACATGCTGCAGCCCCTGGTAGGCCTGTGAAGTACCAATGCCCTAGGTACCTAAGGTACAATATTCTAGGGGCTCATAAGGTACCACAGTATCCAATCATTAGGCATCTAATATGCACACCAAGTTGTTAAAAGAGAACAGAGAGACCGGGGCCCTGATTAGCAGGGACCCAGCCAGACTATAGCCAGAAACCAGTGTATACATCAGACAAAAAGTGGGGGCAACATAAGTGCAGATCCTACTCTCCTACAGTTACCCTTTAGCCATTGACTAATTGAATTTGCCTTTTATTTGATAGCAGATTACAGTATCTTTTCACATTTTGTACATCATTCCACAAGATTTTGCCTCCGGTGCCTTTAGGGAATACCACTTATAATAGCCTATACGGCCTATAATATTTGGTATCCCCAGTGTTTCTCTGGTGAGAAGTTACTAGGATTCAATTTGACATCGCCTTATGTTGGATGGAGGAACACAGTATTCATATACCAACTGGCACCCTTCCTTATGCTTTCCAACATCATTTACTATGGGGATACCAAATATTATGGCTCACACATTGCTGTAATATCTCGTATCACCTATGTTTCATGGGTTACCCTTGAGCCATTGAAAAGTTGAAATTGCCTTTTTTTTTATAGCGGACTACAGTATCTTTTCACATTTTGTACATAAGTCCACAAGATTTTGCATCCGTACCCTTAGGGGATACCAACTATACTAGCCTATACGACCTTTAATATTTGATATGCCCAGTGTTTCTCGGGTTAGAAGTTAACAGTATTCAATTTGAATTTGCCTTATGTTGGATGCGGGAGCAAGGTATTTCTTTACCAGTTAACACCCTTCCTTTTGCTTTCCAACATCATTTACTGTAGGGATACCGAATATTATCTCTCAAGCACTGCCGTAATATCTTGTATCCTCTATGTTTCATGGATTACCCTTTAGCCATTGACCAATGGAATTTGCCTTTTATTGTAGCAGACTATAGTATCTTTTCACATTTTGTACATCATTCCACAAGATTTTGTCGCCGGTACCCTTAGGGGATACCAATTATAATAGCTTATACAGCCTATAATATTTGGTATCCCTAGCGTTTCTCAGGTTAGAAGTTACCAGGATTCAATTTGACATTGCCTTCTGTTGGATGGGGGAGAACAGTATTCCTATACCAAAGAGCACCCTTCCTTCTGCTTCCAACATTAAAAATTGTATTTCATAGCGCACTCACCCTGCAAGCACCTCAGCAGCGGGCTAGAGACACGCTTTAACAGCGACCCCTTCGCTGCAACGAACGAAGCGAGAGAAGCACTTCTCGCCGCCATTCACGACGAGGAAGTGAGGCCACGCCTACATTAGGCCACGCCCCCCTCACAGCATAAATACGCTGCCGACAGCGCGAAGCACTCAGAACCCTTGGAAATCTCCTGAGGCGGAAGCCGGGAGACCGCCGATCTTTTTAAAATTTGTTATTATCTGTGTCACCATTTAAAAATTGTATTTCATAGCGCACTCACCCTGCAAGCACCTCAGCAGCGGGCTAGAGACACGCTTTAACAGCGACCCCTTCGCTGCAACGAACGAAGCGAGAGAAGCACTTCTCGCCGCCATTCACGACGAGGAAGTGAGGCCACGCCTACATTAGGCCACGCCCCCCTCACAGTATAAATACGCTGCTGACAGCGTGAAGCACTCAGAACCCTTGGAAATCTCCTGAGGCGGAAGCCGGGAGACCGCCGATCTTTTTAAAAATTTGTTATTATCTGTGTCACCATTTAAAAATTGTATTTCATAGCGCACTCACCCAGCAAGCACCTCAGCAGCGGGCTAGAGACACGCTTTAACAGCGACCCCTTCGCTGCAACGAACGAAGCGAGAGAAGCACTTCTCGCCGCCATTCACGACGAGGAAGTGAGGCCACGCCTACATTAGGCCACGCCCACACGCCCCTTTTTCCTCCTTTAAAGATGTGCAATCACCGGACGCGCAGCGGACGGGCGCAGCGGGCGCGCCGTCAGCGCGCCGAAGGCGCGCCAAAGGCTAGCCCGTCTGGGCCCGTCCGGGCCCAGACGGCCCCAGGCCCCGTTACTCTGCCTGGTGGCCCTCAGGAGCGAGTGATGTATACGGCAGATACATTACGCGCACTACGACCTAATAACATCCTTACCTGCTACCACACGTTTACCGCAGGCAATGCGTTCTCGACCTGCCCACGATGCAACCCGACTCCCTCCCTGAAATCTACCACACTCGCTCTGAAGATGGGACTTCTTAACTGCCGCTCCCTCCCCAAACATGCTATTGAAGTAAATCTTTTGGTCCAAAATCAGGATCTTGACCTACTGTTCCTAACGGAAACATGGCTATCCGACAACACCGACCCGGATGTCGTCGCGGCCCTCCCCACAGGGTATCATTGCCAAGCCCTAAATAGACCTAAAGGGAGAGGAGGCGGGATAGCTATAATTCACAGGGAACAATTCATTTGTAGGACAACTAACGCCTGTATCGAGGACTGCGAGAGTGGCCAATTTTTCATCCAAATCTCCCCAGCTCTCACCCTGGCAGGGCTACTGATTTATCGCCCCCCAGGTGCCCCTGGCAACTTTATCAATTCAATATTTGAATTTGTATCACAACTAGCTTCCTCCACCTCCAACTTCCTTATGCTAGGTGATTTGAATTTTCACTTCTTGGACCCCACGGACCGAGGAGCCTCGGACATTAAACACGACCTAACATCTTTAAAGATCCATCTAGTGAACAACGACCCTACCCATGAGAAGGGCCACCTATTGGACCCTATTCTCACCAATATAGCAACAGTTACCACCAAATCACCCGTGACCCTCCCATGGACGGACCATTACCTGGTCCCTTTTTCCTGGGAAATCAACACACCTATCCTCCCAACCCCTAAAACTAAGGTCACCGACCGTCAATGGCGCAAATTGTCACCTGAGAAATGGGCTGCCTCCCTTGCAGATTCCATTCCCGAACTTTCCTCTGACTCCAATACGGCTGACAAGCAATTTAGTGATTGGATTACTTCGTCTCTAGATACGATACTCCCGAAAACCACCACCTTCAAACAGCCCAAAAGACTATCCCCCGCTTTATGGTATACTCCAGAGCTTAAAGCTCTGCGCCAAGAGTGTAAGAAAACCGAACGCTCTTGGAGACGCGACAAATCAGGAACCAACAAAAACAGCTACTCTATTTCTCTTCTAACCTATAAAAACGCTATTCGCAAAACCAAAAGCGTGTTTTATCAGGAGAGAATAGAGAAAGCGGGATGCTCCAGTAAGGAATCATACGTCATCCTGAAAGAGCTTTTAAAACCTTCAGAACAAGGACTGGGTCTTCCCTCCGACCCCAAAGCTGACCAGGAGAAATGCCAACAATTGGCTAATTTCTTCCACGACAAAATCCGTCTAATTTTGGACTCTATCCCGCCCTCGAGCCCGGGGGAAGAAACCGCTTTCTCACACACGACATCCGCCTCGTGTCTGTCCACCTGGGGCCAGGTCACGATAGACGAAGTGAGAAATACGTTCAATTCCATGAAGAGCGGCTCCCCTAGCGACCCTGCACCTCTGCGGATCCTTAGGGAGGTAGCCCCCACTATCATCCCCTCCCTTACTCATCTGATCAATACCTCATTCCAACAAGGAGTTGTACCTTTGAGCTGGAAGAAGGCTGTTGTAAAAGCCCTACTGAAGAAGCCTTCTCTCGACCCTGAGAATCTGGCGAACTACAGGCCCATTTCCTTACTCCCAGGAGTCAGCAAGATCGCGGAAAAATTAGTTAATAGGAAACTCTCGCAGTTCCTAGAGGCCAATAACAAACTAAAAAATTCTCAGACGGGCTTCCGACCAGGGCAGGGCACCGACATCGCCCTCCTGGCAGCGGTAGAGGAGGCCAGAGCGCTATTGGATGGGGGAGGATCAGTGGCAGTGATCCTCCTCGACCTTAGCGCAGCGTTCGACACCGTTGACCACCAACTCCTTATTGAAAGACTCTCAGGAGTTGGAGTGGAAGGCACAGCCTTATCTTGGCTTGCATCTTTCCTGGCCCAACGGTCATATCAGATTTGGGAGAAGAACGCCCGCTCATCCGAAATGCCCCTCCAATGTGGTGTGCCTCAGGGCTCTTCCCTGAGCCCCACATTATTCAATATCTATATGTCCACATTGGAGGAGGTTATCACCCCATTCGGAGTGAGCGTCGTCAGCTATGCTGACGACACACAACTAGTGGTGTCTCTGTCCCATCCCAAACAACAGAAAGCTGATCTCTTCAACTGCCTTACGCAGGTCCATCGCTGGATGAATAGATCAGCCCTAAAGCTAAATGGGACAAAAACCGAGGTCCTTATACTTGGCCCGAAAGGAACCGCACTCCCCCTGGACAGCTGGCCAGCCTGTCTAGGTCCTCCCCCTGATCCAAAAACAGAGGTGAAAAGTCTGGGTGTATGGATCGATTCTGATCTCTCATTCATCTCGCAAGCAAAGAAGATAGCAGGGACCTGCTTTGGCCTTTTAAAATCTTTGAGGAAAGTCCTGCCCCTTCTTCCCCCTAAATCCCAGAAATTACTAATCCAAGGTCTCGTAATATCGAGACTAGACTACAGTAATGTGATTTATCTCGGCGCTCCCGAAACGACCCTGAATAAACTTCAAAGAATTCAGAACACCGCTGCCCGGATCATCACAAACACCCCGGCCAGATCATCTGCTAAACCCGCTCTTAAACTCCTTCATTGGCTCCCCATAAGGGAGCGAGTCAAATTCAAAGCCTTGTGCCTCGTCCACAAAACGTTGCATAACCAAGGCCCCCCAGTTCTCAGCAACTTCATCATCCCTTACAAAACCACCAGATCCCTCCGTTCTAACACAGAAAACCTCATTAATACCCCAAGATTCAGAAAAGCCCGATCAGGAGGACGACGCTTTTCGGTACAAGCTGCTCGTCTTTGGAATTCACTCCCCCGCGACCTACGTCTTGAACCTCAATATCTGCGCTTCAGGAAGTTGCTAAAGACGCATCTCTTTCCCTAGCTCTCATACTCCCCCGTGTTTGATTCCTTACCCCTCCCCTCCTCTGCTCTCAGCTCCCGTTCCTCAGGTCTGCTGAACTAGGGTTTCACTAGCGCTGGGATACTTCCGGGTGACTACGCGCTTTATAAAAATAAATAATAATAATAATAATAATAATCTACTAAGGGGATACCAAATCTTATGGCTCAACGATTGCTGTAATATCTTGTATCCCTAATGTTTCATGGGTTACCCTTGAGACATTGAATAGTTGAAATTCCCTTTTGTTTGATACCAGACTACAGTATCTTGTACATCATTCCACAATATTTTGCACCCGTACCCTTAGGAGATACCAACTATAATAGCCTATTCGGCCTGTAATATTTGGTATCCCCGGAGTTTCTCGGGTTAGAAGTTCCCAGGATTCAATTTGACATCGCATTAAGTTGGATGGAGGAGCACAGTATTTGTATACTAAATAGCACCCTTCCTTTTGCTTTCCAACATCATTTACCATGGGGATACCAAATATAATGGCTCACACACTGCTGTATATCTCGTATCCCCTATGTTTCATGGGTTACCCTTTAGTCATTGACCACTTGAAGTTGCCTGTATTTGATAGCAGTACTACAGTAACTTTTCACATTTTTTACATCATTCAACGAGATTTTACATCCGGTTCTTTTAAGGGATACCACATATAATGGCCTATACTGGCTATAATATCTGGTATCCGTGGTATTTCTTGGTTTAGAATTTACCAGGATTCAATTAGACATGGTCTTATGTTGGATGGGCGAGCACATGTCTCTATGCCAAATTGCACCATTCCTTTGCTTTCCAAAATCGTTTCCTATGTGGATTCCAAATATTATGGGTCATGCTACAAAATTATACGCCCTGTTCCCTTAGGGATACCATATATAATGGCCTATACCGGCTATAATATTTGGTATCCCCTCTGTTTCTTGGGTTAGAACTTACCAGGATTCAACTTGACATCGTCTTATGTTGGATGGGTGAGCACCGTATTTCTATGCCAAATAGCGACCTTCCTTTTGCTTTCCAACATCTTCTACTATAGGCATACCAAAGATTATGGCTCATGCATTGCTGTAATATCTAGTATCCCCTGCGTTTCATAGGTTACCCTTTAGCCATTCACAAGTTGAAGTTGCCTTTTACTTGATAGCAGACTTCAGTAACTTTTCAAATTTTTTACTTCATTCCTCAAGATTTTACATCTGATTCCCTTAGGGGATACCATATATAATGGCCTATACCGGATATAATATCTGGTATCCACTGTGTTTCTAGGGTTAGAACTGACCAGTATTCAATTTGACTTTGTCTTATGTTGGATGGATGAGCACAGTATTTCTATGGCAAATAGCACACTTCCTTTTGCTTTCGAACATCGTTTACAATGGGGATACCAAATATTATAGCTCATGCCTTGCTATAATATCTCGAATCCCCTACGTTTCATGGCTTAGCCTTTAGCCATTGACGACTTGAAGTTGTCTTTTATTTGATAGTAGATTACAGAAACTTTTCACATTTTGTGCATCATTCCACAAGATTTTACATCCAGTTCCCTTAAGGGATACCAAATACATTGGCCAACATCAGCTATAATATCTGGTATCCCCTGTTTTTCTGGGGTTAGAACTTATCAGTATTCAATCTGACATGGTATTATGTTGGATGGATGAGCACAGTATTTCTATGGCAAATAGTACACTTCCTTTCGCTTTCCAACATCTTTTACTATGGGGATACCAAATATTATGGCTCTTGAATTGCAGTAATATCTCGTATCCCCTACGTTTCATGAGTTACCCTTTAGCCATTGACGACTTGAAGTTGTCTTTTATTTGATAGGAGACTACAGAAACTTTTACATTTTGTAAGTCATTCCACAAGTTTTAGATCCTGTTCCCTTTAGTGATACCAAAGATAATAGCCTATACCAGGTATAATATCTTGTATCCTGTGTGTTCCTGGGTTTAGAACTTACCAGTACTCAATTTGACATGGTCTTATGTTGGATGGATGAGCACAGTATTTCTATGGCACATAGCGACCTTCCTTTTGCTTTCCAACATCGTTTACTATGGGGATACCAAATATTATGGCTCACGCATTGATGTAATATCTCCTATCCCCTACATTTTATGGCTTACCCTTTAGACATTGACAACTTGAAGTTGTCTTTTATTTGAAATCAGACTAAAGAAACTTTTCACATTTTGTACGTCATTCCACGAGATTTTACATCCGGTTCCGTTAAGAGCTACCACATATAATGGCCTATACTGTCTATAATATCTGGTATCCCTTGTGTTACTTAGTTTAGAACTTACTAGGATTCCATTAGACATGGTCTTATGTTGGATGGGTGAGCACATGTCTCTATGCCAAACAGCACCCTTCCTTTTGCTTTTCAAAATCGTTTACTATGGGGATACCAAATATTATGGCTCACGCATTGCTGTAATATCTCGTATTCCCTATGTTTATGGGTTATCCTTTAGCAATTCACCACTTGAAGTTGCCTTGTACTTGAAAACAGGCTACAGTAACTTTTCAAATTTTTTACATCATTCCACGAGATTTTACATCCAGTTCCTTTAAGGGATACCAAATATAATGGCCTATACCGGCTATAATATTTGGTATCCCCTGTGTTTCTCGGGTTAGAACTTACCAGGGTTCAATTTGACATGGTCGTATGTTGGATGGGTGAGCACAGTATTTCTATGCCAAATGGCAACCTCCCTTTTGCTTTCCAACATCGTTTACTATGCAGATACCAAATATTATGGCTCACGCATTGCTGTAATATCTCATATCCCCTACATTTCATGGTATAGTCTTTAATCATTGACCACTTAAAATTGCCTTTTATTTGATAGCAGACTAAGGTATCTTTTCAAATTTTTTACATCAGTCCGCGAGATTTTACATCCGGTTCCCTTAAGGGATACCAAATATAATGGCCTATACCAGCTATAATATCTGGGATCCCCTGTGTTCCTGGGGTTAGGACTTACCAGTACTCAATTTGACATGGTCTTATGTTGGATGGATGAGCACAGTATTTCTAGGGCACATAGCGACCTTCCTTTTGCTTCCCAATATCATTTACTATGGGGATACCAAATATTATGGCTCAAGCATTGCTGTAATATCTCGTATCCCCTATGTTACATGGGTTACCATTTAGCCATTGCCAACTTGAAATTGTCTTTTATTTGATAGAAGACTACAGAAACTTTTCACATTTTTTACATCATTCCACAAGATTTCACGTCCCTTTCCCTTAGGGGATACCATATATAATGGCCTATACCTGCTATAATATTTGGTATCCCCTGTATTTCTTGAGTTAGAACTTCCCAGGATTCAATTTGACATGGTTTTATGTTGGATGGGTGAGCACAGTATTTCTATGCTGATTATAACCCTTCCTTTTGCTTTCCAACATCGTTTACTATGGGGATACCAAATATTTTGGCTCTTGCATTGCTGTTATATCTTGTATCCCCTATGTTTTTTAGGTTACCCGTTAGCCATTCACCAGTTGAAGTTGCCTTTTACTTGATAGCAGACTACAGTAACTTTTCAATTTTTTTACATCAGTCCACGAGATTTTACATCCGGTTCCCTTAAGGGATACCAAATATAATGGCCTATACTGGCTATGATATCTGGTATCCCTGGTGTTTCTTGGTTTAGAACTTACTAGGATTCCATTAGACATGGTCTTATGCTGAATGGGTGAGCACATGTCTCAGTGCCAAATAGCACCCTTCTCTTTGCTTTCCAACATCGTTTACTATGTGGATGCCAAATATTATAGCTCACGCATTGCTGTAATATCTTGTATCCCCTATGTTTATAGGTTACCCTTTAGCCATTCACCACTTGAAGTTGCCTTGTACTTGATAGCAGGCTACAGTAACTGTTCACATTTTTTACATCATTCCACAAGATTATACGGCCCGTCCCTTTGAGGATACCATAAATAATGTCTTATATTGGCTATAATATTTGGCATCCCCTGTGTTTCTCGGGTTAGAACTTACCAGAGTTCAACTTGACATGGTCTTATGTTGGATGGATGAGCACAGTATTTCTATGGCACATAGCGACCTTCCTTTTACTTTCCAACATCCTCTACTATGGGGATACCATATATTATGGCTCACACATTGCTGTAATATCTTGTATTCCCTACAGTTCATGGGTTACTCTTTAATCATTAATCCACTTGAAATTGCCTTTTATTTGATAGCAGACTAAGGTATCTTTTCACATTTTTTAAATCAATCCACGAGATTGTACGTCCGGTTCCCTTGGGGGATACCATATATAATGGCCTATACCGGCTATAATATTTGGTATCCCCTGTAAATCTTGGGTTAGAACTTACCAGGATTTAATTTGACATTGTTTTATGTTGAATGGCTGAGCACAGTATTTCTATGCTGATTATAACCCTTCCTTTTGCTTTCCAACATCGTTTACTGTGGGGATACCAAATATTTTGGCTCTTGCATTGCTGTCACATCTTGTATCCCCTTTGTTTCATAGGTTACCCTTTAGCCATTCACCAGTTAAACTTGTCTTTTACTTGATAGCAAACTACAGTAACTTTTCACATTTTTTACATGATTCCTCAAGATTTTACATCTGGTTCCCTTACTGGATACCATATATAATGGCCTACACTGAATATAATATCTGGTACCCCCTGTGTTTCTGGGGTTAGAACTTACCAGCATTCAATTTGACATGGTCTTAAGTTGGATGGAGGAGCACTGTATTCTTATTGCAAATACCACTCTCCCTTTTTCTTTCCAACATTGTTTACAATGGGGATACCAAATATTATGGCTTGAGCCTTACTGTAATATCTTGTATCCCCTACATTTCATGGGTTACCCTTTAATCATTGACCACTTGAAATTGCCTTTTATTTGAAAGTAGACTACAGTACATTTTCAATTTTTTTACATCATTCCACAACATTTTACATTCGAGGGGATACCACATATAATGGCCTATAATATTTGGTATCCCGTGTGTTTCTCGGGTTGGAACTTATTAGGATTCAATTTGACATGGTCTTATGTTGAATGGGTGAGCACAGTATTTCTATGCCAAACAGCATCATTCCCTTACCTTTCCAACATCGTTTACTATGGGATACCAAACATTATGGCTAACGCATTGCTGTAATATCTTGTTTCCCCTACGTTTCATGGGTTACCCTTTAGCCATTGACCAGTTGAAGTTACGTTGTATTTGATAGCAGACTACAGTATCGTTTCACATTTTTCTATCACTCCTAAAGGTTTTACATCCAATTCCTTTAGGGGGATAACAAATATAGTAGCATATATGGCCTATAATATTTGGTATCCCCTGTGTTTCTCAGTTTAGAACTTACTAGGATTCAATATGACATGGTCTTATGTTGGATGGGTGAGCACAGTATTTCTATGCCAAATGGCAACTTTTCTTATGCTTTCCAATATCCTTTACTATGGGGATACCAAATATTATGGCTCACACATTGCTGGAATAGCTCTTATCCCCTACGTTTCATGGGTTACCCTTTAGTCATTCACCACTTGAATTGAATTGAATTGAATTGAAAAGGCTCTTATATAGCGCATGGCTACTCGAAAGCATCCCAGCGCTCAGGAAAGATAACCAGGGGATAATAGAGGAACCATTAGCTAATCTGAGATCTCTACTTTCTCGGAAAGAGCCATGTCTTTAGCTTCTTCCGGAACACGAGGAGACTGGGATCTTGGCGAAAGGATGAAGGAAGAGAATTCCACAATTTGGATACATTCAGTGAAAAAAGACGGCCACCAGAGCGAGATCTGTTAATTCTTGGAATCACTGCAAGATTCTGGTCGTTAGAGCGAAGGTTTAGAGAGGACTTGTAGGGCATTACCATGTTTTCCAAGATGGGAGGGCCTTTCCCGTGGGTGATTTTATGTGCCATACACAATTACTTAAAATGGACCCGCTCTTTCACCGGAAGCCAGTGGAGGGTTTTTAATGCGGGTCTGGCAGATGAGCGGTGACTGGTGCCCGTAAGTAGCCTTGCCGCCGAATTCTGAACAACCTGAAGTTGTTTAATCGCGGAGACCGGGGCTCCTAAATAGATTGCATTCCCATAATCTATCCTTGATAGAATCAATGACTGTATTAAGATTTTTCTTGCTTTTTCCGGCAATTGTGGAAGGATTTTACGCGTAGATTTCAGGAGCCCAAAGCAGGTGGCAGCTGTTTTTCTAGCCTGAGTTCTAAACGACAGTTCTACATCGAGCCAGAACCACAGGCTTTTAATTTCAAACTTAGGGATGGGGCCAGGACCCATGCAAGAGGGCCAGGAAGTAGAGTTGTCAAATATAGCCTGTCGTCCCAAAACTTGAAGCAGCCCTTTATTTGATAGCAGACTGCAGTATCTTTTCACATTTTTCATATCATTCCTCAAGATTTTACATCCGGTTCCATTAGATCAAATATAATGGTTTATACGGCCTATATTATTTAGTATCCCTTGTGTTCCTCAGTTTAGAACTTACCAGAATTCAATTTGACATGGCCCTATCATAGATCTGTGAGCACAGTATTTCTATGCCAAATAGCACCCTGCCTTTTTTCCCAACATTGTTTTCTAAGGGGGACAATTATAATGGTGTAATCGGACTATAATATTTGGTATCTCCCATGTGTGTCTCGGTTTGGAACTTACCAAGATTGAATTTGACATGGTCTATTCTTGTGTGGGTAAGCACCATATTTCGATGCTAAAAAGCAACATTCCTTTTACTTTCCAACACCGTTTACTACGGGGATAACAAATATTATAGCTCATGCATTGATGGAATATCTCATATCCCCTACATTTCATGGGTTACCCTTTTGCCATTGACCAACTGAAGTTGCCATATATTTGATAACAAACTTCAGTATCTTTTCACAGTTTTAAATCATTCCACAAGATTTTACATCCAATTTCTTTTGGGGGAAACCAACAATAGAGGCCAATTGGGCTATAATGTTTAGCATCCCCTATGTTTCTCCGGTTAGAACGTACCAGGATTCTATTTGATATGGTCTTTTGTTGATTGGGTAAGCACAGTATTATTCTGCCAGCTGTCACCCTTTCTTTAGTTTTCCAATACCTTTCACTATGGGGATAACACATATTACGTCTCATGCGTTGCTGTAATATCTCGTATCGCATACTTTTCAAGGGTTCGCTTTTAGCCATTGACCAACTGGAATTGCCTTCTATTTGATAGCAGATTATAGTCTCTTTTCCATTTTTTATGTAATTCTGCAAGATTTCACATTTGGTTCCTATGGGGGACACCAAATATAATGGACCTATACGGGCTAAAAAATTTGGTATCCCCTTTGTTTCTCGGTTTAGAACTTAATAGGATTCAATTTTACATGGTCTTTGTAGGCTTGGTGAGGATACTATTGTTCTTCCAACTGGCACCCTACCTTGAGGTTTCCAACACCTTTTACTATGGGGATACATCATACTACGGCTCATACGATGCCGTAATATTTCGTATTCCCTACTTTTCAAGGGTAACATTTCAGCCATTGACCAACTAGAGTTGCCATTTATCTGATACCAGATTGTAGTCTCTTTTAGCATGTTTGATTTCATTGCACAATCTTTCACATTTGATTCCTTTGGAGAATACCAAATATATTGGCCCATACGGACTATAATATTTGTTATCCCCTATGTTTCTCTGGTTAGAATTTATCATGATTTAATTTGACATGGTCTTATGTTGGCTGGGTGACTACAGTATTTTTCTGCCAATTGGCACCCTGACTTGAGTTTTCTAACTACATTTTACTATGGGGATACCACATTTTACTGGTCATACATTGCTGTAATATCTCGTATCCGCTACTATTCAAAGGTTACCTTTTAGCCATTGACCAACTGGAGTTGCCTTTTATTCGATTGCAGATTATAGTATTTTTTCGCATTTTTCATAACATTCCACAAGTTTTCACATTCAGTTCTTTTGAGGTATTGCACTGCGCTTACCCGCGGCCCAACCCTGGTGAAGAGTCAGGGGCGGTGGCGCACAGTCTAGAAACTGCTAGAGCATCCACTTGGGGTTGATACCAATGTGGGCATGATGGGTAAGTCCAAATCTGCTATGAACCTAACCCCAGGCATTGGTGATGCAGCGGACCCTTTCACCCCTACTGATAATGGAGTTGGCACTCTTGGCCACTGTCTACAGTCATTCTGTCCCGTTTGAAAAGATATTGCAGGCAATTCTGGACACAAAAGCCACACAGAAGTTCAAGATCGATGCAGTCTCCTTGGATGTGAACCTGCTCTGTACAGATCACAGGAAATTGGTGGACTATGTGGATGATGCTGAATCCATATTAACCACAATGTGACCCACATTGCAGGAACACAACACCCAAATGAAGGACATGAGGGCAGAGGTGACCTATCTACATCTGAGGATGCAGAGGGCTGCTGGAGCCATAATAATGTCCACTTCTTGGGTTTTCTGGAGTGCTTTGGGTGCCTGAGTATAGAACTCTCCTTCAAACAGTGGGTGATGACCACAGTGACAGGCAATGTACCCAAATTCTTCTTTGTGGAGAAAGCACATTGTCTACCTGTGAGGCCGCCACCCGCAGCCAGTCGAGTCCTGTAATTGCGAAACTACTTAATTATAGGGACAGAGACTTGATTCTGTTGTTGTTTTGGATGAAAGGTCCCTGGCACTTTAAAGGCAGCAGCATCACTGCTTACCCAGATTTTACTGTGGAGGTGTAACATCTTCTCAACTCGCATACAGTGGCCAAGCAACGCCACAGGGAGCTAGACCTGATGTATTCTCTTCTCTATCCTGCTAAACTTAAGGTGATGGATAATGAGTAAACCCATTCTTTCTTGACTCCTGGAGATGCATAAACCTGGTTACAAGCCAAGGGAATTGCAAATCCCACATCAGATGACCGGAATGCTGGTAAATGACTGTCATCACAACTGAGACATAGGAGGAGCGGGGGACCCAGAGCTGCCCTTCATGGCACAGGTGGCCAGAGAGCAAGCACAGGCAGGGGAAGTGATGCTGTAATATGGCTAGAACTCTTTTGAGGTGTTGCGGTCAGACCGTGCCTCCGACAGTCGGCTACTGATGGCTCCACGGCCTCTGCTGGGAAGGACCCCCGGGGGCAGGAGTTGGCGTAATGGCTGGAGCATGATCTGTTCCAGGCAGGTCGCTTCCCACGCCACACAGCTCCACCTCTCTGTGCCCATGTGCCTGCTCCCTGATCGCGCTGCTGCCGCGAGTTCGAGGCCCTCCTCCACCCAGAGGCTCCCGACTGCGCCTCATCCCTGGTGGCCCAGTGGGAAGCTGTAAGTATCTTGTGCTCTCTCTGTTCCTTTTTGCCTGTTTTATTTGTCTGCTGTTGCATTACTGTTTGTGGTATCTGTTTCCCACTGTTGTATTCCTTTTTTGTATTCTGCTGCTGTATTACTTTGTGCCCACTGTTGTACTCCTTTTCTTTGTATTCCGCCCGTTTTTCGCTCTGTAGTCCTCCAGCATTCTAGCCTTCACCTTCCCCTTCCCCTCCCCGTCTCACCACTGCGTCCCCTGCGGCACTGCCCCCGCTTGCCCATTCGCCCCACTCCCACCTCCCAGCTGCTCCTCCCTCCCACCTCTCCTTCTTATGGCGGCAGCTGCGTGGCCGCACGCAGCAGGGGCGCCGCTTACCCTTCTCCTGCTGGAGCTGCAGCTTCACCAGCCTCCTAGCCGCCACTTCGCCCACTGGGGTAGGATGCAAACACCTCAGATGCATACTACTCAACACCCACTCTGCCCGCAAGCACGTCATCGAACTCTGGGACCTACTCGACTCATCTTTCCCAGACGTCGCCTTTGTGAGGAAAACCTGGATGAACCCCTCCTTGACACCTGACATTGCCATAGCCATCCCGGACGGCTGTAAGATCACCCGCAGGGACAGCTCCAACAGAGCAGGAGGAGGTATCACCATCGTCCACAGGAACACCCTCAGTATCTCGACCAGCAACGACGACACCCTCAGCGCTGCCAAACACCTGCACTTCCAGATGCACATCGACACCAACACCACCCTCAGAGGAACCCTCGTCTACAGACCCCCCGGACCCAGGTCACAGTTCAGTGACTCCAACGCCAGCTTCGTCAGCATGCACGCCCTTGCACCCACGGACTACATCCTCCTCGGCAACCTGAACTTCCACCTCGAGAACACCAACAACAGCAACTCCACCACCCTGCTCGACAACCTCGCCAACCTCGGACTCAAACAGCTTGTCACGACTCCCACCCACTCCGTCGGACACACGCTCAACCCCATCTTCTCCGCCGGCAACCACGTCACCTTCGAGCCACACCACAGAACTCCACTGGACCATCCACCGCTGCATCCACTTCACCTTCGAGAAACCCACAACGCACCACAACACACAACAGACCTCCCACCTCTGCTGGAGCAAAATCACTGAAGACCAGCTAATCGCCACCCTCGCCCGAAACCCACCAACTGACACAGCTGACACCGACACTGCCGCCCGCAACCTCAATGGATCGAAGACTGCGCCAACACTCTTGCCCCGATCAAGAAACCCTCAAACAGACGCACTGACAGAAAAGCCATCTGGTTTATCGCCGACCTCCAGGCATCCAAGCAGACCTGCCGAAGGCTCGTGCAGAAGTGGCACCACAAACAGACACTGGACAGCAATGAAGCCCAAAAGAGCATCATCCGCAGACACCACCAACTCATCCAAACCGCCAAAAAGACCTCCTTCAAGGAACGAGTCGACAACAATGCACACAACAGCAAAGACCTATTCAACATCGTGAAGGAAGTCTCCAATTCCAGCTCCAACTCCAATGACATCCTGCCATCACAAGACTTCTGCGACTCCCTAGCCACCTTCTTCCACAGCAAGATCGTAGACATCCATGACAGTTTCAACAACCAGGCCCCCCGACAGCCACCGACACCTCAGACTCACCGCCCCCCAGCCACACGACCCCCTGCTCTCCTGGACCCACGTCACTGATGACAACATCATCAAAATCATGAACACCATCCACTCCGGCTCACCATCAGACCCATGCCCGCACCACATCTTTAACAAAGCAAGCTCCATCATCGCACGCCATCTCCGCAAGATCATCAACAACTCCTTTGAGACCGCCACCTTCCCAGAGAGCTGGAAGCACGCTGAGATCAACGCCTTACTCAAGAAACCCAAGGCGGACCCTAAGGACCTCAAGAACTTCCGGACCATCTCCCTACTCCCGTTCCCGGCGAAATTCATCGAGAAGATTGTCATCGGGCAACTGACCCTCTTCCTTGAAGAGAATAACATACTGGAACTGTCCCAATCTGGATTCCGCTGCAACCACAGCACCAAAACCGCCCTCATCGCCGCCACCGACGACATCAGGACCCTGATGGACAGCAGAGAAACCGCGGACCTCATCCTCCTGGACCTTTCAGCCGCCTTCAACACCGTCTGCCACCACTCCCTACGCACACACCTCCACAACGCAGGAATCCACTACAAAGCCCTGGACTGGACCACCTCCTTCCTCTCCGGCAGAACCCAGAGTGTTCGCCTCCCTCCATTCCGATCTAAAGACACCAAGATCATCTGCAGCGTACCCCAAGGATCATCCCTCAGCCCGACACTCTTCAACTTCCACATGACACCGCTCGCCTAAATAGCCCGATCGCACGACCTCAACATCATCTCATATGCCGACGACACCCAGCTGATCCTCTCCCTCACCAAGGCCCCCACCACCACCAAAACCAACCTCCATAAAGGAATGTAGGCCGTCGCCGAATGGATGAAGAACAGTCGCCTGAAACTGAACTCGGACAAGACGGAGGTCCTCATCCTCGGCTCCACCCCCTCCGCCTGGGACGACTCCTGGTGGCCGGCCACGCTGGGAACTGCATCGACACCCACCTACCATGCACGCAACCTGGGGTTCATCCAGGACTCATCGCTGTCAATGACCCAGCAAGTCAACACCGTTTCCTCCTTCTGCTTCAACACCCACCGCATGCTCCACAAGATCTACAGATGGATCCCCACCTGACCCAGAAGGACGTCACCCAGGCCCTCGTCAGCAGCAGACTGGACTATGGCAACGCCCTCTACGCGGGAACCTCGGCCAAACTCCAGAAACGACTACAACACATACAGAACGCCTCTGCACGCCTCATCCTCGACATCCCCCGCCACAGCCACATCACACCCCACCTGAGAGGCCTGCACTAGTTCCCCGTCAACAAGAGGATCCCCTTCAAGCTCCTCACCCACACTCACAAAGCACTCCACAACACCGGACCAGCATACCTCAACGAACGACTGACCTTCTACACCCCGAACCGCCAGCTTTGCTCTGCTGACCTCGCCCTCACCACCATCCCCCGCATTCGAAGAGCGACCGCCGGCGGCAGATCTTTCTACCACCTCGCCGCCAAGACATGGAAAACCCTCCCCACGGGTGAGTAGTGCGCTTTACAAATGCATGATTGATTTATTGATTGCTATGAGGGGTGGGGGTTTGTTCTTTGCTCTTTGATAAGTGGTGTGGACTGCTCATCAGTGACTTTTATGAACAGCTTGGGGCCTCATGGTAGAGGATTGGATGCCCAGATCATTGGAGAGGGCCTGTGTGTCGGTGAGCCCTGACCTGTCCAAACAAGACATGCATTTTATTACACATTTCTCTTTGGTTCTTGTTCATTAAAAGGATGATTATGGCTGGTCACTCAGAGGAGTCCTGGTCAGGGAGGGTTATAAACCTTGGGTTTTCTTTTGACACAAAATGAAGTTTCCTGCATATTTGTCTGTGGCATGGCCCTGTACTGCACTGGTCTCTTGGTTATCAATGGGACATTTGGGGCGGCCTGCACACTGGAGCTGTGGGGCATGGGAATGTGCAATGCGATTTATCAGTACTTACCATCGTACCCAATGGGCCCACCTACAGGCCACACTACCGCACGCTGTAATTTGCTGACGTGGAACGTGAAAGGCATGGCCATTACCACAATGAGTGTCAGGCGCTGATGCTAGGCACCTACCGCGGCTCGGAGTGTCTACTACAAATCCCAGACACCCGCCGCTGGATGGGCGGGGCCTCCTCGTCATAGGCAGGTGGCGCGAGGACGCCGCGCGCGTAATCCTGTCTATGCTGAGCCGTGAGGATTCATGGCTTCTGCGAGTCCGAGACGCCGGATTTAGAGACTCCCTCCGTGGCACCCTCCGAAGGAAGCCGACGCTGAAGGAAGCGGCGCTACATGGATATTGGATGGAGAGACGCACGCTGAGGTAAGCGCGGCCGTCTCTGCCACTTGGACGTGGTGTTTGCTCGGGGTTGCAAACACGTTCAGCAAACACGCGCTGTTGGAAGCGCTGTGTAACCTGGGAGCTGCGCCTGGCCCTCCCGTGGAATTCCTTGCTTCAAGGACAGACAGTAGAGAGCGCTGACGTAAGCGCTCTCCTGTCCTGCTTTTTAGAGACTCCCCTCTCCTGTTGGGATCCTGGAGTTCGAGGTCCTAGAGGGGGAGACGTAGAGCGCTGAGGTAAGCGCTACTTTGCTTTGCACCTTGCTGGTTCCAGGTTAGAGATTCTGGGGCGCCTTTGCGCACAACAGAGACACCTGCTTCGTGTTTAATGTTTCCCTGCTGATTTGGATTACTTTGGCGTGCTTTGAAATACTGAGTCCAAGAACTTATTGGGCTGAGGGGGGAAGCCTGAGAAGCCTCCTTCCCTTTGGAACACGCCTTTACTGAGTGCTGGAAAGGAATGAGTACGGGTATGTATGGGACTGCACGTGTGTGGGATCTGGTTGGCTGACTTACTGGTGGGTTGACCTGTCTTATCTTCTCATTGTAGGTAAACTGCATATTACCAAGAGAGTTGTGTTTTCCTGAGTGGTCCCAGTGTCGTAACCAGGAAGAGTGGTTCCTTAGGTAATACCCTAGATTAGTGAGACCTTATGAGTGTAGTCCAGGTGTGTAGACTAAGTGTTAATCACGTGTATTCTTCTGTTGCAGGTCTCCTCTTCCCCGCTGTTCCTACCCTAATTCCTTTCCCTCGTCTGATTGCCTTAACACTCTGTGTTGTAATATTCAGAGTTAGGGACGTCGGGAGGTGGACCCCTTTGTGCTTCATCCAGGATCCTAAGGAGTCGCAGTGGACTTGACAATGAGGTACTGGGTTCATACATATCTTATGTGCTGCTGCTCACACAGCTTTTTTGAAAGAGATGCGTTTGGCACTGGCAGAGTTACAAAAAGTACCTGCAAAATGGAGGACACAGGTGTATGGCACTGCAACATCGGCGCATGCAAGGGGGTCATGATATGGATTGTCCAGGGGTCCCATTTGAGAAAGACATACACTGAGTTGACAATGAGGGTAGGTACGTGGTGGTGGAAGGACATGTGAATGGTGTCCCCCTTATGCTGGTGGTTGTTTATGCCCCCAACACTAATCACTCTGCATTTTTTAGGTCTCCTCACCCCAGCTCTTTTACGGGACCCACACAATCCCAGCATCAGGCAGTGACTTTAACTGTGTTCGAGATGTTGCCCAGGACTGCTCCACCCCTCCGCTGAATGGCACTATGTGTGTCAGGGTATCATAATACTTTTGGGACTGGATGGTTACCAAGAGCATTTTCGATATGTGGTGTTTGCACCATCCGGATACCAGCGACTTGTTTTATTGCCTGGCCCATGACTCCCAAACCAAGCTTGATCTTTTTCTCTGCAATGAACCATTGGGCACTCAGATAACTATGATGGTGTCCTTAGCGCACACCCTCGCAGATTACTGCTGACTGCTGATGACGTTACGAACCTGGAGGTTCCAGACCAAGGCACTTCAGAACTCCCCCTTCAAAGAGGCCCTAGCTACATATATTACCAAATATTTAGAAACTTAACATGGGCACCACCCCCTCTAGAGTGCCGGAGAGGGATGCCCACAAAGTGGTCATCAGAGGGCAACGCATTGCCACTATGAGGGGGGGTTCATAAGGTCCTGTGTGGGGAGTTTTTGGACATGGAGCAGGAGTTGAGACTACTTGCGACCTCTGGAGGAAATGGGTATCGGGCCGGGGTACCTTAGTTAGATATGCGCCCTCAATAAGAACATGACAGCTTTGACATACATAGGGGCTCCAGGGAGGATCACCCCACCGTCCCTGTTGATGTGAACCCTAGTCATGGAACCCCTGGCCTAATGCCTGCAATTGCAAAGCAATTGCAGCTTTGGAGTCTCCTAGTACATGACGAGCACTATATCATCTCTTTATAAGCAGATGATGTCCTTATTTATCTGTGTGATGCCACTGCCACACTTCCAACCCTGATGGAGACACTGGAGGAATTTGGAATCATGTCAGGACTCAGAGTAAATTGGTCTAAGTCTTGCCTGTTCCCTTTCTCTCCATTTCCTGAGCATAACAGGAGGGCCCTGCCGCGGTTTTGGCTGGAATGGCACCTTGACACGCTCAATGACTTGGGTGTACAGCTCTACCACTCGAACAAGGACCTTGTGGAGGGTAACGTGGAAATGGGTGGGGCCCTGGAATTGATCTGTAAGTCCCTCACTTTCTGAGTGTCCTTGCAGCTGTCCCCGCTGGGCCGGGTGGTGATCTCCAAGATGCTTAGCCTGCCACGACTCCTGTACTTCTTTACAGCCCTACCTCTTTCCCTCACCAAGTGCTTCTTTCAGGACCTCCATGGTCTCCTGCTGGAGCTGATATGGGACTCAGGGAGGAGACCGGTTGGGCTCTTCATACTCGTCTGCTTCCTGAGGGTGGTCTAGGCGCCCCCAATTATGAGTTGTACTATGCAGCAGCTCAGCTGCAGTGGTCGACCGGAGAGAGCAACCATTCACAGGCTCCTCAGGTGAACACATATCTATATATGTGGCTGTCGGACCCCAGGGCTCGTCCAATGCATGAGATGCATCAAATGAAGATAGTACATCATTGCCAGCATACATACGAGCAAGGCAATGGGCCACATCCTCCATATTCCCCACTGATCCCTATTTGGTAGTTGCTGTCACTCCAGGAGGTGACACAACAACACCATGACATGTTGCATTGGAGAGAGGCAGAGATTTACCACAGAGATTTACCACACTTAAGTGACGATGAGAATGCAGATGAGCAACTGGATGAGCCAGTGGGCTCAAGAGGAAGGAGAAGCCCTTCCCCTGCAGGTAGCAGTGTCTCTAACAAAAGTTTATCTCCAGAGGAGTTGACAGACAGGAAGGACACAAGAGCTCATGAAATAGAGATGGCCAAACTAAATGGACAGTTGGCAATGGAACAAAAAAGAATGGAAATGGAAGAGAGAAAAATGCAAATGGAAGAGAAACACATCCAAATGGAGCATGACAGAATAATGAGGGAGCTGGAGTTGAAAGCCCAGGGCTTGGGAAGCACTCCCTCTGGTGGCAGCACACCCCCAGTGCCGGTAGAGTCCAGAGTGTACATACCCAAAGATGTAGTGAAGGATTTTTTTTTAAATGATGACATAGGACAGTGGTTTAAGGCCTATGAGGTAGCCATGTCTTCCCACCGGGTCCCTGAGAAAGATTGGGGAGCGGGGTTGTGGGGACGGTTCCTTAGTGAGGGGTGGGATACACTGCTGAATTTGCCTTCAGATGACTATAATTCCTATCCCCATATGAAGGCTGCTTTGATGTCTAGGTATGGGTTGACCCCTGAGTTGTATAGGCAAAGGTTCAGGAGTTGCACTAAGATTCCAAACAGTACGTATGTTGAGTATGTGACTTTTTTTTTTTGCAGAGCACTGGATGGTTGGGTGAAGGGTAGCAAAGTGAATGATTTTCAAGGGCTTCTTGATTTCATGGCATGGGAGCACTTGTCCATTAATTGTTTTCCTGAGCTACGCCAACACCTTATTGATAGTAGGCTGACTAACCCTAGGAAGCTTGCTGAGGAGGCGGACCGATGGGTCAGTACCAGGGTCCATAAGGGTCAAGTGGGAGATTCCGCCATAGGTGGGCAGGGTCCCCAGCAGAAGAGTGGGGGGGACAAGGGTAAACAGAGGGAGTTCCAGAAGAGGCCCCAAAGTAATCCCCAAGGGAACCAAGGGAAAGGTTCTCAGCCTCCCCCACCCCAGAAGCCGACCGGGGCCCCGACAGGTACACCTGTTCAGAAGGGGCCTATCAGATGTTACAAGTGTGGTAACATGGGGCATTTTGCCTCTGATGTGAAGTGTCCATTATTTGGTAAACCAGCACCCACTGGTGCTCCATCCCGGCAGGTGACTAGTGTAGCCCTGGGGGAGGAGATGAATGTCCAAGGTGGGTGGGGTCCCTCAGAGATGTCCCTTGTCTCATTAGGAGACTGTGAAGTGGTCCCCCAAACCCAGCTGCCTGAGAACACTAAGAAGTACAGGCAGTGGGTGACCATAAATGGCCATAGGGTTGAAGCTCTCAGAGACACAGGAGCCAGTGTGACAGCTGTCAAGCGCCTCCTGGTATCTCAGGAGCAGGTTGTCCCAGGAGCATTCTATCCTTTTGTTGCCGCCGACAACACCGAGAGTCACTGCCCAGTGGCTCAGGTTCCCTTTCAGTGGGGGGGGGGGGGTCTCTGGTACTCTTCAGGTAGCTGTGAGGCCCGCCATGCCTGTAGACTGTCTGTTAGGGAACGACTTGGAGAGCTCACCTTGGGCTAAGGTGGAGCAGAGTGCTCACCTGGAGATGTTGGGTATGCCGGATTGGGCGTGTGTCACCACACGGTCCATGGCAGCCAGTAGAGGTACTCAAGAGGTCCTGGAGCCTGAGAGGGAGGCCCAGGGACCGGCCTTAAAGAGAAAGAGCAGGGGGCGCGGGAAACCGGCCCCTGAAGTTCCCACGGTCCAGGAGGGAGCAGACCTTGAGGGGGATGCCCTGGAACCTACAGAGGAACAGATAGCTGAACTGGGGGACCTGCCTTAGCTGACCCATTGGCAGCAAGAAGGAGGACCCTCCAGGGAAGAATTCTGCAGGGAGCAGAAAGAATGCCCTTCTCTTGTGGATATGCGGCAGCAGGCTGCAGACCAGGCCAACGGTGATCAGTCTGGAACACACTTCATTTACTGGGAGAACGACCTCCTGTATTCTGAGCCTAAGGTTGCTGAGCCTGGGTCAGCCCGTGTGCTGGTGGTACCCCAGCGCTTCAGAGCCTTCCTACTGGGGCTGGCTCACGGTGTGCCATTAGCAGGACATTTGGGGCAGGACAAGACCTTTGAAAGGCTTGTCACCCACTTCTTTTGGCCCCAAATGCGCAGGAGTTCAGATACTCACTGCAGAACATGCCAAACTTGCCAGGTAAGTGGGAAGAGTGGAAGGAAGCAGAAGGCTCCACTCCAACCATTCCCTGTGGTCCGTACCCCATTCCAGTGAGTGGGGATTGACATTGTAGGCCCACTGGACCCCAGGACAGTGATGGGCAATAGGTTCATCCTGGTCCATGCCACCCGGTACCCGGAAGCCATCCCTCTGAGGACAGTGACGGCCCCCGTGGTGGGACGTGCACTGATGGGAATTTTCTCCCGAGTGGGATTCCCTCTAGAGGTGGTGTCTGACCGAGGTACCAACTTCATATCTAAATATATGAAGTCTCTTTGGCAAGAGTGTGGGGTAACCTACAAGTTCACCACACCTTACCACCCCCAAGGAAATGGGTTGGTTGAGAGATTCAACCGAACCCTAAAAGGCATGATAATGGGTCTTGAGGAACCCATGAGGCATAAGTGGGACGTCCTCTTACCATGCCTGCTCTTTGCTTACAGAGAGGTGCCACAGAAGTCTCTAGGGTCCAGTCCCTTTGAGCTGCTGTACGGACACCCAGTGAGAGGACCTCTAAGTCTGGTAAAGGAAGGCTGGGAGCAATCTCCCAGGAAACCTCCCCAGAATGTATATAGTTACATGTTGGCCTTCAGAAACCAGACTAGGCGTTTCAGGGAACTTGCTGAGGCAAACCTGGAAGCCAGCCAGGAGGAGATGAAGCGGTGGTATGACCAGAATGCCACTCTGGTAGAGCTTCAGCCTGGACAGAAGGTATGGGTCTTGGCCCCCGTGGAGCCGTGTGCGCTCCAGGATAAGTGGACCGGTCCCTTTGAGGTTGTGGAGCGCAAGAGTCCGGTTACCTACTTGGTGGACCTGAAGTCTCCTAGGAACCCCTTAAGGGTCCTACTTGTCAACCGCCCCAAGCCCCACTTGGAGAGGTCCCAAGTGGGCATGCTCTTAGCGACAGATGCTGGGATGGAGGAGGAGACCGAGCCTCTTCCTGACCTCCTGTCAGTCAAGGAGCAAGATGGGTCAGTGGATGGTGTCAATGCTGACCCCTGAGCAACAGGATGATTGTCGCCAGCTGCTGGGACAATTTTCTGATCTGTTTTCCCTGGTTCCCGGTGTCATTGATTGGTGCGTCCATGATGTGGACACTGGGGATAGTACACCTGTGAGGCACAAGGCCTACAGGGTGACTGACAGGGTAAGGGCCTGCATCAAGGAGGAGGTCTCCAAGATGTTTTCCCTTGGGGTAATTGAGTCTGCAAGCAGTCCTTGGGCCAGCCCAGTGGTCTTGGTGCCAAAGGCTGCAGCGCCGGGAGCCACACCCGAACTCCGGTTCTGTGTGGACTACAGAGGACTCAATTCGGTCACCAGGACTGACGCACACCCCATCCCCAGAGCCGATGAGCTCATAGATCGGCTAGGGGCTGCCCACTACCTCAGCACGTTTGACCTAACGTCTGGGTATTGGCAGATCGCCTTGACCGATGGGGCCAAAGAGAGGTCAGCATTTTCCACCCCTGATGGGCATTACCAGTTCCGGGTTATGCCCTTTGGGATGAAAAATGCCCCTGCAACCTTCCAGAGGTTGGTCAACCAGGTGTTGGTTGGGCTGGATTCGTTCAGTGCAGCCTACCTGGATGACATCGCAGTGTTTAGCTCCATGTGGGAGGAACACCTGCGCCACCTCTGGGAAGTGTTGATGGCGCTGCGGAGGGCAGGCATCACGATCAAGGCAAGTAAGTGCCAGATCGGGCAGGGTTCAGTGGTGTACTTGGGGCACCAAGTTGGGAGTAGCCAGGTGGCACCCCTTCAACCCAAGCTAGAAACCATCCTGAGTCTCCCTTCCACTTTTTGTCGCTGTGCCTCATGTGTTTTTATGGTGTTGGCCGCTCAGAGCACTGTGCCACTGCCAACCAGTGCCACAGTGCAAGTGCTCCCTATTTAAAATGTATATGTTGGTTGGATTCCATGATTGGCTTATTTGGTTTACTGTCAGACCCCAGTAAAGTGCACCAGGAGTGCCCAGGGCTTGTAAATACAAATGCTGCGAGTGGGCTTGCAGCACTGGTTGTGCCACCCACAGAAGCGGCCTGGTAAAATGTATCTAGGGTCTGCCATTGCAGAACCTGCGTGCAGTCTGGTACTGTCATGCTGACTGGGCAAGTGCACCCACTTGCCAGTCCCTAAACCTTCCCTTAACTTCATATCAGTCACCCCTATGGTAGGCCCTAGGGCAGGGTGCATTGTAAGCATAAGATAGGACAAGCCCTGATGTGCGTGGCATGTCCTAATAGTGAATTACAGCCATTTTCGTTTTTCACTATTGTAAGGCTACCTGTTCTCCATAGGCCAGAATGGGCTGTTAGAATTGTTACATTCTATGATCCTAACAGACCCAGGGAACATGGTAGAAATTCGAGTTTAGTATGCCTGAACTCAGAATAATAAAATACATCTTTTAGTAAAGTTTATTTTAATATTCTGTGTTTGCAAATACTACTTTTAGAAAGTTGGTATTTGCTTGCTTGACCATTTCAGCCCGCCTCTGCTGTGATGTGTATCTGCCTGTCTGGTTGTGTGAGTGACAGGGCTGGGGAAACCCAGAGGGGCAGGGCTAGGCAGCCTGGTGGTGAATAGGAAGATTGGCAGTCAGATGGGTGGGAGGAGTACACCTGGGCTCTGAATAGGGTTGTGCTCTGCTACCACAATGCTGGCTCCACCTCCTGCGGAGCGGCTGATGTCTCTGCCCTGCACACTGAATAGAAAGGCAGAGTCATGTCAACAGAGGGCTCAAGAACTGGTTTGGACTGGGCAAAGGCCCCTCAACCCCAGAGGAACAAAGGAATTAGGGGTATAAGTATTGGGACCCTGCTCCCAAGAATTCTGCTGAAACAAGAAGAACCTCTGCCAGAAGAGAAGGAACTGGGAAAGCTGTAGGAGGAGTAACTGTCCCTGACCTGGGGGATTGGCCTGCAGTGGTTGCCTTGCTGCTGAAGGAGAGGAGAAAAGACTGCAAAGACTTTTATTTCAACTTGTGCTTAAAGATCTCCAAGGGCTTGAACTGAGCTTGCCCCCTGAACGAAGTCCCAGGACCAGTGGACTTCATCCCCAGCTCCCCAGAGTCTTTTGGAAGTGCCTGCTGCTGTTGTTGGGCCTTCTGAGGGACTGCGTGTCGCAAGGAGCTGGAAGCGCGATGCAAGGGAGAGAAGCGTGCTGCCGTGGGAGCCGCTGTCGTCGCATCTCGCAGAGAGTGTCGCCGCTGCAGCATCGCATCGAGCGGAAGTGTCTCGCATCATTCCGGAAGTGTCTCGCAACACCGAAGAAGCGTGTCCCCATCGCAGCCATCGCAGCTGTCGCATTGCACCGCATCGAGAGAAGAGTCTCGCATCGAGGAGGAAGCGTGTCGCCATCGCAGCCATCGTAGTTGTCGCATTGCACCGCATCCAGAAAAGCGCCTCGCATCCACGGAGAAGCGTGCCACCGTCGGAGCCGCCGTCGTCGCATCTCGCAGAAGGGGTGTCGCCACTGCAGCAGCGCATCGAGAGGAAGCGTCTCGCAACGTCAGAGGAGAGTGCCGCTGCCAAGGCCGCTGTCGTCGCAGCTCGTCAAGGGTGACGCCGCTGTAGCTGACGCATCGAGTCGAGCCTTCTCGCAACCTCGGAGAATCGTAACGCATCTGGAAGATCCCGTCTTTATTTCTTTTGCACCAAGAACTTCAACGCATCTGCATCGCTGCAACACTTTCGTTGCCCTGCGTGTCGCATCTAAGGTACATTGACTTAAAGTGTCGCATTTAAGAACTTAAGAGAAACTAAGCAATCTTCTACCAACTAAGCAACCGTATTGTGTATTTTTAATCGTTTAATGGTCTTGTGATAATCCTATATAAAGATTCCTTATTTTTAATATAACTACCTGTGTGGTGTCCATTTGTAGTGTTGTCACTTGGTTACTGTATGTGTTCACAAATGCTTAACCTATAACGCTCTGAGATAAGCCTTGTCTGCTCGCGCCAAGCTACCTAGAGGGTGAGCAAGGGGTTGTTTTAGTAGTGTAACCCCTCATCCTGACTAGAGGAAAGGTTCCCTGCTTGTCACTATTATCTACCTGTGCCAACCAGAGAACCCGGTTTCTAACAATGGGCACCCTAGAATTGGTTCCCTGGCCTGTAGCGACCACTCGCACTGGCCTGCAGGATCTTCTTATCTCTCCATGTGCGAATTAGCCTGCACTGGTGCGCGCACATTACTGGGTGCCCTTCCCAATCATGTTGTTCCCCCTGGTACTATTGCCACGATACACTATACTGCGACCCATGTCCATGCAGGGGCCTTCTTCAGTATGACATGCTGGCACACCTAAGGTTGAGGCAGCGACATGTCTAGACTATTTTGACTCCACTGTTCACGTTTGTTATTCTGTTTGATGTGATATCGTTTGTGAGTGGCACATCAGAATTGTCACTATTAAGCTTTTTTGTTTCTTTTTCTACTTGTGCTAAGACCATTAAAAAAATAAAAATAAAAATAGTTATGTTCTCAGGGGGTCCCTGAAGTCCCATGATCTTGCCATTGGATGGACCAGTTCTGAATGAGTGTACATCAAATCACTTCAATAACTTAAGTCTTGTTTCCATTTTTTCGGGGTAGGTGTTGGAACTTTTATCCATCGCACTGCAATTCACACTTTGTCAAAAGTAGAGCCACAAATATTGAGGCCCAACAGTGTCAACAATAGAAACAACAGTGCAAGGATTTATCTTATCTTGTAAAATGCAGTCATCACTCAACCTCCAAAACTTAGCTATGTATGAGCATGTCCATGCCAAATTAATAAAACTTGCCCCTCTGCCCACTTCAATTTGCACAATTGAGTTTTTGTCCTGAGATTACATTGAATCAGTTGGTTTCTTGAACCATTGGATTTATGTTTCTGGTTGCGTTCTGTATATACAGAAGGACATCCTCCATGTACAGGTATACAACCAATGGCCTGCCACTTATATAAATTCCTCTATGTGCATGCAGCTGCCTGTGCACAAAGGCCAAGGGTTCCACAGAAATGGCAAATATGAGTGGTGACAGGGGGCAACACTATCTGGTGCCACTGTCCATTGATAAACACTCTGGCCTAGAGGTTCCTACGGAACAAGATACTTTTAATAAAACACCTCTCCAGGCCCATTTTTGTTAATACCTGAAACATACATGGCCAATCCAGAGAGTCAAATACTTTTTTAGCATCAAGAAAAGGTGACTCTGCTGGTAATTGAGGGTCTAAATGATGTACCACTGCTGGGAGAGTACTTACATTTAACAATGTTGAGTGGCTGGGTATAAAATCAGTCTGGTCTGGAAGTACCAGACCTGACATAAGTGGTTTTAATCTATTTACTAGGACTTTTGCAAATATCGTATTGTTATTTAAAACAATTACAGTAGTGTACATGATGCACAGAGATCTTCTGATCTGTCTGGTTTGAGAAGTGCTATCCACATGTCCCTATATGTCATTGTAGGAAGTTCTCCTTCCAGAATGGCTTCTTCATACTCCTTAATTAGGTGGGGGCTTATTAAATCAGCCTAAACTTCATCAAATTTAATTGAAACCCCATGAGGCCCAGGTACCTCATCACTCTGTAGCTACATTATTACCTCTAGTAAATCCTCAAGGCAGACACATGTGAACCTTTCAAATCATGCAAGTGTGATATCATTAAGATAGTCTGCACATCTGCTGCACTGTAGTAGTGTCTCTAGACTGATCCCACGGTGGTGTGAATGCATGCAATATTTCTAAGTGTACTGGACAACATTCAACTGGGTGTTCTTCCTTCCTCCAGTCTACAAGCCTTAGTTTTGTGCATGTGCTGTACTCCTAAACGTTACACTACAAAAACACGTCCACTGGTTGGGTGGATTAGGAATGGTGTGCAAATGCAACTAATGTTATTTATATGCATAAAGTCCTTGCAGGGAAGGCTCTCTTTAATTGAACAATACAGAGTAATAGGCAAAATCCATAAAAGACCAAGGGCCAGATGCATTAACAATCCATTTTGCGATTTCCTAATTGCCAATTCTTGCGATTCGCAATTTGAAAATCACAAAATGGAATGCATGATAGTGTGTTTAACACTTTCTGCAATTCCTAGGGGATCGCGAATTACCTACCTCTTGAGTATTAATGAGGCAGGTCACAATTTGTGACCCCCTAGGAATTGCAAAAATCTGCGGGATGGTGGCCTCCTGGGGTCAGCAGACCACCATTTCCGTGATTGCTTTTAAATAAAGCAATTTTTTTTTGTAAAGCAGCACATTTTCCTTAAAGGAAAACAGGATGCTTTACAAAAGAGAAAATGAAAACATTTCCTATCATTTTCTAAGCGCAGGCAGTGGTCCGTGGGACACAACACACACTTTAAGGCCCTGCCAAACCATAGTCATCCGCACCAGGTTGAGGTCCGAGCATTCAGTGTTTGCTTTATGCAGCTCGTTCCTGAAAGAGACATTTAATAAGAATTCTGGTTTAGATCTCCATGTTCCAGCATGTCAGGTACCTTGCTTGCAGTCCTGTACCAGAACTATTGGGGAGTGGTCTGATAAGGATCTGCGTAGAATGCCAGTGTGCCCAATCTAGAATGTCAGGCCCATAGACACCAGACAATAGTCTATTCTTGAGATTGCATCGTGCACAGTAGGCTAATAATTGTACTGTGGTTGGATGCTGTGCTTACCAGACATCCAAAAAGTCACCGGCATTCATGATTTATGCTATCATTGTAGACAGCGTACAAGTGAGCCTATGTTAATTCAAATTCAGCATTTGATTGACATCTTCTCTCCAAATTCCTTTGTCTATACCTATATTTAGGAAAGTGTCAAAGTTAAGGCCGTATTTATTTACCAGTGTCACTTCAATAGTATTTAAAAATTATTTATGCCACTTCCTATGATACCTTATCACTCATCCTGCTCTGGGATTATCAATAGATGAAAGTTGAGGGATTGAAAGATTAGGGTAACAACTCCCCTGGAACGGAGAGTGGGACTCATTAGGGGAGGGGATGTAGCCTTACGGCTAGAGCGGTCGATGTCGAAGCTGGGGAACCGGGTTCGAGTCTTGGCAACAACGTTCAACATCCTGTGTTTCTGGGCAAATCACTTAATCTCCCCGTGCCTAACAAAAAATGAAGGTGTCCTTGTGTAATGAAACTGGTGCTATGTAAAGCCCTCTGATACCCGATATCTTTGGGTCTAGTTCGCGCTATATAAAACTCTTATATATATATATATATATATATATATACATATATATATATATATATATATGATCTACTGGCGGTCGCCAGTAGATAGTTATAGTTAGGACCGTGTTTCCATAGGAAATCCGCAACATTCTATTTGGAATAACTTTGGCGCCGGTTGACGAATCCTCGCAAAATTTTCAAAATAGGTGGGGCGCTCCGCTCCTTCCCTGAAAGTCTCGGGGTGATTCGTCAAGCGGGGGCCGAGAAAAAAGGGGGTCCCAAAACGCGTTTTCCCCATGCATTTTTCCATAAGACCTTTAGTCGAAGGTACAGCCCGAACGGCTGAACAGAATTACTTGAAATTTGGCAGAGAGGTAGTCCTCAGGTCAGGGAAGTGCCTTTTGCAGGTCTGGTGTCAATCTGTTCAGTAGTTCCTGAGAAAATCAAAAGTAAAATCATATATATATGTGGGCGGAGCCTAACCACACATCTCATCCTGAGATCTGATTGGCTGTCAGCACTTTATCCAAGAAGTGTTGGCAGCCATCTTGGGACCAATATACATGATAGCACCTCATTAAAAAGCATTGCAGTTAATAGAAGGTTTTAAGACTTTAGTTACATTATAAATCATTTGTTGATGGTACCATACTCATTTTAGGAATTGTGGTATGTTCTAAGGTGATTTCACCATGTGAAAAAGCCTTCTGCTGGGATATCATGATTGAGAGAAAAATATTTTCTCATGCTTTTCCCACAGAGGTTTGGAAGGTGATCTATAAGCTAAACTGAGAGCTTATTTTCTGTAAATTCACATTATCTTTCTCAGTCATGTGAGAATGAAGTCTGACATTCTCAGTAAAACATGTACATCCAGCAAGGGCAGAGACTGTCAGTTGATTCCTTTGTGTTCTACTGCAGCTTCCCAGAGTATTCCAAAGAACAACTAGAGCGCTAACAGTCCTACTTATGATAAACGTATGGCACACCTGAAGCCATCTTGCTTAGATTAAAGTGGTAACTCTTAAAACATTTAATTTAAAAAGGAACAAAATGAGGGGGTTCATTTTTCTAAAAAAAAGTATGATTAGTGCTGCAGAAAGAAAAATTAGGGCACATTTTGAGTGACTTCTCAAATCCTCTTCTATTTCATTAAAAACTTCTGACATGCAGATTGAAACATGCACTTTCAATACCAGCAGCAGTTTTCCCTGGTTAGCAGTAGCTTTACTACAGTTATCTAATGAGCAAAAAGAATGCTAACATTCTGAATTTATGGCAAATGTGTGACACATCTGAATGCCTTCTTGATGGAATCAAAGTCAAAAACTGAAAGTATTTCCTACTGAGGAGACTGCAGTAAATGAGGAAATTAGGAAACTTCATAACAAATAAGTCTCCCAAGATGGCCACCAGAGACAAAAGAGCCCAAATGTAGCCCAAATATCACCCAGATGCAGCCCAAGTATAGCCCAATGACAGAATGTCCCAGTGTTCTTAAAAACAACTAGAGCGCTTACTGTCTTCATCATGACAAAAGTATGGCACACCTGAAGCCATCTTGATTGGAAAAAACTGGTAACACTTAAAGCATTTAATTTAAAAGGGAACACAATGAGGGGGTTCATTTTGCCACAGAAATTATGATTAATGCTGAAGAAAGAAAATGAGGGCCCATTTTGAGTGACTTCTCAAATCCTCTTCTATTTCATTAAAAAATTCTGACATGCAGACTGAAACATGCACTTTTAATACCAGGAGCAGACTTCCATGGTGAACAGTAGTTTTACTACAGTGATCTAATGAGCAACTAGAGTGCTAACATTCAGAATTTATGGCAAATGTGTGACATATCTGAATACCTTCATGATGGAATCAAAGTAAAAAACTGAAAGCATTTCCTACTGAGGAGACTGCAGTACATGAGGAAATTAGGAAACTTCATAACAAATAAATCTCCCAAGATGGCCACCGGAGACAAAAGAGCCCAAATGTAGCCCAAAATCACCCAGATGTAGCCCAAATATAGCCCAATGACAGAAGTGTGCAAAACACTTATTATTTTGTGTTTTTGCCGTGTTATATAGTGCAGACTTGTCAGGTATTGGAGTGCTTTACATGAGTATTGGTTACATCACACAAGATCAAATTCATTTTGGTTGTAGCCATGGGGAGATTAAGTGATTTGACCAGAATCACAGAATGTCGAGCTGAAGCAGAAACTCCAACCTGGTTCCCCAGTTGCAAAGTCTGCAGTTCTGGAAGTAACACCACATCCTCTCCCCTAAGTGCAACATTTAATCAAGTGGTCAACTGGATAAAAAAACATAAAGATAACAAATAATTTAAAAGTGCTTTGTCGCTATTTGAAAACTCAGAAAATGTGTCCTTATTTTAGTCTTTTAGAGCACTAACCATAATTTTGATGCCAATAAGACCCTCTCATATATGTAATTTCTAAAGGAAATGCTCTAGGTATTACAGTTTTGATTACATCAAGATGACGTCAGGCGTTCCACACTTTTGTAATAAATATAGAATGTTAGCAATCTAGTTGTTCATTAGGATACTGTTGAGAGGCAGAGGCCAGGGGCACGGACTCTGAAAATTGAAGGCAGGTAGGAGGGTGCAAAGGCAACAATTTAACCACACTGAGCAGGCATGAAGGGCCGTGGCAGCACAACAGACTATGGAGGGCAGTGGAAAGGGGGGCAGGGGCAACAAACCAACAATACAGAACTTGCAAGAGAGGCTGTGGCAATGTAATAGACCATTGTGGGCAGAAGGAAGAGGCAATGGTAGTACAACCATACATGCCAACAGACCCGATTTAGCCAGGAAACGTCCAATGTTTTTAAGCTCAAATGGGCTTTATTTGATCTGTCTCCTGTCTACAATCTCCTCTTTTTCAATGTAACTCAAAGGGGAAAATCAATACCCCAGTTTTTTTTCAAAATCTCCCTCTTACCAAGTTCAAAATGTTCGCAAGTATGGTACATTGTATCATGGAAGGAAATGGGGTAGGGACATGGACTTGGATAACAGAGGACAGGAGGGACATGGAGAGGTGCACCAAACTGACCCTGCAGGGCAGTCATCAGGGTTTGCAGCAGCACAATACACCACACTGGGCATGCGGGACGGGAGTGCAGCACAACAATCCATAGTAAGCAAGAGGGAGGGGACAGGACCATGCACATGGACAACAGAGAACAGAGGGGCAAGAGGCAATGGTAGCTAGCTGACCATAATGGACAGACAGGAGAGAAAGCTGCAGCATAACAGACCATAAAGGGCAGGAGGGACGGATCAGGGGCATTACAATGGAACAGACAAGCCAGGAGGGAGGGAGTTGGGGGCTGCACATGTAAACAGAGGGCTGGGGGCAAGGGGGCCGGGCAGGAGCAGCAAGATAGCCATGGAGGTCAGGCAGGATGGGCACTAGAAGCAAGACACACCATGAAGAGCAACAGTGAGACTGTGATGGCATACACACAGACCATGGAGGGAAGGTGGGAGGGGGTCAGGGGCAGCTAACTGACCACACAGGGAAGGTGGGAGGGGCCATGGCAGCACAGAAGACCATGCATGGCAAGTGGGAGGGTTAGTGGCAGCACAATGGCTATGATGGGCAAGAAGGATGGTGCAGGGGCATGCACAAAGGACGATGGAGGATAGAAGGGAGGGTCAGGACCTGTGCACAGACAAGAAAGTTCAGGGGAAGGGGCCTCACAACAGACCGCACGGGGCAGGCAGGAGGAGCAGTTGCAGCACAACAGACCAGGGAGGGCAGAAGGGTGTGGCAGTACAATGGACCATGTAGGACAGGAGGAAGAGGATAGGGGCATGGCATGTGGACAGGCAGGGTGGAGGCGGCAGGGACAGGTTACAGTCATCTGACAATGCTAGGCAGGTGGGAGGGAAGTGGCAGCTCAACAGAACACTCAGAGTAGATAGGAGTGGCAGGTCCATGGAACATGGTGGGCAAAAAGGATGGAGCAGGGGCATGCACAAAGACATCGGAGGGCAGGGGGAAGGAGAATAGGGGCAGCAAGCTAAGCACAGAGTTTAAGCATGAGGTCAATGATGGGGCATAGAATTGGGCAATTGAGGGCAGGAGGAGTGGACTGGTACATCATACTAAATTGAGGGCAGTGGCAGCACATCAGACCATGCATGGCAGGAGGGAGGAGGCTAGTCCATGGATTCACACAACAGAGGATAGGGAGGAGGGGGATGGGGCAGCAAGCTAACTGTTCAGAGAAGGCGGGTATTAGGAACTTTATAGTTTTTAAAACGTGTGTCTGTGCGAACTACTTAAAATATGAACAAGTATGCAGCATAATCTCACTTTTATTCAGGAAGAAGAGGACGTTTGTGACTGTGACTCCGGCTCACTTGGCAGAAACACCCCCTGACCCTCCACCCCTATCGCAAAATGTAATGCCCGTGAAAAGGGTAGGTGAACAAAGTGTTAAATAGAACATAGTCCTGAGAGCACGATTGAAAATGAAAACTAGATATAGTGTATGGTATAAACTATGCACCAAAAAGTGTGATATAAGATGAACCGGGTGTGAAATATAATATGCAATACATTGTGCACAATGACAGATTCATTGGAGAGCGCGAGATAGCACAGGCACTAGCGCGTGCTATGCGATATGCGCCTTGGAGTGTAATATGCACAGGGCAGTGTTGTGTAACCTAACTAGTCTCTAAAGTTGTAATATAAAATATGTGCTGGGGAGTGTAACGTTGCATATGCACTGTGACAAAGATATGGATCCCAGATTGTAATATGTATGGCATAGCACTGTGCGTTATAACATAGGCATCGAGGAAGGCACGTTAGATGGGGCAATATAACCCGTGCGAAGACAAGTGTGGCATGACATATTCACGGGGTGGTGTTACAGTGCACATGGGCTAGAGAGTGTCATAGCATATGCACTAGCTAGTGGAATACAACACAGAGGTGTGTGGCACTCAGCAGGCAATGATGGGTGTAACACAGCATTGGGCTCTGCCAGGAGCGCGCTGTGACTCTCAATTGATGTTCGCCCCCTTTCCAGAGAGTAAAATAAAAAGTATTACACATCCGGCAGTGGATGTGTGTTTTATTAACCGTGAGGGGGGTTTCTTGCATAGTTTTGGTCGAATTTTTGTCGAATCCCCTTTGAATGGCTTGGTGTGCATGTGCATTAAATGTGCCCGTCAATAGCTACCCATGTTTCTATAAATAAACGACAAGGGTGTCTACCGGGATTAGGCACGGTAGGGCATCAGACATGTCAGAGCTTCACTAGTGGTGTAAATACATTCCACGTGGATTCATTGTATGCATAGTTGCCTTTTAATGAATATCACGCAAATCGTCATGGTGATAGGTACGTACGGTTTGTCCAGCATGTCCTAGGTGTGTCTATAAATATATATTTTTTAAAAATAATAAAAAACAGTGGCCAGCCCTGGGGATTGGGGTAAAAAAAATATAATTAGGAGACAGGCCCTGGGGCATGGGGTCATCAGGGCCAATAAATTAGAATAAGAAGGGGAACCACACAGTCCCCCTTCATAAAAAATTAAAACAAATAAAAGACTGGCATCGTGCCGGAGGCCACGCCCCCTCCTTGCAGCACTCTGCAAACGCGCCCCCTGGCGAGTTGTAAGTTGGGGAATTAATTCCTCTTCAATACTGAGGGTCCCTGAGGGCCAACTAGCCCAACAGGCATCTCCAGTATGCGCCAGGGAGCTGCGCTGCCGACAGGTGTTCTGAGGCCAAGCCCCTTTTTACACCTCTCTGCAACACAGCTCTGTGGCGCTTACTGGAGGTACCTAGTGGTCTAGTTTGACCCTAGGGACCCTTAGGATTCAAGAGGACTTAATCTCTCAACTTAGAACAGCCACAGGGCGCATTTACACAGTGGTGAAGGGAGGGTACGGGGCCTGAGGTGACGTGTGCAAACACGCACTATGGCACATTTTATATTGGGGATATAATTTCCCTTCAATACTGAGGGCCCCTAGGGGCTAACTAGCCCACCAAGTGCTTCCAGTAAGCGCCACTGAGCTGCATTGCAGAGAGGTGGTCCAGGCCGTGCCACTTTTTACACCTCTCTGCAACGCAGCTCTGTGGCACTTACTGGAGGTACCTAGTGGGCTAGTTGGACCCTAGGGACCCTCAGGATTCAAATGAACTTAATCTCCCAACTAAAAACAGACACAGGGCGTGTTTACACAGTGGTGAAGGGAGGGGACGGGGCCTGAGTTAACGTGTGCAAAAACGCCCTGTGGCCTGTTTTAAGAGGTAGTTTTAATCCTCCTGCCCTATTATATACTAGGGGCTTACAGAGGAGGTCATGCTAATCACAGGGGGACCCCAACGCATAATGTTCCCTAGTGTATGTAGGTGTTTTCACTGTATTCTAAGTGTCTTTTCATAGCACTGGCTCTAGGACTGGTTAGTCAGACTCAGTTACCACCAGTATTCGTCTGAAAAAGTTGAGGGTACAGGATGATTTTGCAACAAGGCTTCTTTCTGCTCTTCTTTTTGTTCTTTCTGCACGTTATCCTTCTTCCTGCACTTTTCTTCGTCTTTGAGGACTTCTGTTGCTTCTTTCTGCACTTCTTTTTTTCTTTCTGTGCATTTTTTCTTCTTCCTTCACATGTCCTATCTCTGTAGGCATAGTTAGAAATTAGCATTTAAAAAACCTTTGAAATTCACAGAAAAAACCATAGGTTTCAGGCACGTTATAGTTAGGAATTAGCATTTAAAAAACCTCAGAAATTCACTGAAAAAACCATAGGTTTCAGGGGTGTTATAGTTAGCTGGACTTTTCACTTGTACAAAACCATTGAAATGCCCCCGTTATAGTTAGTTCAGCTAACTATAACTCGCGCGCCCGCAATGCACTGCTGATGACGTCACATATTACATCACTCATGACATGGTCAGTGACATCACTCATGACATCACTGATGACATCTCAAATGACATCACTGATGATATCACTGATGACATCATCCTTGTGATAGAGTGGCAGACCTCCTCTCACCCTAATATAACCTTTGATACACGCATTCAAAAATAGAGACTAAACTTTTCAAAACAATGGACATACCAATACCAGTTACAACAACCTCTTCAGTAATTCTAAGATCCACATACACATCCACTCATTCACCAACAGTCCTATAAAGTCACTCATACATGTACTCACTCATCATATGTACTCATACACCTATACATCCTGTTACACAATGCAACTCATCCATAGAGTTACTCACACACATAGTCACTCATGCTAATAAAGAATCAAACATACATTTACTTGCATATACAGTTATACACACACCACCACACTTACTTCTACGGAAACTTACACATACTTAATCTTTCAAACAATCACTTATAGAAACACATACTTATTCATACAGGAACTCTTTCAATCTCTCACTCTCACATATACTCACTTATATACACCAATAGTCACATATACTAGTTTAAAACATATGTAGTTACTCATAAAGACACTATTGAGACAGTCATTCACTCACTAACACACCCTTACACTCACTCATCCACCCATACAGTCCTGCACACATGCTGTCTTCAACACATACAAACAGTGAGTCACTCATTCATGCACCTATGCACTACGTAATACCCCCCACCGAACCATGCAGACTGATACTCAAAAAACCAACTAATAACCTATATAGACACCCATGTAGCTACTCATCAACCCATGCAGCCACTTATACACAAAGTGAGAGACTGATACAGATATTTACATATTTAAACATTGCTCACTAAGCCATATATTCACTATGATACACTTAATCAGTCAGTTACACAATCAATTTTTCAAAAACAAATCATCCATTTAGACACTTATATACCCATTTATTCTTCCATCGACCTTGAGATATACATATATAAAACATATTTAATTTTCAGAAAAACACACATTCACTGGATGATGTCATCAGTGATGTCATTTGAGATGTCATCAGTGATGCCATGAGTGATGTCACTGACCATGTCATAAGTGATGTAATATGTGACGTCATCAGCAGTGCATTGCGGGCGCGCGAGTTATAGTTAGCTGAACTAACTATAACGGGGGAATTTCAATGGTTTTGTACAACTGAAAAGTCCAGCTAACTATAACACCCCTGAAACCTATGGTTTTTTCAGTGAATATATATATATATATATATATATATATATATATATATATATATATATATATATATATATATTATCTACTGGCGGTCGCCAGTAGATAGTTATAGTTAGGACCGTGTTTCCATAGGAAATCTCAAAATTCTATTTTGAATAACTTTGGCGCCGGTTGATGAATCCTCGCGAAATTTTCAAAACTAATGGGGCGCTCTATTCAGCTCCTACCCTGAAAGTCTCGTGGTGATTCGTCAAGTAGGGGCCGAGAAAAAGGGGGGGTCCCAAAACGCGTTTTCCCCATGCATTTTCCCATAGGACCTTTAGACACAGCTACAGCCCGAACGGCTGAACAGAATTACTTGAAATTTGGCAGAGAGGTAGCCATAAGGTCAAGGAAGTGCCTTTCACAGGTCTGGTGTAAGTCTGTTCAGTATTTCCTGAGAAAATAGCATTTAAAAGCATATCAATATCTATACGCGCGCAGGGTGCGCGCACTGTGCAAGCCCTGTGCGCGCACCCTGCCGTGCACGAGCGTAATTCTGATTGGTTGTTAGATGTCAGTAAACATTCGAATCGGTCGAAATCAGGAAGTGTCGGCCACCATTTTGTCTGTCGCACTGAAAAGGAAAGGTGGAGACCATGAATAGGGGGCAGGGTAGGGAGTTCTTGACCCCCTAGCCATTGTAAGGGGGTCACAGTAGGACCACGAAGGGCAAAAAAAAAGATTTTAATTTTTTAAAAAAACATCGCGAGGTGCGCGCACCCGAAAAAAAACATTAAAAAAAATAGAATTAAAAATCACGTTTAATTATTTAGATAATAGGTGGCTCTAAAAAGAGCCCTTGTGTTTATTGAGTGTTTTTCGGTACCTACAAGTAAGTACCGATGCAGAGTCTAAAGTTCAAGAGGAAGACTCTGTTCCCTTCATCATTGAAATGTACACCGTCTCCTCTATAAATGTCTTGCATGTTGTAACGCAAGTTGTTGTGGTAGATAGAACCCATACCATAGTCTCTGAGGAAAGCAGAAACAGACTTATTGACGTGCTTTCTTGCTTTCTCAATCTGCGGACAAAATTGGTTGGACCAGTTCCACTTTTTCCCTTGGCATATATTAGAATATACAAAGGCAGTTTGTGGAAAAAGTGACATCAATTGCACAAAGGTATCCTTAACAAGCAGTTCCAGACCTACCCCAGTTAAAGTGCCTAGGTCATTTCCACCACAGTGCACAATAATAAGGTTAGGCTGTTGGAGGTGTAGAAAAGATTTCACCAGAGGCATTAATTGGTGCCAATTTAACCCTCTCTGACCAATCCATTTAATGTCTACATTTGGCAAAGCAAGGTCTCTCACCATACCTCTTTTTTTCTGCATACTTTTCACTCCAGAAGACATAGCTGTGACCTACAATCCACACTGTGAACATCTTTCATGGAGATCTGGATGCACTCAGAAGGTGGCTTTCAGTAGAATAGCAATATGAAAAGAAAGACAGTTGAAAAATGGAGGCATACATACTTTTTTTTAATAAAAAGAACTCATTGGCTGATTCAAACCATTTTACAGTTAAAACTAGGCTGTGTGTTTACATTTTTAAAAGCATGTTTTGGATTGGTAAAGAAAAATGTGTTCCCGCTGAACATTACTTTGGATTTGCTGTTAGGTTTGAAAAGTCAAGCACTCTTGCTCTTTGGATTTGAAACATTGTGTGCTGAACTTCTGACCTCTCTGCTCACACCTGTGTTCCATGAGCTGTTGCTATGGTAGCAGGCAGAAGTCATGTTGGGGGAAGGGATGATTTGGAAAGGGGTTGAAAGTTGCAACCAATAGAAATGTGTGATTCCATTTGAAAAAATGTGGGAAGGACTGTGATTTTACATTAACATGTATATGTGGGGAAAAAAGAGAGGGAAAAATTGCCATTTACTGGTTGTGGAGAGAGGAGAGAGGTGTACAGCTCTGAGATTCTGGCTCTGATAATCTGCTGTTTGAGTGCCACATTTCTTTCTCAACTAATTAATTTTAAAGGTGAGTTATGAGTTTGAGAGGGGGAGTATGTGGTGTATTTTGATATAAATAATAGAATTGTCATTCTTGTTCTAAAGTTGTGTTTTACATTTTGTGATTTAGGAGAAATTTAACTGTCTTGAACTTGTAAGATATTATGGAGTATGTCTTCACTGTAAGTTAAGGTGTACTGGTATCACTGAGGAATACTGTTTTGTGCCTAGAATCACATCATGAGTCTGTGTGCACACAGGATTTGTTGTCAGAGATTTAATTTGTGTTGCTCTTGTTCTGTTAGCCTTGCACTCGCAGAAAGGGGCAGTTTGTTTGCTTAAAGTGTGATGGTTAGCATTCAGCAGAAATTAGTTACTCACAAAAAAGAGGCAAATGCAAACACATCTGAAAATAGCATGGTACATTTTCCTACCACTTCAAAAGTGGTGTTTTACATTTTATGTTAAGGAAGATATTTAAGTGACTTGAACATGTTAGATATTATGGAGTATGTCTTCACTATAAGTTAAGGTGTACTGGTATCACCCAGGAATACTGTTTTCTGCCTAGAATCACACCGTGACACAGTGTGCACACAGGAATTGTTATCAGAGATTTAATTTGTGTTGGTCTTGCTCTATTACCCTTGCACTCGCAGGAAAGGGGCAGCTTGTTTTTTGTAATACATGGTCATGGTGTCAAGGAGCTGTTAGGACATGTGCTCTTTTCTGCTTGTCTAAAATATAAGAAAAAAGTGTCAGGCTGTCACAGTAATTTTCACTTACTCCACCACAGTACTAAATGTGCTTTCAAATTGCCAAAGAAAATATCGCTTTGTGCCTAGAATCACACCATGAGTCTGTGTGCACACAGGAATTGTTGTCAGAGATTTAATTTGTGTTGCTGTCGTTTTGTAAAACATGCACTTTTAAGAAAGGGCAGTTTCTATTTTTCAAGTGTGTTGCTTAGCACTCAGCAGAAATCACTATCTGAAAAGTGTGTGGCAAATGAAAATACATTTGAAAATAACATGGTACTTTTTCCTACCAATTTAAAAGTTGTGTTTTACATTTCATGTTAAGGAAGATATTTAAGTGCCTTCAACTTGAAAGATATTATGGAGTATGTCTTCACCATAAGTTAAGGTGTACTGGTATGACCCAGGAATACAGTTTTCTGTCTAGAATCACACCATGAGACAACATGCACACAGGAATTGTAGTCAGAGATTAAATGTGTGTTTCTGTTGTTCTGTAAAACTTGCACTTTCAGGAAAGGGCCTGGTATCACCCAGGAATACTGTTTTGTGCCTAGAATCACACCATGAGACACTGTGCACACAGGAATTGTTGTCAGAGATTTTATTTGTGTTGCTGTTGTTCTGTAAAAATTGCAGTTTTAGGAATGGGCCAGCTTGTTTTGTTCAAATGTGATGGTTAGCACTCAGCAGAAATCACTATCTCACAAATGAGAGGCAAATGTTAACACATTTGAAATCAACAAGGTAGATTGTCCATCCACTCCTGCAATGGGTGAGGTAGTTCCTACATGTAAAAAACTCTAATTAACCTTTACCAAAGATGTACTCTTACACACATATCTGCAGTCTTCATGCACTTGTAAAAGTCTCCATGCAGATTTCTCTTGCAACTGACAATACACAGTCTCCAGAAACACACTGTTTGCACACATGCAGCAGCTTCTCCTACACTCCCATGCATAATACTCAGCTCTGTGTTGTATTTCAGATAGCAGTGTGTAACGCAAACACATTCAACGTCACCAAGGCTCATTTCCTTTGCTCTACTCTAATCACTCACCCTGTAACACATGCTGATGGTCTCAAGTAGCTATTAGGAGATGTGCTCTTTTTTGCCTCTCTAAAATATAAGGGAAATGTGTCAGGCTGTCTCAGTAATTATCACTTGCTCCATCCACAGTACTAAATGTGCTTTCAAATTGCCAAATGAAATATCGTTTTCTGCCTAGAATCACAGCATGAGTCTGTGTGGACAGAGGAATTGTTGTCAGAGATTTTATTTGTGTTGCTGTTGTTCTGTAAAACTTGCACTTTCAGAAAAGGGCCAGCTTGTTTTGTTCAAATGTGTTGGTTAGTACTCAGCTATCGTTTTCTGCCTAGAATCACAGCATGAGTCTGTGTGGACAGAGGAATTGTCAGAGATTTTATTTGTGTTGCTGTTGTTCAGTAAAACTTGCACTTTCAGGAAAGGGCCAGCTTGTTTTCTTAAAGTGTGATGGTTAGCACTCAGCAGAAATCACTATCTCACAAATGAGAGGCAAATGTTAACACATTTGAAATCAACAAGGTAGATTGTCCTTCCACTCCTGCAATGGGTGAGGTAGTTCCTACATGTAAAAAACTCTAATTAACCTTTACCAAAGTTGTACTCTTACACACATATCTGCAGTCTTCATGCACTTGTAAAAGTCTCCATGCAGATTTCTCTTGCAACTAACAATACACAGTCTCCAGAAACACACTGTTTGCACACATGCAGCAGCTTCTCCTACACTCCCATGCATAATACTCAGCTCTGTGTTGTATTTCAGATAGCAGTGTGTAACGCAAACAGATTGAACGTCACCAAGGCTCATTTCCTTTGCTCTACTCTAATCACTCACCCTGTAACACATGCTGATGGTCTCAAGTAGCTATTAGGACATGTGCTCTTTTTTGCCTCTGTAAAATATAAGGGAAATGTGTCAGGCTGTCTCAGTAACTATCACTTGCTCCATCCACAGTACTAAATGTGCTTTCAAATTGACAAAGGAAATATCGTTTTCTGCCTAGAATCACACCATGAGTCTGTGTGGACAGAGGAATTGTTGTCAGAGATTTTATTTGTGTTGCTGTTGTTCTGTAAAACTTGCAGTTTTAGGAATGGGCCAGCTTGTTTTGTTCAAATGTGATGGTTAGCACTCAGCAGAAATCACTATCTCACAAATGAGAGGCAAATGTTAACACATTTGAAATCAACAAGGTAGATTGTCCATCCACTCCTGCAATGGGTGAGGTAGTTCCTACATGTAAAAAACTCTAATTAACCTTTACCAAAGATGTACTCTTACACACATATCTGCAGTCTTCATGCACTTGTAAAAGTCTCCATGCAGATTTCTCTTGCAACTGACAATACACAGTCTCCAGAAACACACTGTTTGCACACATGCAGCAGCTTCTCCTACACTCCCATGCATAATACTCAGCTCTGTGTTGTATTTCAGATAGCAGTGTGTAACGCAAACACATTCAACGTCACCAAGGCTCATTTCCTTTGCTCTACTCTAATCACTCACCCTGTAACACATGCTGATGGTCTCAAGTAGCTATTAGGAGATGTGCTCTTTTTTGCCTCTCTAAAATATAAGGGAAATGTGTCAGGCTGTCTCAGTAATTATCACTTGCTCCATCCACAGTACTAAATGTGCTTTCAAATTGCCAAATGAAATATCGTTTTCTGCCTAGAATCACAGCATGAGTCTGTGTGGACAGAGGAATTGTTGTCAGAGATTTTATTTGTGTTGCTGTTGTTCTGTAAAACTTGCACTTTCAGAAAAGGGCCAGCTTGTTTTGTTCAAATGTGTTGGTTAGTACTCAGCTATCGTTTTCTGCCTAGAATCACAGCATGAGTCTGTGTGGACAGAGGAATTGTCAGAGATTTTATTTGTGTTGCTGTTGTTCAGTAAAACTTGCACTTTCAGGAAAGGGCCAGCTTGTTTTCTTAAAGTGTGATGGTTAGCACTCAGCAGAAATCACTATCTCACAAATGAGAGGCAAATGTTAACACATTTGAAATCAACAAGGTAGATTGTCCTTCCACTCCTGCAATGGGTGAGGTAGTTCCTACATGTAAAAAACTCTAATTAACCTTTACCAAAGTTGTACTCTTACACACATATCTGCAGTCTTCATGCACTTGTAAAAGTCTCCATGCAGATTTCTCTTGCAACTAACAATACACAGTCTCCAGAAACACACTGTTTGCACACATGCAGCAGCTTCTCCTACACTCCCATGCATAATACTCAGCTCTGTGTTGTATTTCAGATAGCAGTGTGTAACGCAAACAGATTGAACGTCACCAAGGCTCATTTCCTTTGCTCTACTCTAATCACTCACCCTGTAACACATGCTGATGGTCTCAAGTAGCTATTAGGACATGTGCTCTTTTTTGCCTCTGTAAAATATAAGGGAAATGTGTCAGGCTGTCTCAGTAACTATCACTTGCTCCATCCACAGTACTAAATGTGCTTTCAAATTGACAAAGGAAATATCGTTTTCTGCCTAGAATCACACCATGAGTCTGTGTGGACAGAGGAATTGTTGTCAGAGATTTTATTTGTGTTGCTGTTGTTCTGTAAAACTTGTACTTTCAGGAAAGGGCCAGCTTGTTTTGTTCAAATGTGATGGTTAGCACTCAGCAGAAATCACTATCTCACAAATGAGAGGCAAATGGTAACACATTTAAAATCAACAGGGTAAATTGTCCTTCCACTCCTGCAATGGGTGAGGTAGTTCCTACATGTACAAAACTCTAATTAACCTTTACCAAACATGTACTCTTACACACATATCTGCAGTCTTCATGCACTTGTAAAAGTCTCCATGCAGATTTGTCTTGCAACTGACAATACACAGTCTCCAGAAACACACTGTTTGCACACATGCAGCAGCTTCTCCTACACTCCCATGCATAATACTCAGCTCTGTGTTGTATTTCAGATAGCAGTGTGTAACGCAAACACATTCAACGTCACCAAGGCTCATTTCCTTTGCTCTACTCTAATCACTCACCCTGTAACACATGCTGATGGTCTGAAGTAGCTATTAGGACATGTGCTCTTGTTTGCCTCTCTAAAATATAAGGGAAATGTGTCAGGCTGTCTCAGTAATTATCACTTGCTCCATCCACAGTACTAAATGTGCTTTCAAATTGCCAAAGGAAATATCGTTTTCTGCCTAGAATCACAGCATGAGTCTGAGTGGACAGAGGAATTGTTGTCAGAAATTTTATTTATGATGCTGTTGTTCTGTAAAACTTGCACTTTCAGGAAAGGGCCAGCTTGTTTTGTTCAAATGTGTTGGTTAGTACTCAGCTATCGTTTTCTGCCTAGAATCACAGCATGAGTCTGTGTGGACAGAGGAATTGTTGTCAGAGATTTTATTTGTGTTGCTGTTGTTCTGTAAAACTTGCACTTTCAGGAAAGGGCCAGCTTGTTTTCTTCAAATGTGTTGGTTAGTACTCAGCAGAAATAACTATCAGAAAAATGAGAGGCAAATGGTAACACATTTCAAATCAACAGGGTAGATTGTCCTTCCACTCCTGCAATGGGTGAGGTAGTTCCTATATGTTGAAAACTCCAATTAACCCTTACCACACATGTACTATTACACACATCTCTGCAGTCTTCATGCAGTTGTAAAAGTCTCCATGCAGATCTCTCTTGCAACTGACAATACACAGTTTTCAGAAACACATTGTTTGCACACATGCAGCTGCTTCTCCTACACTCCCATGCATAATACTCAGCTCTGTGTTGTGTTTCAGATAGCAGTGTGTAACGCAAACACATTCAACGTCACCAAGGCTCATTTCCTTTGCTCTACTCTAATTACTCACCCTGTAACACATGCTGATGGTCTGAAGTAGCTATTAGGACATGTGCTCTTTTTTGCCTCTCTAAAATATAAGGGAAATGTGTCAGGCTGTCTCAGTAATTATCACTTGCTCCTCAACAGAAGTAAATGTGCTTTCAAATTGCCAATCAAATATCATTTTCTGCCTAGAATCACACCATGAGTCTGTGTGCACACAGGAATTGTTGTCAGAAATTTAATTCATGTTTCTCTTGTTTTGTAAGACTTGGACTCGTAGGAAAGGATCGGCTCATGTGATAGGATTTGAAAAGTTGTGAATTAAAATTACATAAAGGTATTTTTTTTTTAGTTTTTTGCAGGTATTGCTGAGCAACACTGAAAAAATATGAAGATGCCTATAAAGTCAAGAAAGAGAAAAGAAAAGAAACAACAACTATATTTGAAGACGACTGGTAAAAAAAAAATAGGAGGTGAAGCGTGTGTTGGAAAACAGAAAAAGTCTTCTGGTAAGCAAACTAAAGAATTTTTACAAAATATCTTCCAAAAAAAAAAAATGATCGAAAGATAAATTCAAACAGTGTTTCAAGTACAAAACAACAACAGAGTCGAAACCAAAAACAAAATGCTAATGTAGACTCAGAAGTAAGAAAGAGTGACTTAACACGGAAAATAGATTTTAAAAATATTCGTCGAAAAATGTTTCAGAGAAGAGTGATGTTAAATTTGCTAAAGGATGTGAAAAAATATAAGAAAAAAAACAAATTTTATAAGAAAAAGGAATTAATTGAAAATATTGTTACCAAGGCATTAGAAATAAAAAAAAACTATTCATTTTAATTTTGAACAGGATGCGTAGATTAGATAAATTAGTCAATGCAATGAAGTCACAAAGCAAAAGGAAAAGAGAAGTAAAAAAAAATAACTTTTGTAAAGTGTTCTTAGGAGAATGGAAGCATAGTTCAAGTACTGAACCATTTTTTAATGAAGAGATTTATCTTCAAAGTAATAGTTTGTTGCATGCAGTTGACACCAATGGAAGAGCATATGAAGTTAAGGATGGTTGTGTAATGGAAAAGGAGAAAATGGTTCCAAGAAATGAGGAAGAAGTAATGGCTGATGAGGTTATGGGGAGACGTCCTAAAGCCCCAGTGTACACTTGGAATTGTAGTAGTATTTGTACTGTGCGTCAGGAATCTATTGATAAATTACGTGACTTTCTAAGAGAATATAGTAAAAAGAGTGTTAAACAGAAAATTAAGGTGCTTCAAAGACTAGATCCATGCAGAGTGAGAGAGAATACTGGTTTGCAAGGACATTCTCTGGCTTGTCTTTCTAGGAAAGTGTGTCAAAGTGTTTTTCACCATGCTCGCTGTTCATCATACTGAAATGAGAAAGTTTGTGAGAACATTGTATTTTGCTAAAAGTCCAGCACTAAAGTTGAATGAGTTGAATAATGCTCTGTTCCGTGGATCTGTATCAGATGTAGTGAAGGTTACTGATGAGATTCAGTTTTGTTACTTTGGTCCAGAACAAGAAAGTGCAGAAAATGACACAGTTATTGATGAAAATGTAGAAGAGAATGTAGAACTTACTGTTAGTAAAAATTTTGAAGAGGAAATGACAAAATTTGCTATCATCTCTAATGAAAGACCAAATATTACTTGTATTTGTTGCCGGAGAAGCCATTACAAAATTCAAACAAGGAATGTTGATCTCTATAAAAAAAGTGAAAATGAAGATAATTATAAGTGGAAAGATTTTGCAACATATATATTTCTGGAAAATTGTTTTGATTTGGGTGAAGATCAGCGTATTTGTAAATACTGTTATAACAAGTTAGAAGAAAATAGAATGCCAGCAAGAGCTGTACATAATAAATTAGAATTGGTTGAAATTCCTCCAGAGCTTTCGGATTTAAATACGTATGAGTCTATACTTATTCAATGTGTCCATCCGTTTCAGACCATAGTGCGTATGGAGCCAAAAACAGGTAAATTACCTCCTTCGGATTTACAAAGAGGTTTAAAAGAAAGAGTTGTCTATTTGCCATTGGATTTGAAAAAAAATATGGAAACAATTGATGCAGATACTTTGGAAACTGAACCATTAGTTATTCTGGTTAATGGTGTACCTACGAAGAATAAGAACATTTGGCAGGAGCTGGTGGATGTACGAAAAGTACAAAGAGCAAATTTGTATTTGAAAAAAAATAATAAATGGTATGAAGCCATTTATATGGATGAAGATGAAGAAGAAATACTAGAAGACACAGGAATACCAACTGGGCAAATTGAAAAAGTGGATAAGTCAAAAGAAGAAGAAATTTATGAACATTTCAACATACATCCTCTTCATTCTAAAGAAGTTATGGGAAACGCTATTCATCTGTTTCAGATGAAGAAAGCAAAAGGAACTCCTGTGAGTGTATGGGAGGAGAGCTTGGAAGCTCGTTGTTTTCCCCAACTGTTTCCTACAGGAGAAGGTGGACGATATGATGAACGTCCAGTACAGATTCCTGCATCGGAGTATCGGACTACAAGATTATATGCAGAAGATCCCAGATTTCGTCAAAGTATTCCTTATTTGTTTCATGTTTTATTTGAAAGTTACTTCTCTGCACTATCTTATGCAGTAAATCACATTTTGAAAACTGGAGTACATCTACATAATGTGTCAGCAAAGGACTTTATGAACAAAGTGCAACAGCGAGATGATCATTTGGAATCTCAATTGATCAATTTGATGGCTTGTCAGCGTGGGACTAATGAATATTGGTACCGACGCCATGGAGAATTGAAGTGTATGTTACGGAATTTAGGAACTCCTACATGGTTCCTTACCCTAAGCTGTGCTGAGTACGCTTGGGATGATCTTCTGGATTTTCTTCGAGAGGCAAATTCAAACATTAAAAACATACAATACAAGACAGCAGGAGAATTGTGCTCATTGGATCCGGTTAATGTTTGCAGATATTTTAATCATAGATTTGAGGCTATGATGTCCTTCATCTGCAATAAAAAAAATCCACCTCTTGGAGAAGTTGTGGATTTCTTTTGGAGAAAAGAGTACCAAGCAAGAGGTGCTCCTCATATTCATATGCTGTTGTGGATCAAGGATGCCCCAAAATTTGGAACAGATACTGATGAAGCAGTTTTATCTTTCATTGAAGGATATGCAACATGTGCTATACCTAAAAGCACAGAAGAGAAAAACTTAAAAGAGAAAGTTTTACGTTTCCAAAGTCATCGATGTGGAAAATACTGTCGACGAAAGTACAAGAGTAAAGCTAAATTCTACACAAAATGTCGATTTGGATTCCCACGACCTGTTCTTTCAAAAGGAAGAGTAAACAGTTTTATGTCAGCTGTGCGACATACTATTACAAGAAAATCGCCTAAGAATACCTACAACCTAAGAAGAAAAGAAGAGTCAAAATATATAAATGACTACAATCCAGTCATTTTATCCATGTGGAATGCTAACATGGATATACAGTATGTGGCTGACAATTCTATTGCTGTTGCTCGGTATGTCACATCTTACATCACTAAATCTGAGAAAACGGAATTGAAGGAAATGTGGGAAGAGATTTCTCATGAGAAGACTGTCAGTAAGAAGCTATACAGTTTCAGTTTAAAGATGTTATCGCATCGAGAAATTGGATCCTACGAATGCTCAGATAGGTTATCATCTGCAAGTCTGTACTCGAAATCCAGAAGAATAATTTGGGTAAGTTTAGGCCTTGCAGGAATGCGAAATCGGGTACTGAAATCTATTCGAGAAATTGAATATTTAGCAGAGTTTGAACCAGAAAGTACAGACATTTTAAGAACAAACATGTTGGACACATATTACCCACAAAGAAGTCATCACCTTGAGAACATGTGTCTCTATGAAGTGCTGCAGAATTTCATTTTTAAACGGAATGCAACAGAAGATATCAACAATGGAAAATATAAAGTCAGTGGTGAAGAAGGATGTTTGGTGAAGCAAACAAAAGGAAGTTTGATAAATCACCGGTAGCTGAGTTGCGACACTCCTGACAAAAAGGAATTTTACTACTTGGCACTTTTGCAGCTGTTTAAACCATGGCGTTCAGAGGACGAACTACTTGGAGAATTCCAGAGTTATGAAGATTCCTTCAATGCTAGCAAAGACAGCATAGAATGCAGTACTTTCACAAATTATGTTCAAATGTTAAATGAAGAAATTGAACAAGAAGCAACAATTGCAGCTGAAGTAGCTAGAGACAGTTGCCAAGACAGTCAAAGTTCTGGGACATTCAGTCAAGATCCTCTAGGACAACCAATCGTAGAAAATGAAGCAGCAATAGCCATGAATGAAGTGGAAACAGCTATTAATCAAGCTCAGGAAAATTTAGTAGACTTAACATATTTGGAGCAGCAACTGAATGAAGAACAAAAACAAATTTATGAAGAAGTCAGGAAAAAAATTGATCACGGATTACTACATGAAAAGAAAGAGTGCTCATGCACATCTTTCGAACCAATGAGAATGTATGTAAGTGGACAAGCAGGAACTGGAAAAAGTTTCTTAATTAATGTAATTAGAAGCTACCTACAGAAGAAAATGGATTCCATTTTGTCTTGTGTTGTTACTGCTCCAACTGGGTTAGCAGCGTGTAACATAAAAGGAGTTACCTTACATCGTTTGCTAATGTTACCAGTAGAGCATGAGAACAAAATACAGTACCACAAACTAGCAGGTGAAGCATGCTTGGAAGTTTCAAGAGTATTGAAGAAATTGAAAGTACTCATTATTGATGAGGTAAGCATGTTATCAAACTTAATGCTTGCCTTTGTGCATTTAAGACTGCAGCAAGCTCTGAAGACAGAGTATGACGTGTTATTTGGAGGAAAACACGTCATAGTTTTTGGGGATCTTTTGCAACTTACTCCAGTTAAAGGACAACCGGTATTCCATACTCTTACACATGAAGACACGAAAAAGTCGTTAGGAAGTATAGGCAATGTAAATATTTGGACATATTTTGAGTATAAGGAACTCATTACCAATATGAGGCAAGCCAATGATGAGGACTATGCAAGTATTCTGAAAGATATAAGAATTGGACTACTCACAGAACATGGCAGAAAAGCATTACAGAGTCGATTGCTGAGTAATTTGTTTACCACAGAAGAAATAGTTCCAGAGAAAATATACAAGAAAATTGCTGAAAAAAATACTGTAATCTGCTTAATGCCAACACTACATGAATGCTCTGTATTCAATCAAGAACTTTTGAAATTGTAAAATGAAGAGATCATAAAACTGGAAGCTGTGGATAAAATTCAACATGAACGAATAACTATTATATTGACAGGCAAATTGGCTACTAAATTGGATTCTCTGGAGAAAAACATTTAAAAAACAGCTGGTTTGGAAAAGAATCTTTATGTGTGTATGAACTGTAGAGTAATTTTAAGACGCAATTTGGATGTAGAAAAAGGTTTAGTGAATGGAGCTATGGGTAAAGTTGTGGGTTTTGTAAAGTACCAGAAAAAAGATGGAATTGAATTCTTAAAAATAAAATTTGATCAGATTGAAGAGGTTAAAGTGATTAGTCGTTGTTCTGTTCGTTTTTTGCTAGTGAAAGACTTATATGTACGTAGGAAGCAGTTTCCGATTTCTCAAGCATATGCTGTAACTATTCACAAATCTCAAGGATTAACTGTTGATAGTGCTTTTGTAAACATTGGGTCTACTGTGTTCAAAGAAGGTATGGCATATGTTGCTTTGTCACGCGTGAAAAAATTATCTGGTTTATTCATGATAGACTTTGATGACTCAAAAGTAAGTGCTGATGCAAACTGTGTAAAGTAGTATAATAGATTAAGAAAAAGCTATGCTCCTCATTTAGGTCAGTATCCTGTGTTTGAAAAACGTGTTGTTTGTCGGAAAAGGAGATTTGAGAATATCTGTAATGAGGATGTACAGAAGAGAAAACAAAAAGATAGTGATGTGACTGCAAGCAAAAAGAAAAAGGACAGTGTGGAAGAGGTTGTTGGTTGTCATTTTGAAAATAGCTCTGGTGTCAACTGCTACGCAAATGTAGTGCTGAATGTTGTATTTTATCTTGAAACTTTGCAAGAGCAGATAATACTAAATCATGAAAAAAGATTCTGTTCTTTGCTGACTCTCCTTTATGAGAAGCTGAGTAATGATAAAACTAAAATAGAAAGTGCTTCAGATGTTAGAAATCTTTTAGATGTATGTTCTGGATGTACACAGTTTACACAAAATGTCCAGCAAGATGCACAGGAATTCTTGATGTATATCCTGATGGTACTGGAAGATGAAGGAGTAGAAGTAGAAAATGTGTTTGGTGTCTCTTATACATGGGAACATTGTTGTGATAACTGTATGAACACAAGCAGTAGTAATGTAGATTCTGAAAGGTTCATATATTTACCATTACCAGAAAGTAAAACAGTGACTTTTAGTAAATTAGTTAAAGATGCTAATCACAACATGGAATGTTCTAAATGTAAATCTGAAATGTTGTCAACGTTATTTTTAAAGAAATATGGACAGTATGTAATTTTAATGGTACAACGTTGTAGAGCTGATGGAACAAAATTGGAAACTTTACTAAAGAAGTTTGTTCGCAACCAATTATCTATATCTGGGAAAACTTTTGTAGCAGTTGCAATAATTTTTCATGATGGTCCTTCTATAACTTCTGGTCATTACACAGTTTATCTTAAATGTGAAAAAGGATGGACACTGTGTAATGATTCTCAATTGATTTTCAAGCAACGTTTGCCTTATGATTTACCCAATTGTTACTTAATTTTTCTGAAACCCAAATTTTAAATACTAACATCATCATTGGAAGAAAGCATTATTAAAATTTAAAAGGATTAAAATTGGATATTTCACTCAAAAGGGATTTTAAACTTACCATTTGGCCTTAAGGAAAGGTAAAACAAACAATTGTGGACATCTTTGACAGATATTATTTTGGAAAATGTTCTTTTGCAACAAGGTTTACAGACGTTATTTCTTGAAAATTGTTATTGTTCTTAAAAGGTATTTTTGACATTTCTATTAAGGTATGTTTTAGTGAGGATACATTTGGGGCTTTTTTAAACAATCTTTCAGATTGTTTTTTTTTTTTGCCCGCTGTTAAATGATGAATACAATTGATTTCACTATTTTCAGTGAAAATCAAAACATTCTGAAAACAGCAAAAAAAGGGCAAAAAATTGCTTTGCTAAATATGAAAAAACATGTACTGTTTAATAAAGTGTATTGTTGAATATTAATACTTTTTTTCTTTTTTTCAGAACTAGAAAGAAAATTTAGAAGATGTTATTCAGTTTTCTTTGCAATTAAATAAAAACATTTATTTCTAAATAATTTACTTTGATGGTCAGGTAAGTTTAACATATCTGTATGTGTCACTGCTTTCGTTTCATGCTTCCTTTTCTTCACCTCTCCTTACTCTGCTTTTCTCACTTCTGTTCTCACTCTCTCTTCCTGCTTTACTACTCTTTTGTAACTCCCTCACTCCTTCTCTACTACTCCCCTACCTTCACTACCTCCATCACTAATTTTTCATCCATGTTTCTTTCTCTGTATCCATATGTCTTAGTTTTTTTAACTGCCTTACTCCTTCTCAGTTGTTTGCTGTCTGTCTCTGTATCTGTCACTCTCGGTTTGTCTGTTTTACCCTTAATTTCCTTAACATCTCTAGGGCACATTTACAAGCCACCTGCACCACCACTACGTCACTTTTCTTGACGTACTAGTGGCGCAGGGTGCTTTTCCATATTTACAAGGAGAGGATAAGCCACTGTGTGTGTCTTTTCCTCTCCTTGTAATTACAGCCAATTCAAATGCAGCACTAAAATGAGCTATTATCTTTTTTGGGTACCTATACATAAGTACTGATGCAGAGTTTAAAGTTTAATAGGAAGACTCTCTTCCCTTCATCTGTGAAATGTACACCATCTCTTTTTTAATTACTTTGCCACTCCCCTGTAGGTTTACTAAAGGTGAAAAAAATTATTTTATTTTTTTTAAAAACCCCATTGGGTGCGCGCAGGGTGCGCGCACCCCAAAAACAAAATTACAAATAGATTCAAAAAACAAGTTTTTGTGTTTTGATTTTAGGTGGCTCTAAAAAGAGCCCTTGAGTTAATGTACGGACAGAGGAAGAGAAAAACGGAAAAAAAAATAACAAAACTATGGCCTAGTGCAAGGGTGCTCCTCAAATTTTCTTTGAATGAGATCAATACTGCTCTCACCCATAGTAATAAGAGTAGCACAATCCATGCACCGTGTACTCATCCTCCCAAAACAAGGACGAATATCCAGAGGTGTGTTAGAAGGTGAAGGCACCATTGCAGAAGAAGTGCTCGGCTGAGCTGCCGAAGATGTGCTCGGCTGAGCTGCTGCAGATGTCATCGGCTGAGCAGGTGGAGGGTTTGCTCCAGAAGCTTGATGAAAAGTCACAGGATACATTTTCTCAACGTGCCTCATCATAGTGTGAATACTAAAAGAGTACTTCTTATTAGCATTCCCACGTGACAAGATGCGTTGACAAAGTATGCAGGTGACCTTTGGTGCATTCACCTTCTTTTGTCCCTCAGGAAAACTGAAAAACTGCCATATAAAGGAGTCTTTCTGCTTCCTCTGCCTCTGTCTCTCAGGAGAGAGTGTCCTGCTCACTCTGAGAAGGTGGCTGGTGCTCTGCCATTGTCTCACAAAAACAGAGTAGCTCCTTCTCCAAGGGAATCAGAACTAACAATGAGGGGAGTGGGTGTAGTTTTGGAAGAATCTGGAACTGAAAGTACTTTGAACCAATGAAAAGTGATGTTTCTTGATCACATGACTTACCATGAGGGGATTGGGTGTGGTGTTGAAACAATCTGAAACTGAAAGTAATGTAAACCAATTAAAAGTGTTGTTTTAATAATCACATAACCCGAGGTGCGCACACCGAGCAAGCTCCGAGCGCGCATGGTGCAATTACGCATGCGCAAATGCGTACGCGCACATGCGCATAAGTATTATGCACGTACGTAATGTGCATACGCAGCACGCGCGCATGCGCAAACGTCAACGCGCGTACTCTACGCGTATACGCGAGTGCAGCGCGTGGAGCACGTACGACGCACGCATGCGTACGTACACATGCGTACTGGGTACGCGCTGCGAGCGCGTACTAAAACGTACGTATGCATACGTATATAACGTAGGCATGCGTACACAAAAAACATACGCATGCGTACTAGGTGCGCGCTGCGAGTGCGCACTAAAACGTATGTATGCGTACGTAGATAACGTACGCCTGCATACATGAAAAACGTACGCAAACGTACTAGGTTCGCGCTCAGTGCGCGCACCCTAAAAATTTATAGAAAAAAAAAAAGAAATAAAGTGGACATAAGTTAATAGAAGATATTAACTATGCTGTTCAACTTTATCCAAATTCAAAGTAAAAAATAAATGACCCACACAAAATTAAAGGATACAGATAATTTATAAATGTATACATAGGGAAATCTTTGTAAAAGAAATATATAAAAAATAAATTAAAAAAATACAAAATTAGCATTTAAAAAACCTTTGAAATTCACTGAAAAAACCATAGGTTTCACACACGTTATAGTTAGGAATTAGCATTTAAAAAACCTTGCTAATTCACTGAAAAAACCATAGGTTTCACACACGTTATAGTTAGGAAATAGCATTTAAAAAACCTTACAAATTCACTGAAAAAACCATAGGTTTCACATATGTTATAGTTAGCTGGACATTTCACACGTAAAAAACCAATGAAATTCCCCCGTTATAGTTAGTTCAGCTAACTATAACTCGCGCGCCCGCAATCCACTGCTGATGACGTCACATATTACATCACTCATGACATGGTCAGTGACATCACTCATGACATCACTGATGACATCTCAAATGACATCACTGATGACATCACTGATGATGTCATCCATGTGAAAAATTAGCACATCTTCTCACACCCTAATATAACTTTTGATACACCAACTCAAAATTTAAGAGTTCAAATGTCAAAACTATACGTACTGCAATACCAATAACTACATACCCACTTATTAACTCTTAGGTCTACATACACCTCCAATCATTCAGCAGTTCAGTCACTCATACTTACAGTCACTCCAATCAAAACTATCTTATGCATTTATACACCTATATAGACACTCACACACCACCAATCATCCATAGAGGTACTCTCACACCTAGTCAGTCACGCAAATAATCACACTCCCATATACTCAGCTATGCGGTTATACACACTCAAGTTCACTTAGTCATAAAAAGGTACCACATTCTTACCCTCTTATAGAATCATTCATACAAGCACACACTCATCCATACAGTCACTTTCACAATCACACACTCTCATATCTACTCATTTATATACTCTTACACGCACATATACTGCCTTTCACATATGTAGTTAGTCACAAATGTACTACTGAGATATACATTCAATCCCTAACACACCCATACATACACTCACTCAACCATACAGTCCATCACAGATGCACTCTTAAAACCATGCACCCATAGAATCACCCACTCACACATTTATGCATAGAGTCACACACACCCTACCCACACAAACACTCTGGCACCCATACAGATACTCAGACAACCAATCAATAACCCATATAGACACTCATATAGCTATTCACAAAACCATGCAGCCACTTATACACCAACAACAGACACATACAGACATTCACACAGTTTAGTCACTAGTCTGCAATAAGATACATTTAATGACTCACTTACAGAGTCAGTTACGCTCCTAGAAAATCATCCATTCACACACTTAAACACCCACTCATTCTTCAACAGGCCTTTCCCTATATATATTAAACATATTAAAATTGTTCAGAAACACACATTCACTGGATGACATCATCAGTGATGTCATCAGTGATGTCATTTGAGATGTGATCAGTGATGTCATGAGTGATGTCACTGACCATGTCATGAGTGATGTAATATGTGACGTCATCAGCAGTGGATTGCGGGCGCGCGAGTTATAGTTATCTGAACTAACTATAACGGGGGAATTTCATTGGTTTTTTACGTGTGAAATGTCCAGCTAACTATAACATGTGTGAAACCTATAGTTTTTTCAGTGAATTTGTAAGTTTTTTTAAATGCTATTTCCTAACTATAACGTGTGTGAAACCTATGGTTTTTTCAGTGAATATATATATATATATATATCAGGCTCCAAGAAAGATGAAAAGCACTCACGGGACACGTTTCAGGTAGATTTATTCAGCAAATGCATTTCGGCATCAAGCCTCCCTCAGTGCTGATCGACTCGGCATTCGGCATTACACAGATTTTGAATGCATAATCCCAGGATTTTATTGGTGGTGATGGACGGAGCATCAGAACCAATCAAACACTCACACCCAGTCAACAGATCTGGCAGTTCGGGCTGGACTGTTCCCATGAGGCACAGGGTCAGACTGATTTGCATATGGCCATGTCTGACCTGGGGTGGCAGAGTGGGCTAAAGAACGGTGATGGATCAAACCCAGATCTGTTGACTGGGTGTGAGTGTTTGATTGGTTCTGATGCTCCGTCCATCACCACCCCCTTTTGTACCGCTTTGTTCGCCATAAGTTGGCAGGGTATGCTCAGACGTGAGTCCCTTGCTCACTTTGCCACTGGATTCAAGCAAGCCTGGCTGAAGACGGCTGAAATGCCAGAAACCGGTCCTAGGAAGCTTGTTTCCGGTCCAGGGAAGGCATGGCTTGGCAGTTCGGGCTGGACTGTTCCCATGAGGCACAGGGTCAGACTGATTTGCATATGGCCATGTCTGAACTGGGGTGGCAGAGTAGGCTAAAGAACGGTGATGGATTAAACCCAGATCTGTTGACTGGGTGTGAGTGTTTGATTGGTTCTGATGCTCCGTCCATCACCACCCCCTTTTGTACCGCTTTGTTCGCCATAAGTTGGCAGGGTATGCTCAGACGTGAGTCCCTTGCTCACTTTGCCACTGGATTCGAGCAAGCCTGGCTGAAGACGGCTGAAATGCCAGAAACCGGTCCTAGGAAGCTTGTTTCCGGTCCAGGGAAGGCATGGCTTGGCAGTTCGGGCTGGACTGTTCCCATGAGGCACAGGGTCAGACTGATTTGCATATGGCCATGTCTGAACTGGGGTGGCAGAGTGGGCTAGAGAACGGTGATAGATTAAACCCAGATCTGTTGACTGGGTGTGAGTGTTTGATTGGTTCTGATGCTCCGTCCATCACCACCCCCTTTTGTACCGCTTTGTTCGCCATAAGTTGGCAGGGTATGCTCAGACGTGAGTCCCTTGCTCACTTTGCCACTGGATTCAAGCAAGCCTGGCTGAAGACGGCTGAAATGCCAGAAACCGGTCCTAGGAAGCTTGTTTCCGGTCCAGGGAAGGCATGGCTTGGCAGTTCGGGCTGGACTGTTCCCATCAGGCACAGGGTCAGACTGATTTGCATATGGCCATGTCTGAACTGGGGTGGCAGAGTGGGCTAAAGAACGGTGATGGATTAAACCCAGATCTGTTGACTGGGTGTGAGTGTTTGATTAGTTCTGATGCTCCGTCCATCACCACCCCCTTTTGTACCACTTTGTTCGCCATAAGTTGGCAGGGTATGCTCAGACGTGAGTCCCTTGCTCACTTTGCCACTGGATTCAAGCAAGCCTGGCTGAAGACGGCTGAAATGCCAGAAACCGGTCCTAGGAAGCTTGTTTCTGGTCCAGGGAAGGCATGGCTTGGCAGTTCGGGCTGGACTGTTCCCATGAGGCACAGGGTCAGACTGATTTGCATACGGCCATGTCTGAACTGGGGTGGCAGAGTGGGCTAAAGAACGGTGATGGATTAAACCCAGATCTGTTGACTGGGTGTGAGTGTTTGATTGGTTCTGATGCTCCGTCCATCACCACCCCCTTTTGTGCCGAGTCATAAAACAGCCATCAACAGGTCAGAAAAAAATACAGGAGGAAGGCAAAAAGTTCAGGGATGACCCTGCAAAAAGGGCCAAGTCCAACAACAACACTTTACACAATCGACATGTTTGGAATGTGTGAATGTGCCCCTTTTTGGAACAGAACACACATGTGCCTGTATAACAGAAGTCACACAAGGAGGTGCACACAAACTACATTTACACAGTCATTGTATGAGCTGCCAGCCTAATGCAAATAAGCCACTGTTAAGAAGAAATGTGGTATCAGGAAGTACATATACATGGCACCACGGTTATCTGGATGACTTGACACCCGTATGTTGGTATCAGCAACAACCAAGGACTAACCCAAATGCAACCACACTGTGGGAACATGTACATGTATATGTATAATCTCAAAACAAGTTTTTTACAGAACTGTGCCTTTGTTTTAAATGTGCCAGCGTGTCCCCCAAAAGTGTAAAGGTGGTTTCTTGTGCACTTCCTTGGGAGACAACTGTCATGTAAGCACATTATTGTCCTTCACAACAAAAAATCAAAGTCAAGCATATAAACTATTGGGACATGTTGACAAGTGTAGTGAGTGCCAAGGTACAAGACTTCTTGACTAACAACTTGAATCATGCCACCTGTCACATGGCCATCCGTACCATGATGACACAGTTGGCAACACATCTGACCCACTACCTGTCATGTGGAGTGGCACACATGTCCAGACACAGGACAATGCATTAGATAATGGCCCTGCAATTGTTTCGAAATAAGGAGCACCTGCACTGAGGAGACACCCTCATGGGAACCAAGAATGTCCACACAGATGTCAGCACACACAGACCAAACTACGTAGCATCTGGAGCACACACCGGTGCCAAATTTGGATGAGCAGGAAACAAGGCTTTTAACTTTTGACACATGCTGCAAAGCACAAACATTACACCCTGCACAACATGCCTGGGTCACTGCACGTTGAGTGTCTGTCCAGACAATTATCACACACAGGTCAGACCTGGCAAGGAGACATAAGGTTTGGACATGTAGGCCTTGCCTGCTTAAACCCCCCCTACCTGAGACAATGTGATTGAGACAGAGCAAGTAGTTACACCTCTTAATCTGGGTTTACTAATATGTGCATCAAGAACTCCTAAATGTACTCAACATCACCTCGTGAGGCACACCACACATATTTGTGACACACAACCATCAACAGATAGTTGAACATAGACACACAGGCACTGCCCAGTGTGAGTATGCACAAGCCTAATGGGGACACCCTGTACAGTGGACACATGTAGCACACTTCACGTAAATACAAATGAGGCCAGGGAACAATGCCTCAGAGGCCAACCTATGCTGAACACACAGAGAATGGGCACAGTGTTTGATGCCACACATGATTCCTAGGAAAAGGTGTCTCAGGGGACTGTAGTGGGCACACTGCTCCATGGACCTGGAATGATGTGACTGTAACTGGAGCAACCGTCCCGGCCCTTTGCATATCTCCCACTCATGCACATCATGTCTGAGGCCACTACACATCGGTCATGCATGCTGCAAGTCTGTTTATTTGAAACCTCACACTCCTATGTTGAGACTCAGGACAGTGCCAACAATTATGGACCCCCAAATGAGTGAACAGGACAGGACACAGGCAAGGTACCAACACATGTCACAGACCACCCCCACACATGATACTAAAAGAAGTGTGCACCTTGATTAACTTGCAGCCTAGATGACCAAGTGCAATAGTGATTACACACAGACCAGGGAACACATATCAAAGAGGGGAAGGGAGGAAGAACAGCACCGGTTGACTTGGGGGAACAGGATATGCACTGCACATATAAACCCTGGCAGTGTATCCAGGCGACTGAGCACTTCCAAAAGCTGGTGACACACGACAAACACACATGTACCTACCCCCTCCTTGCTGCTGTCTCTCCTGTAACCGCCTATCCATCTCAGGGAAGACCACCGCCAGGACACGCTTCATTTGGTGGGTCAGGCACCGGCGCCCGCTGTGCTTGCGTGGTGGTGAGTCCCCCAGCAGGACTCGGGAGATCCTCCTGGTCCAGCACCGGATGTCCTGCCAGCGTTTCCTCACTTGGAGCAGGCGCCGACTGCGACCCTCCACCGAGATCACGACCCTGACGGCCCGCTTCCAGATCTTCCCCTTCTCGTAGGCGGTTACCTGTGAGGATGACAAAGTGAGACTACATCACTACACCTGCTCCATGTCACAGAGACACACATTTGAACATCTTTGATTTGTTGAACAGGGCATAGTATGCTGCCAACTAATAGCAGCTTTGTCATAGGAACATTCACCTCTGTGTAAGCCCCAATGCAATACATGGCATTGAAAGTACACAGGTGGCATGAGGGGTGCGACACACTCCCTGATCATGGCACACACTGTGCATCACAAGCAACACAAGGCTGATGGACAGCACCTCCAAGCAGTCACATGCCCCAGGCCACTGACGCAACCTCAGCAGAGTACACAGACACACACAGGCACAGATCATTCACCTGCCATTGGCAACAGCGGATACAAACCTCACTCTGCACATGTGCCACTTGCCTGGGGGGTGTCACAGGCGTGGGGCTAGCTCAGCAAGTCAGACACACAGCACGGCTTACTTCTCACATCAGATGGGCAGAGCAGTTGCCTCCTCCATGCAGCTGTAGTGCAACACTCCACTTAGACACTCACCCACATGACAAGGAACTTTCACACACATCAATGTCCAGGGGGCGTACACATCATTTGGACACTCTCACCACAGCTCCACTCAACTCACACACATCTGTGGGTACAGTCACCTGTCACACCGGGGGGACCACTGAATCACCTCAGGACTATAGAACAAGAATGCCCAAGAGGATTAGCCACGCTGAATGTGCCATGCACCATGCAGTGAATGTCACAGTAAGCACAATGCAAGTGAGGAGTGCACAGATGAACCACATCATGCTCTGCATGAGAGACATAAGCCATTCCCCCCCCTGGGACCCACTCTAAACAACATTACATGTCTGTCACACCTGGACACAATGCCAGAAGTGACAGTCACAAAAAAAGGGGCACAGTCAAAGGTAGTGAAGTCAGCACTCACCTGCTCCCCTGGTCTACCAGACAGGATGGGGTACTGTGGGAGGATGACGTCCAGCAACGCCTCATTCTCCTCCTGGGTGAATGGCTGGGCCCTCTCCACAGACCTTGACATGGTGCCAGAGGAAGACAAGACAGCAGCAGTGGTGTCGACTGACATGTTGTGCAGGCAAGTGCCCTCTCATGGGTTCTTCCTGACTTATATCTGCCTTGCTGGGCTATTTCATTTACAGGAGTACAGAGTGATTGGTCAGACTCATTTGCATCCTACGTTTCCTCCAATCCCTTTAAACATACACCAGTGACAGCATTAGCATCTTTCAAATTTGCAGCAGCATGTCAAGTCAACAACCACTTTGCAACAATGTATAATGTGGCCAACTGCTTTTTCCAGCCCACATGATGGAAAAATTTGATCTTGAAACTCGGTATCCATGGCAACCAGCATGCATTTAGGCCCTAATACTTGTCCCTTATGTGTCCCTATTGTAATTTTCAAATCCCCACAGAGGTACGGTGCGTTTCACACGTACCCCTAGGGCACCACTACTATAGTGATACGGCCCGTACACGCATGTGTATGGGTCGTATCCCTATAGTAGTGTTGCCGCAGGTGTACGCCATAGTGATACGGCCCGTACACACGTGTGTAGGGGTCGTATCCCTATAGTAGTGTTGCCGTAGGTATACGCCAAAGTGATACGGCCCATACACGCGTGTGTAGGGGTCATATCCCTATAGTAGTGTTGCCGTAGGTGTACGCCATAGTGATACGGCCCGTACACGCGTGTGTAGGGGTCGTATCCCTATAGTAGTGTTGCCGTAGGTGTACGCCATATTGATACGGCCCGTACACGCGTGTGTACGGGTGTACAGGTCGGATCCCTATAGTATTGTTGCCATAGGTGTACGCCAGGTTGGTCGGGGTCATCCACGGAGTGGTGAGAGTCGTCGCTGCCGGTGGGATCATCTTCACGCCGAGCCTGGGACTGTGATTGTTCCCCCCCATTGTTGGGGGGAGATCCATGATGTTGCCCTGTGTGTGAGAGAGAGACAATGTTAATGCTGTTTCATGCGACATCCATGTTTCATACATATTCAAGTTGTCACAGTTCCTCTAGGTAGTTGGATGTGCCTAGCATTCCTCTCAATGTACACTTGGGGATGGGTATGTTGCGGGGGACAGATTGATATGTTCTCCTGAGTGTTTGAACTGTAGAATTTTGGCTATGATACTTATTTGGCTATGGATTGGTCTTGTTGTGTCACATGTCCATTGTGAGAGTGGGTAAATCCGTTGCCTGCCCTGGGGGTGTATGCTTGTGTAAGGGGGGGTGTAACCGTTCCTGTGCTAGATATCTGAGCTTGTGGAGTTGGTGTTTGAGTGTACAGTGGTCACAGGAGGGCCTTGTGCTGCATACAGCAGGGCCAAGTGTCAGCTACCTTGTCAGTACTTTGCCAGTCCCTTTGTATTGTGCATGGAGCATGGGTATGTACCTAAGCCATATGGGCTGAGGGCATTGGTGTCTGCTTCTGAGTTGCACAATGTGTTGTGTGAGCCCCACCCTCCCAGCATCCCGGACATCCAGTCTTGGGTTTGTGGTTGGTGTAGCCTGGGACATGGCATTGCCTTGATTTGTGAATGGGGCATGGAGACGTTAGTGGCATGAGCGTGGTTTTTGAGTGTGGTTGTGTGCGGTGAGGGCTTGGGGGAAGTTGCGTGCATTTGGTGTATTTGTGGTGTGGATGCCATTGCCCCCATATTACGTCAGTTGTTTGTGTACTCACCAGGCTCTGCGACTCCTTCGACTCCGTGTACTCCCACCGGCAGAAGCATGGCCATCACCTTCTCCTCCCAGGGATGGTAATGTACCGGTCTGCGGGGCAGCCCACCTCCAGTGATGTTACTCTGGGCGTATTCCTCGTTCATTTTCCGCTTGACTGCCCTCCGCAGATCGTACCACCTGGCTTGGCATTCATGCCTGGTCCTTCGGATGGGCGCAACAGCATTCACCTTATCGACGATCCTCTGCCACATGCGTGATTTTTCAGCTATGCTGGTCTGTCTGACAAATGTTCCAAACAGCTGTGGCTCGACTCTGATGACTTCGTTGACAAGGAGGTCCAGCTCCTCCCTTGTGAACTTTGGATTCTTGTCTGTGGGCATGGTGTGGGGTGTGGGTGTGGATGGTTGTGGGTGTGTGGGTGTGAATGTGACGGTGTGGGTGTGAATGTGAAGAGGGGGTGTTTGTGAAGGAGGTTGTGTGAAGGTGTGTAAGTTAAGGTGTATGGGTGCAGTTGTTTGTCTGTGGGGTCTGGCAGCAGTGGGTCTGTTGCAAAGGCTCATGGTTTGTGTGTGTGGGCCCTTTTTATTGGCCCATTTGTGGGTGTGGCTGGGTTTGAAATTTTGGTGGGTGTGTTATAAGAGGTGGTTGTGATTTTGGGCCTCTGTTTGCCTGTTTGGATGTGCCAGGTCAGTCATTGAAATGTATTTTGTCATGTAGACGTGTTTTGTGGTGTTGTGCGAGTCAAATTGACCCTCCTTGTGCTGTTTTACAGTGTCCTGGTTCTGTACGAGTCTTTTTCGCGTAGGTGAGGTCCGTACATACGCGATGCTGGGTGAGGGTGCTGGGGTACGGTGTTGGGGTGCGGCGCGTACAGGTGCGGGGCTGGGGTACGGGCCTGGGGTATGGCGCGTACAGGTGCGGGGCTGGGGTACGGGCCTGGGGTATGGCGCGTACATGCACGGGGCTGGGGTATGGGCCTGGGGTACGGCACGTACATGCAGAGGGCTGGTGTACGGGATTGGGGTACGGCGCGTACAGGTGCGGGGCTGGGGTACGGGCCTGGGGTGCGGCGCATACAGGTGCGGGGATGGGGTACGGGCCTGGGGTGCGGTGTGTACAGGTGCGGGGCTGGGGTACGGGCCTGGGGTGCGGCGCATACAGGTGCGGGGCTGGGGTATGGGCCTAGGGTACGGTGCGTACAGGTGCGGGGCTGGGGTATGGGCCTGGGGTACGGCGCATACATGCACGGGGCTGGGGTACAGGCCTGGGGTACGGCGCGTACAGGCGCGGGGCTTGGGTACGGGCCTGTGGTGCGGCGCGTACACGTACAGGGCTGGGATACGGCGCGTACAGGTGCGGGGCTGGGGTATGGGCCTGGGGTGCGGCGCGTACAGGTGTGGTGCTGGGGTACGGGCCTGGGGTGCGGCGCATACAGGTGCGGGGCTGGGGTACGGGCCTGGGGTGCGGCGCGTACAGGTGCGGGGCTGGGGTACGGGCCTGGGGTACGGCGCGTACAGGTGCGGGGCTGGGGTACGGGCCTGGGGTGCGGCGCGTACAGGTGCGGGGCTGGGGTACAGTGCGGACAGGGGGGGTACGGTGTTGACATACGGGGGTAAGGTGCTGACATATGCGGGGGAGGAGGGGCTGTACGGCTCGTATCCAGGCACAAGTTTACCCGTGTACATGTGTGCTACTGCGTTCGCTCCGTACGGGGACTTTTACATGCGGTTGTGTATTCGGACGGGTGGTACGGATCGTACTTGGGCGCTCGGACTTCTGTTTTATGATTTGCGCGTAAAAATGTTCGGCACCCTCTCGTACATTTTTCCCAACGCTATTCGTATGTATTTTTCACGTACAAATCGTACTTCGCCGGTTGTAGGGCACTTGTACGATTCGTACGTGAAAATATACGGATACGAGTCGTACACACATTTTTTTTAACGGATCGGAATCGGCACCCATATGAAAAATGCTCAATATACGACTTTTTTGTAAGCATAGTTTAATGATGTATACCACCACACCGTTAGTAAATTAACCGTTCTCCTCAAGGCATATAACCAAAATGGTTTATTATGTATTTCAACCATGAGGTTCTGAATCCTACTGAATCACTCCAATCCATTGATCATCAAAATTGAGCGAGCTGCATACCACCTCTTGATACTCTTCTATCTTTGAGGTTAGATTCCTAGGTATTATTAAAACCTCTTTTGAACATACACTCTTGGGGCCACAAGTAAATTTCTCTCACTCTCCGCCCGTATTTCTGTTCATTTATATTTTTTCCTTCGTTACTTTTTGGGTTATAGCATGGGCAACCTGCATGCCGTTCACAGCATTTTTGCACAAATCCTTCTGGGCTTTCCTTAGATTCTGCTTTTTTATTTTTGTTAGCTGTCCAGATTATTTTTAGATTGGGATTATAATGACTCTTTTATCACCTCTATTTGTGACTAGGGACTATATCTTTGCTCCTATCGCATGGTTTTGGACCTTCTTTTCCTTTTTTTGACTAACTTGTCTATACACTGTCCAGCTAAGGATGAATATGATGGAGTACAAAATGTATGGACAGACTGAGTGTATATATATATGTTTTTACTATTGTCTTTACAACCTTGAAAAAGTCATGTATGTGACGAAACACGTGTTGGATGTTTCGTGTTTTCTTCCTCAAGGACTGGATTATAGTTATTTCATTGTGATGTTCTAAAACTTTGTATGGATCACCTTTCTTGAAATGTTCAGTCTTTGTATATATTTTTATATACTTGTGTAACTTTGCAACCAACCAAAGCAAATCAATGAAATAAATCAGCAAATATCCTTTAAATCGAAATCTCTCGTGTGTCCTGTGTTTAGAGTATCTCCAAAATGTTTCCGTTTTGATTTTACAATATCAATAATTAAGGATAAAATGTTATGAGTGCTGGGGTATATCCCCTTTTCGTTTGTCTTTGGTACTGTCTGAGGACCGATTTTGGTTTGCATTTAGTACAGTCTGAAGACTGATTTGAATACAAAGTGTTTGTGAACACTTTGCCAGGCAACATAACGAATTTGGCTTACTTTTGAAAAGCCTGGGTTCAGCTGGCTTTTGGTTTCCTATTGTCGTTGTTGTTCTGCTGATGCTCAACTGGAGGAAAGTCAGTCAGCGCCTCCAGAAGGCACTCCGAATTTTGATCTGTACGTGAAGCATGGCCTTAGCCCTATTATGTTTAGTACGCTATGGCACAAATATACAATGGACAATGCCGAGTTGCAGGGGCCTTTGACGGGCACTTAGGAGGAGCAAAAGATCAGGTATTTACAAGAACAGCTGTTTAAAAGAAGAAGTAGACAATCTATGTTTGATTCCGTTAGAACGTGACAGAAAGAGGATAAACAGAGGCGAATGAAGGCAGAGAAAGAGGCCCGGAAAGAAAGAATGCAGACTTTGACTAAGAAGGCCCTCGCATATGACAAGGAAAAGCAGGAGAAGAGTATTGAATGCGATAAAAGGTTTCGATTGCAGGTTAATAAATGATATGTGGCCCAGGAAGAGCAAGATACATTTGTGGAAGAATCGTTAGATACTTGACCCACACCTCCATATGCCCCGCAGAGTATATATCCTTCTCTTCCCTCCCAGTCCTCAGATCTGATATCGGAGATGAAGAGAAAAAGGTGGTGGTTAATAAGGCTGCACAATGGGCCTGAAATCTCATGTATGGTGGAGAAGAATTGTGGAGTGTGATGAAAGATTATGAGCCTTTTGTACAACAACACGCCCTTAAGCATATGTCGGCTACTTTGGTCGGTCTTTGGGAGCAGTATTTCAAGGGTGCAGCACCGCAGATCATATACAATATTAGGGATCATCTCTATGTTACTGATATGGATCCTGGATCCTGCTTATGTCTTTGGTAATGTTGCAACGTTGGTTGCTTATCGGGGAAGGCTGCTTGAGAATAGCCCACCCTGAAAAATCAGTTTCTGATGCGGGAGGTTCATCCTATCTATCACCCTGAAATGCCTGAGCTACTGGATCAGCATAATGCTGTTATTAGAGCACGGATAGTGGTCCATTTCCAAGAACAGTGAGTTTATACTCGATGGAAAAGGAGTGATGTTTTCTCTCTTAAGACTCAGTTACCTGACCCTAGGAAAAATTCTACCGCTTATTATAAAGAATTGATTGAAGTTGCCTCTTCAACTGTGATGACAATTGCTGATATTGAAATGTTTTTTGGCCTACTAGTTCCGGTCGATATTCGGAGTCAAGTACGCCCACAGGATCATGTTGCGGAATTGGGTGGTACCGGGAATCAAATTAAAGCATGGGATCAGGAACAAAAGCCAGGTGACAAGCCTAGAGCAGAGATACTTGCTTTGCCCTGCCCTATCATTATGTATATGCATTCTCTTATTCCTCCGAGGAAGGTTGATTGGGACAAGTTATCGGCTTGTCGTCAGAAGAAAGATGAGAGTGTGTCTGATTTTTTCACCCGGTTCGAAGGTGTGTTGCTAGATTATACTGGACAGAATTTGGTGATCGAGGCAGGTGTTCGATTGTTTGTTAACAGATTTGTTTCTAATTTGCACCTTGAGATTGCGACTCGATTGCAGGCTTCCGAAATCCCCTGGGCCACCTCTTCCCCTTCTGTTATCTTGAATATGGCACAGTAATATGAGCTTAGGGAAAATGAAGATGAAGAGAGGAGGGAGAAAAAGCATAAAGATTTGAAGACAAAGGTGTTGTTGCAGCAGGCTTCTCGGGAGAATGGCAGAGGGAATGGTAGAGGACGTGGCGGTATGGCCCGACAGCTTCAACGCACTAGCAGGCCGCCGAATGCTATGCCCTTAGGGCCGAATCAGTGTGCGTATTGTAAAGAGGAGGGACATTGGCGTAGCGAGTGTCCTGTGACTCTGCAGAAGGTGGCGATCATGAGAGGACGCGGTTCTCGTGGATGGGGTCGTGGAGCTGGTGGTCAGGACAGAGCTCAGGATGCTGTGACGTCGCAGGGTCAGTCTGATCAGAATTATTTTGATGACCCTCGGGGTGGACAGTATTACCATGATGATTATGACATAGATGAAGTGACAGGAATGTCTTACAGCAGGAAAGCCAGGGACAGAGTGAGGGACCAGTTCAGATACCTGCAGATCAATGCGGTCCATATGTTAATGCGGATGTGCATGGCTTGGCTCAGGTGTTTTGGGTGGATGGAGGTGCAAAAACAGTTCTATTTCTCGTTCCTTGGTTCCTGGGGCGGCTCTGTCTGGCCATAATAATGTTTCAATAGGTTTTTCTGGTGTACCGGTTGTAAGCCCCATTTCAAAACCCCTTGCGTTGACTATTGGTCCTTACACTGTGGATTCGCCATTCTTGTTGACGTCTAATTGTGGAGAGAATTTGATGGGTCTGGATTAGTTGAAGAAACTTGCTACCATTTATTGGTCCCCGGAAGGTGTCTATATAAAGATGGGTCCTTATGTGGCATGCGCTAAGCAGTACCTATCCAAAGACGCGCTCCTCTCTGCTGAATTTGAGGATGTGCCATCCACACTGTGGGCAACAGGCGACACAGATGTGGGTTTGTTGCAGATATCGCCTGTTTCGATACGTGTAAAGGAAGGTGTTATTTTAACCTGTATCCCTCAGTATAAAATAGAGCAGGCAGGTGAGTGAGCTTTGATGCAAATTGTGCAGGATCTGATTGAGAAAGAAGTGGTTGAGGAGACAACTGCTAATGTTTGTAATAGCCCTATTCTTCCCATTCTCAAATGGACACCTTTGGGTTCCTCTGAGGATCAAGCAGATGTTTATAGCTTTATGATTGACTTGTGTGAAGTTAACAAAATAGTGATCCCCCAGTTCCCGGTGGTCCCTGACATTACGACTCTCTTGACAATTATTCCTTCTCTTGCTAAATTATTTTCTGTCATTGACTTGAAAAATTAATTCTTCAGTATTCCCATTCATCCTGATAGCAGATATCTGTTCAGGTTCACCCTAGCTGGTAGAAGCTTTAGATTCTGTCGCACTCCTCAAGGCTATACAGAGAGTCGGAGTATCTATAGTCAGGCACTGAAAAGTCAGCTGGATTCCTTGGCGCTCCTTACAGGTAATGTATTGCTTCAATATGTCGATGACTTGCTCATCGCCTCGGATATAGAACAAGATTGTGGAGACATTACAGTTAAATTGTTGCTGCATTTAGCTCATAATGACCATAAAGTATCCCTTTCCAAATTTCAGTATTATCCACAGGAGGTCACCCACTTAGGTCACCGACTGTCAAATGAGGGTTGGAGATTGACCCCTGAGTGCATCAGTACCATTGTTAAAATGCTCATTCCGCAAACTCTGAAAGATGTTTGCACTTTCATAGGTATCACTTCCTATTGCAGGCAATGAATACCTGGCTATTCGCTGTTTATTAAGCCCCTGCTTGCATTAACTCTAAAAGATGTTCATGAACCCCTGCCTTGGACGCCTGACTATCAGCAGTCTTTTGAGCAATTAAAAACTGCGCTTTGCTCGGCTCCAGTGCTTGGTACCCCTAACTATGATAAATGCTTCATATTGTATGTCCATGAGATGAGTGGTTGCATACTTTCTGTTCTAACACAAAGATGTGGGGATAAGCAACAACTGTGTGCTTATTTCTCTCCTGTGCTTGACCCTGTCGCACGAGCCCTCCTGAGCTGTCTAAGAGCGGTTGCGGCTGTGGCCATCTCAAAAAGACAATCGGCTGGACTCGTACTTGATACTGACCTCACAGTCATGGTACCGCATGCTGTGGATACACTTTTGAATAAGACAAAGACACAGCACCTCTCCAGTGCATGTCTGACAGGTTATGAGCTAATGCTCTTCGCAAAACATATTACGATCAAACGCTGTGCCAATCTGAATCCAGCCACATTACTACACCTCCGCACTGAGAATGAGGAGATTGATATATTGATATACATGATTGTATCTTCTGGACGGAAGAAGAGATGAAACGACGGGTAGACCTTACTGATGTTCCCTTATCTGACCCTAAAGGTGAACTATATGTTGATGGCTCTGTCTTAAAGTTGCCTGATGGCACTAAAACCGCTGCCTACGCCATTACACCATTGCATACAGTAGTTGGGACATCACGAGTTCCCTACCAGTCGGTCCAAGCTGCAGAAATCGTTGCCCTTATTCGAGCCTGTGAAGTGAGTGAGGGACTAGTTGTCAACATGTATACTGACAGTCAGTACCCCTTTGGAGTCGCCCATAACTTTGGGCGGCTCTGGGCAGAGAGAAAGTTCCTTACTTCCCATGGAACAAAGATTCAGCACAGTCATCTTATATATAGGCTTCTGTCCACTTTGACACTCCCTAGGAAACTGGCAATAGTAAAGTGCAGAACCCATAAGAAAGTTACTGACGATGTGGGTAAAGGATATGCTTTTGCAGATCAGACAGCTAAGGGGACTGCCCGGACTAGGGTGAAAAGAATGTTTGTAGCAGGTCCTGCTAGATGGGTGCCCGAAGTCACCATGTTCGAGGATGCACTACAGAATGTGAAGGAAATACAGAGTGAGGCCAGGATGGAGGAATTAGCAGTGTGGCAAGAAAGTACCGCAAATTTGAACGATGTGGAATGTTGGATTGACAAGTCAGGGAAGCAGAGATGGATGTTGCCAAATGCATATGTTCTTCCTGTAGTCACGATGGCTCATGGCCCAGCCCATATCAGTGCTAAGGGTATTTGCAAGTTGTTAGACCCCGTATGGCAGAATGACAACATTTTGAAGACAGCTGCACATTTATTGAAGTACTGCATGGTGTGGATGATGCACAATCCTCGAAAGGGTACCCTACACCACCCGGCAACAACATGTTACAGACAGAAAGGGACACACCTGGGCATCAGATGATAATGGGGCATAGTTACATTTTGCCACAGAAGTGGTGTTTCAGCAGACAGATGACCTGTGAGAGGGTTACCAGGCTGAGGGAGTGCAACATGCATGTCAATCATAGTTCAGCAATATGGCACATACTCACCCCCTCCGTGCTTCTGTCTGGCCTTCATCTGCCCATCCAGGTCAGGGAAGACCACCTTCAGTATCCAGAGCATGTGGGGGTTAGGGTCCGTCGTCCACCCCTTTTGCAAGGCGGTGACACCTTGAGCTGGGCGCTTGCAATCCACCGGGTCCAGCCACAGAGGTCCTGCCACCTCTTCTGGCAGTGGCGGTCGCGGCGTTTGAAGACCCCCACAGATCTTACAGCCCTGACGATGGTCTGCCAAATTTCCTTCTTGTGATGGGCGACGACCTGTAAGGATGACATGGTGGCACACCATTACTACACATGCTACATGTTTATTCATTGCACACTTGAACACATAGGTCATGGTCAGAATGGCAGATAATGTCTAAAGGTTAGCCAAGTATCATCATGGGCAGTTGCCCTGTGTGCAAGTCTCCCTTAATGACATCAGAACAGTGCAGAGAAATAAATCCCACCAAAAACACTTCTACATCACTGTACCTGTCCAGAACATGATTCTACACACTGTAAGACTTACATTAACTATGTTAGTGCATACTTGCCCTTGGGGATCACATTGCTAGGAGTGCCTGTTTTAAAACATGGCCAATTGAAAAGGCAGTGTAATCAACACTCACCTGCTCCCCTGGTTTTCCATACAGCTTGCTGCACTGTGGAAGGAGGCTGTCCATCAGGGCCTGGTTCTCCTCCTCTGTCAAAGTCTGGTGCCCTCTCCACAGTACATGTCATTGTAGATCCCAGAGGATGCAGAGTCAGCAGCAGTGGTAGGTAGAGATGTAGTTAAGTACCATGTAGTGCAGGCAAGTGAAGTCTCTTGGGAACAGACAGACTTATATCTGTGCAGCAGAGGTAGATTCTGTTCCATGCGTTGGAAGCGATAGGTCCGAGCTGTTCGCATTATCCGAATTTGGCCAATCCATAACATTGCGCGCATCTGACACGCCTACCGTGTCATTCAAATATTCTGCATCATAACACTATTGAGTTTGTTACATTGTTGTTGTAAGCTAACAGAATCTGTTTGCACGTGTGTCACCATGATGACCAATAGCTAATGGGTGAGTCCGGCTTGGTTCGGATGTGGAGAATGTGTCCTTTGAATACTCACCCGCGTCTGTCACCATGACAATCAATAACCATTGTGTGCGCGAGGCTCGTTCGGATGCGGAGAACGTGTCCTTTGAATACTCACCAGCGTCTGTCACCATGACAACCAATAGCCAATGTGAGTGCCAGGCTCAGATAGGATGCGGAGAACACGTCCTTTGAATACTCACCGCGTCTGTCACCATGACGACAAACAGCCAATGTGTGTATAGCTGCCAATGTTTCACATTGCTATGTGTGTAATTTTCATATTTTCAGTGTAAATATGAGTGACATTTCAATGACTATGAGTGACACTTTCTCGCAATGATAATCAAGCAATGAAGATTTTTAAAACATGTAAATATCATGAATTACACCCATTTAAGCAAGGAGAAATTTAGAAGATCTTAAAATTGCTACAAAGGACCAGAAGTGGAAGGGCTCCACCCGGAGACAAACTGCGTGACTGCAGTGCTCAGTAACAGAGGGCAAGCAGGCACTCATTCATTTTTGTGTCTTGGCTGCTTCTTTAACACGTTACTTGTCCATTCATTGGTTGAATCAGCCTTTGATACATTTAGGATGGTCATAGGAGAAAAGCTACAGAAAAGTGAACAGAACGAGGTTCTGTTGCTATTCATCAATCTAAATCAGATTTGTGGACAGAGTTACTTGTGACACTAAACATGCAGACAGTGGGGATTCACTTTGCTGCAGGGACCTACATAATGTATCTAATGATGCAGAAATACATTTGGGTTCATCTATGCCAAATGCCTGACCCAAGCAGGAGGCTCGTTAGTTTCAAAAGTCAAATGTCTTCCTGAGTGTGCCACAGAAAGTGTCAGTGTCACAGACGCCACACCTGTGGAGCAGTGCCAGTTGCTGAAAAGCAACAACAACAGGCAATGCAGCACGTAGCCATGTGGATTATTGTGAGGGCGCTGCCAGGGATAGTATTTGACAAGCACGTCACTAGTACGACTCTGTGGCATCATCGCACCTCGGGTGACTTTGGCACTGCTATCGAGGCTATTGTGGCATGTTGAAGGAACACCAGGGGGCGGGCTGGGTGGCTGAAGAACTGTGCAGGCTGTGGCGCTTCCCACTGAGAGTCCAGGTGTTTTTGCCAGACGCGGTAGGCCCAGCTGGGTCGGGTCAGTTGCGCCGTAGTGCTCTTTACCGCAGCACCGCAAGTTCATGAGTCATTAGGCAGCAGCCACTAATCTGATTTCAACTGCCAACCTCTTGCGCAATGGGAGGCAGTCAAGGCCATGTAACAACCTACTTGACCTAAGACTGTGAGTCTGACTGAACTCACTTTGTCATCAATGTCTCTGTAGTAGTCATTGGCGGGCACTATTTGACGTACCTGAAATGTATGCCACGCGGTGACTGAACCAGTGCTACGTTGTAGCATTAATCATCGCAAGAAGTCTGCATAGCAGTACGCATTGCACCCTGCCTGTACCACCCAAATTTGGTGTAATCATGATTAGCAGCCACTGCTTGGGCCGCAGAGCTTTGGCACAGGCTAATATGCGTAACTTCGCATTTCAGTGCGGTGATGCCCCAACCACACTGAAATGCGTTAGACAAAACGCCTGATGCGTGGTACTTGGCAGGGCTGTGTGTGCGTCATCCTTGGTTCTGATGCAGCACACGCGTGCACTCAATACTCACCCGCATCGTTCACCATTACAGTAAAAAGACAAAGGATGCGAACCACACGTTTTGGGTGAGGCTCAGGCGCCCTACATTAATCAATCAGCATGTTAGACAGAAAAGCAAATCTTTATCTTCTGCTGCATTACATGTGTGGGTACAGTGATTCACATGTCATATTGGTCAGAGTACTTTATAGCTCACACTCCCATGATGAGCCAACCTTGATGGGCACCAAATACATTGTTTGTGAGGAACCTCACAAATGTGAGTGCCACTTCAAAGATCACCCTCCTAGGCTTGGACACAGTCCCAGGGGATCATTGTGTTAACACAGCTTACATCCACACATAATCACTGCTTTATTGGACTGTGTGTTAGAAAGTGCATTGTGTGAAGTTATTTTGAGTGAATCCACAGTACAGCGCAGACAGTCCATTGTTGATGCTGTTAATGATATTTACTTGAGACATCAACTTGTATTTTGCATGTGAGTTGCTGTTGTGTCTTTGTGTCATAGACATACATGTATGCCTGTCAAAAAAGATGTTCTATACATCATGAATGTTTTATGTATGTGTTAGTACATGAATGTCAGACATTACATCATGACAGTGTCCACACTAGGACAGTGGTGTGCATGGTGACGCTGTCTGCATCTAGTGTTCCACCTAGGTGGCATTACATGATACCTGTTTGTGTACCTTTCCACCATGTGATAGTTGTTACAAACATCTATCTTTGATACTTTATTAGGTGTGTGTTTAGTATGTAATGTTTGATCACATGGACTGTGACAGACACCAGTGATTAGTCACAGCATTTCAATTGTGGAGCAACCATTATAAAATGAAATGTTCGGTAAGGGTAACAAAGCTGCGCTTTGTGTCCAGACTCAACATGACACATCTGACTTCATTGAGTCTTGCTTTGATGTAGTATGTGAGTTTTTGCATGTTCCTTACTAAATAGAAAGTGTATGAAAAATGTTTTGATTTGTTACCTATGTACCGCAGGAGACCAGCTGTCCACAGACCCTTCCCCGACATACCGACCATGGTAGAATGTGACAGCATCAGATGATACCGCTTCACCAGACCACTCATTGAGGAGTTGGCAGAGCAGTTGGCCCCACATTTGCTACCTGGATGCCCACATCCATTTGCGCTGACCCCCATGATGAAGGTGATGGCAGCCCTACATTTCTTTGACATGGGAACCTTCCAGTATACTGTGGCTACTACTGGTGGGATGTCACAGACAATGTTTAGCCGTGTGCTTCGTGATTTTTTTGGAGGCTATGTTACATTTCCTGAACCTGTACATCAAGTTCCCAACACCCGGACACTTTGCCGACATCAAGAGTGACTTTTATGGTTTGGGCAGAATGCCACATGTCATAGACAACAACGAACACAACAGCAAAGAGCTCTTCAACATCGTGAAGGAACTCTCCAACCCCAGCACCAACACCAACGACATCCCACCTTCGCAAGACCTGTGCGACTCCCTCGCCAACTTCTTCAATCGCAAGATCGCAGACATCCACGACAGCTTCAATGCCACGACCACGCCGAAAAACACTGAGACCCCCGCTCCCATGACCACCATCTGCACAGACCCCCTGCTCTCCTGGACCAACATAAACAACGACGACACCATCAAAATCATGAACACCATCCACTACGGATCTCCATCAGACCCATGCCCACACCACATCTTCAACAAAGCCAGCACCACCATCGCACCCCATCAACCTTCCCGGAGAGCTCGAAGCATGCCGAGATCAAAGCCTTACTCAAGAAACCCAAGGCGGACCCCAAGGACCTCAAGAACTTCCGGCCCATCTCCCTGCTCCCGGCGAAGGTCATCGAGAAGACCATCAACAAACAACTGACCCGCCACCTCGAGGAGAACAGCATCCTGGACCCATCCCAGTCCGGGTTCCGCAGCAACCACAGCACCGAAACTGCCCTCATCGCCGCAACCGATAACATCAGGGCCCTGCTAGACAATGGAGAAAACGCGGCCCTCATCCTCCTGGACCTGTCAGCCGCCTTCAACACAGTCTGCCACCGCACACTGCACACACGCCTCCATGACGCCGGGATCCAAGAGAAGGCCCTAGTCTGGACCACCTCCTTCCTCTCTGGCAGAACCCAGAGCGTCCGCCTCCCCCTTTCTGCTCCAAAGCCACCAAGATCATCTGCAGCATTCCCCAGGGCTCATCCCTCAGCCCAGCACTGTTTAACATCTACATGGCACCGCTCGCACACGTCGCCCGACTGCACAACCTCAACATCCTCATCCCCTACGCCGACGACACCCAGCTGATCCTCTCCCTCACCAAGGACCCCCACACTGCCAAAACCAACCTCCACGAAGGAATGAAAGCCGTAGCCGAGTGGATGAAGAACAGACGACTGAAGCTGAACTTGGACAAGATGGAAGTCCTCGTCGTCAGATCCACCCCCTCGGCCTGGGACAACTCCTGGTGGCCGACCGCACTGGGAACAGCTCCAACACCCACCGACCACGCACGCAACCTAGGGTTCATCCGCGACTCCACCCTCTCCATGACAAAGCAGGTCATCCTCCTGCTTCAACACCCTCCGCATGCTCCGCAAGATCTACAAGTGGATCCCCACCGAAATGAGAAGAATGGTCACCCAGGCCCTCGTCAGCAGGAGGTTGGACTACGGAAACGCCCTCTATGCAGGAGCCTCGGCCAAACTCCTGAAACAACTTCAACGCATTCAGACCGCCTCTGCACGCCTGATCCTGGACATCCCTCGCCGCAGCCACATCACACCCCACCTGAGAGACCTGCACTGGCTCACCATCAACAAGAGGATAACCTTCAAGCTCCTCACCCACCGCACACAAGGCACTCCACAACACCTGACCAGCATACCTCAACAGACGACTCAGCTTGTACACACCCACCTGCCAGCTTTGCTCCGCCGACCTTGCCCTCGCCACAGTCCCCCGCATCTGAAGAGCGACCTCCGGCGGCAGATCGTTCTCCCACCTCGCCGCCAAGACCTGGAACACCTTCCCCACCCTCCTATGGCAGACCCAAGGCCTGCTGACCTTCAGAAGACTCATCAAGACCTGGCTATTCGAGCAGAAGCAGCATTCCCCTCCCCCAGCACCTTGAGATCCTCACGGGTAAGTAGTACGCTTAACAAATGCTTTGATTGATTGATTGATTGATTGATTGAATGATTGATTGATTGGCTCCATTGATGGTACACATGTGGCTTTGGTCCCACTACAAGCCAATGAACAAACATACAGGAATCGTAAGCATTACCACTACATAAATGCCCTGGTGGTATGTCTGCCTGACATGACAATCTCACATGTCTGTGCGCGTTTCCCAGGATCAGCACATGACGCTTACATTATGATAAAATATTGGATCCCACAGATGATGTCTCAGCTGCCAAATCAGCGTGCCTGGCTTGTTGGTGGGTAATGTTGTCTGTTTATGTTGTGTGTTGCTTGTATGTCAGGTTGTACCCTGTTTCCAGACACATGCAGTCTTTTCTTTTTTAACTTAGCAGACTCTGGATACCCCAACATGCCGTGGTTGCTGACACCACTCAGGAACCCTGTCACCCCTGCTGAGTTTAGTTTGAACATAGGCGGACCAGGCGAGTGATTGAGTGGACATTTGGGCTACTGAAAACCAGATATCACTGCCTAGACCGTACAGGAGGAGCCCTCCAATAGGCACTAGCGAAGGTGTGTAAGATCATCATCATTTTGCCCGTGACCAATTACCCCATAATTAAAGTTAATCTATTAAGACATGGAGTCCCAGAAACCTGTATAAAAAAGGGAACTCTACACTAAAGTATATTACAGAACTGAACTCCTGGATATTTATGGTGGGACTGACCTTTCTGTACTGTCGACCGCAAGCTGTGGTGGTCTTCTCTCTTCGACATCGCTACAAAAGGCGTGTACCGTTTAGTGCATTTAAATAAGTGATGCTCCCTGTTCCTGGAAGTCATGTGAGTGGAAAGTAAGCGGAGATGTCGTAAAGATGGAAAACGGACTGCTACAATGTAAAGTTGGAATTAAAAGAATAGTTTCCCAAATAGTAACATGAGAACCGCGGCCATCTTGGAAGAGGCCAAAAACCCCAGTATGTGAAGTAGTGTTACAGAGTAGAGACAGATACAGAGTAAGCAGGTTCGAAATAAGTAGTTTTAGGGTGAAAGAGGTTTGTTAGTGGTAAAGAAGTGACAACATATAGGAACATTTATATTCGGCTGATTGTCCTACTGTGAACATTTTACTGTTTTAGATTGATAGTAAGGAGACATGAACCATACATAGCCATCAAATAATGATGATATCGTATTAAGATGTATTAGATGTTTAAGTATCATTTATGACCGTGTGCATATCTAACTCAATTATCTCTTTGCAGTAATAGCCAAATACTCGCTGCATTGTATCAGCTACAACTTCAAGACGGCTCCCGAACACCATATGAAAAGTGGTCAATATACAACTTTTTTGTAATCATAGTTTAATGATGTATACCACCACACCGTTAGTAAATTAACCGTTCTCCTCAAGACCTATAACCAACATGTTTTTTTATGTATTTCAGCCATGAGGTTCTGAATCCTACTGAATCACTCCAATCAATTGATCATCAAAATTGAGCGAGCTGCATACCACCTCTTGATACTCTTCTATCTTTGAGGTTAGATTCCTAGGTATTATTAAAACCTCTTTTGAACATACACTCTTGGGGCCACAAGTACATTTCTCTCACTCTCCTCCCTTATTTCAGTTCATTTGTATTTTTTCCTTCGTTACTTTTTGGGTTATAGCATGGGCAATATGCATGCCGTTCACAGCATTTTTGCACAAATCCTTCTGGACTTTCCTTCGATTCTACTTTTTTATTTTTGTTAGCTGTCCAGATTATTTTTGGAATGGGATTATAATGACTCTTTTATCACCTCTATTTTTGACTTCGGACTATTTCTTTGCTCCTATCGCTTGGTTTTGGACCTTATTTTCCTTTTTTGAATAACTTGTCTATACACTGTCCAGCTAAGGATGGATATGATGCAGTACAAAATTTATGGACAGACTAAGTGTATATATATGTTTTTACTATTGTCTTTGCAGCCTGGAAAAAGTCATGTATGTGACGAAACACGTGTTGGCTGTTATGTGGTTTCTTCCTCAAGAACTGGATTATAATTACTTCATTGTGATGTTCTAAACTTTGTATGGATCATCTTTGTTGAAATGTTCAGTCTTTGTATATATTTTTATATACTTGTGTAACTTTGCAACCAACCAAAGCAAATCAATGAAATAAATCAGAAAATGTCCTTTAAAAGGAAATCTCTTGTGTTTCCTGTGTTTAGATTATCTCCAAAATGTTTCAGTTTTGATTTTACAATATCAGTAATAAGGATGAAATATTATCAGTGCCGGGGTATATCCCCTTTTCGTTTGTCTTTGGTACTGTCTGAGGACCGATTTTGGTTTGCATTTGGTACGGTCTGAGGACTGATTTGAATACAAAGTGTTTGTGAACACTTTGCCAGGCAACATAACAAATTTGGCTTACTTTTGAAATGCCTGGGTTCAGCTGACTTTTGGTTTCCTGTTGTCATTGTTGTTCTGTTGATGCTTAACTGGAGGAAAGTCAGCCAGCGCCTCCAGAAGGCGCTGACTGAATTTTGATCTGTACGTGAAGCATGGCCTTGGCCCTATTATGTTTAGTACGCTATGGCACAAATATACAATGGACAATGCCGAGTTGCAGTGGCCTTTGACGGGCACTTATGAGAGGCAAAAGATCAGGTATTTACAAGAACAGCTGTTTAAAAAAAGAAGTAGACAATCTATGTTTGATTTCGTTAGAACGTGGCAGAAAGAAGCTAAACAGAGGCGAATGAAGGCAGAGAAAGAGGCCCGGAAAGAGAGAATGCAAACTTTGACTTAAAAGGCCTTAGCGTATGACAAGGAAAAGCAAGAGTATTGAATGCGTAGATAGAAGGGTTCGATTGCAGGTTAATAAATGTTAGCTGGCCCAGGAAGAGCAAGATACTTTTGTGGAAGAATTGTTAGATACTCGACCCTCACCTCCATATGCCCTGCAGAGGATATATCCCGCTGTTCCCTCCCAGTCCCAACAACCCGTTTCTTCTGTCTCTGCTGTTTCTACTTCTGTTACTATTGATCAGACTGCCTTGGTCACGGCACCTCCTGTCCTTTCTTTGTCCTCGCCGTCTGTGGCAACTATGACTATTGGTACTCCTGCAACACCTATTGTTTCGGTGTCTCTTTCGTCAGCTCTTGCACCTGTGACACAACCAGCAGCGACGTTAGTGCCTACTGCCCCTGCTGTCACTCCCACTGTGTTCTTCCATTCCCGACATTACCGAGTAGTGAGACACCAGTACGTGCATTTGAGGATAGAGACTGGACGAAATTTAAGGAGCGTATGGGGCGGACATTAGTCCGATCTGTAATGAGAGATGAAGAGAAAAAGGTGGTGGCTAATAAGGTGCAATGGGCCTGAAACCCTATGTATGGTGTGGAAGATGTGTGGAGTGTGATGAAAGATTATGAGCCTTTTGTACAACAACACGCCCTTAAGCATATGTCGGCTACCTTGATCGGTCTTTGGGAGCAGTATTTCAAGGGTGTAGCACCGCAGATCATATACGATATTAGGGATCATGTGTATGTTACTGATATGGATCCTGCTTATGTCTTTGGTAATGTTGCGACATTGGTTGCTTATCGGGGAAGGCTGCTTGAGAAGAGCCCCACCCCGAAAAATCAGTTTGTGATGCGGGAGGTTCATCCTATCTATCACCCTGAAATACCTGAGCTACTGGATCAGCATAATGCTGTTATTAGAGCAGGGGTAGCGGCCCGCTTCCAAGAACAGTGGGTTTATACTCCATGGAAAAGGAGTGAAGTTTTTTCTCTTAAGACTCAGTTACCTGACCCTAGGGAAAATCCTACTACTTATTATAAAGAATTGACTGAAGTTGCCTCTTCAGCTGTGATGACACTTGCTGATATTGAAATGTTTTTTGGCCTACTAGTTCAGGTCGATATTTGGAGAAAAGTACGCACACAGGATCATGTTGCGGAACTGGGTGGTACCAGGAATCAAATTAAAGCATGGGATCAGGAATGGAAGCCAGGTGACAAGCCTAGAGCAGAGATCCTTGCTTTGCCCTGCCCTATCATTACGTATATGCATTCTCTTATCCCTCCGAGGAAGGTTGATTGGGACAAGTTATCGGCTTGTCATCAGAAGAAAGTCTGTGTCTGATTTTTTCACCCGGTTCGAAGGTGTGTTCCTAGATTATAGTGGACAGGATTTGGCGATCGAGGCAGGTGTTCGATTGTTTGTTAACAGATTTGTTTCTAATTTGCACCTTGAAATTGCGACTTGATTGCAGTCTTCCAAAAGCCCCTGGTCCACCTCTTCCCCTTCTGTTATCTTGAATATGGAACAGTACAAAGAGCATAGGGAAAATGAGGATAAAGAGAGGACGGAGAAAAAGCATAAGGATTTGAAGACAAAGGTGTTGTTGCAGCAGGCTTCTAGGGAGAATGGCAGAGGGAATGGTAGAGGACGTGGCGGTAAGGCCCGACAGATTCCACGCACTAGCAGACCGCCGAATACTATGCCTTTAGGGCCGAATCAGTGTGCGTATTGTAAAGAGGAGGGACATTGGCGTAGCGAGTGACCTGTGAAATTTTGCAGAAGGTGGCGGTCACGAGAGGATGCGGGTCTCGTGGAGGGGGTCGGGGAGCTGGTGGTCAGGACAGAGCTCAGGATGCTGTGACGTTGCAGGGTCGGTCTGATCAGAATTATTTTGATGACCCTCGGGATGGACAGTATTACCATGATGATTATGACATAGATGAAGTGACAGGAATGTCTTACAGCTAGGACAGCCAGGGACAGAGTGAGGGACCAGTTCCGCTACCTGTAGATCAATGCGGTCCATATGTTAATGCGGATGTGCATGGCTTGGCTCAGGGGTTTTGGTGGATAGAGGTGCAAAAACAGTTATGTTTCTCGTTCCTTGGTTCCTGGGGCGGCTCTGTCTGACCATAATAATGTTTCAGTAGGTTTTCCTGGTGTACCAGTTGGAAGCCCCATTTCAAAACCCCTTGCGTTGACTATTGGTCCTTTCACTGTGGATTCGCCATTCTTGCTGACGTCTAATTGTGGAGAGCATTTGATGGGTCTGGATTTGTTGAAGAAATTGCATGCTACAATTTATTGGTCCCCGGAAGGTGTCTATATAACGATGTGTCGTTATGTGGTGTGCGCTAAGCAGTGCCTATCCAAAGACGTGCCCCTCCTTGCTGAATTTGAGGACGTGCCATCCACACTGTGGGCAACGGGCGACAAAGATGTGGGTTTGTTGCAGATATCGCCTATTTCTATACGTGTAAAGGAAGGTGCTATTTTACCCCGTATCCCTCAATATAAAATACAGCAGGCAGGTGAGCAAGCTTTGATGCAAATTGTGCAGGATTTGATTGATAAAGGAGTGGTTGAGGAGACAACTGCTAATGTTTGTAATAGCCCTATTCTTCCCATTCTAAAAAGGACACCTTTGGGTTCCTCTGAGGATCAAGCAGATGTTTATCGCTTTGTGATTGACTTTCGTGAAGTTAACAAAATAGGGATCTCCCAGTTCCCGGTGGTCCCTGACATTACGACTCTCTTGACAATTATTCCTTCTCTTGCAAAATTATTTTCTGTCATTGACTTGAAAAATGCATTCTTCAGTATTCCCATTCATCCTGATAGCAGATATCTTTTCGGGGTCACCCTAGCTGGTAGAAGCTTAAGATTCTGTCGCACTCCTCAAGGCTATATAGAGAGCCCGAGTTTCTATAGTCAGGCACGGAAAAGTCAGCTGGATTCCTTGGCGCTCCTTACAGGTAATGTATTGCTGCAATATGTCGATGACTTGCTCATCGCCTCGGATACAGAACAAGATTGCGGAGACATTACAGTTAAATTGTTGCTGCATTTAGCTCATAATGGCCATAAAGTATCCCTTTCCAAATTTCAGTATTATCCACAGGAGGTCACCCACTTAGGTCACCGACTGTCAAATGAGGGTAGGAGATTGACCCCTGAGCGCATCAGTACCATTGTTAAAATGCTCATTCCGCAAACTCTGAAAGATGTTCGCACTTTCATAGATATCACTTCCTATTGCAGGCAATGGATACCTGGCTATTCGCTGTTTATTAAGCCCCTGCTTGCATTAACACTAAAAGATGTTCATGAACCCCTGCCTTGGACGCCTGACTATCAGCAGTCTTTTGAGCAATTAAAAACTGCGCTTTGCTCGGCTCCAGTGCTTGGTACCCCTAACTATGCTAAATGATTCATATTGTATGTCCATGAGATGAGTGGTTGCATACTTTCTGTTCTAACACAAAAATTTGGGGATAAGCAACAACCGTGTGCTTATTTCTCTCCTGTGCTTGACCCTGTCGCACGAGCCCTCCTGAGCTGTCTAAGAGCGGTTGCGGCTGTGGCCATCTCAAAAAGACAATCGGCTGGACTCGTACTTGATACTGACCTCACAGTCATGGTACCGCATGCTGTGGATACACTTTTGAATAAGACAAAGACACAGCACCTCTCCAGTGCATGTCTGACAGGTTATGAGCTAATGCTCTTCGCAAAACATATTACGATCAAACGCTGTGCCAATCTAAATCCAGCCACATTACTACACCTCCGCACTGAGAATGAGGAGATTGATATACATGATTGTATCTTCTGGACGGAAGAAGAGATGAAACGACGGGTAGACCTTACTGATGTTCCCTTATCTGACCCTAAAGGTGAACTATATGTTGATGGCTCTGTCTTAAAGTTGCCAGATGGCACTAAAACCGCTGCCTACGCCATTACAACATTGCATACAGTAGTTGGGACATCACGAGTTCCCTACCAGTCGGTCCAAGCTGCAGAGATCGTTGCCCTTATTCGAGCATGTGAAGTGAGTGAGGGACTAGTTGTCAACATGTATACTGACAGTCAGTACCCCTTTGGAGTCGCCCATAACTTTGGGCGGCTCTGGGCAGAGAGAGAGTTCCTTACTTCCCATGGAACAAAGATTCAGCACAGTCATCTTATATGTAGGCTTCTGTCCACTTTGACACTCCCTAGGAAACTGGCAATAGTAAAGTGCAGCACCCATAAGAAAGTTACTGACGATGTGGGTAAAGGATATGCTTTTGCAGATCAGACAGCTAAGGGGACAGCCCGGACTAGGGTGAAAAGAATGTTTGTAGCAGGTCCTGCTAGATGGGTGCCCGAAGTCACCTTGTTCGAGGGTGCACTACAGAATGTGAAGGAAATACAGAGTGAGGCCAGGATGGAGGAATTAGCAGTGTGGCAAGAAAGTACCGCAAATTTGAACGATGTGGAATGTTGGATTGACAAGTCAGGGAAGCAGAGATAGATGTTGCCAGATGCATATGTTCTTCCTGTAGTCACGATGGCTCATGGCCCAGCCCATATCAGTGCTAAGGGTATTTGCAAGTTGTTAGACCCCATATTGCAGAATGACAACATTTTGAAGACAGCTGCACATTTAGTGAAGTACTGTATGGTGTGGATGATGCACAATCCTCGAAAGGGTACCCTACACCACCCGGCAACAACATGTTACAGACAGAAAGGGACACACCTGGGCATCAGATGATAATGGGGCATAGTTACATTTTGCCACAGAAGTGGTATCTTAGCAGACAGATGACCTGTGAGAGGGTTACCAGACTGAGGGAGTGCAATATGCATGTCAAACATAGTTCAGCAACATGGCACATACTCACCCCCTCCGTGCTTTTTACTGGCCTTCAACTGCCCATCCAGGTCAGGGAAGACCACCCTCAGTATCAGGAGCATGTGGGGGTCAGGGTCCGTGGTCCACCCCTTTTGCGAGGAGGTGACACCTTTAGCTGGACTCTTGCAATCCTCCGGGTCCAGCCACAGAGGTCCTGCCACCTCTGATGGCAGTGGCGGACGCGGCGTTTGAAGACCCCCACAGATCTTACAGCCCGGACGATGGCCGGCCAAATTTCCTTCTTGTGATGGGCGACGATCAGTAAGGATGACATGGTGACACACCATTACTACACATGCTACATAATGTCTAAAGTTTAGCCAAGTATCATCATGGGCAGTTGCCCTGTGTGCAAGTCTCCCTTAATAACATCAGAACAGTGCAGAGAAATAAATCCCACCAAAAACACTTCTACAGCACTGTACCTGTCCAGAACATGATTCTACACACTGTAAGACTTACATTAACTATGTTAGTGCATAATTGCCCTTGGGGATCACAATGCTAGGAGTGCCTGTTTTAAAACATGGCCAATTGAAAAGACAGTGTAATCAACACTCACCTGCTCCCCTTGTTGCATTGTTGTTGTAAGCTAACAGAATCTGTTTGCACATGTATCACCATGACGACCAATAGCCAATGGGTGTGTCCGGCTCGGTTCGGATGTGGAGAATGTGTCCTTTAAATACTCACCCGCGTCTGTCACCATGACGACCAATAGCCAATGTGTGTGACAGGCTGAGTTTGGAAGCCGAGAACACGTCCTTTGAATACTCACTTCATCTGTCACCATGACGACCAAGAGCCAATGTGTGCATAGCTGCCAATGTTTCACATTGCAATGTGTGTAATTTTCATATGTTCAGTGTAAATATGAGTGACATTTCAAATACTATGAGTGACACTTTCTCTCCATGAAAATCAAGCAATGAAGATGTTTAAAACATGTAAATATCATGAATGACACTCATTTAAGCAAGGAGAAATTTAGAAGATCTTAAAATTGCTACAAAGGACCAGAAGTGGATGGGCTCTACCCGGAGACAGACTGCGTGACTGCAGTGCTCAGTAACAGAGGGCAGACTGGCACTCATTCATTTTTGTGTCTTGGCTGCTTCTTTAACACGTTACTTGTCCATTCATTGGTTGAATCAGCCTTTGATACATTTAGGATGGTCATAGGAGAAAAGCTACAGAAAAGTGAACAGAACGAGGTTCTGTTGCTATTCATCAATCTAACTCAGATTTGTGGACAGAGTTACTTGTGACACTAAACATGCAGACAGTGGGAATTCACTTCACTGCAGGGACCTACAGAATGTATCTAATGATGTAGAAATACATTTGGGTTCCAAACACCTGACCCAAGCAGGAGGCTTGTTAGTTTCAAAAGTCAAAAATCTTCCTGAGTACGCTACAGAAAGTGCCAGTGTCACGGACACCACACCTGTGGAGCAGTGCCAGTTGCTGAAAAGCAACAACAACAGGCAATGCAGCACGTAGCCATGCGGATTATCGTGAGGGCACTGACAGGGATAATATTTGACAAGCAGATCACTAGTACGGACTCTGAGGCATCGTCGCACCTCGGGTGACTTTGGCACTCCTACAGAGGCTATTCTGGCATGTTGAAGGAACAACAGGGGGTGGGCTGGGTGGCTGAAGAACTGTGAGGCTGTGGCGCTTACCAGCCCCACTCCTGCTTCTGCACTGAGAGTCCAGGTGTTTTTGTCAGACACGGTAGGCCCTGCTGGGTCGGGTCTGTTGCGCCGTAGTGTTCATTACCGCAGCACCGCAAGCTCATGAGTCATTAGACAGCAGCCACTAATCTGATTTCAACTGCCAACCTCTTGCGCAATGGGAGGCAGTCAAGGCCATGTAACAACCCACTTGACTTATGACTGAGTCTGACTGAACTCACACTTTATCATCAATGTCTCTGTAGTAGCCATTGGCATGCACTATTTGACATTCCTGAAATGTATGCCACGCGGTGACTGAACCAGAGCTACGTTGTAGCATTAATCATCTCAAGAAGTCTGCATAGCAGAGCGCATTGCACCCTGCCTGTACCACCCAACTTTGGTGTAATCATGATTAGCAGCCACTGCTTGGGCCGCAGAGCTTTGGCACAGGCTAATATGCGTAACTTCGCATTTCAGTGCGGTGATGCCCCCACCACACTGAAATGCGTTAGACAAAACGCCTGATGCGTGGTACTTGGCAGGGCTGTGTGTGCGTCATGCTTGGTTCTGATGCAGCACACGCGTGCACTCAATACTCACCCGCATCGTTCACCATTATAGTCAAAAGACAAAGGATGCGAACCACACGTTTTGGGTGAGGCTCAGGCGCCCTACACTAATCAATCAGCATTTCAGACAGTGTAGCAAATCTTTATGTTCTGCTGCATTACATGTGTGGGTACAGTGATTCACATGTCATATTGGTCAGAGTACTTTATAGCTCACACTCCCATGATGAGCCAACCTTGATGTACACCAAATACATTGTTTGTGAGGAACCTCACAACTGTGAGTGCCACTTCAAAGATCACCCTCCTAGGCTTGGACACAGTCCCAGGGGATCATTGTGTTAACACAGCTTACATCCACACATAATCACTGCTTTATTGGACTGTGTGTTAGAAAGTGCATTGTGTGAAGTTATTTTGAGTGAATCCACAGTACAGCGCAGACAGTCCATTGTTGATGTTGTTAATGATATTTACTTGAGACATCAACTTGTATTTTGCATGTGAGTTGCTGTTGTGTCTTTGTGTCACAGACATTCATGTATGCCTGTCAAAAAAAGATGTGCTACACATCATGAATGTCTTATGTATGTGTTAGTACATGAATGTCAGACATTACAGCATGACAGTGTCCACACTATGACAGTGGTGTGCATGGTGACGCTGTCTGTATCTAGTGATCCACCTAGGTGGCATTACATGATACATGTTTGTGTACCTTTCCACCATGTGATAGTTGTTACAAACATCTATCTTTGATACTTTATCAGGTGTGTGTTTAATATGTAATGTTTGATCACATGGACTGTGACAGACACCAGTGATTAGTCACAGCACAGCATTGCAATTGTGGAGAAACCATTATAAAATGAAATGTTCGGAAAGGGTCACAAAGCTGCCCTTTGTGTCCAGGCTCAACATGACACATCTGACTTCATTGAGTCTTGCTTTGATGTAGTATCTGAGTTTTTGCATGTTCCTAACCAAATTCGAAAGTGTATGAAAAATGTTTTGACTTGTTACCTATGTACCACAGGAGACCAGCTGTCCACAGACCCTTCCCCGACATACCGACCATGGTAGTTATGTGACAGCATCAGATGTTACCGCTTCACCAGACCACTCATTGAGGAGTTGGCAGAGCAGTTGGCCCCACATTTGCTACCTGGATGCCCACATCCATTTGCGCTGACCCCCATGATGAAGTTGATGTCAGCCCTACATTTCTTTGACACTGCAACCTTCCAGTATACAGTGGCTACTGCTGGTGGGATTTCACAGACAATGTTTAGCCGTGTGGCGTTACATTTCCTGAACCTGTACATCAAGTTCCCAACACCCAGACACTTTGCTGACATCAAGAGTGACTTTTATGCTTTGGGCAGAATGCCACATGTCTTTGGCTCCATTGATGGTACACATGTGGCTTTGGTCCCACCACAAGCCAATGAACAAATATATGGGAATCGTAAGCATAACCACTCCATAAATGCCCTGGTGGTATGTCTGCCTAACATGACAATCTCACATGTCTATGCGCGTTTCCCAGGATCAGCACACAACGCTTACATTATGAGAAACAGTAGGATCCCACAGGAGATGTCTCAGCTGCCAAATCAGCGTGCATGGCTTGTTGATGGGTACTGTTGTCTGTTTATGTTGTGTGTTGCTTGTATGTCAGGTTGTACCCTGTTTTCAGACACATGAAGTCTTTTATTTTTTAATTTAGCAGACTCTGGATAACCCAACATGCCGTGGTTGCTGACACCACTCAGAAACCCTCTCACCCCTGCTGAGTTTAGTTTTAATGAGGCACATGGGCGGACCAGGCGAGTGATTGAGTGGACATTTGGACCACTGATAACCAGATTTCGCAGCCTGGACTGTACAGGAGGAGCCCTCCAATTGGCACCAGCAAAGGTGTTGCATGCTACACAACCTGGCAGTGGGGAATGAGCTACCTCTCATCCAAGATGATGGGGACCAGCAGCCTCCAGCAGGTAAGGATCCAGGCCTGGGGCATGTTGCCAGTGATGATGAGGGGGAGGAGGATGTTTGGAGACAGCTCATCCACAGCTTTTTCTTATGATTGCAAGTATGCAATGATGAGTTGACAAAGCACTTACTTTGCATGATTTGTGTCTTTTGTATAATATCTCTGTATACGTGTGGGTGCATGCTACTTAACATGATCCTAGGAGTTGTTTGGTGTCCATTGAGTTATTATGTTCACCAGTACAGTGTTGACATGACTCCTAGCTAGTGTTCCCAATTTAAAAATGTAAGTATGAAATGTCTCTTGGAGATGAATGCAGAAAATTTGGTATTTCAAGACTGTTCTATGTCTCTCCTTCACAGGGTTCTTTGGCTGTTGTATGGAGACATGTGACCCCCCAGACACACAATGCCGTTACAGATTGCAACTTTTCTTGGGATCAGGAATCTGTGCCACACACTCAATTCTGAAATTTTTCAAACATTGTGTTTAATGTGTGCTTATTGTCACAGTGTGATTTGATTTCATTTGTTGAGGAGGCAACATGTTGTGCCTTTGTGTAATAAACCTGTGCTCCACATTGAGGTGTGCCTCATCTGTATACACACATCCAACATTCATTTACATACTGTATATGTGTCCTGTTGTTCAGTTTGTCTAACAAGGATTAGTGTTTGTGCATTGAAATGTGGGTTCAGTTTACAACAGTGGAGACAATGAGGATGTATACCATGTACTATTTGTGTTGTGTTGACCTTGTTGTGTGTATCTCTTATATGTGTCATGTTACATGTACTCACAGGACAGTAGGTATATTGTTGTAATTGTTTTTAAGCCAAAGCATTTTTTTACTATATTACAAACAGTGTTGAATTCACAACAGAGCAAGTAGTGTGTGAATAAAGATGTATTGCAGTTCATGTGAAACGAAAGTGATAGTGCTGTACCAATTTTTTAAATCCAAAGTTCACAGAGGAGTTGTTGGTGGTAGTAGATTACATTTTCAGAACAAAATCCACAGTCATTTGAGTCATTGATCCAACTTAGACCCTCCATCCCATGTGGGGGAGTTCAGTGACAGTCAACAAAGTGAACGCTTCACACACAATTTAGGATATCAGGAGCAGGCTGTCACTTCCTGGGGGATGCATAGCCATCTGTCTCTCATTTGTCCTTCTTCTGATGACCACTCTTACGTTTTTCTGGGGGACCCTCAGGTGCAGGCTGCCGCGGTTCAGGGGATTCTCTGCCAGAGTCCTTATCCCTGCCTCAGCCAGTTACAGATGTAGTAGCAACAGATATAGTGGGCACACAGAGAGGTGGTGTCATGTTGTCAGCAATCTGGCGGAGGCAGGTAAGTATGTCTCTGTGCACCACAGTCTGGGCATCATTTTTGTCCATTTTGGACTCCATTCTGGACATGTGCGAGTCCATTCTGGACATGTGAGAGTCAATTTTGGCATAATGGGCAGCCTGCTGTTGTTGCATGTCCTTGAGGATCACAACTACCTGGCCAAAGTCTGCGGTGCATTCTCGATATGCATATATAATGCATGCCAACTTTGGGTCGGCTTGATCATCACCATCAGCTGCCTCACGGGACCTCTCCCCATGGCCCCTCCCACCACCCCTACCCACACATGCAGGACCAGTTGTTCCAGGCACAGACAAGACTGAGCCTCCTTCATCGTTGACACAGGTGTTGTTGTCTGCCAACTCCAGAGTGCCCTGTGTTGATGTGCTCTCGTTGGTTTATTGCCTTTGTGTGTCTGAGTTAGTAGAGGTCATCTGGGGGTTGACAGATATTGTGGGAGTGGTCACAGGGGGCGCTGGTGTTCGAGCTGCTGGTGCTGCCTGCTGACCCACACCGGAGGGGCCAGGCAGTTCATCGTCATCCGTTGAGGGCTGAGAGACATCCACACCGGAGAGCTCAGGGTCAACCAGAGTCTGGGACTGGGACTCCTGTTCTGTTCCTGCAGTGTCCCCAGCAGGCCCTGTGGGAAGATGAGAGAAACAATGTTTGAGTTAGATATGAGCACGGTCATAAGCGATACTAAAAAACAAAAAACTGATATTTTGAACCGGCTTGTCATTTATTAGCCAGCTGGCTAGTAAAGTAACTTACATCTAAGAAGCCTTGTAATAAGTCAGGAACAACAAAGGGTAGAAAGCCATAAACCCAATTCAAAATGGCTTCAAGAGGACTGTGATAAGTCCCTGTAAATAAGAAGATTGATTTCAGATTGAATAAGATTCAAATGCGTTCGTTTTGCCCGTGACCAATTACCCCCATAATGAAAGTTAATCTATTAAAACATGGAGTCCCGGAAACCTGTATAAAAAAGGGAACTCTACACTAAGTATATTACAGAACCAAACTCCTGGATATTTATGGTGGAACTGACCTTTCTGTACTGTCGACCGCAAGCTGTTGTGATCTTCTCTCATCAATATTGCTACAAAAGGTGTGTATCGTTTTGTGCATTTAAATAAGTGATGCTCCTTGCTACCGGAAGTCATGTGAGTGGAAAGTAATCGGAGATGTCATATAGATGGAAAACGGACTGCTACAATGTAAAGTTGGAATTAAAAGAATAGTCGTCCAAATAGTAACATGAGAACAGCGGCCATCTTGGAAGAGGTCAAAAACCCCAGTTGGAATTAAAAGAATAGTCGTCCAAATAGTAACATGAGAACCGCGGCCATCTTGGAAGAGGTCAAAAACCCCAGCATGTGAAGTAGTGTTACAGCGTAGAGACAGATACAGAGTAAGCAGGTTCGAAATAAGAAGTTAAGTAAGAGATTTAGGGTGGAAGAGGTTTGTTATTGGTAAAGTGACAACATATAGGAACATTTATATCCGGCCGATTGTCCTACTGTGAACATTCTACTGTTTTAGATTGATAGTAAAGAGACATGAACCATACATAGCCATCAAATATTGATGATATTGTATTAAGATTTATTAGATGTTTAAGTATCGCTTATGACCATGTGCATATCTAACTCAACTCGCTGCGTTGTATCAGCTACCGCTTCGAAACCGCTCCTGAACACCATATGAAAAGTGGTCAAAATACAACTTTCTTGTAAGCATAATTTAATGATGTGTACCACCACACCGTTAGTAAATAAACCGTTCTCTTCAAGACCTATAACCAATATGGTTTATTATGTATTTCAGCCATGAGGTTCTGAATCCTACTGAATCACTCCAATCCATTGATCATCAAAATTGAGCGAGCTGCATAACACCTCTTGAAACTCTTCTATCTTTGAGGTTAGATTCCTAGGTGTGAGAAGTTGGCCTGGCATATGCTGGTCACTAGTTAAAGTGGCCACCTTGCACCAGTCCAATTCGACTCTTATGGTAGATAGGTTTAAGACAACCTTTTAAAGAAAGCTATCCTAGTGGTAGCTGTGGAGAGCAGCCTTCAGGCTAAGTCTCTGAGGAATGTAAAGCAGCTTGTTTTACCTTATAATCTCTTGAATTACCAAATGAAAGGACACCACACAGGCATATGTATAAAATATATATGTATTTATTTATAGACACACTCTACTAATCTCTTTATGTGATTAGTAGTCAGGAACATATGCACAAATCAATGTTTCACAACAAATTAAGCACTTATATGGCTGGGGCCCTAGGGGCGTACCAGACCATATACTAAAAAAGAGGTATAAGAATATCGACTTGAGAAGGGAGTAGGCCTAGAGCCTTCAGAAGCGCTGGGGCCTCACTAATCCACCCAAGGCAGGTAAGTAAAGCACCCACGGGAGATGCATGCAGTGTGAGAACACAGCCGCGGATCCCAATGGACTTCAATGGAGCAAGTCGCGCTTGGAATTTTAAAGTTTTAGGGTACTTCGGGAGAGTCTACAAGCAAGTCACTTACAGGGTAAGTAGTTTGAGAGCCAGCACACACAGGAGCACCGGAGTGCACGAGTTACCTCACCCAGGGAAGCCGGGTGCATAGGTGTCTTTTGGTGTCGGGTCGCGGCGTCGTTTTCAATGGGAGCCAAAGAAGACTTGCTGCTTGTGAAGACTGGAAAAGTGTCCGGTGGAATCCAAGGCTGGATTCAGAAGAAGGAAGACCTGAAAGCAGAGGAGACAGTGTTCAAAGTCACTTGCCAGTGACCCGGGGCCAGGAAGCTGGATGCCCACAGAAGTCGGGTGATTTCAGGTGATCACGGGTGTTTTGACTGTTCAGCCACGAGGTCCAGGAGGCGTCGACGACAACCAGGAGCTGGATTCGGAGTGTCCCACAAAGTCTGTAGCTTACTGAGGTGTCGGCAACCGGATTGGAGCCAACAAGCCTTGGCAACAGCAAGTCTTGTGGAATGTGAAGAAAGTCAGTGGTGCAAACCAGCAAGGTCTGAGGGACTCACCCAGTGAGGGTAAGTCAGGGCAGGCCTGGAGCAACCAGGGGAGCCCTTTGGTTTGATGAGAAAGTCTTCCGGGGACCCACAAGCTAACGGGCAAGGGATCGCGAAGACGCCTCATGAGGATTCCCTTTACAGGAGCCCACGGTCAGTCGGGATGAGGTAGGCCACTGATCTTTGGTGGAAATCCAATGCACAAGTTCGTAGAACATCGCGAAGGTGTTGCACTCGACAATAGTGCACGGTACCCGGTTATTGCTGTTCCTCATCACTCGTGGGGTCCACTCACCTCAGGTTTGCTGGGGACTCACAATGGCCATGAAGAAGTCAGAAAATTTACTTCTGGGGCTGCAGGGACTTCGGACTCCGGCAGGAGTGGGAAAGTTTGCGACTGTTGATGCAAAGTTTTGGTGCCTGCCAAGCAGGGGAGTCACTCCTTGACTCCAAGGGAAATTCTTCCGTCTTCCAAAGGTAGTGGAACATCGAAGGTCCAGGATTCTTCTTGTACAGCGTCATTCAGGGATATCTAGTTTGCGATGGCAAGGGTTCCCTAAGTTATACTAAAGGAAAGGGAGGGACTAGCTCTATGACCACTCCTATGGGAGGGTCAGGGGAGTGGGTGGGTTCTGTTTAAAAGAAGTAGTAGACAATCTATGTTTGATCTTGTTAGAACGTGGCAGAAAGAAGCTAAACAGAGGCAAATGAAGGCAGAGAAAGAGGCCCTGAAAGAAAGAATGCAGACGTTAACTCAGAAGGCCGTAGCGTATGACAAGGAAAAGCAGGAGAAGAGTATTGAATGCGCAGATAGAAGGTTTCGATTGCAGGTTAATAAATATTATGTGGCCCAGGAAGAACAAGATACTTTTGTGGAAGAATTGTTAGATACTTGACCCCCACCTCCATATGCCCCGCAGAGGATATATCCCGCTCTTCCCTCCCAGTCCCAACCACCCATTCCTTCTGTCTCTGCTGTTTCTACTTCTGGTACTATTGATCAGACTGCCTTGGCCACGGCCCCTCCTGCCCTTTCTTTGTCCTCACCATCTGTGGCAACTATGACTGTTGGTACTTCTGCAACACCTATTGTTTTGGCGTCTCTTTCGCCAGCCCTTGCTCCCGCGACACAGCCAGCAGCGACGTTAGTGCCTACTGCCCCTGCCGTCACTCCCACTGTGTTCTTCCATTCCCCAACATTACCGAGTAGTGAGACACCAGTACGTGCATTTGAGGATAGAGACGGGATGAAATTTAAGGAGCGTATGGGGCGGACGTTAGTCCAATCTGATATGGAAGATGAAGAGAAAAATGTGGTGGCTAATAAAGCTGCGTAATGGGCCTGAACCCCTATTTATGGTGTTGAAGATGTGTGGAGTGTGATGAAAGATTATGAGCCTTTTGCACAACAACACGTCCTTAAGCATATGTCAGCTACTTTGATCGGTCTTTGGGAGCAGTATTTCAAGGGTGCAGCACCGCAGATCATATACGATATTAGGGATCATGTGTATGTTACTGATATGGATCCTGCTTATGTCTTTGGTAATGTTGCGACGTTGGTTGCTTTTCGGGGAAGGCTGCTTGAGAAGAGCCCCACCCCAGAAAATCAGTTTCTGATGCGGGAGGTTCATCCTATCTATCACCCTGAAATATCTGAGCTATGGGATCAGCATAATGCTGTTATTAGAGCAGGGGTAGCGGCCCGTTTCCAAGAACAGTCGGTTTATACTCCATGGAAAAGGAGTGACGTTTTGTCTCTTAAGACTCAGTTACCTGACCCTAGGAAAAATCCTACCGCTTATTATAAAGAGTTGACTGAAGTTGCCTCTTCAACTGTGATGACACTTGCTGATATTGAAATGTTTTTTAGCCTACTAGTTCCGGTCGATATTTGGAGACAAGTACGCACACAGGATCATGTTGCCGAATTGGGTGGTACCTGGAATCAAATTAAAGCATGGGATCAGGAACGGAAGCCAGATGACAAGCCTAGAGCAGAGATCCTTGCTTTGCCCTGCCGTATCATTACGTATATGCATTCTCTTATTCCTCCGAGGAAGGTTGATTGGGACAAGTTATCGGCTTGTTGTCAAAAGAAAGATGAGAATGTGTCTGATTTTTTCTTCCGGTTCGAAGGTGTGTTCCTAGATTATAGTGGACAGGATTTGGCGATCGAGGGAGGTGTTCGATTGCTTGTTAACAGATTTTTTTCTAATTTGTTCCCTGAGATTGCGACTCGACTGCAGGCTTCCGAAAGCCCCTGGCCCACCTCCGCCCCTTCTGTTATCTTGAATATGGCACAGTACTATGAGCAGAGGAAAAATGAGGATAAAGAAAGGACGGAGTAAAAGCATAAGGATTTAAAGACAAAGGTGTTTTTACAGCAGGCTTCTAGGGAGAATGGCAGAGGGAATGGAAGAGGACGTGGCGGTATGGCCCGACAGCTTCCACACACTAGCAGGCCGCCGAATGCTATGCCTTTAGGGCCGAATCATTGTGCGTATTGTAAAGAGGAGGGACATTGGCATAGCGAGTGTCCTGTGATTTTGCAAAAGGTAGCGGTCACGAGAGGACGTGGTTCTCATGGAGGGGGTTGTGGAGCTGGTGGTCAGGACAGAGCTCAGGATGCTGTGACGTCGCAGGGTCGATCTGATCAGAATTATTTTGATGACCCTCGGGGTGAACAGTATTACCATGATGATTATGACATAGATGAAGTAACAGGAATGCCTTAGAGCTAGGAAATACAAGGGACAGAGTGAGGGACCAGTTCCGATACCTGTAGATCAATGCGGTCCATATGTTAATGCGGATGTGCATGGCTTGGCTTAGGAGTTTTAGGTACAGGTGCAAAAACAGTTCTATTTCTCGTTCCTTGGTCCCTGGGGCGGCTCTGTCTGGCCATAATAATGTTTCAGTAGGTTTTTCTGGTGTACCGGTTGTAAGCCCCATTTCAAAACTCCTTGCGTTGACTATTGGTCCTTTCACTGTGGATTTGCCATTCTTGTTGACGTTAAATTGTGGAGAGAATTTGATGGGTCTGGATTTGTTGAAGAAATGTGGTGTGCGCTAAGCAGTGCCTATCCAAAGACGCACCCCTCCCTGCTGAATTTGAGGACGTGCCATCCACACTATGGGCAACGGGCGACAAAGATGTGGGTTTGTTGCAGATATCGCCTCTTTCGATACGTGTAAAGGAAGGTGCTATTTTACCCCGTATCCCTCAGTATAAAATACAGCAGGCAGGTGAGCGAGATTTGATGCAAATTGTGCAATATTTGATTGAGAAAGGAGTGGTTGACGAGACAACTGCTATTGTGTGTAATAGCCCTATTCTTCCCATTCTTAAACGGACACCTTTGGGTTCCTCTGAGGATCAAGCAGATGTTTATCACTTTGTGATTGACTTGCGTGAGGTTAACAAAATAGTGATCCGCCAGTTCCTGGTGGTCCCTGACATTACGACTATCTTGACAATGATTCCTTCTTTTGCTAAATTCTTTTTTGTCAGTGACTTGAAAAATGCATTCTTCAGTATTCCCATTCATTCTGATAGCAGATATCTGTTTGGGTTCACCCAAGCTGGTAGACGCTTTAGATTCTGTTGCGCTCCTCAAGGCTATACAGAGAGTCCGAGTATCTATAGTCAGGCACTGAAAAGTCAGATGGATTCCTTGGCGCTCCTTACATGTAATGTATTGCTTCAATATGTCGATGACTTGCTCGTCGACTCGAATAAGAGAGCAAGATTGCAGAGACAGTACAGTTAAATTGTTGCTGCATCTAGCTCAAAATGGCCATAAAGCATCCCTTTCCAAATTTCAGCATTGTCCACAGGAGGTCACCCACCTAGGTCACCTACTGTCGAAGGAGGGTAGGAGATTGACCCCTGAGCGCATCAGTACCATTGTTAAAATGCCCATTCCGCAAACTCTGAAAGATGTGTGCGCTTTCAAAGGTATCACTTCCTTTTGCATGCAGTGGATACCTGGCTATTCGCTGTTTATTAAGCCCCTGCTTGCATTAACACTAAAAGATGTGCATGAAATCCTGCCTTGGACGCCTGACTGTCAGCAGTCTTTTGAGCAATTAAAAACAGCGCTTTGCTCGGCTCCAGTGCTTGGTACCCCTAACTATGCTAAATGCTTCGTATTGTATGTCCATGAGATGGGTGGTTGCACGCTTTCTCTTCTAACACAAACATTTGGGGATAAGCAACGACCTTGTGCTTATTTCTCTGCTGTGCTTGACCCTGTGAGGCCAGGTTGGAGGAACTAGCAGTGTGTCAAGAAAATACCGCAAACTTGAATGATGAGGGATGTTGGATTGACAAGTCAGGGAACCAGAGATGGATGTTGCCAGATGCATATGTTCTTCCTTTAGTCACAATGGCTCATGGTCCATCCCATATCAGTGCTAAGGGTATTTGCAAGTTGTTAGACCCCGTATGGCAGAATGACAACATTTCGAAGACAGCTGCACATTTAGTGAAGTACTGCATGTTGTGTATGATGCACAATCCTGGAAAAGGTATCCCTACACCATTCAGCAAATTTGCACCTCCCACTTTCCCTTTTGAGGTCCTTCAAATGGACACCATAGAGATGGACAGGGTCAATAATTTGAAGTATGTGTTGATGGTTGTTTGTGCATTCGGAAAGTTGGTTGAGGTTTACCTAACTAAAGGGAATACAGCCATTGTGACTGCAAACGTACTCCTGAAGGAGTTCTTTCCTTGCTTTGGCTTGCACCGTTTGATCTGGAGTGATAACGGAAGTCATTTCAATGCCAAGATTATCCAGTTAGTTTGTGATGGATTGCACATAAAACAGAAGTTTCATGCTGCAAATCATCCCCAGTCAGCAGGTTTGGTTGAGAAGTACAATGGTACTCTCAAGCTGAAATTGGCAAAGATTCAGGAGAAAATGGGGTTACAGTGGCCAGATGCTTTACCATTAGCTCTTTTGTCAACGACAACCATAGCACATTCTAGAACAGGATTGTCACTCTACGAGGTCTTGTTTGGACGCCCGGAAAATGTCTGGGGCGTCCGCGCCCGTGTATATTCTCTGAAATTGAGTACCCTTTATTTACAGACTACCTATGCAAGTTAACTGAAAGTTTGCATTCTATTCACCAACAGATTTGTCAATCACTATCCACCCTTACCAGAGGGACCTGGCCACAACATCCGGCCCCGCGACTGGATCTTGCTGCGAAACTGCCAGCGGAAGAAGAGCTTGGAGCCCCGGTGGAAGGGGCCCAAGCAGGTCCTCCTCATCACTCGGACCGCTTTGAAAGTCGCCGGCCGAAAGAATTGGATACACTCCAGCCATTGCTGCAGAATACCCTGACCCTTGCCCTATGACCAATGGGTGAGGGATGGCCTTGGGGACACTGAAACTGAGAAGGAGCCTCAGTTCATCCCCTTTGGTGATGAACAGTTTACATGGACCCAAACGGATGCAGAGAATGATGATGTTCTAAATGCAGCGGTCCCACCAAAGATTCTAGCCATTAAAGAGCCGCTGCTTGTCAACCCCTCTGTGCTTGGAGTCACCAGGTATAATTTGCGCCCTCGACTGAGGATTAGTGCACCAAAGGAGAAGTCAGATTAGTTAGGGATGGACTGTGTAGGTTAGGATGTACTTTGCAATAGTACCAATGGTGTTAGTTTAGGGTGAGCTGAGATTGGTGCACTGTTCTGACATTGGACAGGATAAATAGAATGTGCTCCCTCAAAGTGGGGCATATTATCTGGAGCAATGTGGGCTTTATTGAGATTTGAAACTGAGCAGTTCCACTGCCGGTGCTCAAGAGCGCCAACATTAATAAACAATAGGAGCCTATACCAGTGAGGGTCAGACGGACACTGCAAACAATTGCCTTTGCTATCAGTTTTATTGAATTCCTTTTTTTTGCTTCATAATGTATCCGTTTGGTCGGCCTATTGATGAGCAGGGGCAGCCATTTGCTTCTCCATGCATCACACAGGGTTGATCAGGTTGGTCTGAGTGGTCAAGAAAGAGCAAAATAGTTTTCATATTAATTGTGATTACGCTAATAACAGTCCTTGGCATATCCTGGTTTCTGGAGGAAAGATATCCTGTATATTCCTTGGTTGGTACAAAGCCCCCTTGCCCTGAGCACATTTTTGTTACTTTGGCCCCTCACAAAGAAGAGCATAGAAAGTCCTACACAGACAATGTATTTATGTAAATGTTGCATCAAGCCCATGATCTGTCCAATACAACTAATTGTTGGGTTTGTGGATTACTTCCCGCAGTTACTCATAAGAGAAATAATTTGTTGTCCATGCCATTGTCATATATTGGTAGCAGTGAAGGTTGGTTTGAATTGTTCCTTATTGTGCACTATCTGAATTTGATTTTGTATTTTGAATTTGAATTGGGATTTATAAAGCGCATAGCTACCCTAGGGCGTCCCAGCGCTGACATGACCTAAAATTCCAGAGGGGGAGTAGAAGAAGTGACAGTTTATGGAAAGAGCCAGGTTTTTAGTAGCCTGCGAAAGGCCAAAAGATTGTGTTCTCTCCGCATAGCAAGTGGGAGAGCGTTCCACAGTTTAGGGGCGTTGTAGGAGAACAAGCGCCCCCCAGATCGGGACTTTTTTATTCTGGGAACGCTGGCAAGGGAGAGGGTGTCTGATCTGAGTTGTTTGTTAGAGTTATGGGGTTTGACGAAGGATCTCAGAATCGGGGGGCCTCTGCCTTGCATTATTTTGTGTGAGATGCATAAGGTCTTAAAAGTAATCCTTTCTTTAACTGGAAGCCAGCGCAGGCTTTTGAGTGCTGGTTTAGCAGAGCATCTCGATTTGGTTCCGGTTAGGAGTCTGGCCGCAGCGTTCTGAGCGCATTGCAATCTATAAATAACTGATGCCGGTGCCCCCAGATACAGGACGTTGCCATAGTCCAGTCTAGTATTCACCAACCCCTGCAGCAGCAATTTCCTAGATTGGAAGGGGATCAGATGGAGGATTTTTCGCGCCATTCGAATGAGGCCAAAGCAGGTGCCCGTGGTTTTTCTGGCCTGAGTTTTGAAGTTGAGGTCTTGGTCCAACCAGATGCCAAGGCTTTTGACTTCGGGTTTGGGGGTAGGAGGCGTTCCCATACATGGCGGCCAAGAAAGGGATGGAGGGAGTTTGTGTGGGTTTCCCAGGAGAAGTATCTCAGATTTTTCTCCGTTTAATTTTAATCGAGATTCACACATCCAGTGGAAGACACTCTCGAGACACCTTGCCAGATTGTCTAGGCTTTTGCTCATCTAGTTGATCGAGACCACCAGCTGGGTGTCATCGGCATACATGACTGTTTTTATGCCAAATGGGGCAATAATGTCCTCTAAAGGGGACATGTAGACGTTAAAAAGTGTGGGGCTCAGTGAGGAGCCCTGGGAGACCCCACATTGTAGTGGCAGGGCTTTGGACACTGCTGTGCCGTCCGACACTTGAAAGGTTCTTTCTTCCAGAAAGGATTTGATCCAGGATAGGGCAGAGCCAGAGACTCCTATCAAACTTAGCCGGTGGATGAGAATGGCATGATCCACTGTGTCGAAGGCGGCACTCAGGTCGAGGAGGATCACTGCCACTGATCCTCCTGCGTCTATGATGGTTCTTGCCTCTTCGACCACGGCTAGCAGAGCGGTGTCAGTTCCCTGTCCAGGTCTAAACCCTGTCTGAGATTGACGCAAGAGTTTATTGGTTTCTAGGAAATTGGAGAGTTGGCGGTTGACGATTCGTTCGGCCACTTTGCTGATAGCAGGAAGAAGAGAGATGGGTCTGAAGTTGGTGGGGTCCGTGGGATCAAGGTGGGGTTTCTTTAGAAGGGCCCTAACAGTGGCTTTCTTCCAGTTGGTTGGAACAGAGCCAAGTATGAAGGAGGTGTTAATGAGGTGGGTTAGAGGAGGGGCAACAGTGGAGGCGACCAATTTTAATTTACTCATGGGAGCTGGGTCTGATGGAGCACCACTTTTTACGGTTTGTAGAGTGGACAGAAATAGCTCTGTGGTAATCTGGGGAAAAGTTTGGAGGCGTGGAGCCTCGGGGCAGAGGGGAGGGATGTCTGGGATTTGAAAGGAGTTGGGGGCTGGAAGTGAAGTGAGAATTTTGTCGATTTTTGATGAAAAGAACTCAGCAAGCTGGTTGCATCTAATGCCCGATGAGTCGGGTGTGGGTAAGGGGTCTGGAATTTTAGTGAGTAAGCATACAATGCGATAGGTTTCTTTCGCAGAGTTGGCTGCCGCTGCTATTTTTTCCTCGAAGTAGGTTGCCTGTGTGTTTTTTATACAGTTTTTGTAGTACTTGATGGCGTCCCTATACTCGTTTTTGCTTTCCGTCGTCCAGTTCTTTCTCCAAAGGCGCTCGAGTTTCTTGCAAATCTTCCTGAGATTGCGTAGTTCTTGGGTAAACCACGGGGATTTGGCTGTTCTCTTTTTACTGGGGAGGGGTTTGACTGGCAGGGTAACGTCGAGGGATTGGTTAATCCACTCGTGTAGTTGGACGTCTGCTCTGGAGGGGTCTGGGTCCAGCACTGGTATGGTGGAAGTGAGTACTTGAGCCCAAGAGTTTGTGTCCAGATTTTTCCACGGGCGGGAGGGTGCTTGGGGAGGGGGTCTCTCTGGTACCTCAGCCGAGAATTGCAGCTTAAAGGGGACTAAGAAGTGGTCTGACCATGGGACAGGGAGGGGAGTATTTACAACTAATCTCATGAGGTTGGTAAATATGGGGTCCAGCAAGTGTCCCTTGTTGTGGGTGGGCTGGTTGCTTTGTAGATGGAGATTCAGGGAGGCTAGATCTGCTTTGAGATCGGCAGCTGTTTTGTTATAGGGGTCGTCGAAGTGGAGATTCAAGTCTCCCAAGACCATGTAGTTTGGGGATAGGCATGCGAGGGAGGAGATGGTGTCCATTAGGGAATCACAAAATCGTCGTTGCAGTCCTGGTGGGCGATAAACTAGTATCCCTGAGATGGTAGTGGATGGGGGCTGATGGACAGAGAAATGTACATTTTCGCAGTCCAAGATGGGGCTTTCTTTAAACTGGCAGGACAGGTAATCTCGGTAGATAATCGCTATCCCACCTCCAATACCGGACAGTCTGTTCTGGTGCTTAATAAGGTAGCCAGAGGGGAGTGATTGGATAATATCTGGCTCCGAGTCTGAAGTAAGCCAGGTTTCTGTGAGGAAAAGGGCCTCGATTTCCGAATCCTGCAAGAGAATGTTGATTTCTGCCTGGTGCTTCGGGAGGGATCTGCAGTTAAGCAGGGCCATCCTGAGCCAGTTTGGTTTAGGGGGGAAGTGTGGGGTCAACCTGTATGTACATTTTGAACAGCTGGAATGTCCTTCCTCTAAGGAAATGGTACAGCGACAGGGCGCGGAAGGGAGATCCCTTAGCTTGTGCAGGGTTTCCTGGGAATATCTTAGTGGGAATGGAGTCGGTGTAGCAGGGTTCTGGGCTCTGGGCTCGGTCTGGCGCGGACGGGTGCAGACGGGCTTGCCTTAGGCGCGCCTTCGGCGCGCAGACGGCGCACCCGCTGCGCTCGTCCGCTGCGCTTCCGGCCGAGGCACATGATATATGCGGTTGCCGAGGGGAAGGGTCAGAAGGGCGTGGCCTAAAAAGGGGGCGTGGCCTGTTGCCTCGCGGTGCTGGCGTCGGGAGGAGAGATCAGGTGAAGGCTACGCGGCAGCGCTGATATCCGCTACCCGTGCCGAGTCGTGATGGTCAAATGCCCTGCGGCGTGGTGAGTGTTTTTAAAAGATACACAAAGTCAAGTGACAGTAATAATTTTTTTTTAAAAAAGGTATGCTTAGCTCGATTCGCTCTCCCGGCTTCCGCCTCAGGAGTAAGGTCAGTTCATTTGCAACTCTCTACTCAGGTTATAACATCAGCTGATTCTCGCACTGTGGTATAGGTTTTCATCATGGATTTACTCCCGTAGGACAGGCAGGAAATGGGACCTCCAGTACATTATCCCCAAAATCCTGTATGAGCATATATGATAAAATGAAGAACGAAACATGGCTTAGAATGGAAATGGCAGATTTCCAAAGGTTCAACACCGCAGAGTATTCTCAATCTTTCCAAGATCGTAATGTTACTAAGGACAAACTGATGCTTGAATCTGTGGTCAACACCATAGCTAGTTTCTGTGCCCAGGGGACAGGGGAGGTAAAGGTGGGGGAAAGAAGATGCAACTTCACTTACAGACAGAATGATTAATAGTCCACCCTTAGTCCTACCTCAGAATGTCTATTTTGTCTGTGGATCTCAAGCTCATGTCTGGCTTTCGAGGGGGTGGTCTGGCAGATGTTACCTCTCTTTCCTTCTTCCCCCTGTGTATATTGGTCCATCCAATTACCATAAAGATCATAGGCTGCAGCGTAGGAGTATATATTTGCCCCGAGTCAGAAGGGTTGTTGACACCGAGGATGTAGATCAGACGGATACCACCTGGCAACAGTTTGACGATGCTGTGAGGGGTCTTTTACCCTTCTGGTGCACCATGGCTAATAGTCTTCAGCTTCGTTGGTTAACAAGAGTTGTGGAAGGGGTTATTAACCCCTCCCGTGCGCGCGTCGGCCAACGGCCGTCGCGACCACTACCTGGCTAGTGCTGCGCACGTCCGTTGGCCGACGCGGCCCCGCCCATTCTTCAAAACCGCCGCGGCGGAAGGGGTTAATACAACAGCTGGGATACTGACAAGCATCACTGCTGAGCTCCAGGCTACAACATTAGTTACCTTACAGAATCGGATGGTGTTAGACGTCATCCTTGCTGATCAGGGAGAGGAATGTCGTATCATCGACAGCAGCTGTTGATTTACATACCTCACCATGCCCCCAGTGTGTGTACAGCTATACAGAAATTGCATAGACTTTCGCCTGACATACACAAAGTGACAGGTACATGGACCCTATCGGGGTGGTTCTGGAATATACCAACAACGTGGGGTTGGAATATCCTTCTGTTTTTTGGTTGCGGTTGCTTGTATTATCTTTACATGCTACCTCTGTATACACTGTCTCCCAGTTTGTTGCACTTATTGTGTCATTGCTCTCACCCCCAAGAAAAAAATATGAGTCCATGATACAAATGCTGCGATTATTCTCCAACAGGATATCGACAAGTTGATGCAGATAGACAAAGGTAACTTTGAGTGCTGACTATATGTGAAATTGCTTATACTAATGTCTCTTGTCATATGTCAGACCTCTCCTGATAGCAACAATAAAACTTAGCTTGCTTATGCTAAAAGGAGGGTCTGTTCAAATGAAAATATTTTCGCCATGTTGTTCATGTACTGTTATATGCAAAGTTAGCATTCCCAGCGCCATTTTACATTTAGCTGCCATTTGCATGTGATGATCGAAACTCATTTTTGTTCTCTCAGCGAAAAGCAGCCCTGGTGCATTTTATTTCTTCATGGTTGGGCCTCGCTATACTAATGAATACACTGTTCTTATTAGTGCATACCTTTCCCTAGATAGAGGCCCGCTCCCACCAGCCTAGCAGTGGGCACAGGTGGAACAGCCTTGAGTACAAGAACGTGTGTGCCCCCGGTCTCAGACTCGAAACTCATCCTACTGTACTTCTTTGTTTAAGCTGCCCTGGCTTGGAAATTTTCATTGTGGGCATGTTTTAGCCTAGTTACGAAATGTATAACGTGTACCTTATGCTTACTGAAGTCAGTCCCTCTGCAGCAATTCCTGGAGGTTGGTCAGACTAGACTCCGCTCGAGAGTATCTGAATAAATATACTTGGTTTGTATTCTCTACTGTCTGACCGACTCTTCATTTGTATGGAAGGCTGAGAGGTGGCCGCGAGTGACACGGATGGCCCTAATCGTGCCACTTCCTTCAAAGGTGATGATGAGGAAGAAGAAGGTGAAATCTTCATGCAAAGCAGCCCTGTCCCCAGGAGTGCACTAGCAGAATCACCCACCTCAGCGAATTCACAATGGCACAAGAAGACTCAGAGTGAGATGATGGCGACACCGCGGCATACAGTGACTGCCCAATCACCATGACGAACAATCAGTAGCATCTACTTCTCAAAAGATGCCTGTGTCAGTGCCCCAAGAAAAGAACAAAATCCAGGTTACTATTATGGGCATGTTTAGGTAGGAGGGGCCCTATGAGCGAAACTACCCAACCGCACGTTTGTACAATGGGAAGCTGGCAGATATTTTAGCCCCGGACCTCCTCCCTTTTTCATTTGTGGAATGAGTGGGATTTTTAGAATTTGTGGCAGCCATCTTCCCAGAATGGAAGGTACCAAGTAAGACCTATTTTGCCAGAGTGTCTGTTCCAGCTCTGCATCACGATGTGCTGCAGGTTGTTTGGAAAAGCTTTGCAGCAAAGTTTTGTTCACACCATCCACCTGATGACAGACATGTGGACCAGTTGTCAGGTGACTGATTACATGTGCATCATTGCACACTGGAACTCTTTTGCAGGGGTAAAGCAAAAGTTATCTTCAGGTCTTGGCCCTGAAGAAAGTTTTAAGAGCGTGCGGCAGCATTTAACAGTGGCCATGTATGCCATGGAGAAAACACATAGAGCTGAAAAAATCTTGGAGGAATTTAACAGCAAGGTGTATGAATGGCTGCGATCCAGAGGTCATAGAATTGGATTTGTTGCCACGGACAATGGCAGTAACATAGTCATGGCCATGTCAGATGGAGGCAATTTCAGGGTCCTGTGTTTGGCCCACTGCATCAACCTGATGGTGCAAGACTTCCTAAAATAGGAAGACATAGTCAGCAACATACTGACCACCTGCAGAAGAATCTGCACCCATTTCAGCCATTCTTTCAAAGCCGCGGATCATTCAGCATAATAATAGAGCACCAGTTAAAGCCCTGATACAGGAGATGCCAACACATTGGGACTCTACCTTTTACATGCTGCAACGTCTGTTTGAGCAGTACAAACAGATCAATGACTATGTCATTCAAAGAGGAGGGGATGCAGTTGGGAAATCTATGACCATGGATGCGGACAAATGGGGCCTAGTCAAATGCCTGACACAGATGGTACTCCCTTTAGAGGTTTTTTCACACGGGAAGTTAGCAAGGAGGACAGTATATTGGGCCAAGCTATCCCATTGCAGCATCTCCTACAAGGCCAGGTAAAGAAGGCATCTGAAAGTTTCGCCCCTGCAGGTGTGAATAAAAAAAAACACAGAAGCACAAGCCTTGCATGAAAGCTTAGTCCTGCACTTGGCTTCTAATATAAGGCTGCAATATGACATCATCGAGTCAAAAGAGTACATATGTGCCACACTACTTGATCCACGGTACAAAAAATTCTGCCCATTTTCATCCCTTTTTCTGAATGGGATGTTTTAAAATACAAGAGGTGGATTGTAGAGCAAGCCGGAGACTTGAAAGAACGGCTGGAATTTCGAGTCCCACGCCCTCAGTTCTGGTGTGCCACCTTCAAATTCCAGAGAGGGCAGGCGTGTCTCACAGCAGCCAACAACATCAACCAGAGCACTGGCAACAACATCAAAGGAAGGACCAGACCCAACCTCTGCATTGTATTGGTTTCAATTGGCAGGGCTCAAGTCCAGTGCAGAGGTGATGGCAAAAAGAGGTAGAGCACCAATGACCATCCACAGGATGTTTCAGGAGTAACTGAATGATCGAAAAGTGGTCTATGTGGATCAAAATCCATTGATGTATTTGTATGGGAAGATGCACCAATGGCCAGAGCTCAGCAGGCTGGCAATAAAGTATCTGGCTTGTCCTGTCACCAGTGTGTCTGCTGAACATGTGTTAAGTGCAGATGGTACGGTCGTCACGGTGAGAAGGACCAGTCTCTCACCTCATAATGTGGAGAGATTGACTATGATCAAAATGAACCAACATTTTATACCACACAATTACACCATTCCTCAAAAAGCAGCAAAGGAGGAGGAAGAGGGTGATTGGTCCGAAATTGAATCAAATGTGTTAGCTGGCCAACTTCTGGCTGAACCACCTGAGTTTGAGGACGAACTCTACTTCCCGGACTCAGTATGCCAGTACCCCCATAGAACTTTTAACATTTTCTCGTTGAACTTAGTTCTTTCTTTGTAAAAAAACATTTCAAAAATTACCTAGAGGAACATTATTATTTGTGTGTCAGATTTGTGCTACCCCACATTTTTTTTATTAGTCACATATATCTTGCCGAATTGCAGTTGGACCAGTGTGCATTGAAGAAGCATCCACAATTACTTCATGACATTGGGGACAATGCCTGCCCCCCTTGCATACCTATTGCCTAATGCCTATCACTTTTTGCATCACTTGGTACTGGAACAGCTGCCCCATAAAATCATTTATTATGTTAAGGACTGCCTGCCAATATCAAATTCCAATGTGTTGCCTGTATCAAAGATGGCTGAATACCCAATACCTGAACTACCCATGCTTGCCTTGGATTGGATGAGGCAACTTCAACTATTGCAACGGTGAGTGACTGATTGCGTGAGTGATGACTTAAGTTGGTTGATGATTTATGTGGTGGCAGACACTCAGGGAGGGTGTGTAGTGAACTGTAATAAGGGAAGTTTCTTGAGATGATTGTTGATTTGCATTGTTTGGGGCTTGAGTGATGGGCGCCTATTTTTTTCCCTGTAGGTGATGATCAGCCTTTTTACACTAAACCAGATATAATTAATTGCAGGGGTGTTCTACTTTTATGAAAAAAACAAACAAAAGGAATCCACCTCAGAAAAAACAAATGAAAATATCCCTCCAGAGTATTTTCTCACTATTCATGAAATGTGTGTACCCTACTGATGTATAGGGGAACACAATGTGTTGTTAAAATAACCCTCAGCCACCAAAAGGTCCCTTGGTGGCATGCTTCATCATTGGGTTCTTCCCGCCCCGCTATGGGACAAGGCGTGCTACAACCAACGAAGACGCGGGAGGACTTAAGAGTAAATATGCTATATGTGATGTGAGAGTGGAAGGGTCAGATGTGAAAGTAGTGAAGAGAATTAAAAAATACCTGGCTATGTGGAAAACTAATATTTAATACTCCTTCTAGCTGGTATCATTTAAAATGGGGAGTGGAGGTAATGTGCTGTAATGGGCTATCAGCTCCCTAGTCTACATTTTTTTGTAGCCATCCACTTGGCTTCTCATCAGGACCAAAGAAAATGATCCCTACACCACTCTTAAAGTAAAACAGCAATGTGGTCTGCTATATCAATCTAGCAGGAATAATGCATTCAATACTGTACCCTGGTAGGTATGGTTGCTTAAATTAATCTGGAAGGCACTCGAGGCAGAGGCCGGTGGGTCATCTCCATTATTGCCAGTAAAGCCATTTTACTAGGTGTTCCGCCGTTCCCAACGTTACCATGCCTGTAGGACCGCATCTTGCCCAGATGAATGTTAGCCTTGTGTTGTAGTGTTTGTCTTTGTCAAACCTTTCCCCAAATCCCATTACCCTTCCATTCATCAAACCCCTAACCATCTTCCCCGAGCTGTGTAATTTATTGAGCTGTGGCTTGAATTACACAATCAATGGATCACGCTCTTGATGGGGCAGATGTGATGAAAGCAACACTAAATTACTGCAGAATCTTCAAAGCAGTAGCCCACACCAGTTCATTACCAACCTGCACATTTAAAATGAACAATTGTTTTTTAGATATAGAATGAAGAACATCAGTTATCAGCATCATTATCATTAAGGCCTTGTGTTGGCTAACCGTAGACGCCTAACCTAAGCTTATCGACTCCAGACTTTGAGTTCAGTTTTGATAACTTGTGGATTTCACAAATATTACTGTCAGCGCCAAATTAGCCAAAACTTACTAGAAACTTGATTTTCTCTACTGCAGGAGGTAGGGGAGAGGGATTAGACAGGGAAGAGCTTTTTTATATATATAATAGAGGGGCCACTACACTGATCATCAATTCATCGGGCCCGATTCACAGAATTAACTTAAGACAAAATCCTAAACGTACTACTTTTGGTATTCACAGAATGCACTTACTACTTTTGATATTCACAGAATGCACTTACTACTTTTGGTATTCACAGACTGGATTTACGACTACTAACTTTTAGTCCGCACTCGGGCCGGAAATTCCGGCCCGGAGGTGGAGATTTTGGCCATGGCTAAATCTCCGCCACTGGCCGGAATCCCCACCTCCGGGCCGGAAGCTCCGCCTCCGGGCCGGAAGCCCCGCCTCCAGGACGGAATTTCCGGCCCGAGTGCGGACGTAAAGTTAGTAGTCGTAAATCCATTCTGTGAATACCAAAAGTAGTAAGTGCATTCTGTGAATACCAAAAGTAGTAAGTTTAGGATCTTGTCTGAAGTTAATTCTGTGAATCGGGCCCATCATCTTTGGCTTATTCAGTCACTGTTCAATTCACAATGGAAAAATCTGAACAAGTGTAAATTAATCTGTTATGGGAAACTTTGATATATGTTCTGGAATCACTTCAAATGGGTATCGTATGAATAAATGTGGCACAAGCCAAGAATGGCCCACCCTTTCACTCATATACCATTTCCTTTCTTTTAAGTTGCCTTCAGCTCTTTCCTGTCTTCTTTCATGTCCCCCTCAAGCTATCAAAGAGCATCATGTGAGATTTTGCTGCCTTGCAGATAGAGTAGTCCATAATAACTTAACCACAGCTGTGGCTGGTAAAGCTGGGGGGGAAAGGGAGGGGGGTTTCACCTCCCAGGCATTTTTGATGACGACGACGAGCGATGCCATGGCAATAGCTAGTGAGCATAGTAATTGCAAGAAATATGTGAGTTACCAGTGCCCGTCCCTGCTGCCACTTTTCCCCCTGCAACTGAGCTGTTGCTGTCTCCTCCACCAGCGGCACTGGAGCTGGCATCACAGATGTTCTGTGTGGCTAGAATATAAACATTACACCTAATTTAGATCCCGGATACGGATCCCCAAATACAACAGCAATGCAGCTCGGCAGCTCAGATAGCACGTATTTTCCAAATATCACTCCGGGCATTTGATTGGTTGGTTCACAAAGTTAGATAAGCCAGAAGTGGAATAACGCTCAATGAAAAACCTATGGGGTTGGGTGGCAAATGCAGCCTTGCTGTACTGTCATTGGAAACTGGTGGTGTACTGTAACTATAAATGAATGGGTCTGCAGCATACTACACTGAGGGGGGCTGCTGTCCACAATGACCATGGCCATTGTCTCGTGAACGGAACTGTCTAAGAGCTAATCATAAGCAGGAAAAGGGAAGCCTTCTGAACAAACATACATGGTGATTTTTTAAATTTTAAATACTACCTTACTTGGGCCCGCTATCTGACGATTCATGAATCACAATAGATAACACCAACATTCCAGTAGACAAAATACCCCAAGATTCTATGACTATACCCTAAGAAGTCCACAACAATCATAAAAGGATTTTTCTGGGATCTGCAGAACTCTCAGCAGCGGCGCTGGTGGTCGGTGCCGGCTGACAAGCTTGCCCTGGACCCTCTGAATTGTCCCTCTTCTTCCCCTTTGGTGCTGATGAAAGAAATTAAGAAGATAAATAAAAATAGATTAGTGATTCTGTTAATAATCTCCACAACATGTTTTATGAAAAGCAAACGCATTCGCTAAAACAGATCACCTATAGTGCTACTAGTTTCTTTCGACTCGAGTCTATCGACTAGTCGATAAATCAATATTCCAAATCGCCTTAAAAAAAACTACATATTGCGGTTAATGATCTCTGATTCTATTCTATTCCCATTTCTCAACACCCTTGATGAGCGAACTCAGTTTGCCTTTTTTGCAATGCATACTTCCCATCATCACTGTGAATTTCAGTTAAATAACCTGGAACTGTACGAGCGACATGAACAAAGTCACAGAGAGAACGCACTAGTCAGTGATTCACTAGAGTGACAGAAGAAACACTCTGCAATGGCTTCTTAATTAACCAGCCAAAACGAGCGCCTGATGAATGAGATTAGGTAGCGGCACCTGCCTAGCAGAAACCCCCGGAATCTCGACGCCTAGCAGGTTGACCAGGTCCTGCTGCCTGTAGAGAAAATTGGCCCAGCGATGCCTCAGCTGCTGAACGGTGCGCCGAACCTCGCTGTGGAGCCACATGCACCAGCGCACCATCCACCAGCGCCCCCGACGCTCCAGCAGAGAGTAGCCGCTACCGGACCTGCAACCTGCTGCCAGCATAGAGGGAGGTGGTGCTGCCCGCAAAAAACTAGTGCTGCCCCCTCTTCCTCTCCAAAGATCGCCCGGGGCTGAACACCTGGGCTAGGCACCTCCCGCATGGAAGCCACCCCTCTGCCATGACTCTGGGTGTGGAAATAATAAACTAAGAAGGGAAAGTAAAGAAGAAAGAAATAAGGACGCTGAACATCCTGTGATTCTGGGCAAATCACTTAACCCCCGTGCCTAACAAAAATGAATGTGTCCTAATGTAACGCAGCTGGTGCTATGTAAAGCGCTCTAATACCCGATTCGGGTCAAGTTCGCGCTATATAAAACTCTAAAAAAAAATAGGAAAGAAGGTGTAATAAACTTAGTCAAAAAAGTCACAAAAAAAGAAAAAATGTAAACAAAATGTAAAATACATAAACAAAGTTGCAGACTATTGTATTAAGTAAACATTTGGGGTAGAAAAGTAATAAAGGAGGAGGATGACAAAGAATAGGAATAGATTGAAAATTAGGCCCAACACGATAACAGAGAGCAGAAAAACAAGATGGCGGCGCCCGTGCAGATCGCATGGTGCTATTCGCGCGTGATTTAGAAAATAAGCACACTTCAGGACCACATAGTGCCGTTCCCGCGTGATTTTGGAGCGCACGAACGCACTATGTGTTCCCAATGCAACGCGAGCGGATGCGCCGGAAAATTCCACCTGAATGAGGACCTCAGAGTAGAGTGGCGGAGTTTCTTTGCAACTCTGCGGAGTTCCGCGTAGTGGGACTACACGAACTTCACCCATCCCTAATCTACGCCACCCACCATAAGTCATGATAGGAGACCTGCACCCACATCAGAGCTACCTACAGCAGACACCTCCACTCCGTCTAACTCTCATCCCACACCCTCTACCCATGACCAATATTTTCTTTACCTTGGACTTTGCCCTGTTGACCAGCTCACTACCACCCTCAACCCAAGTCCCCTTTTTCCATCCCCATCCTCATCCCTTCCACCTCACGTGCCACCCCTTCCAAATCCACCACCAGAGGGTGGAGAAGAGCAAAGCCTCATCTTAGACCTAATAAAACCACTCCCAGGGCAAAGTCCACCCCTCCCAAGCCCAAGCCTTCCCTTCCCAAGTGCAAGCCCCCCTCCCAAATGGAATCCTTGAGGTGCCTGGCTTGCCCACCAGAAGCCCCTTCTTGGGGATGTTCCCTTGGCAGTGTTTTGTAGGCAACATAGGTGCCAAACCTATTGGGCACCTACCCACACCTTCTAAGTTGTGGACTGGCCAATGGCCTGATAGATAAAAAAATATAAATCTATGTTCAAAATAAAGTTTAACAGTTAGTTTCATACACAAGTTCTGCCACTGTTTCTGATCTGAATGTGAAGTTGTCATTGTGTCTTTGGTGTGTGACTACATTTAGGTCTCCTACATGAAGTGGTATACCACAGGAGATGGCCATCAGGTCCATGGATGGACATGTTGGATGACATGGAATGAGGTGGGAGGTCATATGAAGATGTTCCTTCAGTGTGATATACACACATTTAGACAAGGATCACAGTGTCTGCAGAGAGATTTGCAAGGCACCAACCGCTTTTCGGCAGGTGCAGACACAGTTCTGGGTACAGGGCCGGACTGGCTACCGGGCGTTTTGGTCAGCTGACAAGCTGGGGCCCGATTTTACTGTTGTGGGGGCTGATTTATGGTGATGGGGACCTGCATTTGCTTCTAAGTAAAGAAAGCAAAACAAATGGTTTTAAAGCATACTTTAAAACCATTTGGTTTTCCATTCTTTACCTAGAAAGGCCCGGTAGCCAGTCTGGCCCTGTCTGGGTATGTAAGCATGACACATCCATCCACCTATTTACTGACACACATATTTGAATCGAATGAAATGATGTTCTTAGCCTCCACATGTGTGCATTTCAGTGAGGTACACATTGGACATACTCCAATTGTGTCATCTACAAAAGCCTGGCCTATATATGTATTTTTGCACCCCGTTCTTACTGTCATCGCTATGGAAACACTAATGGCAGAAATGGTGGGGATATCAAAAGGAATGCTGTTGATTCCAGTCTGTCAACTGGTAGTTCCAGAGATTTGCTCAACACCCCTGTAGACATGTTGTCACATGCATGAGTTATTGTGAAGCTGTCTATTACATGAGTTATACTCTACTTACAACCGCCAATATGGCGATTGCCTGACGTCGCATATCGTACAATCAATACTCTGCTACTGCCGGTAGCAGTTGACCGTGCGGTAGGCGGTGTTGTCTAAGGCAGATACAGCCATTGGGCTACATTGGTGATTTTGAATGTCACTGGCCAATGGCTGTGTTCCTGCATGCCGAAGACGGCCTATGTGCCATACATGAACGTCGTGGTGGGCTGAACTCTTCACTTGCCTACTGACACTGCTGCGATCCACACCTCCTCCACTACAGCTGTTGTTTGCTGTCTCTGGGAGCTATCATATCCATGCAAAAGGCACCGTCTTCTATCCACAGGAGGTAGAGAAGCTGGTGGAAGAGGTCCTCACTCTGTATGGACAGCTCTATCGCTCACCAGAGGAGCAGGTAAGTTCCTCACATACTTACTCCACTCTGGTGGACTGCATTGCTTCCTGTCTCACAGGCTATGATGCTGCCTGGGTATCCAGATTGTTATATGGCGTGGAATAGGTTGACATTTGGTGCCCCTACTTTACATATCCATTTTATATATAGTGAAGCACTTGACTGTGTACTTCACATCATCATTGTGAAGTTTATTTAGGCACATATCATTCCTAGGTAGCATTCACCTTTTAGTGCATATGTTCTCTTTTTGGTGCCATATAACACACAAGTAACATAATACTGGTGAAATGTGTTGGATATTTGTAGGCTCAGTGACTTTGCTGTGTATGTGTCCTGTAATAAGCAGGTAAGGAAGAAGTGAGGCATGTGTACAGTCGATGTACTGACACAGCCCAGATCTGTAGTCGTCAGAGTATGCTTTTGCAGAAAGAGTGCCCGGCCCCCTCAGAGTGCCACAGAAAGGTAATGTCACATACAGCATGGCACAAAAAATGTACAGTCTGAGTTGAAGTGCTATGTAAGTGTTGTAAATGGGGTTTGGGTCTACACTGGCTGCAGAGGGCAAGGGTAGATGTAGATTTGTGCCCATCATTGGCCATGGCAGAGGCTCAGAGGCACAGTTACTCTGGGCTGGCCATGTGAGTCAGATCCTTGAAATTTCAGAAAATGATTTGATTCCTTCACTACGTTTTCCTGATTGACTGTGCATGTAGTATTTTTGTATGATGTCTGAGGTTAGCCCCTGACCTGTGACTTCTTTCTGTTGGCCCACACTGTGAATGTGTGTGTGATTTAAATAGGGAATGGCATTTATTTATTCCCACTGGTGTGTTGTTACTCTCCGTATTGCTTGCATTGTAGAGGCGTAATGCTCATGTGACAATTTCCCTGTCCTGGAAGTTGAACGTGTGAGACAATCGACTTTTGTGGTTAATCAGCTTGTTAAAAGGCAACATAAACAACTGGGTATACTACAGTTTGTTGAGGTCATCAATGTGTCAGGACCACATGTGGCAGAAGGCATGTCCTGTGATGGTAGTAACAACCTCTCAAAATCGGTCACACATTGTATCTGGTCCCTTTATGTAGTCTACAAGGCCAGAGCATAACAGAGTGGTATCTGTCAGTGTGACCTATGCAAGCCCTTCCATTGTGACCTTTGTGATTGGTGTCACTATGTACCCTGGTGTCAGGCTGTATGTAGCATACGCATGTTGTTAAAGGGCCTGGAGGATACAGAGTATGTACATACATGCTCAAGTGGTTTACACTTCAGAAGGTCAGATTGGAGTGGTTTGTGCCACTGTTGCTCTCAGCAGACTACATTTGTGATTGCCCTGCCCTACATGGTGTCGGTGCTCTGTGTTAGTCAGTGTTGTACTTTGCCAGGATAGAGGATAGTCCGCTGATGACTACTAAATTGTGTATAGTCCTATAAGTGGTGCTAATCATGTGAGGAGTACAAATGTAGTTTATTGAGATTTAATACTTGTTTGTGCTAGATGTCAAATAAATGTGTGAGAGCCCCACATGGACCCATTTACTCTCAGTTACAATATCTTGCATCAATACAGGTCAACGCCCATCAGAAGCAGGCATTGTGGAAAGCCATCGCCCGGAAAGTGCGGACCCTGGGAGTCTATTGCCGGTGCAGCATCCTCTGCAGGAAGAGGTGGGAGGACTTGAGACGCTGGACCAGAAACATCACAGAAGTCAAGCTGGGGAAGTTCTCCCCAGGTCATAGGGGAGCACGCAGGACACTGACTTCCCTAATTGCCTGCCTCCTGGCGGTGGCCTACCCTGAACTTGATGGGCAGTTGAGGGCCAAACAGCAGCTAGGAGGGGGTGAGTATTGTGCAGAGTCTGACATTGTGCATTAACATTTTCCTTCTGCTACAAGTAGCAGTTGCCCCATCAACGTTGTAGGTGACTAATGTCCTAAGGATTATCGGGGTGGTTCCATGTGTAGGTAGCGACATTGGTGCATGATGTTTGGTCAAGACTTATGTCTTGTGGTACTGACTTAGGGCCCGATTCACAGAACAAACTTAAGACAAAATCCTAAACTTAGTACCATTTTGGTATTCACAGAATGCACTTACTACTTCTGGTATTCACAGAATGAACTTACTACTTTTGCGATTCACAGAATAAACGTACTACATTTTGCTATTCACAGAATGGATTTAAGACTACTAACTTTACGTCCGCACTCGGGCCGGAAATTCCGGCCCGGAGGCGGAGCTTCCGGCCCGGAGGCGGGGCTTCCGGCCCGGAGGCGGGGCTTCCGGCCCGGAGGCGGGGCTTCCGGCCCAGAGGTGGAGATTTTAAATCTCCGCCACTGGCCGGAATCCCCACCTCCGGGCCGGAAGCTCCGCCTCCGGGCCGGAATTTCCGGCCCGAGTGCGGACGTAAAGTTAGTAGTCTTAAATCCATTCTGTGAATAGCAAAAGTAGTAAGTTTATTCTGTGAATCGCAAAAGTAGTAAGTTCATTCTGTGAATACCATAAGTAGTAAGTGTATTCTGTGAATACCAAAATGGTACTAAGTTTAGGATTTTGTCTTAAGTTTGTTCTGTGAATCGGGCCCTTAGAGTTGAGTGAAGTCACATGTCAATCTTCAGAGTTGTACAGATATATGGCTGAGTAATGTGAATTTTCAGTTACACATGTTTGATGTTGTGTGTCAGCTGACCCGCACAGATGACGTGTCTTCTTTGTGTCAGGAGTAATGCTCCCCCAGTACTGTGTATCCTGTCCAGGGGATCTCTTACATGTGACATGGCATACACTGCACATAGAATGCAGAGAATGAGCCATACTTGGCCTTGGTAAGTGGGGTATGTACAGCATTGTGAGATGACAAACAACAGTGGTCCCATCTGCATTTATGCATACATGATGGCATGTGTAGGTTTCTATTTTTGGTGATATCATCTGCACAAAGGCATGACCCATGATGGAAGGGTGTACATAGGTTAAGGCTGAGGGTCCTTCACATTTGTATGTGTTGGCCAACGTGTAAAGGTAAAAGTACATTCATGATGGAAATGCAGGTGATGTGTACACACAGACAGGAGTCTGCAGACACTGGAGGGTTTGTTAGACATATGTGGAGACAATGGTCTATCTTATTAGTCATGTCCTAATGTTGACGCTATGTATATGATGGGAGGTCCACTTACAGTTGTGTCTCACAAAAAACTGTTCCTCGCCAGCAATGATGTAGGAGTGTGGAGTAATGTGGACTACACAAGTCCACTGTTAAAGGTGCTTTCACTGACTGATGACATGCCTCAGGGATGGGCATGCCGAATTGGTGTGGTAATTTGTGGGTGTTTGATCACTGTGATACAATGGTTGTGTGTGTGCTAAACATTTTGGGTAGTGTCATGTGCCTTCCATATGCTATCTGAGGATGGTGTTCCCACCAGGACCAATGTGGTGTAGATATGTCCCTAGCCATAGGTGGGATCTGGTACGATGGATATCTGTGCTGGTGCTGACAGTAAACTTAGACCACCTTCTCTCCATGGACGTTATAGGTGACCTTGTCGGTGGAGTGATCTGTGCCCATTTGATGATGTTATTGTTGAGATATATTTGTATATTGAGTTAACGCAGCTGTCTTACACCTAATTCCACTTTCTTTTCAGCATCGCCCGAGGCAGCCAGAGGAGACGGTGCCGAAAATGTTGGGAATGCTGGTGGCCATAAGGGCTCCGGTCAGGAGACTGACATTGACGGAGTCAGTGGCCCAGAGTGTTATGGGTAAACGGAATTGTGCTGTTTTGTCATGATATGCCCACCTAGTACAGGGTTTGGTTTTCTCTGTAATTGTTGTATGCCTTAAAGAATGCTTGCCAGTATTCTGAAGGAACACGTATCGGCCTAGGGGCCACGAAGTAAGTAGCCCTTTGCATAAAAGGATTACACTTTTTAATCCACTATTAGGATATAAGGAGGGACAATGGCTAACTCATAGGCACCTTCGTTTTTTACAGTGGGTGAGCGCCGCTGCTTGAATATACAGCAGAATCGTTACTGATCATAGGAGATTTGATCCTTTCTTCTGATATTGAATATGTAAGTAAACTAAGTGGATTTCGATGCTGGACCACTTGTTTTTGTCCTATGTACATTGATCACAGTTTTCAATACGTTACAGAAGTGTTGAAACAGCAGTCTGAATTTCCTTAAATATCCGGTGTACTAATTGACCCCTACCCTTGGAGGATTAAAAAGCCCAAGTAAGTGCGCTAATATATGGCATCCGGGGTGATTATATGGAGTAATTATGATCGATTTTTCACTAAAAATGAATATTCCTTACCCATAGGTTTGGATGTATTTTTCATCCGTCACATCTCTAAGCATACTGGATCCTATACGGACGATTGTATGTGTTATACTGGTAAGCCAAGAATTTGTAAGTCTTTAAGGTACCCTTCTTTTAAAACATTAGTATATGGATAATGGACCATAGTATAGTTATTTTCCCTTCTTTCTTCTCTCCCAGTCCCCAGAATTACAGTCCTGATGAGACCAGGTATTTAAAAGTGGGTCGAAACGCCGTCGACAACAAAATAAGAGACAGCCTTGACTGAATCACTGTAAATTGTATATAAACTGTCCTTATAATTTTTCCAATAACCTTCCACATTTTTTTGTCTTGTCACATTGTAAAAGGTTATGGTTTTTTTCACAGGGGCTCACTATTCACTGTGAATGTAAGAAAGAGAGGTATTGTGTATATAGAAAATGTGTTTTTATATGTGATATAAAAAAAGTGATTATTAAATAAAGACCTCGGCTGAGGCTTGGTAGATTTCAATAATCCATAAGGGTCGTGTGCAGACTTACTGTGTTCATCATTGATTTGGTTTTGTTTAATTTTTATTCTTTTTTCTTGACTTATTGGTGTGAGATTAATTCAAAAGCAATCATTTAGGTTGTATGTAATAGATGATTTTTTCAAATTAGTTCCTTGTGAACGTTGTTTTGCAGTACATTGTACTTACCCGGTTCACAGGGACATAAGGGTCGCTCTTGTGATTTAGAATATTAAATATGCCAGTATTTCCCAGTATGGCCCATAAATGTTGTGATTCCACATAACTGTTCTGAATCATATCCTGAATATGTATTATCAGTATCTGGGTTATAATATGGACAAAACTGTTGAATTATGAACACACTTGGTTTTGCCAATGTTTGTTTTCTTGCATTGGCCAATGCTTGTTAGGTTTAATATTGCAGGGTACGCCCGGTTACATTGAAAGACAAGCGCACATGTCAACAGCTCCCCAGTGCACACTTGTCTTCTAGAACTTTGTAAGCACCAGGCTATTTAAGAAAGCACTTTTTGACTACGGTCCTGTCGAAGCTATTCTCAGAAAACTTCCGGCTTTTGCTGCTTCCTGTCCCTTTTTGATTCCAGTCCCTCTGCTTCATTCCTACAAGGAAAAGGAAAGGCAAAGTTATTCTGGTTGCTAGGCAACCCCCTTTTCAAGCCCGATAAAGTATTGAAAGACTTGCAGTAAGCTTTTGCATTTATTTTTCTTCATTAACAAAACGTGGACAATCACCAGGGAAGCGGAAATACTTACTGTTAATCAGTACTGCCAATTAACAATATTGCTCTGTGCTGTGTCTATGTTATTATTTATCTTTCAGTTGAAGAACCCTTTACAACAAGCACGAGCTAATGCAAGGTACGTGCATGACAAAGATTTTCTTGTTTAAATCTAGTGAAATAGAAACTTTGCAAATAGTGAATGGATCATAAAGTAAAAGTCATTCTTTGTTTTACGTTTAGAAAGGTAAATCTGGTGTTCATATCCACATATACAAGAAGTTACACTGTGGACGCTTCTGAGTAGAAGAGGCTTATGTTAGGCACTATATTAACATGGTAGGTTTACATACAGAATTGTGAGAGTTCCTTCAAATGCTTGTATAGTATTTTAGTAGTAAGTGTGCATTGTATGTGCTCCCTAGTTACATGCGCCAAAAAATCCATGGATATCCAGAACATCCTTAACCCTGAGAGACAGTCGAGTGGCATCGTCAGCAAGAGTGAACAGCAGAATCCAGTCTCTTGTTTTTTCTTGTCTCTCACTCCCATTCCCCCTTCCCCAGGGAACTGTCAGGACGGTAAGTGTTGGTCTTCATTGCCGTGCTGGTAGTTTCCGGAGGGAGTCGGGAACAGTCAGCACCCTGAAAGGAACAAACCGGAGTACAGGTGGGTGAAAACTGTGACACAGAGGGTGTGGAGCGTGCCCTGGAGGAGCAAGACGCTATATATTCATCTTCTGAGTCAGCCTCCAGTGGCAGCTCTGTGGTGGTGGCTGAGCCCCCTGGACCTGTGTCCACATCAACCTTGACCGCCACCGCCACCTCCACTTCCATCTCCACCCTCCCTGCTGCTCTCCACCAAAATGTCCCGTTCCACTCCTGTAAGGAGCGGGCAATCTCTTTTGGTCCAGGCACCTCATACCCTACCTCTATGGCCCCATCTGTCCTGAGTGAGGAGGCTATTGACCTCCTGAGACACATCTCTGTTGGGACAGATTGCACTGCTGAATGCCATCCAGGGGCAGTCCAGCCAGATGGCACAGACGCTGGAGTTCCTGGAAGGCAGTCACAGTACTCTGTCTGCCCTACAGAGGTTGTTTCAGGCTCTGGCCTCCTCAATCAATCAATCAATCAATCAATCAATTAGGCCATTTGTAAAGCGCACTACTTACCCGTGATTGTCTCAAGTCGCTGGGGGAGAGGGTGCTGCTACTGCTCGAATAGCCAGGTCTTGAGGAGTCTTCTGAAGGTTAGCAGGTCCTGGGTCTGCCGTTGGAGGATGGGAAGGGTGTTCAAGGTCTTGGCGGCGAGGTGGGAGAATGATCTGCTGCCGAGGTCGCTCTTCGGATGCGGGGGACTGTGGCGAGGACGAGGTCGGCGGAGCGGAGCTGGCGGTTGGGGGTGTAGAAGTTGAGTCGTCTGTTGAGGTATGCTGGTCCGGTGTTGTGGAGTGCCTTGTGTGCATGTGTGAGGAGCTTGAAGGTGATCCTCTTGTTGACGGGGAGCCGGTGCAGGTCTCTCAGGTGGGGTGTGATGTGATTGCGGTGAGGGATGTCGAGGATCAGGCGTGCAGAGACGTTTTGAATGCGTTGAAGTCGTTTAAGGAGTTTGGCCGAGGCTCCTGCGTAGGGGCGTTTCCGTAGTCCAGCCTGCTGCTGACAAGGGCCTGGGTGACCGTTCTTCTTGTTTTGGTGGGGATCCACCTGTAGATCTTGAGGAGCATGCGGAGGGTGTTGAAGCAGGAGGACGAGACGGCGTTGACCTGCTTTGTCATGGAGAGAGTGGAGTCGAGGATGAACCCTAGGTTGCATGCGTGGTCTGTGGGTGTTGGAGCTGTTCCCAGTGAGGTCGGCCACCAGGAGTCGTCCCAGGCCGAGGGGGTGGAGCTGAGGATGAGGACTTCCATCTTGTCCGAGTTTAGCTTCAGTCGGCCGTTCTTCATCCACTCGGCGACGGCTTTCATTCCTTCGTGGAGGTTGGTTTTGGCGGTGAGGGGGTCCTTGGTGAGGGAGAGGATCAGCTGGGTGTCGTCGGCGTAGGAGATGATGTTGAGGTCATGCGGTCGGGCGACATGGGCGCGCGGTGCCATGTAGATGTTGAACAATGTGGGGCTGAGGGATTAGCCCTGGGGTACGCCGCAGATGATCTCGGTGGCTTTGGAGTGGAAAGGAGGAGGCGGACGCTCTGGGTTCTGCCGGAGAGGAAGGAGGTGGTCCAGTCCAGAGCCTTGTCTCAGATCCCTGCGTTCTGGAGGCATGTGCGTAGGGTGCGGTGGCAGACAGTATCGAAGGCAGCTGACAGGTCCAGGAGGATGAGAGCCACGGTTTCTCCGTTGTCCAGCAGGGCCCTGATGTCATCGGTGGCGGTGGTGAGGGCAGTTTCGGTGCTGTGGTTGCTGCGGAACCCGGACTGGGATGGGTCCAGGATGCTGTTCTCCTCGAGGTAGTGGGTCAGTTGTCTGTTGGCGGTCTTCTCGATGACCTTCGCCGGGAACGGGAGCAGGGAGATGGGCCGGAAGTTCTTGAGGTCCTTGGGGTCAGCCTTGGGTTTTTTGAGTAGGGCGTTGATCTCGGCGTGCTTCCAGCTCTCTGGGAAGGTTGCTGTCTCGAAGGAGATGTTGATGGCTTTCCGGAGATGGGGTGCGATGGTGGTGCTGGCTTTGTTGAAGATGTGGTGTGGGCATGGGTCTGACGGAGATCCGGAGTGGATGGTGTTCATGATTTTGATGGTGTCGTTGTCATTTATGTTGGTCCAGGAGAACAGGGAGTCGGTGCGGATGGTGGCCGTGGGGAAGGATGTCTCAGTGGTTGTCGGGGCGGTCGTGACATTGAAGCTGTTGTGAATGTCTGCGATCTTGCGATGGAAGAAGGTGGCTAGGGAATCGCACAGGTCTTGCGAAGATGGGATGCCGTTGGTGTTGGAGCTGGGGTTGGAGAGTTCCTTCACGATGTTGAAGAGCTCTTTGCTGTTGTGTGCGGTCTTTGAAGGAGGCTCTTTTGGCGAATCTGATGAGGTGATGGTGTCTGCGGGTGGCGTTCTTGTGGGCTGCGTAGCTGTCCGGTGTCTGTTCACGGTGCCATTTCTTCTCTAGCTTACGGCAGGTTTGCTTGGAGGCCTGGAGGTCTTCAGTGAACCAGCTGGCTTTCTTGCTGGTGTGTCTGTTGGAGGGTTTCTTGATCGGGCGAGGGTGTTGGTGCAGTCGTCGATCCATTGTCTGAGGTTGCGGGCGGTGGTGTCGGGGTCGGTGGGGTCGGCGGGTGGGCTCTGGGTGAGGGTGGTGGTTAGGTGGTCTTCTGTGACTTTGCTCCAGCAGCGGCGGGGGATCAGTCAGTCAGTCAGTCAGTCAAAGGCTTTATTTCGATAAAAACATATCATAAAAGCTTTACAATTAAAAAAGAGTTTAAATTCATTTAGGTTAAAATCCAAATATTACAATAAGAATAAGACATATCATAAATAGATGTTAAGAACGGATTAAACAATTTCTTTAAGCCTTTTGCTTCTAATGCGCCATGCCCAAGATAGAAATTTTGATAGGGCGCAAGCATACAGAGGGCGGGAGTCAGACATTAAAATACGTAACGCCTCAATGTAGTGCCTAGTGCCTAAGGAACGGCACAATTGCTTGAGCCATCTTCTTCTTGGGTAAACATACTGTGGGCATTCAAATAAAAAGTGGGCCACAGACTCTTGTCTGGATATACAAAAAGGACAAAATTCAGTGGTCTGGGCAGGGGGATTCCACCGGGAAGTAAAAACATAAAGTGGGAGAGTCCCGGTCCTAAATTTGAAGTAAAGAGATCTATCATGAGGTCTCTCAATAATGTCGAGGTACAGTTCCCGGATCGGCTGTTCCTTGAATTCCAGAAAGTCCTCCGTAAGTCTGCCCAATGTACAGTTCGTTTTTCTTTGGGTCGCAATCCAATTCCAATATAGAGACTTAAGCGTAGCTTTCGGGGGGGAAGACCTGTTTTCCCATGCTGCGCTTAGCCCAAGATTGCACAAGAGGATTTTCATGTCGCTCAGCCACTTTATCTTGTGCCATCCCGGGAGTGACATAACTTCTGAAAGGCCTTTGGCATATTTAGCTAGTTCCGGGACACGCCATAGTCGGGCCCATAGCAGTAGAGGGCGAAGTTTCGCCAGGTCATCAATAGGACGACAACCTAGGTCGAGCATCAGTGGGGTCGTTGGAGTACCTTGAGGGAGTGACATGATGGCCCTACAAAACTTTCTCTCAGCTCTTGACAACTCACTAGTATTGCATGAACCCCACAGCTCAGCCCCGTAAAGAGCAGAGCTGACTGCCCTTGCTGCATAAATTTCCATAACAGGGGCTATAGGTCTAATAGCACAGGAGCGCTGTTCCTTCAGTAGGGCCCCTGTTACTCTCTTGTGGGCTAGCAACATCTTGCATAAGTGGGGGGCCCATTGCATATTATGAGATAAGCGAATCCCTAGGTAATCAAACACATCCACCCTCCCCAAAGGTACGGCATTTAATTTCAAAGGGCGCACAAGTTTTTTGGGGGGGTTCATCACAAGATATTTCGTTTTGTCAGTGTTGATTACCAGGCCCCGTTTAGCGCAAAAGAGTTGGAAGTTATTTAATAGTTTTTGGAGGCCCATAGGGGATTTGGAGAGTAAAAGAGTGTCGTCCGCGAAGAGGAGGGTAGGGATACGTTCCCCTGCCAGGGATGGTTCATCTGAAGGATCGTTCAGCAGATGCTCAACCACACCGTTCACATATAAAGAAAAAAGGGTGGGGGCTAGAACACATCCCTGGCGGACCCCTCTCTCTACCGGGATTCTACTAGTTCTCTCTCCATCCCTGCCCCATCTAATCTGGGCAAAGTTGTTTTCATGCAACCTTGCAATTAACAAGAGTAAGTAGTGGGGCACCCCCATGTCAGCAAGAACTCTCCAGAGGGTCTCCCTGGGTACCAAATCAAAGGCAGTCTTTAAATCGATAAATGCGAGATAAAGACTGCCCTTGCCTAGGACCACCACCTTCCAATACACTAGTAGCAATCTAAATGTCTGTTCAATAGTACCAGTGCCTGTTCTAAATCCTGCCTGGTAGTCGGAAAGGATATTGGTTTCGTCAATCCATTGTGATAATCTGACCAACAACACCTTCCCGACTACCTTTTGGGTTATATCCAGCAGGCTTATAGGTCTATAGTTAGACGGGTCGTCCCTGGCCCCCTTTTTAAAAATAGGGACGACCTCCGCCCCTTTCCACGATTCCGGAATAGGAGCTCCCCTACTAATGGCATTGATCAAACAGCAAATAAATTTGCCCCAATTCGGAATATCCAAACGCAGCAGATCCCCGGGGATACCGTCTAAGCCGGCTGCTTTTTGGGGCCTAATGTTGCCAATTGCATACTCGACTTCTTTGATCGTAAAAGCAGAATCTGCCGAATTTACCCCCCAGTCATTGAGTGTCGTGATTGTGCCTAACGTGTCGATTTCATAGTCTACGCTTCTTATTGGGAGGTCGGGAGTTGCTGACGCCACCCCCCGCACCACATCATCATTAGAGGTGGCTATGGGGGAAGCTTCAAGAATGTCCCCAGTGTGGCTAGCATACAATTTAGTAAAATGATCGACCCAAGCTTGACTTGTGATATTGCATGTGATGAGTTCGCTGTCGGGTCTTGTTTTAGCTCTAATTGCATCCCAAAAACGCCTTGAATCTTTCCCCAAGCTGGCCTCTTTTAAGGAGCACCAGTATTCAAGCTCCCACTCCTTTCTAGCGCTTGCGAGGGTTTTCTTATATGATGTCCTAGCTCCCTGAATTGCTCCTTGATTTTTGCTTTTGATGGCCTTAATCAAGAGTGATTTTGCATGTCTACAGGCAGATGTATACCAGTCATGTTTCCCCCTAGGGTTCCTAGTGACCTTGTTCTTGACCAGATGTTCCTCTTTAGAAAACACATCCCCAATAGACCTAAGGGTTTCCTCAAAGATGGAAGTGACCCGGCCAGGGGTCGAGAAGGCCGGGTCACTGTTGTCCAACTCCATTTGTGAGGCAATAAGCAATGTGTGTATAGTGTTGAGTTTGGTTTCATCCTTGGAGACCAAACTCCACTTCAGACGTCTCCCACAAGAGGAGACAAAGATTTTGTTAGCTGCCTTAGGAGATGTTTTGATCCTATCGTTGGGCCAGGGATTCCTAAGGGACAAGGAAAGTGAATTATGGTCGCTTTCAACGGTGGACAAAACAACCATATCCTGGACAAAACCCCAGAGAAAGTGATCTAACATGATATAGTCGATCCTTGAGGTGCAATTAGGTCTGTTAAAAGTGGCCGCGCCCATAGGATCTGAGCGTGTGCGGCCATTGGCAGCTCTCAAGCCGAACTCCAGCGTTAGAGCATTCAACTGGATCGCAGTTGCAGACCATCTTTTAACCGGGGGGATGGCCAAAGACGGGATGCCCCATCTTTCGTCATCCTCAGCCGGGTCAGAAGCGTCATCCTGAATCAGGGGCTCGTAGGTACAATTAAAGTCGCCCGCGACCAGAACTTTGGCTTGGACTGTATTTTCTCTCAATATCATGTCAAGAATGGAAACTGTCTGAGACGTAGAGCCACACTTAGCACCTCTGGCATATACATTAAATACATCAAGAATAAATCCCCTTTGGGGACCTCTCAGGGAGATTCCTAGGATGTCTGGACAATTAATTTGTTTTGCATCTATACGAAGATTTAGAGCAATACTTATCCAAATGAGTAGGCCTCCAGAGGGACGGCCTATCCCATTTCTAGCAAGAACTGCAGGGACAAAATAGGTGACATAACCTACCCGGTGTGAAGGTTCTAAACTCCAGGTCTCTTGGAATAAACAGATCGAGTGTGCCTCTACTAAGGCATTCCACTCCGGAAGGCATAATTTCCTGTGGATACCAGCAAGATTCCAACTTAGAATTTTTAGAGTACCAAGAGGATCGTGGACAACATTTTTTTGGGCACTTTGGTGGACAATAGAGGGCGTGAATAGAACGGGGGGCACAAGCTCAGTGGAGAGCTTAGGCGGTATGCTCCCATGCCCTGTGGTCACAGTGGAGCATGGGCTTAGAGCAGAGGCCTGCGGAGTTTCTTGAGCAATTAATTTTGGGGATGAGCCAGTCTTGGTGGAATCAATACTGTTTTCAGAGACAAAACTATCTAGGGGCTGGGATAATTTAGGGCTATCGAGTTCAATGACCTCAGGGCCATTTACTGAACCCAGTGATGGTCAATCCACTTCCTCTAAACAGCTAAATCTGTTAGTGAGTGGTAAGCCTCTCCAGCCAACAGAGAGAGCTGCGTCTCTGCCCTCGTAATCCGGCCAATCGCTCCGCTCCCTTCTTAAATTCCAGTTGTTTATTTGTGGCATGTTCCTATCAGGGATGTCGGCCCAATAGTTTGTGGGAGGATAAAAGGAAGAGAGCCTTCTCACCTTTATTCCATCGTACTTAGGCCACATGCCACGACGGCAAATGTAATCCGCCGTACGTGGATTGTCAAAATTAACTATGATGCAGTCCCCTTGGCTTGTTTTCTTCTCGCTTCCCACCCAAGGGGCCCTACGCACCATTAGGATCCTACTACCACAGGAGGGTGGGAGCGGTCTGTTGGTATTGAGCCAATACTGGACCTTGTTTTTTAGGGCCCACGTTGGTTCCTCGGTTTTTGGCCTTAACTCGGGAACACCGGTCAGGATCACAACATATGGATCTGCATCTGCTGGTAAATGTATGTGGTGCCCGTGCTCCCCCCTGGTATTATCGTTAGGGTGTATTGGCCCTGGGGATTTAGGTAGTGTGTTTTCCGAGATTTTGGCAGGGCCTAGGGGTTTAGGGGGCTCCACAACTTTCTTTAATTGAGCTGGCAGTGGCTTTGATCTTGTATTTAATACATGAGAGGGTGCATTTGCCACTGGCCGCTCCGTTCTCAAAGTTGTGGGGGTTGGTTGCGGTTCCTCATGAGTAGCCAGCCCAACGCCCAACTGGACCCTGGGAGAAACATTCAATGAGGATAACTGTTTTTCAATGTTAGAAAGGGATAGTGCAATGGGTTGCATAAAGTCTTTGATAAGCTCTTCTAATCTAGATAAAAATAAGTTTTTGGCCTCGCAGACTTTGCAACCCTCGCCCAAACTACCAAGGTCACCAAGAGTTGTTATGTTTGTGGGCGGAGCAGTTATATCAGTGGCTGAATTGGGTAGGTTACTCTGCTTAAGTATGCTTTTGCTTTGCACCCGAATAGGCGGGATTTTTTTCTTGGGTTTACCATTGCATTTTTCCACCTCCCTAGGCTTCTTCCGTTTTGGAATGGCGCCCTCCCTCTTCCCCCTTGAGTGGTTAACAGTGGGAAGCTCCTGCCTTGGACTGATGAAAAGATCGGGCGTCTTCTCAAGAGCTTCGCTTGAGTGCATGTCCGAAAGAGCCAATGAGGCCGAGAGATCCACCGTGTTTGGCACGCCATGAGTTTCAGCCTGGATTTCGATAAGAGGTCTAAGGTCCCTAGGGCTAGTGGGTGTCTTGGCTAAAGCCAAAGGGCCTATAGAGGAACGCCTTGCTAGGGCCAAATCCTGAGATACCCTCCGCTCCAAGAGCGATATGCCTTGGTTGATGGCTTCATTTGCCCTGATGATGTACTGATCAATTGGGCCAGATGTATGTACATCCCCATGTGCAGTTTTACTCCTAGAAGCCCTCGGCATCCTATCACAACTACTAAAAATGTACACTATACAAACTAGAGCTAGTCAACTAGGCAAAAAACGATAGTATGGTACTTAGTGTGTATATTAAAGATGGCAGAGCAAAAACGCCTGTCTAAAATGTAAGAGGGGGGGCCCAGTCCAGTCTGACCCGGTCTTTAACGGGCTTAAACGGGCCCGCCCTTGGCCCGGGCTTCGCCCGGCGTCCCGCTCGCGTCCCGCGACGCGGGGAGTAGCGCTGACTTTAATGCGCCTCCGGGCGCCAGGTGGATGACGCTGTGTCCGGTGAAGGCCCCCGAGGAGTCTGGGAAATGGAGTCCGCACTCGCCCTCCCTCCGCACTGCGGCCGCGAGATCCAAAACGCGGCGGCGGGAGGGGGGGGGGGGGGACTGTGCAGAGGCTGGAAAGATGCTGGAGAGTTGCAGAAAGTCAGGGCCAGCAGGTAGGACCAGTGAATGTAAGGGAAACGGCAAATACAACACCCGCTCCACCGGGAGTAGCGCTGACTTTAATGCGCCTCCGGGCGCCAGGTGGATGATGCTGTGTCCGGTGAAGGCCCCCGAGGAGTCTGGGAAATGGAGTCCGCACTCGCCCTCCCTCCGCACTGCGGCCGCGAGATCCAAAACGCGGCGGCGGGAGGGGGGGGGGGGACTGTGCAGAGGCTGGAAAGATGCTGGAGAGTTGCAGAAAGTCAGGGCCAGCAGGTAGGACCAGTGAATGTAAGGGAAACGGCAAATACAACACCCGCTCCACCGGGAGTAGCGCTGACTTTAATGCGCCTCCGGGCGCCAGGTGGATGATGCTGTGTCCGGTGAAGGCCCCCGAGGAGTCTGGGAAATGGAGTCCGCACTCGCCCTCCCTCCGCACTGCGGCCGCGAGATCCAAAACGCGGCGGCGGGAGGGGGGGGGGGGACTGTGCAGAGGCTGGAAAGATGCTGGAGAGTTGCAGAAAGTCAGGGCCAGCAGGTAGGACCAGTGAATGTAAGGGAAACGGCAAATGTAACAGTTGCGCATTCAAGGATGGTATTGATTGTTCAATAAAGTTTTTTAGAAAATAAAAAAAAAAAAAAAAAAATGAAACACCACCATCCGGTCGTAAGTTTCTGTTAGTGGCCACCTGGCTCGTGTGGATTTGTACAATTAAATGCGGAGTACAGTATGGGCTATATTGATTCTTTAGATTGTCTCAATGAAGCCGTCAAATAAGCAAACAGGGTGCACGCGCGCAGCGCGTGTGACATACCAGAAACGCCGTGATCGTTTTCAGGGAGCGGTTGGTAATTCCTGTTGCTGCCAATGACTTCTCTCGTCGCAGGCGTAATGTAGTGATTCTGCGATATGTGGGGGACGAGTGAATGGAATCTCAAAACCCCGTAGGCATAGCGGGGAAGAAGAAATGAATCCAAGTATTTTGCCAACGAGCGTTGAGGATTGGCTCGGTGGACCGTAACAAGGGAGCGGATACAAAGTGTCGTTGTTGAACCACGGCTCCAGGTAAGCGATGATTCCAGGGAGGATCGACGTGCAGGCGGGGGATCTGTTGGGTGCAGTGGTACATGGTGGGTTTCCGGAAGGTGAAGTGGATGCAGCGATGGTCGGTCCAGTGGAGTTTGTTGGTGTGGTTGAAGGAGTCATGGGAGCTTGCGGAGAAGATGGGGTCAAGCGTGTGGCCGGCTGAGTGGGTGGGTGTGGTGACGAGTTGTCGGAGTCCGAGGTTGTCGATCAGGGTGGTGGATTTGCGGTCGTTGTTGTTCTCGATGTGGAAGTTCAGGACCCCGAGAAGGATGTAGTCTGTGGAGGCGAGGGCGTGTGTACTGACGAAGTTGGCGATGGAGTCGCTGAACTGTGGTCGGGGTCCAGGGGGTCTGTAGACGAGGGTTCCTCTGAGGGTGGTGTTGGGATCGACATCAGCCTTCCCCCCAATCCAGCCTTTCACCACACCGCCTTCCTCTTCCCCATTCCAAATCCCTTTACCCAAACCTGGCCCAAGCAGACGCGAACGTGAGCACGCAGTCGCACAAACATTCACATGTAGCACACCTCCCCCAAACGCAGCAAAAAATTCAAACATGCAGCCACCAAACAGACCCTCACTACCCTCACCAGCACCACCACACACATACCCACAGAGCCCACACCAATAGACACAGCCCATACACAACAACAGGGACAGCCATGACAGAGACATACATTCCCTCTACCTCTCAAAGTCCACCCCTTGTCATACCACTACCCCAGGCTCCCTTGGAAATCCCTGTTTTCCCTTGACCTTTCCTCTGCCACAGCCACTGCCCCTACCTCCCATACTCGATCCAACCCCTCCCAATAAAAACCCTAGCCCTCCCAATGGACATAATTGAGGTGCCTGGACTGCCCTAGAGATGTCCCTTTGTGAGAATGTTCCCTGGCAGTGCAGATCAGGCAAGTGTTTTGACACAGCATGGTACTGTGGCACATTTCTGACCTTATGGCCTGGCCGTTGCCTATGTTTAATTTGATGAATCATTTCATCAGTTCATTAAAAACATTTCCAGTTTGGAAGATATTGGTCCTGCCGATATTTTTCAGACTATTTGATGTTGTATAGTTAGTGATGATTAAGAACAGTTGTGTTTGTTTGATCCCTGATTGCTGATTGAGTTGAAGTGGTTAGTATGATTTGCCCTTGGAGTCAGTGCTGGAGTCAGACAGGGCAAGGGTGAATGTTGGATAGATGTCTATGTAGGTTGATATCCAAATGGGGCAGACATTGCATTGGGTGACATAATATGTTGTAAGTATTTCATCTTTACCTGGTCACTGTCAACATAATTGAGCTTGCCCTTCTTCCTATGTTGTAGGTTGGGTATGTGTTTGGTGTATTTTAGTTAGATATTTGTGTATCCACACATCCCTTTGTGTAGTTCTGCATGGACATGTGCCCATTTTGCAGTGTACAGCTACTTCATCTAGATGTGTGCCACATGCTGTAAGTGCTGTGTTTGCTTTCATACGTTGCACTTACCCATTGGCCAACACACACCTGGCACTTGGTTACGCTATTGGTTGCCCCTGATATACTTCAGTTCCCAGGTCCAGTTCACATGGTGTTAGTCCTACATGTGCGAAATGTAGTGTGCATCAGTACCCCAGCCTTTGTGTGTTGCCCCTGATAGAGGCCTAGCTATCCGGCAGAGAGTGTTTCCATTGTGCCCTTAGAATGTTTCTCCCATGTAATCACATAAAGTGATATTGCCTTTTGATATGGGATATGTGTGAGTGGACTACAGAGATGTAGCTGAGAAGGTGTGTTTATCTTTGAGGACACATCCATACTGTTGTTAGTTTGACCTCACGACGGGAGCAGGGATGTGTGCATTGTTATCGTGTCATATTCACTGAGGCATCTTGGTTAGAGTTGGAATTCCAAAGCCTCTTGGTAGTTGTAGTCAGTTCAATGTGACTTTATCAAGACATGAAAAATAGTAAGCTGCACGACTAGTGAAGATAAGTACTGCCATGGAAGAGAAATGAGAAAGGTCAAGTGTTATGTGTGACAGAGATTGATAGGTGGGATGTTGTGGGGGAGGAGGTGTTGTGGTACACATATAATAGCGGACATCACTCTCACTTTGAATGAAATGCTGAAACATGCTCATTTGTGTACGGTGTGCTTGTGCAGTACCAATGTTTGGGCCTGGGAGGGCATTCTACAGCTTTGTTTTTACGTGTACAATCATTGGGGACCCCACCTCCCTTGCCTGGTCCATGGCGCGGCATCTTTTTGCAAAGATGTCAATGGAAACTGGTAGTTGTGTGACACCACCAATTTCGTCCATGGCGATGTCTATTTTGGATGTCATAAAGAAGTTACAGCAGCGACATGATGGGTAGGATGGACTCCATGTCCGCACTGGATGTGTGGAGGAGAGTAGAGGTGAGTTTCGCCCTTATATCTCTCCCTTTCTGCTGTCTCAGATGCCGTGGTTGGACCACCACGCTTCTTCCAGCTGTGAGGCAACTCATAATTGGGCAGGCGATCTCACGTACGTTTCAAGCCTCATACAACCTAATTGGACCGCTCCATGATGGCCGGCGGTGTCAATGGTGGGGCAGCGTGGCAGCAGTAGTCCTCACACAGCCAAAACACCCAACTCATAATAGGGCGGTCGGACGGCCGAGCCTACCGCGCCCGCACTGCCGGCGCGGCAGTCCATGGACCACGAAACTCATAATCAGCCATTTAGACATTTAGTGGGACAAGGGATGTAGATTTACTAAAACTCCTTCTCATATTATATTACATATGAAGCTTTAGAATGATTCATTGCAAAATTAAATGCCCCTATTGGCTGCCCTGTGTCTACTCCCTTTACCTATGCAACAATTACCTTGAGGTCACTGACTGATGCACTGGCACTAATTAAGAGACATCTCCTATCCCGAGCAGCCTGGATGGGATTCCTGGAGCTGTCTTTAAAGATAATCCTTTTCAGTGGGGTTACATTTTATGTCATCTATCGAGGAGTTTATATAATCTGGGAATAATTCCATGGCCTTGGAAAGGCTTCTTTTTAGAAGTGACAGGTTTGGCTTTGAGCCTTCTGGCTTCCTTCCTTGACCGGAGGGAACAGAGGGTCAAATTGGGTGAATATCTATCTCCATCCCTACCTGTGCAATGTGGGGTCCCTCAGGGGTCGGCCTTAAGTCCAACCCTTTTTAACATCTATGTGACCCCACTTGCCAGGCTAATAAGATCTTATGGGATGGAGGTGGTATCATACGCTGATGATACCCAGATTATGGTGTCACTCTCCCACTCGGGCAGTACCTCCGCTCTCAGCTTTAGGAACTGCATGGAGGCAGTTTCTCAGTGGATGATCTATAATTCACTAAATCTGAACGGGGAAAAAACCGAAGTCCTTGTTTTTGGTGGAAACAGGGACATTTGGTCCTCTGAGTGGTGGCCCCCTTCTTTGGGTGTGTGCCCTGTACCTACGGACTTGGCTCGTAATCTGGGAGTTATGATCGATCCCGTTCTCTCCATGTCTCAGCAGGTTAATAGGACGGTTGCCACCTGTTGGGGCATTATCAAGATCCTTAGGAAAATCAGACATTATTTGGCTCCGCATGCTCGCAAACAGATTGTTGTTGCATTGGTCGCCTCACGGCTTAATTACTGCAATGCTCTCTATGCCGGCATAAATAAGGGCCTTGTGCAACGTTTGCAAACAGCCCAGAATGCGGCAGCCAAATTTGTGCTTAATGCTCCTAGGCTTTTTTCCGCTACTGCTGCTAGGAAGAGTTTGCATTGGCTTCCGATTCAAGACAGGATTGTTTTTAAGATTCTTTGCATGACCTACGGGGCTTTATCTGGCGATGGGGCTGAGGGGGTGAAGGACTTGTTGGTACCTTATGTCCCTGGCAGAGACCTTCGATCTCTGAAAAAGAACCTGTTGTCAGTTCCCCGCTTTCGAAGAGTTAAATGGGGAGGGAGGGCCTTTTCGTCTCTAGCCCCAAAACTGTGGAATACCCTCCCCACTGAAATCAAAACTCAATATACTGTCCTTACGTTTAGGAAGGCATTAGAGACATGGCTCTTTGCCAAGGCTTACCCGTAATTTGGTTCCTGGTCTGTTTTGATCTTTTTGGGTTAGGCGCCTTGATGCCTTTGAGCTTAGTCGCGCATTATAAGTCTTCTTTCATTCATTCATTCATTCATTCATTCATTCATTCATTCACACCAGCTGCATACACTTAACTTTACCCATAACTTCCTGGATTGCACTCGGAGGGAAAGCTATTTGTAAAGTATCTGCTTGAAAAACTGTTGACATCGGTGTTAGAAAGGAGACTGCTCAATCATAGCTGACAAGTTTTAGAGTGCTAATGTGTGATATTTCCATGTTTTGCGTGTGTTTACACACATGCACAAAAAACAGCACTTAAAGCCACAGAGCAAGCTTTTCTTACACACCCTGAGTATTACACACCCAACCGGAGTGCAAGCTCATCTCACACACAAACTGAGTATATCGCATGCAGTCACAGTGCAAGCGTCTCTCACACACACACATCTAGTATAACACTTGCAGCTGTAGTGCAAGCTTCTCGCACACACAAACTGAGTACATCACAAGCAGCCATGGTGCAACCTTTCCACAAACACCTCCACTACATCACATGCAACCACAGAGCAAAGCAGTACATTTCAGCAACAGGGAAAGCTTCCCTTGCACACACTCACACACCTAGGGCTCGATTCACAAAATCAATCTGAGACAAAAGTCTAACTTTATGAGTTTTGGTATTCACAGAGGTCCTTTACGAGTCAGATCTTTCCGTCCTCAGTCGGCCCGGAATCTCCACACCCGGGCCAGAATATGCACAGTCGGCATTGAATCTCCGGTTCGGGCTGCAATCTCCGGCTCAGTCTGGATGAAGTGTAATCAATGGTCCAGAACGCAACTTTGAACAAGCATTGGCATAGCCAATAGGTCTCGCTTTTGGGACCTTTTAAGTATTTAGTTATGCAGCACAATATCCTTGGTGCAACAACATCAACTGTTGCATAGCTAAGAACTTATAAGGTCCCAAAGGTGAGACCTATTGGCTATGCCAATGCTTGTTAAACTTGGTAACACTGCCTGGACATTGGTTGCACCTCATTAGTAGTTTCAAGTTCATTTATGTATGATCTTGGAACTCCAAAGAGAGCCACATAATTTGAAAGGCCAACAACATATATAAGAAAAACATTTGTGCAGCATAATTTCTACAATCATAAGCAAAAGCTGACAATAAAATATCTCCAAATACAAAACATTAGAATATTTTATAGAATAGGAAATCGTTAAAATATCCTTTATGCCCTTAATACTGTATAACAACAGGTTACCTCATTAGTACCAGTGTAACAATCAAATACAGCAATAAGCAACAGAAAGGTGACCTGTCCAGCTTTCCAAACGCCTTTCACTGAGCCGCAAGATGTGTTGCTGCATTTTTTGTAACTTTTGGAGCTGGAATTTATTTTTGTTGTTGTTAATATCTGCCGATTATGCAGAAGATGATGGATTATGTGGCAAATGTGACAAATCTATAATTATGCAAAAATGGCTGCAGGCGCATAATTTCAGTGGCCCTGGCCTGATTATAAGATACCGCAATAATCATGGTTCAGTGTGCATCTCAGGACTCTGGGCCTCGGTGCCACTGCACCTCCTGCACAAATGGATGCAACGTCCCTGCCTCCTTTGAGAGAAACGGGATTTGTATGGCATTCTGCCCTGGCCGCTTTGGTATCACAAAGTAATTGACCTTTAGGGTTTTAAATGACATTACTATAGGCCAGAAGTCTTTGCCTGGCGCCCTGGTCAGTCAGTCGTTACAAAAGACACACCAATAGTACCCATTGATACCGAAATATAATACCAGTTTGACGATATTGGAGACCCCTGAAGGGTTTGGTTCTTAGAGCTAAGCCTTCCTTCCGACTCGACTGTGACTAGTGTCTCTCTTTGAATTTGTTGTCTGACCGCTGACACTTAGTCCACCGCATCCCACGTAGACGCTGCAGCCATCTTTTGAGAGAGGTAGAGAGAGGTAGAGAGAGAGAGGTGCAGAGAGGTAGAGAGAGGTAGAGAGGTAGTAGAGAGGTAGAGAGAGGTAGAGAGGTAGAGAGAGGTAGAGAGGTAGAGAGGTAGAGGTAGAGAGAGGTAGAGAGAGGTAGTAGAGAGGTAGAGAGGTGTAGAGAGGGAGATAGAGGTAGAGAGGTAGAGAGAGGTAGAGAGAGGTAGAGAGAGGTAGAGAGAGGTAGAGAGGTGTAGAGAGAGGTAGAGAGAGGTAGAGAGGTAGCGAGAGAGGTGAAGAGGTGTAGAGACATAGAGAGAGATAGTCCGTATGGCCCTGCTTGTTAGGTCTGAGATCTTCAGAAGGATAGATACCTAAGCAGTGACCCCACCATGAAAGAGTGTCGTCACCAGGTGAGCAGAGGGCAGTGTTTATCCAGGGTGCCTCCTAGTGCTGAAGAATGCCTCGCTGGGGGGTGAGGGTGCGACCTCCAGGAGGTGTGCACTTATGGTAGTTACTCAAAAGGTCTGACGACCACATTGGGAGGGGTACTGTAGGAAGTTCAGTTACTGACACAAACCAAAGTGAAATATAGCCTCCCTCGGGAGAATGCCCAGTGGTGCCCCATTAACGTGATGGCAGTAACTACTGGGGAGAGCTGGAACTGGACCATACCCCGGGAAGTGCATAGGGCACGCTGGGACATTGCAATACTGTTCACTTTAAGGTACAGGGGCCACAGAAGGTGCCAGCTGCGGCCCGCTAAGGAGAGGTCCCGGCGGTAAGTGCTTCTTCATGCACCTCGTTTAGTTTTAGGAATCCTTCCTTAAAGCAGGAAGTGCAAATCCGTAAAGAAGAAAGAAAGATACAACGGCGGGCAGAAGATTGAAAGAGGGGACGTGTTTGAGGTGCGCATTGTAAATGTATGCTAACAGTGTCCACACCTTGTCAGCTGTAGAGTTTAGAGAGGGAGTTCAGGAGCCTGGAAGCCCCCTGGGAGGGAAGGGGGCAGTCAGACGCTCCATAAATCCTCCTAAAATAACAAATCGGATTACTGGGCCGCGCTCCTTAGGAAGAAGGGGTTGCCATCAGGCGGCATTTACAGCAAACCCAACACACGAGAGAGTCGAGCTGCGCTCTTACCTGTAACTAGAGAAGGGGTCTTCTTCTGTGCACCAAGCCGATCAAATGTCCGATTGACAATTAATGCAGAGGCTGTGGCTTAATGGCTAAAACGGCTGACTTTAAAGCTGGAGAATCAGGTTCGAGTCTGGAGGGAGGCTCGAACATTATGTGATTTTGAGTAAATCACTTAATCTACCCATGCCTAAAACGAATGTTTCCATCTGTAATGCAACTCGCGCTTGAGTAAAGTGCTCTGATACCTTCGGTCGAGCTCACGCCTATGTAAATCTGCAAGAAATAAATGTGTACAGGATCGCAATGTGGAAGGAGCTTTGTCTCGTTAATCCCACAGATGCACATTGGCGGGGGTGCTGACAAAAGCATGAAACGTAGCAACGGGTGGTAGGTGGTGTAGGGACGGTGAGCGAGCTGAAGCAAAACAAACAAGTGGCCGCGCAGCCGCGAAAGTGATCGCATCGCGATCAAACATCAAAGTGAAAGTGAAAGTAATCGCATCAAGCGCTGCGCGCGCGGCCGCACACATGCACTGTAGGTCTAGGCTGGCCTGGTAGCACTTTTTGGAGCCCTCTCAAAAAGTCTCGACAGACCAGCGCATGCGCTGGATCAGGCGAGACCTAAAAAGGAACATTAGAAACGTGAGATATATAGTAGAGGAGGTCATGAAAATCTGTTTGGGCAGGGAAAGGGATGTGACCAGATACTACATCACATCCCAGAAACGTTTGTCCTTTGCATCATGGTATATGTAGTCCACAATTTGCCATCCCCTCAGTGTTGACTACAGTGTTACTACAAACTTTGGTGTAACACTACAGTCAACACTGAGGGGAGTGTAGTTGCTCACACACGCCGATAAAGCTCTTCACAAAATCGAACCAGCATACCTGAACCAACACATCAACTTCTACCAACCCACCAGACAACTTTGGTAGGTCTCTCTGGGTCCTGCATGAACCCCTCGCATCAAGCAGACCAGATGAATCTTCTCACACATCACTGCAAACGCCTGGAACGACCTCCTAAAACTCCTCAGAACGACCCCCTTCCTCCTAGGCTTCCGAAAAAAGCTGAAAAACTGGCTCCCCCAGAAAAAAACAGGCATGATTCCATACTCCCACCTTCTCAGACCCTCGCCCTTCTCAGTGCCTGGATACCCTCACGGGTGATTAGCCAAGATTTACAAATCTGCATAACATAACATAACACACATCCTAAGTATAATACACACAGCCACAGTGCAAGCCTCTCACACACACAAACTGGGTACATCACATGCAGCCACGGTGCAAGCTTTCCACACACCCTGATTATAACACATGCAGCCACAGTGCTAGCTTCTCTCACACATAAACTGTGTACATCACATGCAGTCACAGTGCAAGATTTCCACAAACACATCCAGTGTATCACATGTAACCACAGTATAGTTAAGTTCATTGCAGCCCCAGTGAAAGCTTCCCTTACACACATTGTGAGTAAAACACACAGTCACAGTACAAGCCTCCCACACCCCAAGTACAGCTTATGCAGCCTCAATGAAATAGCAACTCACACACATAATGTGAAAAGCATATAGACCAACAGTAAAAGCTTCCCTAACACACATTCACCACGTACGAAAAATGTAGACAGTTCCTCTGTTACAGCACATGCAGCCGTGGAGCAAGTGTCTCTGCACTAACAGTAGAGCGCAGCCCGCTATGTTACAAGCGTCTTTTGAAAACACAGAAAGAGTACAGTACATGTAGCCACAGTGCAAGCATCCCTCATACACATGAGTGCAGAGCATGTAGCCACATTGAAAGCTTCCCTCATACACTTGAGTACAGCACACATAGCCACAGTACAAGCTTCCCTCATGCAAATGATTACTGCGCATGTAGCCACAGTGCAGGTTCCCTCATACACAGGAGTCAAAGGCACACAGCCACAGTGCAAGCTTCCCTCATGCAAATGATTACAGTGCATGCAGTCACAGTGCATGCTTCCCTCATACACAAGTACAGCGCAAGCAGCCATAGTGTAAGATTCCATCATACTCAAGTACAGCATATGCAGTCACAATGCAAGCTTCCCTCATACACGAGTACCACACATGTGGACAAATAACATGTTCCCCCCACAACCGCACACGCAAAGTACAGCAAATTCAGTCACAGTACACACTGTACGTGTAAAATGAGTAGAGCAGTAGCAACGCAAGATTCCTGCACATAGAACGAGTACAGTCCAGGTGTCACAAAGACTCTTTCACACACAGTACAGTACGGAGGCAGTGCAAGCTTCCCTACACTACCAAGAGTACAGGTGTCTCTCACACATAGTACTGGTACAGTACAGACAGCAGGACAGGAGTACAGATGTCCCTCGCACATAGAACTGGTACAGCACAGGAGCAGCAGTGCAGGAATCCCTCACATGTAGTACTGGTATAGCACGTACAGCAGTACAAGAGTCCCTTACACGCACCAAGTGCATAACAGAAAGCAGTACAGGTGTCCCTCACACATAGAACTACTACCGTACAGGCAGCAGCACAGGAGTGCCTCGCCCATAGAACTGGTGCAGTACAGGCGTCCCTCGCACATAGTTCTGTTATAGCATGTACAGCAGCACCTCACATGTACCCAGTGCACAACAGAAAGCAGTACAGATGTCCATCGCACATGGAACTGGTACAGCACAGGCAGCTACAATGACAGACTTGGGACAGACACACTCCTGAATAGGCTCTGTTCAGTGAATGCAACATGAACCCGGAAGTGCCAGCACAGGCCTGAGGAGGAGTCACACAGACACTCCCACTTCACACAAACAGAGAAACGAAACTTAACTTCACCTTCCCGCATTTCTGGGATCATGGCCGCAGCAGCTCAGGTCAGGAATCTCAAAGAGGAGGCCACTTGTTCCATCTGTTTGGAATATTTTACTGACCCTGTGATTATTGACTGTGGACACAACTTCTGCCGCTCCTGCATCACTCAGAGCTGGGAGGGGAGAGATGAAAACTTCTCCTGTCCACAGTGCAGACAAATATCTCTTAGGAGAAGCCTCCGACCCAACAGGCAACTCAGAAACATGGTGGAAATGTTAAAACAGCTTCACCTGCCCCCCGTGGAGCCCCCACGGGAGAATCTGTGCAAGAAACACGAGGAGAAACTGAGGCTGTTCTGTGAGGAGGATCAGTCACTCATCTGTGTTGTGTGCGACAGATCCAACGAGCACAGGTCTCACTCAGTGACGCCCATAGAGGAAGCTGCCCAAGAGTACAAGGTATGTGTGCAGCAGCGCAGGATTAACTCGTCAGACTCAGGTCCATTTGTGTGTGTCAGTCACAACCTTAGGTTCACAGGTAGTACACAGAGGATGCAGAAAAGCACAAGGTGTATCAGTCACAGCCTTGAGTTCACAGGTCGCACACATAGAATGCAGAAGAGCACAAGGTGTGTCAGTCACAGCCTTCGGTTGACAGGTTGTACACATAGGATGCAGAAGAGCAAAAGATGTGTTAGTCACAGCCTTGAGTTCACACTCTCTCTCAGCAGGTGCCTACTCATCACCTACTTCTCTCCCTCCACTCACATCTCATCGTCCCTCTCAGTACATGGCTAATCATCGCCCTACTCCTCTCCATCTACTCACTTCTCATTGACTCTACTCACCTCTCATCGATCGCTCTCAGTACATGCCTACTCATCACCCTACTCCTCTCCCTCTACTATCATTGCCCTGTCAGTACATGTCTACTCATCACCCTACTCCTCTCCCTCTTCTATCATTGCCCTGTCAGTACATGCCTAGTCATCACACTACTCTTTTCCCTCTACTCACCTCTCAGTACATGCCTACTCATCACCCTACTCCTCTCCCTCTACACACCTCTCATTACTCCTCTCAGTACATGCCTACTCATCACCCTACTCCTCTCCCTCTACACACCTCTCATTACTCCTCTCAGTACATGTCTACTCATCGCTCTACTCCTCTCCCTCTTCTAGACTATCATTGCACTCTCAGTACATGCCTACTCATCACCCTACACCTCTCCCTCTTCTAGACTATCATTGCACTCTCAGTACATGCCTACTCATCACCCTACTCCTCTCCACCTACTCACTTCTCATTGACTCTACTCACCTCTCATTGTTCGCTCTCAGTACAAGCCTACACATTACCTTACTCCTCTTCCTCTACTCGTCTCACATCGGCCGTTTGTAGTAGATGCCTACTCATGACCATCCTCCTCTCCCTTTACTCACCTCTCATCCCCCCTCTCAGTACAGGTCTACTCATTACCGTACTCCTCTCCTTCTACTGATCTCTCATCGTGCCTCTCAGTACATACCTACTCATTACCCTACTCTGCACCCACTACTCACCTCTCATCACCCCCTATCAGTACATGCATACTCATCACCATACTCTTCTCCCTCTACTCACCTCTCCTCGCCATCTCAGTATATGACTACTTATCACACTACTCCTCTCCCTGTACTCACCTCTCACACCCCTCTCAGTAGATGCCTACTCATCACTCTACTCCTCTCCTTCCACTAATCTCTCATTGTCCCTCTCAGTACATGCCTGCTTATCACCCTACTCCTCTCCCTCTACTCACCTCTCATCGCTTTCTCAGTACATGACTACTCATCAAACTACTCCTCTCCCTCTGCTCACCTCTCATTCCCCTCTAAGTACATGCGTACTCGTCACCCTACTCTACTTCTACTCACCTCTTATTGCCCCTCTCAGTACATGCCTACTCATCACACTACTCCTCTCCCTGTACTCACCTCGCATCCCCCCTCTCAGTACATGCCTACTCATCACCCCACTCCCCTCCCTCTACTCACCTCTCATTGCCCTTCTCAGTACATGCTTACTCATTACCCTACTCCGCTCCCTCTACTCACCTCTCAACACCCCCTCTCAGTGCATGTCTACGCATCACCTTACTCCTCTTCCTCTATTCATCACACATAAGAAGTTCACAGTACATCCCTACTCGTGACCCTACTCCACTCCCTCAACTCACCGCTCATCGCCCTCTCAGAACATAACTACTCATCACACTACTCCTCTACTCACCTCTCATTGCCCCTCTCAGTACATGCCTACTCATTACCCTACTCCTCTCCCTCTACTGATCTCTCATCACCCCTCTCAGCACATGCTTACTCATGACCCTACTCCTCTCCCTCTACTCACCTCTATTCATCCCCTCTCAGTTCATGCCTACTCATCACCCTACTCTTCTCCTTCTACTGATCTCTCATCATGCCTCTCAGTACATGCCTACTCACTACCCTACTCTGCGCCCTGTACTCACCTCTCATCACCTTCTCAGTACATACCTACTCATGACCCTTCACCTCTCCCTCTAATCACCTCTCATCGCCCTTTCAGAACATAACTACTCATCACACTACTCCTCTACTCACCTCTCATTGCCCCTCTCAGTACATGCCTACTCATCACCCCACTCCTCTCCCTCTACTGATCTCTCATCACCCCTCTCAGCACATGCTTACTCATGACCCTACTCCTCTCCCTCTACTCACCTCTATTCATCCCCTCTCAGTTCATGCCTACTCATCACCCTACTCTTCTCCTTCTACTGATCTCTCATCATGCCTCTCAGTACATGCCTACTCATTGCCCTACTCTGCACCCACTACTCACCTCTCATCACCCCCTCTCAGTACATGCCGACTAATCATCCTACTCCTCACCCTCTACTAAACTCTCATTGTCCCTCTCAGTACATGCTTACTCATCACACTACTCTTCTCCCTGTACTCACCTCCCATCCCCCTCTCAGTGCATGCTTACTCATGACCCTACTCCTCTTCCTCTACTCACCTCTCATCACCCCTGTCAGTGCATACCTACTTATCACCCTACTCCTCTCCCTCTACTCACCTCTCATTGTCCCTCCCAGTATATGCCTACTCATTACCCTACTCCTCTTCCTCTATTCACCTCTCAACATCCCCTCTCAGTGCATGCCTACTCATCACCCTACTCCTCTTTCTCTCCTCACCTCTCATTGGCCGCCAACAGTACATGCCTACTCATCACCCTACTCCTCTCCCGCTACTCAACTTTCATCATCCTCTCAATATATGGCTACTTACCACGCTACTCCTCTCCCTGTATTCACTTATCACCCTACTTCTCTCCCTGTACTCACCTCGTATACCCCCCTCAGTACATGCCTACTCACCACCCCACTCCTCGCCCTCTACTCACCTCTCATTGCCCTTCCCAGTACATGCCTACTCATCACCTTACTCCTCTTCCTCTGCTCATCTAACATCAGAAGATCACAGTACATCCCTACTCGTGATCCTACTCCACTCCCTCTACTCACCTCTCATCGCCCTCTCAGAACATAACTACTCATCACACTACTCCTCTACTCATCTCTCATCGCCCCTCTCAGTACATGCCTACTCATTACCCTACTCCTCTCCCTCTACTCACTTCTCATCACCCTTCTCAGTGCATGCCTACTCATCACCCTACTCCTCTCCCTCTAGTCACCTCTCATCGCCCTCTCAGTACATTACTACTCATCACACTACTCCTTTCCCTCTGCCCACCTCTCATCGCCCCTCTCAGTAAATACCTACTCATCACCCTACTCCTGTTCCTCTGCTCACCTCTCACTCCCCTCTCAGTACATGCCTACTCATCACACTACTTCTCTCACTCTACTCACCTCTCATCTCCCCTCTCAGTACATGCCTACTCATCACCCTACTCTTCTTACTCTTCTCATCGGCCACCAACCGTACATGCCTACTCATCACCCTACTCCTCTCCCCCTACTCACCTCTCATCGCCCTCTCAGTAGATGCCTATTCATTGCCCTACTCCTCTCCCTCTACTTACCTCTCATTGGCCCCACTCACTACATGCCTATTCATCACCCTACTCACCTCTCATTGTCCCTTCAGTACATGTCTACTCATATCCCTACTCCTCTCCCTCTACTCACCTCTCATCGCCCACTCAGTACATGCCTACTCATCACCATACTCCTTTCCCTCTACTGCCTCTCATTCCCCTCTCAGTACATGCTTACTCATGACCCTACTTCTCTCCTTTTACTGATCTCTCGTCATCTCTCTCAGCACATGCTTACTCATGACCCTTCTCCTCTCTGTAGGACCTGGGGTCTCCAGGCCCTATGGGGCGGTAACGTGACACGAGCGGTCGGGCCACCAAAGGTCTGTGTGTAAAGCAACCATACAACACGCACCTCACATGGGACAAGGAACACACACAATAAGTGACGCCACACGGTAGGAGTTAAGTAAATACTCAAGTTTATCCAAGCAGATCACGTTAGATACAGTTCATGAGGTAGCAGTACATTTCATAAGCTGGTAATACCACAAATGACATTCATAACATATCAGTACTGCCTGAGGTACAACTACCCTTCACCTAGAGGTACACGCGCGCTTCACTTTCCTGTAGCGCCTTAGGGGGTGATTATGGCGCTATGCGCGCTAACTGGTGACGACCTCAGAACGGGGCATCTAGCACAGAGAGCTACTCCTAATAGATGTCATTTAGCATTTCATTATGGAACATGAATAACAGCGCGCTACTCGTAATCAATAGCACGTAGGACTTCAACATGGGCGTGAATAACAGCGCACTACTCGTAATCAATAGCACGTAGTACTTCAATATGGAACATGAATAACAGAGCGCTACTCGTAATCACTAACACGTAGCACTTCAATATGGCACATGAATAACAGAGCGCTACTCGTAATCACTAGCATGTAGTACTTCAATATGGCACAGGAATAACAGAGCGCTACTTGTAATTATTGACATTGAGCACTTCAATCCGGCACAGGAATAACAGAGCGCTACTCGTAATTATGGACAGTGAGCACTTCAATCCGGCACAGGAATAACAGAGCGCTACTCGTAATTATCGACATTGAGCACTTCAATCCGGCACAGGAATAACAGAGCGCTACTCGTAATTACTGACATTGAGCACTTCAATACGGGGTAGGACAGTCAATGCGCCTCACGAAGCTTTTAGCGGGGAGCGCCCGGGACGGGAGGAGCGAGTCTCTCGGCTCCGGTGCAGTTCGTAGGGCACCGCGCTTCAGAGCAGTCACGGGGGCACAAGGAGAGGATCCCTCGGCGGGGTCTCTCCGTCGCGATGGCAGGGGGGGACTCCCACGGAGAGGGGACCCGGGCTGAGGGTGCGGTGCGGTTCCCAACCAGTAGGGGGCGCACCAGGGGCAATCCCAGCCTCCGGGCTTACCTCGTTCTCGGCGTCAGACGGCGTCCGCTCCAGCGACGATGGGGAAACTCGGCCCCAGGCCTCGCGCACCTTCTCACACAGCTGCGACGGCAGCGGCAGCGGCGGGGCCCCGGGCTTCTCACGGGCCTCGCGACTCTGCAGGGCACTTCTTCCGGCCTCCGGGCCGCGGCGGTGAGCGCGCTGGCTTCCACGTCACAGGGGGGGCTCAAGTTAAGGATGGGGGTTCCGCGCTCAGCGGAGCACGCTGCCGGGGGTCCCAGGCCAGGTCAGGGAGCGCAGGGGTCACAGCGCTAATACCTGGTCGATCCCCGGTGGCTCTTCAATCTGCTTTGCATACGGCTTCAGGGGTCAGTCTGGACACGCAGTCTCAGTGCTTGGCATATAAGTTTTAGAGTTCAATCTGGACACGCAGTCTCAGTGCTTGGCATATAAGTTTGAGAGTTCATTCTGGACACGCAGTCTCAGTGCTTGGCATATAAGTCTCTGTTCTCAGATGTTAGATGAAGTCTTGTTGGCGCAGATGTATCTGGCGCCCTTAAAGGGGTTCTGTTACAGGGGGGTAGGGATGGAGAAGGCGACTAGGTCCTTCCTAGTCAGGCTGGGCAGAGGTTCTCTGGGTCCTCCTACTGCTGGGCAAGATCAGTGGGTTTCACAGGGTCCCTCACTCACTTAAGAAGCAGCACCTAAATCCTGTCACTCTCAGAGGCATAAGTCCCTGGCTAGGCCCTACCGCCTACACTCCTGGTGGATTCTTCCAGCTCTGCTTCACCACACTGGCCAACTCACCACTAAAAGTTCCCTCCCTCACTTAAGTAGCTCTAGGTCAGGTGACCGCTGGCCAAGGCAGCAAAAGAAAAACCACACCTCCCTTCTAGAAGGTTCCAGCACATTCCAGGAGCTTCCCCACTCTACCTATGGGACAAAAAGGCGGGCTGGAGTCGCAACATTGTTGTGGGGTTCCAGCCAGCTCCTGGCAGCTAGGGTGCTACTATGAAAGACCACTCTGCAGTAGCAGGGGTCTGTGGCAGCCATCTTGGGTGAAGGGAGCACCTGCTCCTTAACACTACAAAAACGAAAAAATTCAGGGAAAAAGGGCCAAGTCCAACATAACCCCCTTCCAGCCAAAAGCCAGGGTAGACCGATCAATGCCTTGATGGTCTTCCCTGCTTGGGGCGAGAAAAGGTGGACGCAGGCCCGCAACTGCAGATTCTCTTCCACTCTGGAACCCGATGGTTCCCTCTCAATCCTTCCTGGACCAACGAAACCACCCCACTGGGACTCCCTAGCTAGTTGTGGTCAGGACCGGCCCCTGGGCCATCCAGATGTCTCTGGCCCTCGTGGTCTCGCAGAGTGGGGGGCAGTAGCCCCAGGCCTGTAGTGCCCGATGACCACTCTCCTACTCTTCCTTGCAGTCCTAAACTGCCTCTGGTCCTTCCACCTGGGGTCCACACCCTTAGGCTGATTAGCCTTCAGGGGCGAGGCTCTCCTCCCCCTAACTCTCCTTCTGGGGTTCCTCACCCTACCCTGCGAGGCACCCTCAGACCACCACTGTCTCCTCAGTACAGGGCCTTGACCCTTCAACTGATTCCCCAACCTAGGGTCTAAACCCTTAGGCTGAACCGGTGCCCGAGGCGAGACCTTCCTCCCTCTGCACCCCCTTCCAGATTTCAGCACCCTCCTAACGGGAAAAGTACCCCTGGAAGTCAATTTCGGGGGGACACAGTTAACAGGCGTCCCACCCGCCAGGTCAGGTAACCCCTGAGCCTGGCATCCCAGCCCAGGATCTAAACCCTGAAACTGGGCCAACCCCAGAACCTCAGGCGAGCTGGTTACAGTCGCCCTGGGTCCTCCTGACACTAGGGGCTCCCTTTCCTCAGGCGGCACATCGGGACAGCCTAGGCTCCCAACCTGGGGCTCCCTTGCGGAACTCTCCAGGCCCTGAGACTGCGGTTGGGGCACCTCGGGACACCTCCCGTCTCACTCCTTCCTATGGATAGGTCGTGAGGCCCTACAACCCTCTCTCCCTGGGACCTAGCTGGGCTATCTGCCACCTCCCCCACCTCGCTGGGTTGGAAGAGCCCTGCACCACCCCCTTCAGGGTCACCCACCAATGCCTCCTCAGACACCCTGGTGATGTCATCCTGGGGTAAATAAAATTCCAGCTCCTGCGGAGCTTTCGGTATGCTGCCACCAGTGTCCTCACTGGACACATTCATCTGGAGGGCACGCAACTCCAGCTCTTTCAGCCGAAGCTCGTGCGCCATCTTCATTTCCTCCATTGCCCATTTCTTGTTTTCCCTTTCCTGTTCCAATTTGGCTAGCTCCCACTTTAACTGCCTCTCTTCCCTTCTGTCCTCATACTCCTTTGGAGACGCGCTCCTACTAGATCCTGTCCTACTACTGGCCCCAGAACGTCTCCCTGTGGGCACATTTTCCGACATATCTACATTTAAGATGTCTAGTACTTCCTGGGCGCTCTCCTCCTGAGGTGCATCTGGCGCCTCCTGTCCCTCATCCTCTTTCCCTTCTGGGTGGGCCTCTACCCATGCCCTAATGGCGGTGCGGAGTTCCGGTCCTTTGGCCCTCCGTACCCCAGGCACCCCCATCCCCTGCCCGAACTCCCTCAGTTGCTTCACCGAGTACCCCTCGAGGTCAGCTAACCGGAATTCCATTCTGGCAGGTGGGGACCTAGACACTAAGGAGAAAAATTCCTAGGGGATAGGCAACAGTTCTCAGCTAACCAGGACTCTTGCACTTTCAACCTGGACAGTGGAAATAACAATGCAACAATCAATGGTTTCAGAGCTCTGGAACAATTAGGCGTTTGATTGTGGCGCCCTCCGCCTCACGGAAGGGTGCTGTATGGTCACAGGTCCTAAGGATCCCACCGCTCGCCAACAATGTAGGACCTGGGGTCTCCAGGCCCTATGGGGCGGTAACGTGACACGAGCGGTCGGGCCACCAAAGGTCTGTGTGTTAAGCAACCATACAACACGCACCTCACATGGGACAAGGAACACACACAATAAGTGACGCCACACGGTAGGAGTTAAGTAAATACTCAAGTTTATCCAAGCAGATCACGTTAGATGCAGTTCATGAGGTAGCAGTACATTTCATAAGCTGGTAATACCACAACTGACATTCATAACATATCAGTACTGCCTGAGGTACAACTACCCTTCACCTAGAGGTACACGCGCGCTTCACTTTCCTGTAGCGCCTTAGGGGGTGATTATGGCGCTATGCGCGCTAACTGGTGACGACCTCAGAACGGGGCATCTAGCACAGAGAGCTACTCGTAATAGATGTCATTTAGCATTTCATTATGGAACATGAATAACAGCGCGCTACTCGTAATCAATAGCACGTAGCACTTCAACATGGGCGTGAATAACAGCGCGCTACTCGTAATCAATAGCACGTAGTACTTCAATATGGAACATGAATAACAGAGCGCTACTCGTAATCACTAACACGTAGCACTTCAATATGGCACATGAATAACAGAGCGCTACTCGTAATCACTAACACGTAGCACTTCAATATGGCACATGAATAACAGAGCGCTACTCGTAATCACTAGCATGTAGTACTTCAATATGGCACAGGAATAACAGAGCGCTACTTGTAATTATTGACATTGAGCACTTCAATCCGGCACAGGAATAACAGAGCGCTACTCGTAATTATGGACAGTGAGCACTTCAATCCGGCACAGGAATAACAGAGCGCTACTCGTAATTATCGACATTGAGCACTTCAATCCGGCACAGGAATAACAGAGCGCTATTCGTAATTACTGACATTGAGCACTTCAATACGGGGTAGGACAGTCAATGCGCCTCACGAAGCTTTTAGCGGGGAGCGCCCGGGACAGGAGGAGCGAGTCTCTCGGCTCCGGTGCAGTTCGTAGGGCACCGCGCTTCAGAGCAGTCACGGGGGCACAAGGAGAGGATCCCTCGGCGGGGTCTCTCCGTCGCGATGGCAGGGGGGGACTCCCACGGAGAGGGGACCCGGGCTGAGGGTGCGGTGCGGTTCCCAACCAGTAGGGGGCGCACCAGGGGCAATCCCAGCCTCCGGGCTTACCTCGTTCTCGGCGTCAGACGGCGTCCGCTCCAGCGACGATGGGGAAACTCGGCCCCAGGCCTCGCGCACCTTCTCACACAGCTGCGACGGCAGCGGCGGGGCCCCGGGCTTCTCACGGGCCTCGCGACTCTGCAGGGCACTTCTTCCGGCCTCCGGGCCGCGGCGGAGAGCGCGCTGGCTTCCACGTCACAGGGGGGGCTCAAGTTAAGGATGGGGGTTCCGCGCTCAGCGGAGCACGCTGCCGGGGGTCCCAGGCCAGGTCAGGGAGCGCAGGGGTCACAGCGCTAATACCTGGTCGATCCCCGGTGGCTCTTCAATCTGCTTTGCATACGGCTTCAGGGGTCAGTCTGGACACGCAGTCTCAGTGCTTGGCATATAAGTTTTAGAGTTCAATCTGGACACGCAGTCTCAGTGCTTGGCATATAAGTTTGAGAGTTCAATCTGGACACGCAGTCTCAGTGCTTGGCATATAAGTCTCTGTTCTCAGATGTTAGATGAAGTCTTGTTGGCGCAGATGTATCTGGCGCCCTTAAAGGGGTTCTGTTACAGGGGGGTATGGATGGAGAAGGCGACTAGGTCCTTCCTAGTCAGGCTGGGCAGAGGTTCTCTGGGTCCTCCTACTGCTGGGCAAGATCAGTGGGTTTCACAGGGTCCCTCACTCACTTAAGAGGCAGCACCTAAATCCTGTCACTCTCAGGGCATAAGTCCCTGGCTAGGCCCTACCGCCTACACTCCTGGTGGATTCTTCCAGCTCTGCTTCACCCCACTGGCCAACTCACCACAAAAAGTTCCCTCCCTCACTTAAGTAGCCCTAGGTCAGGTGACCTCTGGCCAAGGCGGCAAAAGAAAAACCACACCTCCCTTCTAGAAGGTTCCAGCACATTCCAGGAGCTTCCCCACTCTACCTATGGGACAAAAAGGCGGGCTGGAGTCGCAACATTGTTGTGGGGTTCCAGCCAGCTCCTCGCAGCTAGGGTGCTACCATGAAAGACCACTCTGCAGTAGCAGGGGCCTGTGGCAGCCATCTTGGGTGAAGGGAGCACCTGCACCTTAACACTACAAAAACGAAAAAAATTCAGGGAAAAAGGGCCAAGTCCAACACTCTCCCTCTACTCACCTCTGTTCATCCCCTCTCAGTTCATGCCTACTCATCCCCCTACTCTTCTCCTTCTACTGATCTCTCATCGTGCCTCTCAGTACATGCCTGCTCATCACTGTACTCCTCTCCCTCTACTCGCCTCTCATCACCCCCTCTCAGTACATGCCTACTCATTAACCAACTCATCTCCCTCTACTTACCTCTCATTGGCCCCACTCACTACATGCCTACTCATCACCCTACTCACCTCTCATCATCCCCTCTCAGTACATGTCTACTCATTACGCTACTCCTCTCCCTCTACTCACCTCTCAACACCCCCTCTCAGTGCATGCCTACTCATCACCCTACTCCTCCTTCTTTACTCACCTCTCATCGGCCACCAACAGTACATGCCTGCTCATCACCGTACTCCTCTCCCTCTACTCACCTCTAATCTCCCCTCTCAGTACATGCGTACTCGTCACCCTACTCTACTTCTACTTACCTCTTATTGCCCCTCTCAGTACATTACTACTCATCACACTACTCCTTTCCCTCTACCCACCTCCATGCCCCTCTCAGTACATACCTACTCATCACCCTACTCCTGTTCCTCTGCTCACCTCTCACTCCCCTCTCAGTACATGCCTACTCATCACACTAGTTCTCTCACTCTACTCACCTCTCATCTCCCCTCTCAGTACGTGCCTACTCATTACCCTACTCTTCTTCTACTCACCTTTTATTGCCCCCCTCAGTACATGCCCACTCATCACCCTACTCATCTCCCCCTACTCACCTCTCATCGCCCTCTCAGTATATGACTACTTATCACACTACTCCTCTCTCTGTACTCACCGATCACAGCCCTCTCAGTAGATGCCTACTCATCACCATACTCCTCTCCCTCTACTTACCTCTCATTGGCCCCACTCACTACATGCCTACTCATCACCCTACTCACCTCTCATTGTCCCCTCAGTACACGTCTACTCATTTCCCTGGTCCTCTCCCTCTACTCACCTCTCATCGCCCTCTCAGTACATGCCTACTCATCACCATACTCCTTTCCCTCTACTCACCTCTCATCCCCCTCTCAGTACATGCTTACTCTTGACCCTACTCCTCTCCTTTTACTGATCTCTCGTCATCTCTCTCAGCACATGCTTACTCATGACCCTACTCCTCTCCCTCTACTCACCTCTGTTCATCCCCTCTCAGTTCATGCCTACTCATGGCCCTACTCTTCTCCTTCTACTGATCTCTCATCATGCCTCTCAGTACATGCCTGCTCATCACTGTACTCCTCTCCCTCGACTCGCCTCTCATCACCCCCTCTCAGTACATGCCTACTCATTACCCAACCCTTCTCCCTCTATTTACCTCTCATTGGCCCCACTCACTACATGCCTACTCATCACCCTACTCACCTCTCATTGTCCCCTCTCAGTACATGTCTACTCATTTCCCTACTCCTCTCCCTCTACTCACCTCTCATAGCCCTCTCAGTACATGCCTACTCATTACCCTACTCCTCTTTCTCTACTCACCTCTCATCACCCCTGTCAGTGCATACATACTTATCACCCTACTCCCCTCCCTCTACTCACCTCTCATTGCCCCTCTCAGTACATGCCTACTCATTACCCTACTCCACTCCCTCTACTCACCTCTCACCATCCCCTCTCAGTGCATGCCTACTCATCACCCTACTCCTCTTTCTCGCCTCACCTCTCATTGGCCACCAACAGTACATGCCTACTAATCACCCTACTCCTCTCCCTCTTCTCACCTCTGATCCCCCTTTCAGCACATGCTTACTCATGACCCTACTCCTCTCCCTCTACTCACCTCTATCCACCCCCTCTCAGTTCATGCCTACTCATCACCCTACTCCTCTCCTTCTACTGAGCTCTCATCGTGCCTCTCAGCACATGCCTACTCCTTACCCTTCTCCGTGCCCTCTACTCACCTTTCATCAGCCCCTCTCAGTACACGCCTACTCATCACCCTACTCCTTTTCCTCCACTCTCCTCTCATAAGCCATGTAGGATAGTAGGATCTGCTTCACATGTTTACCTTTTTGCTGGTGTTTCACTGTTTTTCGACTTTAGTCTGGCTGGGACCCTGCTATTCAGGGCCCCAGCCTAGCTGCTTCCTCTCTAAATTGATTGCATGTACTTTAGGTACACTCCAGATTGGATTCTGGGGTACGCTTATGAGTCCCTAGTAATGGTATACTATGTACCCAGGGCACAGGTACCCCAGAGGCCTACCAGGGGCTGAAGCATGTATTGTGCCACCCCTGGAAAGCCCTCCAAAATGACACCACAGGTCTGCTACTACAGCCTGGTTAAGGTGGTGCATGCACCCCTTACTGAGGTATAGGTTCACAATACCTCCCCTATCACTGTACACAGTAACCTATCAGTCACCCCTATGGCAGGCCTTATCAATCCGGGAGGCAGGGTGCTTGGTTATATGTGAGAGGGTGCCCAAGCATGAGCTGAGCCCCTCTGCAGCCTTCGGAATCTCTTCTCCGGGGCTGTCAGTGGTGCAGCCTGACCATATACTCTTAAGTGCATTATATCTCAAACGGTTAATGCTAACTTTGGACTGACTGCACGGAAACATTTCATGTTTGGTGTCAAACACCTTGGAATCATACCCCCATATCAGTTCTTGATGTGAGGATATGATCCCACCCTTCTAGAGGGAGAGACATGGCAGTACTGGTATACCCTGGAGAAATCTAATAGAGCCCTGGCATCTCAAAATGGATGCTGCAGCCACAGACACGGGTCTGGCCTCCTGCTGCTGACCGAAACTCTGGCAGGGGAGGCCTGGACAATAGGTTTCCTGTCACAGGGAGGTGTAACTACCTCCCAAACAGGATGATGTGTATTGGGGCTGGGTGGGAGCACTCTCTGAGTGCTTTGAAGTCCTGCACTGGGGGCACATTTGGTGTCCCTGTGCATAGTCCAGCTCAAACCGGTTCAGGGACTTCCAGCCCCTGCTCTGGCGCGAAACTGGACAAAGGAAATGGGCGTAGCCACCCCTCTTTCCAAACCCTCCCATAGGTGGGTCCCTAGAGCTAGTCCAACTCCTTTCTTAGGAATAAGTAAGGAACCTCTGTAACCAGAACTTTAGATATCCTGGACGAAACTCTGAAGCTGAATCCTGGAACTTCGACGCTCTACTAACGACTAGAGGACTGAAGAAATCTCCCTCGGGGTCAACGAGTGACTCCCCTGCTTGGCAGGCACCAACGAAGCAATTTGCCGGTCTGCATTTTCGAAGCTCCCGTCGGACTCCGAAGTATTTGCAGCCCAGGAAGAGGATTTCCAGACATTTCAGAGGCCGACCCGGGTCCCCTGCAAAGCTGAGACCCACAGTCCTCGTAAGTAGCGTGGAACCGGAACTCCTGGTCACTGTGCACTTTTGCAAGTGTATTGACTTCTCGACGTCTCTTGAAGTCGTGCTTGGGGTTACTTGTAGCTCCCACCTCGAGCAGAGAATCCACCGAGGATTTTTGGCCTAGTCACCCCGAGTGACCCGTGAGCCGCCATTTTGTGTTTCATCTCGAGGTCCCTTCGCGATCCCTGGTCCATCGACTGGTGTTTCCCTGAGGGGATAACTTTGATTTTCTTTGGGCTTCCCTGGTTGCTCCAGATGTTCCCCGACTCCCAACCAAGTGGTGAGTCCCTCAGACCTTACTGGTCTGCACCGAAGGATCTTTCTCCTTTCTGCGTGGGTTGCTGTTGCCAAGGCTTGTTGTGTCCAATCCGGGCACCGATGCTGCAGCACTCGACATCGTTAATGGGACAGCTCGAATCCAGCTCCTGGTTGTCCTCGGCGCCTCCTGGTCCTCGTGGCTGAAGAGTCAAGCTTCACCTTCTTCACCTGAAATCACCCGACATCGGTAGGCATCCGCCTATCGTCCTCCTGGTCACTGGCAAGTGACCCAGACTCTGTCCCCTCTGCTTTCAGGTTCTTCTCGACTTCGATCCAGGCTTGGATCTCTTCGGACACTTCGCATTTTCCCGACAGCAGCACTTCTTTGCCAGCTCCCATTGAAATCGACGACGCGACCCGACACCATTTGAGACCTATGTACCCGCCTTCCCTGGGTGAAGTAACACGAGTACTCCGGTGCTCCCGTTGGTGTTGACCCTAGAACTTCCTAAGTCCCAAAGGATTTGGTCCTGACTCCTTTCTAAGTGTCCCTAATCTTTAAAAATCTAACCGCGACTTTCCCCATAGAAGCTAACGGGAGCTCGCGGCTGTGTTCACACACTGCAAACGGCCCACGTGGGTCCCCTGTGTCACTGCCTTGGGTGGTGCCTTGGGGTCTCAGCGATTCTACAGGCTCCAGGCCTTGTGTCTAGTTAAGTCGTGGTTCTTATACCGCTGTCTTAGTATATGGTTTGGCTCGTCCCGAGGGCCTGACGTGTATTTGTGCTATTTTACTGTCATATTGGAAGCGTAACTCACCCCCCACCTCCCCTCTCTGTACGTGCCTACTCATCACCCTACTCCTCCCCCTCTACTTACCTCTCATTGGTCCCACTCACTACAATCCTACTCCTCTCCCTCTACTCACCTCTCATTGCCCTCTCAGTACATTACTACTCCTCACACTACTCCTTTCCCTCTACCCACCTCTCATCGCCCCTCTCATTACATGCCTACTCATCACCATACTCCTCTCCCTCTACTCACCTCTCATCCCCCTCTCAGTACATGCTTACTCATGTGTGAGAAGTTGGCCTGGCATATGCTAGTCACTAGTTAAAGTGGCCACCTTGCAGTAGTCCAATTCGACTCTTATGGTAGATGGGTTTAAGACAACCTTTTAAAGAAAGCTACCCTAGTGGTAGCTGTGGAGAGCAGCCTTCAGGCTAAGTCTCAGAGGAATATAAAAGCAGCTTGTTTTACCTTAGATTCTCTTGAATTACCAAATGAAAGGACGCCACACAGGTATATATATATATAAAATATATATGTATTTATTTCTAGACACACTCTACTAATCTCTGTATGAGATTAGAAGTCAGGAACATATGCACAAATCAATGTTTCACAACAAATTAAGCACTTATATGGCTGGGGCCCTAGGGGCGTACCAGACCATATACTAAAAAAGAGGTATAAGAAGAACGACTTGCGAAGGGAGAAGGCCTAAGGTCTTCAGAAGCGCTGGAGCCTCACTAATCCACCCAAGGCAGGTAAGTACAGGACCCACGGGAGACGCATGCAGTGTGAGAACACAGCCGCGGATCCCAATAGACTTCAATGGAGCAAGTCGCGGTTGGAATTTTAAAGTTTTAGGGTACTTCGGGAGAGTCTACAAGCAAGTCACTTACAGGGTAAGTAGTTCGAGGGCCAACACACACAGGAGCACCGGAGTGCAAGAGTTGCCTCACCCAGGGAAGCCGGGTGCATAGGTGTCTTTTTGTGTCGGGTCGCGGCATCGTTTTCAATGGGAGGCAAAGAAGACTTGCTGCTTGTGAAGACTGGAGAAGTGTCCGGTGGAATGAAAGAAGACCTGAAAGCAGAGGAGACAGTGTTCAAAGTCACTTTCCAGTGACCCGGGCCCAGGAAGATGGATGCCCACAGGGTGATTTCAGGTGACTCTTCAGCCACGAGGTCCAGGAGGCGTCAACGACAACCAGCAGCTGGATTTGGAGTGTCCCACAAAGTCTGCAGCTTACTGAGGTGTCGGCAACCGGATTGGAGCCAACAAGCCTTGTCAACAGCAAGTCTTGTTGAATGTGAAGAAAGTCAGCGGTGCAGACCAGCAAGGTCTGAGGGACTCACCCAGCAAGGGTAAGTCAGGGCAGGCCTGGAGCAACCAGGGGAGCCCTTTGGTTTGAGGAAAAAGTCTTCAGGGGACCCACAAGCCAACCGGCAAGGGATCGCGAAGACGCCTCGGGAGGATTCACTTCACAGGAGCCTACGGTCACTCGGGACGAGGTAGGCCACTGATTCTCGGTGGAAATCCTGCTGGAGGCTTGGACCATACATGGTCCAATGCACAAGTTCGTAGAACGTCGGGAAGGGGTTGCACTCAACAATAGTGCACGGTACTCGAGTATTGCTGTTCCTCGTCACTCGTGGGGTCCACTCGCCTCCGTTTTGCTGGGGACTCACAATGGCCGTCGAGAAGTCCGGAAATCGACTTCCGGGGCTGCAGGGACTTCGGACTCCGGCGGGAGCGGGAAAGATTGCGACCGTTGATGGAAAGTTTTGGTGCCTGCCAAGCAGGGGAGTCACTCCTTGACTCCAAGGGAGATTCTTTAGTCTTCCAAAGGTAGTGGAACGTCAAAGGTCCAGGATTCTTCTTGTAGAGCGTCGTCCAGGGATATCTGGTTTGCAATGGCAAGGTTTCCCTATCTTATACTAAAGGAAAGGGAGGGACTAGCTCTATGACCACTCCTATGGGAGAGTCAGGGGAGTGGGTGGTTACACCCACTTCCCTTTGTCCAGTTTCGTGCCAGAGCAGGGGCTGATAGCCCCTGAACCGGTTTGAGCTGGCATATGCACAGAGGAGCCTACTGCTCCCCCAGTGCAGGACTTCAAAGCACGCTAGGAGTGCACCCACCCAGCCCCAATACACTAAATACTGTCTGGGAGGTGGTTACACCTACCTGTAACAGGATGCCTATTGTTGGGCCTCCTCCACTGCGAGTTTCGGTCAGCAGCAGGAGGGCAGCCCAGTGTCTGTGCTGGTGGCATCCATTTTGTGATGCCAGGGCTCTTGAGGATTCTACCGTGTTTCCACAGGAGTTACATGTCTATCCCTCTAGAAGGGTGGGATCATACTCCCACACCAGTTACTGGTGTGGGGGTATGTTTCCAAGGCGTTTGACACCAAACACGACATGTTTTGATGCAGCCATCCCAAAGTTAGCATTTACCGCTAGGTTATAATGCACTTAAGAGTATATGGTTTAACCGCATCCACAAACAGCTACAGAGAATAGACTCTGCCAGCTGCAGAGGGGCCCTGCTCAGGCAAAGGCACCCCCTCACATGGAAAACCAAGCACCCTGCCCTCAGGATTGATAGGGCCTGCCTTAGGGTTGACTGATAGGTTTATAGGTGTATGTGTAAGGTGAGATATAGGGAACCTATATCTCAGTGAGGAGTGCTAACACTACCTCACCCAGGCTGCAGTAGCAGGCCTGTGGTGTCAGATTTAGTCTGCTTCCCAGGGGTGGCATAATACATGCTTCAGCCCCTGGTAGGCCTGTGAAGTACCTATGCCCTTGGTACCTAAGGTACCATATACTAGGGGCTCATAAGGTACCACAGTATCCAATCACTAGTGCATCTAATATGCACTCCAACTTGTTTAGAGAGAACAGAGAGGCTGGGGCCCTGATTAGCAGGGTCCCAGCCAGACTATAGCCAGAAACCAGTGTATACATCAGAAAACAAAGTGAGGGCAACATAAGTGCAGATTCTACTCTCCTACATCATGACTCTACTCCTTTCCTTCTACTGATCTTTCATCATCTATCTCAGCACATGCTTACTCATGACCATACTCCTCTACCTCTACTCACCACAGTTCATCCCCTCTCAGTTTATGCCTACTCATGACCCTACTCTTCTCCTTCTACTGATCTCTCATCATGCCTCTCAGTACATGCCTGCTCATTACCCTACTCCGCGCCCTCTACTCGGCTTACATCACCCCCTCTCAGTACATACCTGCTCATCACCATATTCCTCTCCCTCTACTCACCTCTCATCGCCCCTCTCAGTACATGCCTACTCATCACCCTTCTCCTCTCCCTCTGCTCACCTCTCACCCCCCTCTAAGGACATGCCTACTCATCACACTACTTCTCTCATTCAACTCAGCTCAAATCTCCCCTCTCAGTACGTGCCTACTCTCACCCTACTCTACTTTTACTCACCTCTTATTGCCCCTCTCAGTACATGCCTACTCACTACCTTAATCCTCTCCCTCTACTCACCTCTGAACATCCCCTCTCAGTGCATGCCTACTCATCACTCTACTCCTTTCTCTACTAACCTCTCATCGGCCACCAACAGTACGTGCCTACTCATCACCCTACTCCTCTCCCTCTACTCACTTCTCATCGCCCTCTCACTAGATGGCTACTTATCACACTACTCCTCTCCCTGTACTCACCTCTCACACCTCTCTCAGTAGATGCCTAATCATCACCCTACTCCTCTCCTTCTACTAATCTCTCATTGTCCCTCTCAGTACATGCCTGCTCATCACCCAACTCCTCTCCCTCTACTCGCCTCTCATCACCCCCTCTCAGTACATGCCTACTCATTACCCAACTCCTCTCCTTCTACTTACCTCTCATTGGCCCTACTCTTCTACTTCTACTGATCTCTCATCATGCCTCTCAGTACATGCCTACTCATTACTCTACTCCGCACCCACTACTCACCTCTCATCACCCCCTCTCAGTACATGCCTACTCATCACCGTATTCCTCTTCCTCTACTCACCTCTCATCAGCCACTCTCAGTACATGCCAACTCATCATCCTACTCCTCTCCCTCTACTGATCTCTCATCGTTCCTCTCAGTACATGCCTACTCATTACCCTACTCTTCTCCTTCTACTGATCTCTCATTGTCCCTCTCAGTACATGCCTGCTCATCACCGTACTCCACTCCCTCTACTCGCCTCTCATCACCCCCTCTCAGTACATGCCTACTCATCACCCTACTCCTCTCCCTCTGCTCACCTCTCACCCCCACTCAGTACATGCCTACTCATCACACTACTTCTCTCACTATGCCCACCTCCCGTCTCAGTACGTGCCTACTCATCACCCTACTCTACTTCTACTCACCTCTTATTGCCCCTCTCAGTATTTGCATACCCATTACCCTACTCCTCTCCCTCTACTCACCTCTGAACGTCCCCTCTCAGTGCATGCCTACTCATCACCCTACTCCTCTTTCTCTGCTCACCTCTCATCGGCCACCAACAGTACATGCCAACCCATCACCCTACTCCTCTCCCTCTACTCACCTCTCATAGCCCTCTCAGTATATGACTACTTATCACACTACTCCTCGCCCTGTACTCACCTCTCACACCCCTCTCAGTAGATGCCTACTCATCACTCTACTCCTCTCCTTCTACTAATTTCTCATTGTCCCTCTCAGTACATGCCTCCTCATCACCCAACTCTTCTCCCTCTACTTGCCTCTCATCACCCCCTCATAGTACATGCCTACTCATTACCCTACTCCTCTCGCTCTACTTACCTCTCATTGGCCCCACTCGTTACATGCCTACTCATCACCCTACTCACCTCTCATTGTCCCCTCTCAGTACATGCTTACTCATGACCCTACTCCTCTCCTTCTACTGATCTCTCACCATCTATCTCAGCACATGCTTACTCATGGCCCTACTCCTCTACCTCTACTCACCGCAGTTCATCCCCTCTTAGTTCATGCCTACTCATCACCCTACTCTTCTCCTTCTACTGATCTCTCATCGTGCCTCTCAGTACATGCCTGCTCATTACCCTACTCCGCACCCTCTACTCGCCTCTCATCACCCCCTCAGTACATACCTGCTCATCACCGTATTCCTCTCCCTCTGCTCACCTCTCACCCAATTTCAGTACATGCCTACTCATCACACTACTTATCTCACTCTACTCACCTCTCATCTCCCCTCTCAGTACGTGCCTACTCATCACCCTACCCCTCTTCCTCTACTCACCTCTCATCACCCCCTCTCAGTACATGCCTACTCATCACCGTAGTCCTCTTCCTCTACTCAGCTCTCATCAGCCACTCTCAGTACATGCCAACTCATCATCCTACTCCTCTCGCTCTACTGATCTCTCATCGTTCCTCTTAGTACATGCCTACTCATCACCCTACTCTTCTCCTTCTACTGATCTCTCATTGTCCCTCTCAGTACATGCCTGCTCATCACCGTACTCCTCTCCCTCTACTCGCCTCTCATCACCCCCTCTCAGTACATGCCTACTCATCACCCTACTCTTCTCCCTCTGCTCACCTCTCACCCCCTCTCAGTACATGCCTACTCATCACACTACTTCTCGCACTCTACTCACCTCCCCTCTCAGTACATGCCAACTCATCATCCTACTCTTCTCCCTGTACTCACTTCTCATCCCCCTCTCAGTACATGCTTACTCATGTCCCTACTCCTCTCATTTTACTCACCTCTCATCGCCCTCTCAATGCATGCCTACTCCTCACCCTACTCCTCTCTCTCTACTCATCTCTCATTGTCTCTGTCAGTACATGCCTACTCATTACCCTACTCCTCTCCCTCTACTCACCTCTCATTGGCCGCCAACAGTACATGCCTACTCATCACCGTACTCCTCTCCCTCTACTCAACTCTCACCACCCTCTCAGTATATGACTACTTATCACACTACTCCTCTCCCTGTATTCACTTATCACACTACTTCTCTCCCTGTACTCACCTCGCATCCCCCCTCTCAGTACATGCCTACTCATCACCCCACTCCCCTCCCTCTACTCACCTCTCAATGCCCTTCTCAGTACATGCCTACTCATTACCCTACTCCTCTCCCTCTACTCACCTCTCAACACCCCCTCTCAGTGCATGCCTACTTATCACCCTACTCCTCTCCCTCTGCTCACCTCTCACCCCCTCTCAGTATATGCCTACTCATCACACTGCTTCTCTCACTCTACTCACCTCCCCTCTCAGTGCATGCCTACTCATCATCTTACTCCTCTTCCTCTACTCATCTCACATCAGAAGATCACGGTGCATCCCTACTAGTGACCCTACTCCACTCCTTCTACTCACCTCTCATCGCCCTCTCAGAACATAACTACTCATCACACTACTCCTCTACTCACCTCTCATCGCCCCTCTCAGTACATGCCTACTCATCACCCTACTCCTCTCCCTCTAGTCACCTCTCATCGCCCTCTCAGTACATTACTACTCATCACACTACTCTTTTCCCTCTACTTTTTTATTTATTTATAATTTTATATAGCGCTGAATCACCCCAAGGGGTATCTCTGCGCTTGTAACAAATATACAATCGTGGCAAACGAGTTAGAAGAGATATGTTTTCAAAAGCTTTCTAAACTGGAGAAGGGTCATATCAATGCGAAGATATTGAGGAAGGCTATTCCAAAAACTCGGGGCAAGGTAAGAAAAATCTTTGCCTCCGGTGCGCGTCTTCTTAATTCTGGGAATCGAAAGGAGTCTTTTGGATCCAGATCTAAGAGAGCATACAGGAGTATAGATATTAAATTTCCTGGCGAGATAAGAAGGACTAAGCTTATTTAAGGCCTTAAAGATCATACATCCTATATTAAATTCCACTCTTTTTTTCACTGGAAGCCAATGAAGCTTTAGTAACAAAGGCAGAGAAGGAGTCCTAGGCGGTAAACCCGTCACTAGACGGGCTGCCGTATTTTGTATAACCTGCAATTTTCCTAATGAGGCTACGTGCGTAGAAAGAAGCAGAGCATTACAATAATCGATTCTGCTCATAATCAGGGCCTGAATCAAAGACTTCCTGGTGGAGAGAGGAAGCAAAGGAAAAATTCTCCTGACTAGACTCAAAACATGATAACAAGTGCCAACGGTTGTATTGACATGGGCATCTAGGGTACGTTTTTGATCCATTTTGATGCCTAGATTTTTTATCTCCTCTTTTGGAATAGGGGCTTTACCCAACTCCTCAGGCCACCAATTTGGTGACCAGTTGATTGCAGCGCCTCCAAACAACATAATCTCAGATTTTTCGGAGTTTAATTGGAGGAAATTTCTTTGCATCCAAGAGGCAATAGCCATCATACCCTGGGAGAAAATATGTTGTGTGTCTGATCTTTTTTTATCAAAGGTGAGGAGGAGTTAGGTATCATCCGCATAAGAAATAGGGCTAAACCCCAAGTTTCTCATACGTTTCGCCAGGGGGGTCACATAGATGTTAAAAAGAGTAGGGCTCAAACATGAGTCCTGGGGGACACCCCTGGTAACTTGAGAGGGAGCAGATTTATAAGAGCCCATAGTGACTGCCTGAGTTCTGTTTGTCAGAAAATCTGACAACCACTTCAGTGCAAGTCCTTTAATTCCAAGCCCCTGCAGTCTGGACAGCAGGATTTGATGAGAAATGGTATCGAACGCTGCTGAAAGGTCAAGCAGCACCAAAAGTGCTGCTTGACCGCTATCCAGAGCCATCCTGATATTGTCCGTTACTTCCACTAAGGCAGTCTCCGTGCTATGCTTAGCTCGAAAACCTGATTGAGAGATATCAAGTGCATGAGTGGACTCAATAAACGCCGATAGGTGTCTATTGATGTGTTTTTCTATGAGCTTGCTCTGTAGAGGAAGCAAAGAAATGGGGCGGTAATTGGTCAGCTCGGAAGGATGAATTTTTAGATTTTTGCGAATAGGAATAATTTGGGCATGTTTCCATTTTTGCGGAAGACTACCGGAATTTAAAGAGCTATTAATAATGGAACATATGGGTGAAGCAAGTTGAGCCGAAAGTTTAGATGCGACTTTAGCTGGAATAATGTCAAGAGGGGAGCCAGATTTAGTGCATTCCAGTAAAGATGATACTTCTGTGGTAGTAACATTAGGAAAGGTGCATAATTGAGAGTCTTCACTAGTATAATTTAATAGATCTACAATAGAGACAGGAAAGGAAGTGTTAGATGTAATACTTTTTTGATAAATATTTTCAACTTTCTGGATAAAAAAGGAAGAAATATTGTCACATAGAGTTTGGGAAGAAATGTCCCCGGTCTTACAAGATTTAGGATTAGTAAAATCCTTCACAATTTGAAAGAGCATTCTAGAGTTATTTCCTGCTTGATCTAATGCGGACGCAATATGCAATTTGCGAGCCTTTTTAATGTTATTGTGGTAGTTAGATATTGCAGTCTTATAGTTAGATTTAGCTTGCTCATTGTGCGAGAGTCGTCATACGCGTTCTAGCTTCTTACAAGAGCTTTTTTCCTCTCGTAAAGCAGAAGAGTACCAATCAGTGGGGGTACTTTTTGGAGGATGAGTGAGAAGCTTCATAGGGACTACCTTATCAAGCAGATTTGAAATAAGAGAATAAAAAAGGTCGAGTTGTTGATCGACATTATAAAACATAGTTTCCCAGTCCCAGGAAGAAAATAGCGAAGAAAGATGATCAGGGGTCAATTTATGCCATGGTCTATACTGGTGAATGGCTGGGATTGTAGATGCAGCAGGAATACAATTAATAGGACTAATAAATTGGAAATGTATTAGTGAATGATCGGTCCAAGTAAGCGGGTAGGTGTCACCACATTTGATATCCTGAGAATTGGTCAAAATGAGATCCAGAGTGTGACCCGCTACGTGAGTAGGAGCAGAATTAATTTTAACTAATCCAGAGGCAGCCAGATCTTGCAAACATAGCCTTGCGTCCTGATTCAGGGCATCTTCGCTATGGATATTAAAATCTCCGAACAGAAGAAATTTACCAGTAGCAATTATGTGAGGAGAAATAAAGTCTTGCAATTGGCTGGTAAAATCCAGTGTCGGGCCAGGTGGTCTATATACCAAAGCACCTTTCCAGCTACAGCGTGCAGAAAGATCTAATCTAAATACAAGGCATTCAAACGCCTCTGTGCCCATTTGATCTAGAATGGTAATTGCTAGGGCTTCTTTATAAATTATAGCTATACCCCTGCCCGCTCTGCCTATTCTATCCAATCTCGAAATACGATAATCCTCCGGAATGGCCAAGGCAATGGCAGGAGTGGAGGATGGTTTAATCCAGGTCTCAGTAATGAAGCCCATCTCGGGTTTTAGATCAGTCAGGATATCCCATATATCTGTGGCGTGCTTAGGGAGAGACCTAACATTAGCCAAAAAACAATTCCACTCGATATTTTTCCCTGGGGGAGGTGGTAGATTGGGAAAGGTATTATTTAAAGAGTGAGATGGATCTGTAAACTTAAGCTGTCGAATAGTAATCAACGAGGGACAGAGACACTCAGCGCTCTGGAATCTACAAGCACGGCATGAAAAAGGGCCCTCTTGTACACGGTAAAGGTGAAAAGGTAATTTACTCACCTCTCATCGCCCCTCTCAGTACATGCCTGCTCATCACCCTACTCCTCTCCTTCTACTGACCTCTCATCATCTCTCTCAGTGCATGCCTACTCACTACCCTACACCTCTCCCTCTACTCACCTCTCAACCCTTCAGTACATACCTACTCATCACCCTATGCCTATGCCTCTTCCTCTACTCACTTCTCATCAGCCACTCTCAGTACATGCCTTCTCATCACCCTACTCCTCTCCCTCTACTCACCTCTCATCGCCTTCTCAGTACATGACTACTCATCAAACTACTTCTCTCCCTCTACTTACCTCTCATCACCCCTCTCAGTACATGCCAACTCATCACCCTACTCCTCTCCCTCTACTCACTCTCATCGCCCTCTCAGTACATGACTACTTATCACACTACTCCTTTCCCTCTACCCACCTCTCATCGCCCCTCTCAGTACATGCCTACTCATCACACTACTTCTCTCACTCTACTCACCTCTCATCTCCCCTCTCAGTACGTGCCTACTCATCAACCTACTCTACTTCTACTCACCTCTTATTGCCCCTCTCAGTACATGCCTACTCATTACCCTACTCCTCTCCCTCTACTCACCTCTGAATATCCCCTCTCAGTGCATGCGTACTCATCATCCTACTCCTCTTTCTCTACTCACCTCTCTTCGGCCACCAACAGTACATGCTTACTCATCACCCTACTCTTCTCCCTGTACTCACCTCTCATCCCCCTCTAAGTAGATGCTTACTCATGACCCTACTCCTCTCCCTCTACTCACCTCTCATTGCCATCTCAGTATATGACTACTTACCACACTACTCCTCTCCCTCTACTTACCGCTCATCACCCCTCTCAGTACATACCTACTCATCACCCTACTCTTCTCCTTCTACTAATCTCTCATTGTCCCTCTCAGTACATGCCTGCTCATCACCGTACTCCTCTCCCTCTACTCGCCTCTCAACACCCCCTCTCAGTACATGCCTACTCATCACCCAACTCCTCTCCCTCTACTTACCTCTCATTGGCCCCACTCACTACAATCCTACTCATCGCCCTACTCACCTCTCATTGTCCCCTCTCAGTACATGTCTACTCATTACCCTACTCCTCTCCCTCAACTCACCTCTCATCGCCCTCTCAATACATGCCTACTCATCACACTACTTCTCTCACTCTACTCACCTCTCATCTCCCCTCTCAGTACGTGCCTACTCATCACCCTACTCTACTTCTACTCACCTCTTATTGCCCCTCTCAGTACATGCCGTCTCATCATCCTACTCCTCTCCCTCTACTCACCTCTCATCCCCCTCTCAGTACATGTTTACTCATGACCCTACTTCTCTCTTTCTACTGATCTCTCATCATCCCTCTCAGCACATGCTTACTCATGACCCTACTCCTCTCCCTCTACTCACCGCAGTTCATCCCCTCTCAGTTCATGCCTACTCATCACCCTACTCCGCGCCCTCTACTCGCCTCTCATCACCCCCTCTCAGTACATACCTGCTCATCACCGTATTCCTCTCCCTCTACTCACCTCTCATCAGCCACTCTCAGTACATGCCTACTCATCACCCTACTCCTCTCCCTCTGCTCACCTCTCACCCCCTTCTCAGTACATGCCTACTCATGACCCTACTCCTCTTCCTCTACTCAGCTCTCATCAGCCACTCTCAGTACATGCCAACTCATCATCCTACTCCTCTCCCTCTACTGATCTCTCACCGTTCCTCTTAGTACATGCTTACTCATTACCCTACTCCTCTCATTCAACTCACCTCTCATCGCCCTCTCATTTCATGCCTACTCATCACCCTACTGTTCTCCTTCAACTGATCTCTCATTGTCCCTCTCAGTACATGCCTGCTCATCACCTTACTCCTCTCCCTCTACTCGCCTCTCATCACCCCCTCTCAGTACATGCCTACTCATCACCCTACTCCTCTTCCTCTGCTCACCTCTCACCCCCTCTCAGTACATGCGTACTCATCACACTACTTCTCTCACTCTACTCACCTCCCCTCTCAGTAGATGACAACTCATCATCCTACTCTTCTCCCTGTACTCACCTCTCATCCCCCTCTCAGTACATGCTTACTCATGTCCCTACTCCTCTCATTTTACTCACCTCTCATCGCCCTCTCAATGCATGCCTGCTCATCACCCTACTCCTCTTCCTCTACTTACCTCTCATCACCCCTATCAGTGCATACCTACTCCTCACCCTACTCCTCACCCTCTATTCATCTCTCATTGTCCGTCAGTACATGCCTACTCATTACCCTACTCCTCTCCCTCTACTCACCTCTCAACATCCCCTCAGTACATGCCTACTCATCACCCTACTCCTCTCCCTCTACTCACCTCTTATCACCCCCTCTCAGTTCATGCCTACTCATCACCCTACTCCTCTCCTTCTACTGATCTCTCATTGTGCCTCTCAGCACATGCCTACTCATTACCCTACTCCGTGCCCTCTACTCAACTCTCATCACCTCCTCACTACATGCCTACTCATCACCCTACTCCTTTTCCTCTACTCATCTCACATCCACCGGTCTCAGTACATGCCTACTCATGACCCTCCACCTCTCCCTCTACTCACCTCTCATTGCCCTCTCAGTACATTACTACTCATCACACTACTCCTTTCTCTCTACCCACCTCACATTGCCCCTCTCAGTACATGCCTACTCATCACCCCACTCCTCTCCTTCTACTCACCTCTTATCGTCCCTCTCAGTACATCCATACTCATAACCCTACTCCTCTCCCTCTACTCATTTCTCATCACCCCGCTCAGTACATGCCAACGCATCACCCTATTCCTCTCCTTCTACTGACCTCTCATTGACCATCCCAGTACATGTGCACTCATTGTCCTCCTCCTGTCCCTCTACTCACCTTTCAACATCCCCTCTCAATACATGCATACTCATCACCCTGCTCCTCTTCCTGTACTCACCTCTCATCAGCCACGCTCAGTACATGCCTACTCATCACCCTACTTCTCTCCCTCTACTCACTTCTCATCAACTCTACTCACCTCTCATCATCCCTCTCAGTACTTTGCTACTTATCCCTCTACTCTATTCCCTCTACTGATTTCCCACCGTCCCTCTCAGTACATGCCTACTCATTACCCTACTCCTCTTCTTTTACAGACCTCTCATCGTCCCTCTCAGTACATGCCTACTCATTACCCTACTCCTCTCCCTCTACTCACCTCTCAACACACCATCTCAGTACATTCCTACTCATCACCCTACTCGTCTTCCTCTACTCACCTCTCATCAGCCAGTCTCAGTTTATGCCTACTCATTACCCTACTCCTGTCCCTCTACTCACCTCTCATGTCCCCTCTCAGTACATGCCTACTCATCACCATACTCCTCTCCTTCTACTGATCTCCATCCTCCTTCTCAGTGCATGCCTACTCATCACCCTACTCGTCTTCCTCTACTCACCTCTCATCCCCCTTCTCAGTATATGCCTGCTCACTACCCTACTCCTCTCTCTCTACTCACCTCTCATCCCCCTCTCAGTACATGCCTACTTATCACACTACTCCTCTTCCTCTACCCAGTGCTTTGAATGGAAAACAATAAGTGCAGGTACTCATTAAAATGAGCTCGAGCTGTAGTGAGGGGGCGGGGCTAGGGGAGGGGCTAAGGGCAAGACATGATGATACTTGACAACTTCTATATTAGTTGCAGCACATACCAAAACACATGAGAAATGTCTTTATGTAAACAAATGAAAGAGAAATGCGATAATATGTTAACATTTCCTTTTTTTGCAATAGTTGCACCTTCTTAATGTCATACTGTTAATTACTGTTGTTTGGCACAATACTATATATTTTTGAGCACGCGAGTAGGAAGAAACTGAAAATATCCCCACGTCGCACCAAAGCTCTTATGTCACCAAGCAAATGAAGCAACTCATCATGACCCTCCCCAGAAGATATCTCTTGTCTCTTCCATCAATCTATACATTCATTCTACCATTTACCTGCTGATGTCCACCATTTAACATTTACATTCTATCGTCTATTCAGTCTTTCATCAATCATTCAGTTTTTCACCATTCTGTCTATCCACCCTTCATATCCAAACCTATCCATCCATCAATCCATCTCCAAACCTATCCATTCAACTTTTCACTCATCCATCTCTTTATCCACCCTTTCCCTCATCCATCAATCCTTTCACTCATCCATCAACACTTTCACTCCTCTATTCCATCCACCCTTTCACTCAATCCCTCCTTTCACTCACCCATCATCCACCCTTTCATGCATCCTCCCTTTCGTTCATCCATCCAATCTTTCACTTATCCACCTATCATCCGCGCTTTTATCCAATCATCCACCCTCTTTCATCCATGCATGCTTTCACTCATCTATCCATCTATTCATCCATCCATCTATACATCCACCCTTGCTCACTCATCCATCCACTCACTCATCCACTCACCCTCTTTGTCGTAGAGCAGACATGTACAAACAAAGTGCCACACATTTTCTTTAAAATACTTCCTGAGAGTGTCTTGATTCTCACTCTCTTTCTGTCACCTTTTTCTTACAAAAACTGGCATACAAATGCAGGCAAACACACAAACATAGCAGACACACAAAAGACTCAGGCATGATAAAAGCCATCTTTTCTCTTCACCTACCATGGCTTTTTTAATTGCCATCAGGGCCGAACTGGCCATAGCCTGATTGCCACTGCCAGGGGACTGACATGATTCCTGTGCGTGCACGAACGCACAGGATCGTGTGAAAGTGATTGATAGCACAGGGCCTGAACAGACCCTTCTCTGTCAAGCACAGCGTGATGGGGAGCACCCAGACATTATTCAAATGAGCCCTGCTGAATAGCTCAACTGGGGCTCAGATCGGGGCTACAGAAGCGGCGCCAGAGACACGTTCTACTCCTGTTCACCAGTACAGCGAATGAGCCTACCTTTTTATGAGTACCGGAACTCTCCAGGGCAGTAGAGAAGTGCCGGTACTCAGAGTGATAAATCAAAGAAGTGCCGGTACTCAGTACCGGTGAGTACCGGCCCATTTAAAGCACTGCCTCTACCCACCTCTCATCGGCCGCTCTCAGTACATGCCTACTCCTCACCCTACTCCTCTCCTTCTACTCACCTCTCATTGTTTGCTCTCATTACATGCCTAGTCATCACCCTACTCCTCTCCTTCTACTCATCTCTCATGGCCCCTCTCACTACATGTCTACTCATCACCCTACTCCTCTCCCTCTACTAATCTCTCATTGTCCCTCTCAGTACATGCCTGCTCATCACCCTACTCCTCTCCCTCTACTCACCTCTCATCACCCCCTCTCAGTTCATGCCTATTCATCACCCTACTCCTCTCCTTCTACTGATCTCTTATTGTGCCTCTCAGCACATGCCTACTCATTACCCTACTCTGTGCCCTCTACTCATCTCACATCCACCGGTCTCAGTACATGCCTACTCATGACCCTCCACCTCTCCCTCTACTCACCTCTCATTGCCCTCTCAGTACATTACTACTCATCACACTACTCCTTTCTCTCTACCCACCTCACATCACCCCTCTCAGTACATGCCTACTCATCACCCAACTCCTCTCCTTCTACTGACCTCTCATCGTCCCTCTCAGTACATGCTTACTCATGACCCTACTCCTCTCCCTCTACTCATTTCTCATCACCCCCTCTCAGTACATGTCTACTCATCACCCTACTCCTCTCCCTCTACTCATCTCTCATCGTCCCCTCTCAGTACATGACTACTCATTACCCTACTCCTCTCCCTCTACTCACCTCTCATCAACTCTACTCACCTCTCATCATCCCTCTCAGTACTTGGCTACTTATCCCTCTACTCTATTCCCTCTACTGATTTCCCATCGTCCCTCTCAGTACATGACTACTCATGACCCTACTCCTCTTCTTTTACTGACCTCTCATCGTCCCTCTCAGTACATGCCTACTCATTACCCTACTCCTCTCCCTCTACTCACCTCTCAACACACCATCTCAGTACATACCTACTCATCACCCTACTCCCCTCCCTCTACTCACCTCTCATCCCCCCTCTCAGTACATGCCTACTTATCACACTAATCCTCTTCCTCTACTCACCTCTCATCGGCCGCTCTCAGTACATGCCTACTCCTCACCCTACTCCTCTCCTTCTACTCACTTCTCATCGTTTGCTCTCATTACATGCCTACTCATCACCCTACTCCTCTCCTTCTACTCATCTCTCATGGCCCCTCTCAGTACATGTCTACTCATCACCCTACTCCTCTCCCTCTACTCACCTCTCATCCCTCCTCTCAGTACATGCCTACTCATCACCCTATTCCTCTTCTTCTACTGACCTCTCGTTGTCCATCCCAGTACATGTGCACTCATTGTCCTCCTCCTGTCCCTCTACTCACCTTTCAGCATCCCCTCTCAGTACATGCCTACTCATCACCCTGCTCCTCTTCCTGTACTCACCTATCATCAGCCATGCTCAGTACATGCCTACTCATCACCCTACTCCTCTCCCTCTACTCATTTCTCATCAACTCTACTCACCTCTCATCATCCCTCTCAGTACTTGGCTACTTATCCCTCTACTCTATTCCCTCTACTGATTTCCCATCGTCCTTCTCAGTACATGTCTACTCATCACACTACTCTTCTTCTTTTACTGACCTCTCATCGTCCCTCTCAGTACATGCCTACTCATCACCCTACTCGTCTTTCTCTACTCACTTCTCATCAGCCAGTCTCAGTTTATGCCTACTCATTACCCTACTCCTCTCCCTCTACTCACCTCTCATGTCCCCTCTCAGTACATGCCTACTCCCCACCATACTCCTCTCCTTCTACTGATCTCCATCCTCCTTCTCAGTACATGCCTACTCATGACACTACTTTTCTCCCTGTACTCACCTCTCATCCCCCATCTCAGTATATGCCTACTCACTACCCTACTCCTCTCTCTCTATTCAACTCTCATCCCCCCTCTCAGTACATGCCTACTTATCACACTACTCCTCTTCCTCTACTGACCTCTCATCGGCTGCTCTCAGTACATGCCTACTCCTCACCCTACTCCTCTCCTTCTACTCATCTCTCATGGCCCCTCTCAGTACGTCTACTCATCACCCTACTCCTCTCCCTCTACTCACCTCTCATCCTCCCTCTCAGTACATGCCTACTCATCACCCCATTCCTCTCCTTCTACTGACCTCTCATTGTCCATCCTAGTACATGTGCACTCATTGGCCTCCTCCTGTCCCTGTACTCACCTTTCAACATCCCCTCTCAGTACATGCCTACTCATCACCCTGCTCCTCTTCCTGTACTCAGCTCTCATCAGCCACGCTCAGTACATGCCTACTCATCACCCTACTCCTCTCCCTCTACTCACCTCTCATCTACCCTCTCAGTACATGCCTACTCATGACCCTACTCGTCTCCCTTTACTTACCGCTCATCGCCCCTCTCAGTACATGCCTACTCATCACCCTGCTCCTCTCCCTCTACTCAACTCTCATCGCCTCTCTCAGTACATGCCTACTCATCACGCTATTCCTCTCCTTTTACTGACCTCTCATCCTCCCTCTCAGTACATGCCTACCCATTACCCTACTCTTCTCCTTCTACTGATCTCTCATCGGCCGCTGTCAGTACATGCCTACTCATCACCCTACTTGTCTCCCTCTACTCACCTCTAATCGCGCTCTCAGTACATGACTACTCATCACACTCCTCCTCTCCTTCTACTCATCTCTCATGGCCCCTCTCAGTACATGTCTACTCATCACCCTACCTCTTTCCCTCTACTCACCTCTCATCCCCCCTCTCAGTGCATGCCTACTTATCACCCTACTCCTCTTTCTCTACTCACCTCTCATCGGCCACCAACAGTACATGCCTACTCATCACCCTAGTCCTCTCCCCCTACTCACCTCTCATCGCCCTCTCAGTATATGACTACTTATCACACTACTCCTCTCCCTGTGCTCACCTCTCACACCCCTCTCAGTAGATGCCTACTCATCACTCTACTCCTCTCCTTCCACTAATCTCTCATTGTCCCTCTCAGTACATGCCTGCTCATCACCCTGCTCCTCTCCCTCTACTCACCTCTCCTCACCCCCTCTCAGTTCATGCCTACTCATCACCCTACTCGTTCTACTGATCTCTCATTGTGGCTCTCAGCACATACCTACTCATTACCCTACTCCGTGCCCTCTACTCAACTCTCATCACCTTCTCACTACATGCCTACTCATCACCCTACTCCTTTTCCTCTACTCATCTCACATCCACCAGTCTCAGTACATGCCTACTCATGACCCTCCAACTCTCCCTCTACTCACCTCTCATTGCCCTCTCAGTACATTACTACTCATCACACTACTCCTTTCTCTCTACCCACCTCACATCGCCCCTCTCAGTACATGCCTACTCATCACCCCACTCCTCTCCTTCTACTGACCTCTCATCGTCCCTCTCAGTACATGCTTACTCATAACCCTACTCCTCTCCCTCTACTCATTTCTCATCACCCCCTCTCAGTACATGCCTTCTCATCACCCTACTCCTCTCCCTCTACTCATCTCTCATCGCCCCCTCTCAGTACATGACTACTCATTACCCTACTCCTCTCCCTCTACTCACCTCTCATCAACTCTACTCACCTCTCATCATCCCTCTCAGTACTTAGCTACTTATCCCTCTACTCTATTCCCTCTACTGATTTCCCATCGTCCCTCTCAGTACATGACTACTCATTACCCTACTCCTCTCCCTCTACTCACCTCTCATCGCGCTCTCAGTACATGACTACTCATCACACTCCTCCTCTCCTTCTACTCATCTCTCATGGCCCCTCTCAGTACATGACTACTCATTACCCTACTCCTCTCCCTCTACTCACCTCTCATGTCCCCTCTCAGTACATGCCTACTCATCACCATACTCCTCTCCTTCTACTGATCTCCATCCTCCTTCTCAGTACATGCCTACTCATGACACTACTTTTCTCCCTGTACTCACCTCTCATCCCCCATCTCAGTATATGCCTACTCACTACCCTACTCCTCTCTCTCTATTCAACTCTCATCCGCCCTCTCAGTACATGCCTACTTATCACACTACTCCTCTTCCTCTACTGACCTCTCATCGGCTGCTCTCAGTACATGCCTACTCCTCACCCTACTCCTCTCCTTCTACTCATCTCTCATGGCCCCTCTCAGTGCGTCTACTCATCACCCTACTCCTCTCCCTCTACTCACCTCTCATCCTCCCTCTCAGTACATGCCTACTCATAACCCCATTCCTCTCCTTCTACTGACCTCTCATTGTCCATCCTAGTACATGTGCACTCATTGGCCTCCTCCTGTCCCTGTACTCACCTTTCAACATCCCCTCTCAGTACATGCCTACTCATCACCCTACTCCTCTTTCTCTACTCACCTCTCATCGGCCACCAACAGTACATGCCTACTCATCACCCTAGTCCTCTCCCCCTACTCACCTCTCATCGCCCTCTCAGTATATGACTACTTATCACAATACTCCTCTCCCTGTGCTCACCTCTCACACCCCTCTCAGTAGATGCCTACTCATCACTCTACTCCTCTCCTTCCACTAATCTCTCATTGTCCCTCTCAGTACATGCCTGCTCATCACCCTGCTCCTCTCCCTCTACTCACCTCTCCTCACCCCCTCTCAGTTCATGCCTACTCATCACCCTACTCGTTCTACTGATCTCTCATTGTGGCTCTCAGCACATACCTACTCATTACCCTACTCCGTGCCCTCTACTCAACTCTCATCACCTTCTCACTACATGCCTACTCATCACCCCACTCCTCTCCTTCTACTGACCTCTCATCGTCCCTCTCAGTACATGCTTACTCATAACCCTACTCCTCTCCCTATACTCATTTCTCATCACCCCCTCTCAGTACATGCCTTCTCATCACCCTACTCCTCTCCCTCTACTCATCTCTCATCGTCCCCTCTCAGTACATGACTACTCATTACCCTACTCCTCTCCCTCTACTCACCACTCATCAACTCTACTCACCTCTCATCATCCCTCTCAGTACTTAGCTACTTATCCCTCTACTCTATTCCCTCTACTGATTTTCCATCGTCCCTCTCAGTACATGACTACTCATTACCCTACTCCTCTCCCTCTACTCACCTCTCATCAACTCTACTCAACTCTCATCATCCCTCTCAGTACTTAGCTACTTATCCCTCTACTCTATTCCCTCTACTGATTTCTCATCGTCCCTCTCAGTACATGCCTACTCATGACCCTACTCCTCTTCTTTTACTGACCTCTCATCGTCCCTCTCAGTACATGCCTACTCTTTACCCTACTCTTCTTCCTCTACTCACCTCTCATCGGCCGCTCTCAGTACATGCCTACTCCTCACCCTATTCCTCTCCTTCTACTGACCTCTCATTGTCCATCCCAGTACATGTGCACTCATTGTCCTCCTCCTGTCCCTGTACTCAACATCCCCTCTCAGTACATGCCTACTCATCACCCTGCTCCTCTTCCTGTACTCACCTCTCATCAGCCACGCTCAGTACATGCCTACTCATCACCCTACTCCTCTCCCTCTACTCACTTCTCATCAACTCTACTCACCTCTCATCATCCCTCTCAGTACTTGGCTACTTATCCTTCTACTCTATTCCCTCTACTGATTTCCCAACGTCCCTCTCAGTACATGTCTACTTATTACCCTACTCCTCTTCTTTTACTGACCTCTCATCGTCCCTCTCAGTGCATGCCTACTCATTACCCTACTCCTCTCCCTTTACTCACCTCTCAACACACCATCTCAGTACATGCCTACTCATCACCTTACTCGTCTTCCTCTACTCACCTCTCATCAGCCAGTCTCAGTTTATGCCTACTCATTACCCTACTCCTCTCCCTCTACTCACCTCTCATGTCCCCTCTCAGTACATGCCTACTCATCACCATACTCCTCTACTTCTACTGATCTCCATCCTCCGTCTCAGTACATGCCTACTCATCACACTACTTGTATTCACCTTTCATCCCCCTTCTCAGTATATGCCTGCTCACTACCCTACTCCTCTCTCTCTCTACTCACCTCTCATCCCCCTCTCAGTACATGCCTACTTATCACACTACTCCTCTTCCTCTACTCACCTCTCATCGGTCGCTCTCAGTACATGCCTACTCCTCACCCTAATCCTCTCCTTCTGCTCACCTCTCATTGTTTGCTCTCATTACATGCCTACTCATCACCCTACTCCTCTCCCTCTACTAATCTCTCATCACCCCCTCTCAGTTCATGCCTACTCATTACCCTACCTTTAGAAATGAGGGGGCTCTGGTTGGCGCAAGTAAGTACCAGCGACAAGCAGGGACCGTTTCCTTTTAGTCAGGGCGAAGGATGACTCTTTAGAACAACACCTGCTCACCCTCTAGGTGCGTGGCGCAAGCAATCAAGGCTAAACTTCAGGGCATACACAGTTAAGCATTTGCAATCATACACACAGCAAATACATTGCATGCACCAAAAACGGACACCAGGCAGGTTTTATATAAAAATAAGGCTATTATATAAATATCTTTTATGCAGACTTATTACAAGACCCAGTAACGTTTGAAAGGTTGGGCCACGATATCTAATACTGCGGAAAGTTCTTTTAGTGCGGGGCAACAAGGTGAACTGTGGGTCTTGGCGCGCTTCGCGCTGGTGAGGCGACCTGGTGGATCGTGTAGGACGACAGGGAAAACAAACGTTGCGGACCCTGGATCCGATGCGAGCTTGCGGTCGAGTTTGTGTGTCACAGTACCTTGTTTCTTTGTAAAGGCGGGTGCGGGGCGTCCAGCGGCTCTTCAGAAGGGCGAGGCGGCGTCCGGGGCTCCCAAGCTTTACAGGGAGATCTGGTCCTTCGGGCTTACAGGGGGAGTGTTGTGTCCAGGTGGGCAGGTGAGCAGAGCAGGGCAGCCGGGTACGTTTTCCACGTCCGGGCCGTCCGAGGCTTTTGGAGTGCTCACAGCGCAGATTCCGGCGGGAGGGGTGAAGGTGCACAGCGGGCCTCCAGCAGGCGAGGTGATGGGGGCAGCCCAGCACGGCGTAGAGAGAGCGAATCGGGTCGAGCGAGGCTCTTCTCAAGGCACGGGCGGCCAAGCAGCCCGGTCACGGCCCAAGGAGGGGCTGAAGAGCACCAGAGTCACGGCTCCGGCGAGGGAAGGAACACCACAGTCCAGCAGTAGGCGGGCGAAGGTCAGGATGAGCCTAATGGTCCTGGAGCTCAGTTCAGGGGGCAAGCTCGCTTCCAGGCCCTTGGAGATTGTTTTGAAAGCACAGGGTTTTTTAAATAAAAGTGGAGCAAGTCTTAGTAAAGGGTTCTTCTTCTCTCCTTTGGCAGCAAGGTCACCACTGCAGGCCAGTCCCCCAGGATAGGGACAGTCTTCCTCCGTACAGCTTTCCTGGTGTCTCCTCCTCAGGCAGAGATTCTTCTTGGTTCAAAGCAGATCTGATTTCTTAGGAGCAGGGCTCCTTCTTTTATACACCATTTCTTTTGTTCTTCCAGGCCAGGGGGCCTGCGCCTGGTTCAGTCCGGATCTGGAGCACTTTGTTGACAGGACTCTGGCTTCTCCGTTCAGGGTGCAGGGCAGAGACATCAGCTGCTCCGCAGGGGGTGGAGCCAGCATTGTGGTGGCAGAGCACAGCCCTATTCAGAGTCAAGGTGTACTCCTCCCACCCATCCTGGTGTAATCTCTCTATTCTAATAATCAAAAGGGAATGGATCACTTGTTGCTGGCACCAGGGTTCGGAAAGTTGTTGCCGATATTGGTAAAAAACCCTCAATCACGTAAATTAGTTCGTGGGCGGTATATCTTGGTTGTCCGCCTTGATGTTTAGATACGTGACAGCATCATCATCGGGTTTTTCCCATGCTTCCTCCAACCCGGAGGTGAACCACTGGTCGTTCCAGTAGTGATCAGGGAAAAAAAGGGATTCACAAAATGTGAGGAGTGCTCAGGTGTTTGTTAAAAAATTCCTCTGGCTACCTGTATTCAATTTTATTCCATTAGGCGCAGGGAAAAATATTTAAAAAACAGTTAGTTGCAGAAAGGATAGGTGATGTATCCGCTGCAGTTAAAAGTCTGAGTGATCGGTCGACATGTTTCAGCCCCTAGAGTGCCCAAAAGGGGTCGGGGGGCTTTCTTCAGGACCTCAGGTGAAGTGAAAATGGATAATATCCAATATCTGTTCGAAGTTCCTAAGTTAATCGCTTGGACTTCAGTAGGGTTAATACCTCGGGGGTTCCGATTTAGAACTCCGTGGGGCGGAAAAGGCAGCGATATTGCGCGGCTCTAGTGCAGTCACGACTTGTGCTGACACTGATTTCCTCTTCTTCTTCCCTTCCCCTGATTGTTACGTAATCTCTCTATTCACCACCTGGCAGCCAGCCTGTCTCCTGGAATTCCCCAGCCCTGCCCCTCACTGAAACCAGACAGCACATACACACTCAAGCAGAGGCGGACTGAAATAGTTAGGCAAGTAAATACTAACTTTCTAAAAGTAGCATTTACAAACGCAGGATATTAAAATAAACTTTACTGAAAGAAGTATTTTATTATTCTGAGTTCAGGCATACTAAACTTGACTTTCTACCATGCTCACTGAGTCTGTTTGGATTATAGAGTGTAATAATTCCAGCAGCCCATTCTGGCCTATGGAGAACAGGTAGCCTTACAATAGTGAAAAATGAAAATGGCTGTAATTCACTATTAGGACATGCCACACACATCAGGGCTTGTCCTACCTTATGCTTACAATGCACCCTGCCCTTGGGCCTACCATAGGGGTGACTCATGAAGTAAAGGGAAGGTTTAGGGACTGGCAAGTGGGTGCACTTGCCCAGTCAGCATGACAGTACCAGACTGCACGCAGGTTCTGTGATGGCAGACCCTAGACACATTTTACCAGGCCGCTTCTGTGGGTGGCACAACCAGTGCTGCGAGCCCACCAACGGCATTTGTATTTACACGCCCTGGCACTCCTGGTGCACTTTACTGGGGTCTGACAGTAAACCAAATAAGCCAATCATGGAATCCAACCAACATATACATTTTACAATGGGGACAGCATATGCACTTTAGCACTGATCAGCAGTGGTAAAGTGCCCAGAGTCATAAAACAGCCAACAACAGGTCAGAAAAAATACAGGAGGAAGGCAAAACGTTTAGGGATGACCCTGCAAAAAGGGCCAAGTCCAACACCTACTCCATGCCCTCTACTCAACTCTCATCACCTTCTCAGTACATGCCTACTCATTACCCCACTCCTCTCCCTATACTTACCTCTCATTAGTCCCTCTCAGTACATGCCTACTTATCTTTTTACTCCTCTCCCTCTACTAGACTATCAATGCCCTCTCAGTACATGCCTACTCATCACCCTACTCTTCTCCCTCTCCTGACCTCTGATTGCCTCTTCAGTAGACGCCTAGTCATCACCCATCTGCTGTCCCTCTATTCACCCCTCATCGTCCCCTCTCAGTACATGCCTACTCATCACCCTACTCTTCTCCCTCTACTAGACTATAAATGCCCTCTCAGTACATGCCTACTCATCACCCTACTCCTCTCCAGTTACTCACCTCTCATCACTTCCTCACAGTACAGGGCCCTCATTTATTTGTAATTACCTGTGAGTGTTCGGAGGTCTCTTAACGTTGTTCTGGGCTCTATGCACGAGGACCAAGAGTACACAGTATGTCGTTGAGTGCACCAGGATTACGAAGAGTGTTCCGCTTAGGGCTTTATAGAGAAGGAAGACCAAGAGTACACGGTATGTCTGTGAGTATTCTGGGATGGTGAACAGTGCTCTAGGCAATATATGAACATGATGCTAATCTCTCTCTCTTTCTCTACTTCTGTTTCTTTGTCTCTGTCTCTCTCTCTCTTCCTCTCTCTCTCTTTTTCTGTTCCTCTCTGTCTCTCTCTTGCTCTCTCTGTCTGTCTCTCTCTTTCTCTCTCTCTCTCTCTCTCTCTCTCTCTCTGTCTCCTTGATTCTTTCACTCTCTCCAATCACTCAATCTATCAGGGTTGGTAAAGCGGAGCTACTCACCCTCGAGGGTCTCAAGGTGCTATGTGGGGGAGTAGCTCCGTTGAGTGCTGGGGTCATCTGAATAGCCAGGTCTTGGGGTCCGTCCTGAACTGGAGCAGTCTAGGGACTTGCTGGAGGTGGCGGTGGTCGTTCCAGGCCTCGGCTGCGAGGTAGGAGAAGGACTTTCCTCCCCTTTCTCGTCTTGTAGATGTGGGATGGTAGCCAGAGAGAGGTTGACTGATCGGAGGTGTCTTTTGAGTGCGTGGAAGGAGAGGCGGTTGTTTAGGTATGCTGCTCCGATGTTGTGGAGGGCCTTGTATGCATGAGTGAGGAGCTTGAAGATTCTTCTTCTTTCAATGTGGAGCCAGTGGGAATCGCAGATGTGTTGGGTGATGTGGTTGTGACAGGGGGATGTCGAGGATCAGTCTGGCTGCAGCGTTCTGGACGGTCTGGAGTTTGCAAAGTAGTTTCTTGTTGATTCCGGCGTAGAGGGAGTTGCCATAGTCCAGTCTGCTAATGATGAGGGCGTGCATGTCCGTTTTTCTGGATTCTGATGGGATCCAGCTGAATGTTTTTCGTAGTATCCGGAGGGTGTTGAAGCAAGCAGAGGATACAGCATTGATCTGGTGGTTTCATCATGAGTGATAAGTCAAGTATGATGCCGAGGGTTAGTGCGTGGTCCATCGGGTGGGGGGGGGTTTCCGAGGGCGGCGGGCCACCAGGTGTCGTCCCATGGAGAGGGGGTGGAGCGAAGGATGAGGACTTATGTTTTCTCGGAGTTGAGTTTCAGGCAGCTCTTCATCATCCAGATGGCGACGGCTTTCATCCCTTCTTGGAAGTTGTGCCTGGTGATGTTGGGTTCTTTGGTGAGGGAAAGGATGAGCTGGGTGTCGTCAGCGTAGGAGACAATGTTGAGCCTGTGGTTTCGGACGATGGTTGTGAGGGGGCCATGTAGATGTTGAAAAGGGTGGGGCTGAGGGAGGCTCCTTGGGGCACTCCACATCTGGTCTTTGTTGGTTCCGGGAGGTAGGGCGGGAGTCCGGCTCACTGAGTTCTGCCTGTGAGAAATGAGCATATCCAACCAAGGGCCTTTCCGCAAATGCCAGCGTCGTGAAGTCTGGTGGCTAGTGTGTGGTGGGAGACGGTGTTGAAGGCAGCTGAGACGTTGAGAGGTCCAGGAGGATGAGGGCTGCCATTTGGTCCTGGTTGAGGCGCGAGCGGATGATATCGGTGGCTGCGAGTAAGGCCGTCTCGGTGCTGTGGTTTCCAGATTGGGAGATGTCCAGGAGGTTGTTGGCTTCGTTGAAGTTTGCTAGCTGGTTGTTGACGGCCTTTTCGATGACCTTGGCTGCAAATAGAAGCAGGGAGATGGGCCTGACGTTCTTGAGGTCTGTCGGTCTGCGGAGGGTTTCTTCAGGAGGGGGTTGGGTTCGGCATGTTTCCAGTCGTTGGGGAATGTGGCAGTTTCGAGGGAGTTGACAATAGTTCTGCATAATTCGGAGGCGATGGCCGTGGCAGCTCTGTGCAAGATGTGGGGTGGACAGGTGTCTGATGGTGCTCAAGAGTGGATGCTCTTCATGGTCTTTAGGGTGTCTTCTGTCGTGAGCGGGGTCCAAGTGAGCAGGGTCTGTTGGTTGGCATCGCTGAGGGTGTGTCCTGGAGCGGGCCGGAGGTCTTGGTTGTCGAAGTTGTCATAGATCATCTTAATCTTGAGGTGAAAAAGGTGCTGAGTCTGTTGCAGAAGTCTTAGAACATCTGTTGATTCACTGTTGGGTTTGGCAAATTCCTTGATGATGGACAAGAGTTCTTTGGTGTTGTGGGCGTTGGTGAGGATTCTGTCTTGGAGGAATTTCTTCTTTGTGAATTTGATTTCATTGGTGGTGTGCTGTGGTGGCTGCTCTGTAGACGGTGCGTGTTGCTGGGGTTCTGTTGTTCCCCCATGACTTTTCAAGGCATCTGCAGGAGAGCCTGGATTCTTGGAGTGCAGGGTAGAACCAGCCTGCTTTCTTGATGTGTTGTCCTGTGGCTTTCTTGAGGGGGGTGAGTGTGTCGGCACAGTTCGTGATCCAGCACTGGAGGTTGCATGTCGCGGTTTTAGCGTGGTTGCTTGTGGGTTGCTGATGAGGGCGGAGATTAGCTGGTCTTCGGTGACTTTGTTCCAGCTTCGGTGGGGGTGGCCGTGGCCGTGCTTGCGTACCGTGGGTTTTCGGAAGGAGAAGTGGATGCAGGGGTGGTCTGTCCAGAGGAGTTGCGTGGTGTGGCTGTAGGAGTCGCTGTTTCTTTCTTCAAAGACGGGGTCGAGTGTGTGTCCCGCTGTGTACGTGGGGACGGTGACCAGTTGCTTCAGTCCTATGTTGGTGAGGTTCTCTAGAAGGGTGGTGGTGTTGGGTTCGCCGTGGTTGTCCAGGTGGGAGTTTAGGTCTACGAGTAGGTTGTAGTCAGTGGAGGCGAGGGGTGTGATGAGGTCGGCGATGGTGTTGGTGAAAGGAGCACGGGCCGGGTGGCTTGTAGATGAGGGTTCTGTGGAGAGACGTTTTAGGGTTGGTCTAGGTCTAGATCTCTCTCTCTCTCTCTCTCTCTCTCTCTCTCTCTCTCTCTCCCTCCCTCTCCTTCCCCCTCTTTCTCTCTCTTCCTCGCTATCCTGTTCCCAGTGGTATATCCTGTAAGGGGAGGTGCCTGCTTGGTTGTTCTTGCTTCATATTCCCTGTCACAGATCCAGCAACTGAATGGTGCATTTCTTGCTGTCTCACTGTGACTGCAGATTCCTTACTGAAATCAGATGTCTCTGGTTATGGCTGCCTCTTTTGGGACCCAGACCATGCATGAGGCTGGGGCCTGTTACTGTGGCATACCCTGTAGGAGTGCTGCTCTCTTGTTGCCTGCTTGCTTGGGGCTAGTGCCTGCTCCCTCTGGTTATGACTGCCTCTTCTCTCTCACAGATCCTGCATGAGGGTGGTGCCTGTTTCCTGTGGCTGACCCCATAAGGGGCCTGCTCGCTTGCTGCCTGCTCGTTGGGGCCTGGCGTCTGCTCCCTCTGGTTATGACTGCCTCTTCCCTGGGAAGGGCCCTGCACGAAGGTGTTGCCTGTTCAATGCCACAGACGGTGCTCAGGGCCAGTGCCTGCTCTCTCGCTCTTGCTGTCCGTTCACTGCCACTCACTGTTTAAGAGGCTGGTGCCTGCTTTCCTGCTATGTCTCCCTGTTACCTTGCACAGACTTTTCATGAGGCCTCTGTCTGCCCTCTTACTCTTGTTGCTCAAATATGAATGTACCTTGAAAAAACAAAAGAAAAGAGGCGTTTGGAAAAACAGGAACAGTTGGTTTAATTACACTCTTCAGCTGGGAGAACAGTTACAGAGTTGGGGTCTGAGGACTGTCTCAAAGTGTAATCGATCCGAGCACCATTAGATACATTTCGTGGAGCATCATAAAACAATTCAGAGATCCTTTTTTGGTAAAGGAATTCAGGCCTAGTTTTGGAGTCATAAATACTCCCACCTGATAACAAATGCAGGTGGGCCGGGACTTTTCGTGGACACAATCAGGACCAGTGGGAAACGTGTCCAGATGTCTGGCATGAGGAGCGTGTGAGCACTGCGTGTACTGTTTTCTGATTGGCTGAGTGTTCCTAACTTCATGTGGCATCTAACATTATGGTGTTTTCGGAACGCGCTCAACCCTCCAACCATCTGTGCTTTATTGGGGCCAATCTCCCTGGACTATTGTGGTGTTGCGGTGCCTATCTGTTGGATTGATCTGGGTTTCCTGTTTACACGTTTGTCTGCCGGCTACATGCCACCCCACCTGTGATCAGTCAATCAGTAACCTCGGGCCTAGGTCACAGGGCATGCCTGACCACGGATTTCTGAGAGGTCAACAGTGATGAGATTTTTTTGGGATATACAAAGGTATAATTGCCTACATCAGCATCAACTTTTTCAATATTAACATTCCCCACTCTAATTGAATTTTCCACTACATCATTTACCCCTTACTTCATGACAGTCACATTATTAGGGGTTTACCGTTCTTCAGTTTTGACTATTACTACTTCCCTAGTTACCTGCATTCTACCCAATTTGAGGACTGCACTTGTACAGGTGGTAACCTTTACTTGTACAATAAGAAGATGAAAACAATAAGAAGATGAGAGCGGACAACAATGATGTACAGAGATCGGTCAACCATCGGGGGAGCCAGGAAAACCAGTTTCCATACTATTCCTGCTCAGGGGTACCTACTTCCTTACAAATGCCTGTTGGAAAACGGTGCAGTGCTTGGATGGCAAGAGTCAGAGTTCATGTTGTTGCGTGGGATAAACATGCAGCAGGATGCACCGATCTTGGCACACATCTCTACTTACACCGGACTCCAGAACCTTATCGGAGCACTCTCCGTATCTCAGACCATTTACTGCTTCATGAAAATATATGCTGACTGGGACATACTCTCGGAGTCAGATCTGAGACATCTGGCATTGTTCTTTAATGTTTTAAAATACTGATTGAATTACTCATCATACTCGTCACGAATACTATTGCACTAGATGCTACTCAAGCAGAGTCTTTACTCTTCATGCCCTGAGGAAGTCGTTTGGGCCATTTGCCCTAAGACGAAACACGTGTTGGCTGCATACATCCTTGGTCGATTTTATAGAACATGAGACCAGGACAACTGAGACAATAAAGAAGAAATTTCCTCATACATACGGATTGGACCTTGTTCTTATATTGTTATCCTTATATTGGACACTGTTTTTTTTCTTGCTCGGGAACAATCCATTGTGTACACATCTCTCCCTCCATTGCAGTCATCAAGTCCAACACATATCGATGTAGACCTGTCAGCAGCCTTCAACACCGTCTCACACCGCACACTAGCCACCAGACTCCATGACGCAGGTATCCAGGGAACTGCCTTAGACTGGATTTGTTCTGTTCTCTCAGGCAGAACATAAAGAATAAGACTTCTGCCCTTCCTCTCGGACCCAAAGAGATCAGATGCGGAGTACCCGAAGGATCCTCCCTCAGCCCCATGCTCTTCAACATCTACATGGCCCTCCTCGCAACCATCGTCAGAAAACACGGACTCAGTATAGTATCTTACCCCGACGACACCCAGCTCATTCTCTCCCTCACCACAGACCCGACATCACCAGGTAGTTTCCAGGAAGGAGTGAAGGACGTTGCAACCTGGATGAGCAGCAGCTGCCTGAAGCTCAACTCGGAGAAAACGGAAGTCCTCATCCTCAGATCTGCATGGGACGATACCTGATGGCCCCCTGCCCTTGGAAACCCACCCACTCCACAGACCACGCCCTCAACCTCAGCATCATACTCGATTCCTCACTCACGATGAACCGCCAGATCAACCCAGTGTCCTCCACATGCTTCTAAACTCTCTGCATACTCTGCAAGATCTTCAAATGGATCCCCCTCCGGACTCCAGGAAGACCGTCACCCATGCACTCATCACCAGCAGGCTAGACTACGGAAATGTGCTCTATGCTGGAATCAACAAAACACTCCTTCGCAAACTCCAGACCATCCAGAACGCCGCAGCCAGACTTGTCCTCAGCATACCACGACATGATCACATCACACAGCACCTCCGTGACATCCACTGGCTCCCTGTCGAAAAGAGAGTAACCTTAAAACTGCTCACACATGCTTACAAAGCCCTCCATAACACTAGGCCCCCATACCTCAACGAAAGAATTTCCATCCACGCCCCCAAGAGAAACCTTTGCTTCACCGACCTAGCCCTCGCCAAGGTCCCCCACATCCACAGAGCCAGAACGGGGGCAGATCTTTCTCCTACATCGTGGCCAAGACCTGGAACAAACTCCCCCTCATAATCAGATTATGCCCGACACTGCAAACTTTCAGAAAGGACCTCAAGACCTGGCTCTTCAGCTAAACTCGAAACTGCCTAAACCCCCCTCCTCTAGAGCCTTGAGATCCTTACATGTGAAAAGGGCACTCTATAAATCCCTGATTCATTGATTGATTGACCATGTGGTAGATGACTCTTAGTTCTTCCTTAATCCCATTAAGACCGAGCTCAGTGCTGTTCATTATTTTGAGTATTTCCCATCTGGTTATTTGTAACCAAAGGGCGTTCGCTTTCATATGCACGATAAAGAAGTGTATGGACCCTCCTGCTGATGCTTGTGCATCAGTAAATAGGCTGAATTCTTCTGGAATGTCCTTGTACTGAGTCCCTTCCCTTCTAACCATGTGTACCTATCTATCTCAGTATCCCAGATTTCTTGACATGGTGTATCTATGGTGGCGTTAAACCCTCCCCTATGCAACTTTTTTCCCATCGTATCATCGAGGTGGATGGCCATACACTGGAGCTCCATGTCTGTGTCTATTTGTTATTAAAGAAGACTGCCCCAGACAGGCTAAGGGCCACCCTGGGACTACAGGCAGAAGTGGGAGCAGACGTGTTTGTGCACTGGTGCGTGGTTTTGCTACCTCCAAGAATCTCTTTTCGGGAAATTCTCTGGGCCAAACAGTATTCTCTCCTATGGATCCCCTCCTGCACATCCTGTCTAGCTCAGTTTAAATATTGCTAGGCTCTGTGAAAAGGTACAGTGCTGTGGGATTGGTTTCGTATCAGGTCATACTCACTACTACTCTATGGGGTTCTACTCTGTTTGGTTGTATTTTTGCCCTAATCCTATATAGGTTCATGGGAGAAGGCATTTTGCTCTTTCAGAGGCTACCTCCTGGGAGAAGTCCGTCTGCGCTTACTGCATGTGGTATCAGCAAACAGACGTAACATGACCTGGCTGATGTCTGGGTGCCCACAGAGGTCATGTGCTGATACCATGTATTGTGTAAGTGGGCTCTGTGTAGTGTGTGTGTATAGTGCGTGCGGAATGCTAGTGTTAGGTTTGGTGTAATTATAAGTGATATGGGAGAGGTCCCTACGTAAATGTAAATGTAAATGTGTTTGTACTTGTATAGCGCACTGCCACCCCCAACGGGGGCATCCTGGCGCTTTTACTCATACCGCTGTGGAACCCTTCCTGGCTTTCCATGTGAGGTGTTCACTAGGCTCTGTGACAATGTCTCAGTGGACTCAATTTGACTAGGCAGATCTTTGCCAACGTACGGATGCAGCCCCACAGATAGTAGGCAGAGAGTATACAATCGTACAACAATACATAACTTATTGAAAAATGCAGGTCCTGGGAGGAATCCAGGTGAAATGTCTGTAGTCCTCAGGTGCTTGGGGGTTTCTATAGTTTTGAAAAGTTCAAAAAGGTCATAGTACAGTTTGTTGTCTTTGACTCGCACACTAGGATCATGTTGGGATTTTTTTAAGTGGTCGCTGAAAAGGTGGTGGGCTGCTGTAAAGTTGGTGATATTAGTGGCTCGATTGCAGACCTGTTGGATAAGAGCTATTGTTCGTTGGTTAGCTCAGAAAACATTTGCATCCATTCCTTACTTGTGTCATCACTTATCATTCTTGGGGGTTCCTGTGCATTTCTTTAATAGTGTGCTTTTTAAATTCATTTGCGCAGTTTTTGTGGGGCACCAGAAGATGGCCCCAATCGGGGTATCTATTTTTAAACAAGCAATGGTAAATGCATTAGGTTTCGCCTATGTGATTAATCATAAGCTGTTTTTGTCGTAAGTTGTAGTTTGATGAATAATTGTACAATATAAATTACAGAAAGGCTGTTAAAGTGTCATGGCTTGTTTATGTACAAAAAGGCAATATATTGTGCTGTTACACTTGGTATAGTGCGGGTAAGTAATAGCAACCTTTTGAACAAGCACTGGCATAGCCAATAGGTCTCGCCTTTGGGACCTTATAAGTGTTTACCCATGCAACAGTTGATGCTGTTGTACCAATGATATTGTGCTGCATAGCTAAATACTTAAAGGTCCCAAAGGCGAGACCTATTGGCTATGCCAATGCTTGTTACTCTTCTGCTTTCACCCTTTCCAGATGGACACCCAAGGCAGTGTACTGACTGCTACATTGTAGTGGAGCAACACTCCTTCCTCGCTCCCGTCTTGTTTTGTTTACTCCTTTCTACTCTGTTTTATCTTACACTGAAGATGGCTTTAGAGCTGCGTTGAGTGCTACACGTGCAGCCAACATAACTCATGTCTTTAAGCCTGTGTTTGGGTGCATGTAGCAGGTCTGTGCACATGGGAACCTGTTTACTAGGTTGTGCTCATGTGTAGTTGTTGCTGGGCTGTGTGCATGGATGCCTGTAAGTATTTTGCGTTTTCTGCGCTTGTATCTGTCATCTGGCAGGTTGCAAATGTGTATTGTGTGCCTGTTTTAGGATGGTCGCCTCACTCCATATCATCACGGAGACTGTTTCCAGGTCTGGGCTTTTGGCCTGTAAATGATTATACTCGGGTATATTTAATGGGTTGGATGGAAGCAAACCAAAACTATAACACGGATAGGATAACGCATTAGTTGTCCTTTGAAATCTTACCACTCAAAACATTGTCTATTTCTCTCTGTACCTTTTCCTTGAAACTCCAGATCCAAAAGTGTTTTGTTGATTTGATTGGATCTGATCTTTATGACAACAGCAAAACCTAAAAACATAAAATGGAAGGAGAGCGAATAAAAGCTCAAAGGAAACTACGAGTGCTTTCCAATATGGGCGCAATCGGAACTAAACTACAAAATCTTTTGTAAAGTACATGAAACTATTGTTATCGTTTCCATGTGTGAGCTTCAGATCTTATTGCCCATACATGTATCGAATAGTTGCCGCTGCTGGCCTGGACTGCAGCTCACTGCTTGAAAGCAGCAGGTACACGCATGTCATGAGACAATATTCCGCAGTGTCTGTCACACACAAAGCAGTTTCCATATTGGCCAAATGCAAATGTAAAACTCTGGTCCTCACGCAGGACCTAGAAACGTTGCCTGAATACACCATATGACACCAGGCTTCCATCGCACTCACATAAAGTAGCTGCTGCATACACACACATGCATGGAGGCACCCTGCATATGAATCTCTTTGTAAATGCAATTTGTCAATCAGCTAAACACACTTTCGAAAAAAAAATCCTCAAACCTATTGGCTTCACGAATCTTGTTTTATTTTGATTTTGCATTTTATTTTTCTGCATTTTGCAAGCAGTATTGAAGGACCCTACGCTTGCCTTCAGGTAAAAAAAAATCTCTTCAGATTACAAGCCAACAGTTAGGACTCTTATTTACTTTGGACAGGTCAGCCGTTGGTCAAAGGACATGGCATTACCCAAGTCAGTCACGGTTAAGTGGCTACACTCATTCGAAGGGCTGAATTATTGCTGTAAATATGTATTGCAAGTTTTATTTATAAGTCTTGCTGCAAATCTCACGTAATATATCCGTGTGTCTGTGTGCCTCTGAAATCCGAAGCCAGTTGCCTCAAGAATTATTCTTGTCCTTCCCATTTGAGTAAGGTCCCAGGTTGTATATGCAGTCTATTTCCTGGCCTTCCCTCCCTTTCTGCCCAAGGTGTATCGATGAGGCAAACATTCAATCCTTTGTAACCTGACGTTTGTTTCGCCAGAGCAGATTGCTGTCCAGCTGTGGAGTTCTGCCGTCAGATTATAGGCAGGGTGCAGATGAGGGTTGGCGCAGTCACCTCTCCAGAGGACATATTGAGGAATGGTTGCTAATAAGCCATTATTGCGCCAATGCTCCCTTACTTGAAATTACATAATAATTATCAGGCAATGTGTATTTATTTTGAGTTTTCTGTTTTCCTGAGTCATGTAGTTTGGTCCCCGAGTCTTTCAGGTTCATTGAGATCTACTGACTAGGACATTGTAGATGTGATTTTCCTTTGCTGATTGCAGGTTTCAGTTTGGTGCATAATGTGTGGGAAGTTATGTGCCTGGATCTCAGAAAGCCTTGTGCGTGGTACTAGCAACTTTAAAATGTATTTGTGCAACTTTTGGAAACCAATGGGGATCTTGGCTCGCTTTATGTTCTGACCCTCTGAAGCCTATTGGCGAGTGTCTTTGGGGAAAAGAGTAAGTGAGAAAAATCAACTAATTTTTCAGAGGGATAAGCTTGCGCATTTTATAAGACATTAGCTAGATCGCAATACAGTTCCATGAGAATTGAACTGTGCCCCTGCCTGCTATATTACAAACAGACGACTTTCCCAGAGAAATGTGACACTTTCCAACACTAAAGTAAAAAAAACAAAAAAAAACTGAGTTCCCTAACCGAAAATAAAAATAATGTACTAGGCAAAATGACAAGAATGAAAATGTCATGGTAATACGATGTTTGAAGTTAATTTTAAAGTCCGAAAATGCCATAGAAACCTCAATGTAATAAGTCTTTTTTTAATCTATGTGCGTCACCAAAGGCAGCCACTGGAGGTGAGTCTTGCACCAAAGAAAACAAGCAATGGCCGCGCGGCCGGAGAGCACGTCATGGAACTGCAATAAAAAAAGGTGCCCGGAGAGAGGCGCTTAATTACCCATGACATCAAAGGAAAGGCATATGGCGGCTGCGCGCATGCACGCGCACATGCACTTAAGCTTGTGGCCAGCAAAAGCCTGGGTAGCACTTTGAAAATCCACTAACTAAATGTCTCGCCAGAGCAGCTGCGCTGCCTAGCGAGACCTAAAAATGAAAAAGGGAAATAATAGAATGAATGAATGTAATAGCAATATTATGTGTTTAGAGGAGCTCTGACAACTTTTGGGCCTGGTGCCACTGCACCTGCTGCACCATTCAAATCATGACCCTAGTGCCTGAAAGATAACTGCGTTAGTGACTGCCTGTTTAGTATTAAAATATAGCAATATTTGGTGTTTAGAGATGTTATGACAACTTTTGACCCTGGTGCCACGGCTCCTGCTGCACCATTGAAATCATGACCCTATAGCGTGCTAGGTAACTGCACTTTTGAATGTCTGTTTAGTTGTAAAATATTGCAATATTTGGTGTTTAGAGGGGTTCCTAGAGTATTGGGCCCCGGTATCACTGCACCTGCTGCACCATTGAAATCATGACACTAGTGCCTGCCAGGTAATTGCACTTGTAACTGCTTATTTATTAGTTAAATATAGCAATATTTGGTGTTTAGAGGAGTTTTGACAACTTAAGGCCCCGCTGCCGCTGCACCTGTAGCGGCATTGATATCATGGCCCTAGTAATGGCTAGAAAATTACACTTGTGACTGACTGTTTAGTAGTAAAAGTTAGCAATATTCTGCGTTTAGTGGCGTCCCTAGAGCTTTTGGCCCTGGTGCCACAGCACCTGCTGCACCATTCAAATCAAACCCCTTTTAACTGGAAGTTAACTGCAATTGTGTCTGCCTGTATAGTAATGCAATACAGCAACATTAGGTGTTTAATGGGGTGCCTAGAGCTTTTGGCCCTCGTGCTACTGCACCTGCTGCACCGTTCAAATCATGACCCTATTGTCTGCTAGATAAATGAACTTGTGACTGCCTTGGTTAGTAGTCAAATTTAGCAATAATCTGAGTTTAGTGGGGTCCCTAGAGCTTTTGGCCTCAGTGCCACTGCACCTGCTGCACCATTCAAATCAACTTACTTTTAACTGCAAGGTAACTGCAATTGTGACTGCCTGTATAGGAATAAAATATAGCAATAATAGGTGTTTAGAGGGGAGCCTGGAGCTTTTGGTCCTGGTGCCACTGCACCTGCTGCACTATTGAATTCATAACCCTAATGCTTGCTAGATAACTGCAATAATGAGTGCCTGTTTAGTTGTAAAATATAGCAATATGAGGTGTTTAGAGGAATTCAGACAACTGTTTGGCCCGGTGCCACTGCACCTGCTGCACCATTCAAATCAAGACCCTTTTAACTGCAAGGTAACTGCAATTGTGATTGCCTGATTAATAGTGAAATATAGCAATATTAGGTCTTTAAAGGAGTTCTAACAACTTCTGGACCCAGTTCCATTGCACCTGCTGCACCATTTAAATCATGCCCCTTTCAATTGCAAGGTAGCTGCAATTGTGACTGACTGTTTAGTAGTAAAATATAGCAATATTAGGTGTTTATAGGAGCTCAGACAACTTTTTGATCCAATGCCACTGCACCTGCTGCACTACTGTAATCATGACCCTAATGCTTGCTAGATAACTGCAGTTGTTGCTGCCTGTTTAGTTGTTAAATATAGTGATAGTAGGTGTTTGGAGGAGTTCTGATTTTGGGCCCAGTGTCACTGCACCTGCTGCACCATTCAAATAATGACCCTGTTGCCTACAAAATAACTGCACTTGTGACTGCCTATTTTGTTGTAAAATGTAGCAATAAATGGTGTTTAGTGGGGTGCGTGGAGCTTTTGGCCCCGGTACCACTGCACCTGCTGCACTATTGAAATCATGACCCTAACGCTTGCTAGATAACTGAACCTGTGACTGCCTGTTTAGTTGTAAAATAAATATTAGGTGTTTAGAGGAGTTATGATAACTTTTGACCAAGGTGCCACTGCACCTGCTGCACCATTTAAACCAAGCCCCTTTTAACTGCAATATTAGGGGGCATATTTATAAGCCCCTGTTGCCACAGGAACATCACTTTTATCGACGTTCCTGTGGCGATAGGGGCTTCACCTTACTCACAAGGCGGCTTTAAGCCACTTAATGTGGCTTAAAGCTGTCTTGTGAATAAGGCACCCTTTCACGCTATACTTAGCGTGAAAGGGGTAGGCAATGGGTGTTGCGGTGGGCGTTCCACCACAACACACATTGGTTTTGACGCTGTCCCATATTTACAAGAGTGGCGTAAATATGGTGCATCACCAAAATTAAGACCAGTGAAAACTTGGTCTTAAACAAGCGAAGCAAGGAGAAATGCTTTATTTCTCCTCGTTTTTGTCGTTTCTCTGTGTGCTGCATTGTGCAGCACACGCAGAAACAGCAAAACACCATGTATGATTGTTTATGTGCAGGTAGGGATGCCTTCCTGCACATAAACAACCATTTCCCACAACTCAGGCACCCTTGCACCATGGTGCAAGGGTGCCTACGTTGGCACTAGACAGCTAAATTTAAAGCCAGCGCAGGGGGAAACGCAGGGCTGCACCATACTCCGCGTTTTCTAAAGTGAAGGACTTTGGCGTCAGCCTTCTTGGCTTTACGCCACGCTCCGCCACTTTAGTTGTAAATATGCCCCTATGTGTTTGGAGAAGTTCTGACAACTTTTGTCCCCGGTGCCACTGCACCATTCAAACTGTGGCGTAACGAAACTGGAGGGGCCTCCCCGGCAAAGTACATGGAGGGGCCCCCCTCTGGACTTGGGGTTCCCCCGCACCACTGGGGCTGCGTGGCCTTTGTTCCGCAACTGCATTCAAATCAAGTCCCTTTAACTGCAAGGTAACTGCTATTGCCTCTGTTTGTTTAGTTAGTAGTCAAGTATAGCAATACTATGTGTTTAGTGGAGATCTGACAACCTTTGGCCCGGTGCTGCTGCACCATTCAAATCATGACCCTGTTGTCTGCAAGGTAACCCACAATCCTATGTAAGTCTATGTAAGAGTTTGTATGCTTGGATTCCGCCTACCTTATCTGTGGAGGTAGTACTTTCCACAGCTTAGGCACAATGACGGCAAAGGTGCTTCCGCCATTTCTAGCTTTTTTTAATCTGGGGAACAACAAGACATTGCTGGTAAGAGGATCACAGATGTGTTAAAGGCTGATGAGGTGACAAAAGGCTTTGTATCAGTGTGGATCCTTTGTTGTGATTTGCTTTGTAGGCCAAACATAGTGCTTTGAAATGTATCCTCTTTCGCACTGGAAGCCAGTGCAGTGAGGTTCTAGCAGCTGCTTCTGACAGTGCAAACTGCTGCATATTGTACTGTTTGAAACCTTTAGATGACAGATTTGGGGCTGACTAGATATAGGGAATTTCCATAGTTTAGGCAAGACATAATCATACCTTGTACCACGGTTCTGCTTGTGGAATCTGGCGCCACCTCAGTACTCTTGTGAGGATGCAAAGAAGCCAAAACAGGCGGCTGCTAATTTCTTTTCTTGTGTAGCCATGGTAAGTTCCTGGCCAATCCAAACCCCAAGACTTTCCACCTCTTCCTTAAGGGTAGGTTTGCTGCCCATGCATGCCGGCCACTTCAGGTCTAACCACTGCATGGGATTTTTTCCTGCTACCAGCACCTTTGTTGTACTTCTGTTAAGTTTGAGACTGCTGGTAGCGATTCAGTTGACAACATGGGCATTCAGGCATGGGTGTTAAAGGGCGGAAGTGGTGTCCACCTGATGCGAAAGACTTATGATGATATGGGTGTTGTCCGCATAAGAAACGGCTGTAAAGCCATACTTTTTGATAATCTCAGCCAAAGACTTACATACTTGTTAAAGAGTGTCAGGTTGAGGGAAGACCCTTGTGGTACCCCACAATTCCATTAGAAGATTTTGGTGTGTTTATCCTCCTCAACAACTTGAAAAGTTCTATTTTGGAGGAAGGCCGCTTGACACTTAAGCCCAGTTCCAGAGATTCCTATTTGTACCATTCTGTTGATCAGTGTTGGATTAAAGACCGTATCAAATGCGGCACTCAGATCCAGAAGGATGAGGGTTGCAGATCCTCCATTATCCAGAATGGCAATAAGGTCTTCAGAGGCCGCTAAGAGTGCTGTCTCTGTACTTTTTCCTGCTCTGAAACCAGTTTGAGATGGGTGTAGGATATTACTTTCCTCTGGGCAAAAAGCCAAGGTATGATTTACATATTTTTGCAGGACTTTACTAGGTCCTGGCAATACAGAAATCGGGCGGTAAATTTAATTGGTCAGTGGGTTGGCATGGGCTTTTTTAGGTTGAGTATTCGAGACCTATTGTAATTTCTTATGTTGGGTTAAAGCCACCCCCCATCTCTTGATTTGTTTGTTTCAGTGTCCTTCAAAAATCCTTGCTTGCCAGTGGTCAGTCCTGCCTCTTTGTTCCTCCTTTCTCTCTTCCGTTCTTCCCATGCAGCAGGGACTAAGTACTATCTCATTACACTACACTTCTTTGTCTGTTCTCTGGGTGACTACTTTATTTCTTGGTTTCCTGCTCTGCTTCTGTTTGCCTGTGTGTAGTTTTGGCACCATAGCTGATTACATTTAAATATAGTTTTCCTCCCTCCCACCTCCTCCTAATTCCACAGTTGTATTGGGGGTACTTCTTTCGCCATGCTTCTCTCTTCGTGGTTATATTTTTTTGGCTTTTAGCAATTGTTGCTGTCGATAGTCATTTGGGCTTTTTTTTAGTAGGATCTTAATTTTTGGGATTTGTTTTATGGAGGATTGGGCTTGTTCCACATTGCTGCTGGCTCCGCCCCCCAAACCTTCCTGGGCTCCCACACTTCCTCACTGTCTGCCTGTGATTGATTGTAGGAACACAGGAGCTACTTTATTAGCCTCAGGAACCCACCTGCGCCCACACTTGCCACTCTCCTCCATTTTCTCGTAATTATGAACAGCTGCTTTTTAGGTCGAGCCAAGACAGCGCATGCGCTGTAGCAAGACCTGTAGTAAATAGAATATCGAGGGTAATTTCTCCAGCCGCTTGCCATTGGTTAATTCTGGCATTGCTGTTCTTATCTCGCTTATTGTTGGTTGGCCATCCTATACGTCACTTCCATTTTTGGAGGAAGCAGCACCGACCAACTACAGTTACGTTACACTGCAGGGCTGTATCTTTTAATTTAGAGACTACTTCGATGTTTTTTTGCCATGGCGCCTGGTTCACTGGCCGCTATGCGCATATGTTTCATATGCACTGTTGCCTGCCCCATAACGGCATGTCCCTAATGTGTGTGAGATTTACTGTCCCATGACTGATTCTCGGCATCCTACTGCACAGCTCTCTGTCCCTTTACATCCTCTCCTCCATGTCCTCAGTGTGTGTGATTTACTGTGAGAGTGACTGATTCTCGGCGTCCTACTGCACGGCTCCCCCCTGCCCCCATTACAGCCTCTCCTCCCTGTCCTCAGTGTGTGTGATTTACTGTGAGAGTGACTGATTCTCGGCGTCCTACTGCACGGCTCCCCCCTGCCCCCATTACAGCCTCTCCTCCCTGTCCTCAGTGTGTGTGATTTACTGTGAGAGTGACTGATTCTCGGCGTCCTACTGCACGGCTCCCCCCTGCCCCCATTACAGCCTCTCCTCCCTGTCCTCAGTGTGTGTGATTTACTGTGAGAGTGACTGATTCTCGGCGTCCTACTGCACGGCTCCCCCCTGCCCCCATTACAGCCTCTCCTCCCTGTCCTCAGTGTGTGTGATTTACTGTCCCAGTGACTGATTCTCGGCGTCCTACTGCACGGCTCCCCCCTGCCCCCATTACAGCCTCTCCTCCCTGTCCTCAGTGTGTGTGATTTACTGTCCCAGTGACTGATTCTCGACGTCCTACTGCATAGCTCCCTGCCCCATTGTGCGAGTCGTCGACTCGACTCCTGGACCGCTGCCGCAGCCAATCCTGTCGTGCAGGGGGAGTCTTCGTGGTGAAGGACTGACCCGTACGTGGCCGGCACTGCTCCTACAGTAAGTGCCACTATTACCGATTCAGACCTCCGTTCAGTGTAACGTGGAGGCTGGTAGTGAATAGCGCGGATATCCTATTCACCCGGCACAGTTTAATAAACATCACTTTAGTTTTCATCGTATTGTATAATCTGAATTAACTTTACATTGGTTGGTGAGCAGGTCAAGTCAAGCGCTGTGTGTCAAATGGGAGAGTTTCAATCATGGGGTAAACCAGGAGGGGCTTTTGTGTCTGCTTTTTCAGTACCAGCATTCCTTCGGCTCGGGATGCAAGTGACTAATAGTGCAGCTTTAGAGAGATGCACAATAAACTACCTGGCTGCCCAGTTATTATTGCAGGAGGCTGGAGACTTGACGGTGGACTGACAGGATATGAAGAGAAGCAAAGGTCGGTGTTGGGGAGGTGTAGTGGCTGATTCTATGGTCGCTGAGGGACAATGATGGACTAAATGAAATGAAGCTAAGCCGTGAAGGTGGCTATCCTGAGGCTTCCCAGTGCTGCGGCAGGCTGGGCAGCACTCAGAATCTGCGAGTCGGCTGATTGTATTGACTTAGGAATTATGATATTTCATTAGCAGGAAGCGGACATCATCTGCGCTGGGGTCTCACACATCCTATTTGGTACCATAACTTCTATTTGCAGCAGTTTTAAGATCTTCTTAGAGTTTCTGTGTTTGCTTAAATGGGTGTCATTTCTGATATTTATATGTTTTCCACCTCTTCATTGCTTGATTGTGCTTGCAAGAAAGTGTCACTCATAGTCGTTGAATGTCACTCATAATTTTACTGACCATCTCAAAATGTCACACATAAGCAATCTGAAACCTTGGCAGCTATGTGTGGCCTCTCCTCCTTGTCCTCAGTGTGTGTGTGTGATTTACTTGATTAAAGAGGCCTGAGGTGGACTCCAGCCCACCAGCCTTTGTATACGCACCCCTAACATCCCATAGCTCCGCCCACTGGGTTGGAGCGAAACTTTGGGCCCCTGCTTTTATTCTTTTACAATTTAAGCACTGCAGAAATAATGCCTTTTCAGGGTGCTTAGCGGACAAGTCACCCCTATATTGCATGTATGCAAAGGAAGTTTACATCAGCATTCTTCTTGTATCGGGAAAAAGGCAGAATGAGAAATTTACTTTTCCGTATGATTCACCCACGTGGACTTTCCATGTGGGCTCTAAATACCGATTTCTACAGGAGGAGTAGTGTCTGCCTCAGTCAGTACTACAAAACCCGTGGTACTACCTCTTGAGGTAATGCAAAATGACGTATTATCTCAGCTGACCCAGGGGCAAAACCATCAGGTCAAACCTACACAAAAGTGTCCACACAAAAACTCAAAATTCCGTAATATCGTGCGGTAATCAGTGAGGTAACCCTGTTTTTTAAATTTTTTTTTAACTCTTTATGGCAGACCTATGGGGTATAACTTGTACTCCCCCTGTAATCCCCCATCTCTGAATTACTAATGCTAGAAGCAGCGGTAAAACATGAGTCTGTCCTACAGAGGGTTTAGTCCCGGGAGCCCAGGGAGAAAATTCTTCTAAGTAAATTGTGCCCGCCAGGCACACTCCTGGAAACCAACAACTATTGTATTTTACTGGTCTATTCCTGGCATTCTATAACAAGCATTTGCAATGCAATAGGTTTCACATTTACGTGATTCTGAGCTCTTGACATTGCAAATAACAATGCCTTTTATTTTTGTTTTCGTTTTTAAAACATAAAAAAAGGCATTGTCATTTACAATGCAAATAGCTTAAACTTGTGTAAACGCGAGACCTATTGCAATGCAATTGCTTGTTATATTAGCTAACGCTCGCTCCACCTCCTTGTTAAATAAAGTGGCAGCGCCGTTTTTAGGTATCGCCTGAGCCAGCGCGCATGCGCTGCTCTGCGAGACATTTAGCAAAGGCTTTTCAGCTTCGAACACACGCTCGTGCGTGTGCTTTTTAAAAATTAACCCGCGATTGGCCTTTGCATGCGTCTTTCTAAGAAAGACAGCACGCAATTGGCTCAAGGAGGGTGCATGTACCGCCTTCTCTGGTCCTTGGCCAAGGGTCCTCGGAAGCGCGCGCGACCACCATCTGTTTCCAGTTATCGCGACCGGTTGCATTAATTGGAAACAGATGGTCTTCTCCTGCAGCAGCGGGCACAAGCGCGCTCACGCGCACACCACTTTCAGGCTTGTTTTTTTTGTTGCAGTTTTATTTTACGTGAATTTGACTGGAAGGTATTTCGAGTGCTGCTACTAATATAGAAAATGTCAGTGGGGGTTTGGATTAAAAGACTAGGGAGGTTGTGAATGAATGAAGTCTGCTTTTGTCCTGTTTGGGTGGTGATGCAGCTGTGTTAAATTTCACTGCCTCGCTTACCTTTAGCATCAAGACAATTCATTAGCAGGACCCGCGCTAATCTATTCCTTTCAGTCTGCCTGTTTTTGCGGCCGATAGATCTGCCCGCGTCTCACAGCCATTGTTCCGGAAGGCTGTGCGCGAGTCATGGGAGGCAGGTATTGTATTGTTACTGTGGTGACTAGACGCTGTAAGTAAGCACAATGTCAACATATACCGTTGAATACTATATAGTGCATACTGCGCAGAGTGAATATTTATGCTACCAGGCTTGGGGTTCAGAATGCTTTTGACTGGAAACTGTTTTTGCAGTGGAATTTTAAATGTGTACCTGCAGTTATTTCTAATAGGTCCCGTAGCATTCGCGAAACCCACGTTCAGTTCTTGTTCTTCATTCGTAGTCTCCTCGCCACAGGTTATTCTCCATTGCACTGGGGGAAACAACTCGTAATGGTACAAAAGCCTGATAAAATGCTTTCATATTCTTCACGCATTTCAGCAGTGAGAATGAGGCCGTATGCTTTAAAAAGTAGATATATATTTTACTTGAACAGTGCTTGTATCCCACCTCCATCTCCATGTATCTTCCTGTCCAACGTTTCTTGTTTAAATGCTTTGAGATGTGCGACTAAGTTGTTTTCCATTCACGAGATGTCCAGCTTGCCTCAGTGGACGTGACGGGCGGTTTCTGCTTTGCTTTGGACCCTTGGGTCCCGGTCTGGAGTGGGTCCCTGTGAGCGTTGTTACTCACACGTCCCCTTCTTATGTCTGTAGGACAGTACCCTCAAGGTCACCTTTATTTAGAGTGCAGGGTCGCCCCGTACTAAAAGGAGCCACGGAAGAACCAGAAACTGTATTCTGCGATGTGGTGGTGCACACGGACGGGCCTCTTCGGGGTCACTCGGTGCCTAATGTCAACGCCCTGAGTGCATGCGGAAAGGAAACAAACGTAGCTCTTCCCGTGTGCCTTTGAAAACCCGTTTAAGACTTGAAAAGCTAGAGAGAGAGAGCTTGCTTAGCAGAGGGGATTGATTTATCGACACAAACCAGAAAGTACTGCGCTATCTTCTGATCTTGCCTGCGTGCCAGATTAGATTCTTCTTCGAGATTTCAGGTGCGCCTTTAATGAAGCCAGCGCAGACATAGCTGCTGGCTACTGTAGCAATTGCCTTCGTCTTCTGGATGACACTTTGAAATTACCTGCGGAAGGAATGCATTGTGTCCGGAGACAGCGTATAAGCAGCTCCCGTTTTTAAGCGCCCCTTGCCACCCCCAACAAATAAATCACTTCTGTGCCTTTTAAGTAAATAGTCTGCAGTTTTAATTTCCTCTGCCGTTGAGACTGTCGGTGACTCCCGCCTGCTACTTTAAACCCCTACTGTTTGTAGGAAGCTGCAACCATGCTGGGGGTAGCTGGGACTAGAACCTGTAGTTCACTAGTTTCGGTGAGACTGATCGATTGGGGAGGCAGGATGACGAAAGATGGTCCCTATATGTCTCGATCAGAATCATACAGATTTTTAGGTCTCGCCTTGCTATCGCGTAAGCGATAGCAAAGCGAGACTATTGTAAGGGGGTTTGAAAAGTGCTCCCAAAAAGCGGATTGCATGGCTAGCACGCGCACAATCACGCGCATCGTGCCGCCATACAATCCGCTTTTGGGAGCACTTCAAAGGGTCCGCTCCCCCGCTTGGAATGCGCTCCCCCGCCCCCAAGCGCGCGCGCGCCACGCTCCGCCAGGCTTGTCTTGTTTGTTGTTGTTTGCAGACTCCTAAGAGCCCCTCGGGAGCCTGTCCTTGCTTCAGTCCCACCTCTCTCCCTGCAGAGCTTTTCACGTGGATGCCTCGCTTTCACTTTTACTTCAGGGATGCTGTGCTTAAATTTGTTATTTCACCAATGTCATGGCATCAATAAATTCCCTTTATTTTCTTCTCGAGACACCGATTATCTGCCATAGGGAAGCATGCTTGTTTTTAAACGTTTGTGGGCTGAGGCTTATTTCAGCGAAACAGGGATGTGCTTCCATCGTTTAGGCCAAATAACTTGAACGGTTTCTCCCAGGGGTGGGGTGGGTGGTTCTTTAAAATGATAGCTCTGCTTTAGCATCCAAGCAAGACCCATATGCAAGCCCTTCCAATCGATGTCACGGACCATGAATGTAAACTGATCTCTGCCTGTGGTGGCCTCGCTCCTTCCAAAGTTACCGGGGCTCCTCCTCGACTATCAGTAGCCCTAGTCCAACAAGGTATCGACATTCTGAAAGGAGCATGGGTTGAGGAACATCCTCATAGGAATACTGCATTTCATACGTAAGAGAAAAGTAATTTCTTGCAAACTTTTTCTTGGATGTTATGTAAAAAATCTGTGACATTACACTCCTTTGTCGTAATATATCTGGAGTGCTGTAGCACCGTCGTGACACTGCATCCTCACTAACAGTAAACTGTCTCGTGTTAAAAAGGACCAACGCTTTTTTCATGATGTTCGTTTTGGTTTGCACTTTTAAGGTCAACGTGACATTAAAACAATAAATGTATCTTTCCATGCCGTTTATTTTATGAATAAAGCATACTGACGTCAAGCCAAAAACGATAAAATTCTGATTGCCATTTGGACGAAGGCTGCACAGTCAACAGTAACTCAACTAGCATTTTCTTCTCCAGCATAACGTCTATAAGTGTGTTCGTCATCAGTAGTACGGAGGCCTGCGGCTTGCATGCGCGCGCTGCATTACACTTGTTGCATTAAGTAGTTAGGTAAGGTTAAAACAACTGTGTGATAAAACTTATTTCGCAAACTAAAAAATGTTCTGCGCTCTCTTAATGCACATCTCTGTGTCAGTCTTTCATTTCCACAGCTACAATGCTCAATTAGCAAGTGTTAGCTGGGAACAGACAACAGGCGCCACTGTGGCACAAGGCCGACAGAGCCATCCTCTTTGAGTAACCCCTCCTTTCTCCTATAACAGCGCTTGCATCCTGCTTCTCCAGGACTCCAGCCTCTCTGCTGGAAACAGACAACAGGCGCCACTGGCGCGCAACATAGACAAAGCCATCCTGCTTGATGAATGATTTACGAATTTCACGTGTTCAAAAGTAAACAAACCCAGAGAGCAAAAGCCACACACAGACATCCGCCTTAATTGATGTTTCCCCTCTAAGGCCAATTAATTTACGCCTAACTCAAATTTTTCAGATCCAGAAAAAACCTGTACTTTTTAAAGGATAATATCTTGCCCAGTATTGTTAACATAAAACATATTTTATCCTAAACATGTTGGATTTCAGCATTTCACACAATTTTAGTTACAATCGGGATCACAGCCCATTTGACAGAATGTTTCTAAAAGGAAACTGTCATTTACATTTTGCAGCTTTATCCCGTCACTGATTTAAAACAGCACACACTCCACTACCTTATTGTCTGTTGCCTTCTCTCACTCTTCCTTCTCTAATTCTCGGTATACTGAAATAACTCTAATCTAATACTATTTTGGAGCCTTTCTTTCTCTCTCACCCCTTTATCTGCTTTGCTTTCAAAACCCAAAATTCACTTTCATTCCACTTATTTCTCTCTCTGTATCCCGCGCTACCTTTTTAAATATGTACACATTTTAATTCACATTTTCCACTATCCCCTTTCACTACACCATTTTTCACTCTGTACACTCTTTCTCACTTTTCCTTTCTCACTTTTCCTATCTCCAGCCTCTCTTTTTTTTCCTGCTCTTCTCTCTTGCTACACCCTTTATTCTATGTACACATTTTCTTTCGCTCACTCCACAGCACCAATCAACACCACACCAGCAACAGTCAGCACCACCCTCGCTTGATTCTGCACCATCAGTCAGCACCAATACTGCATTCAGACGCACACATCTCACCACTGCACCTATGAGACGCCCCTGAAGCAGCACAACGCTGTCATTCAGCACCAACAGAGCATCATTCATACCACTACTGCACCACTCAATACCACTAGAGCATCACTCACCACACAACTGCAACAAACACCACCACCACAGCATCAGTCAGCACCACTAAAGCCGCATTCATCGCCAGCACACCATCAATCGACGCCAATTCAGCATTAATCCTCAAAGAGCTCTCCCACTGCACCTATGGGCACCCTTACGCTCTCTTACTCTCTCTCCACCCTCTATATTTTTTTAGATCTCCTCTCTCGCTATACACTTTATTCTATCTACACATTTTCTCTCTATTGCTCCACGGCACCAATTAACACCATACCAACAAGAGTCACCAACACCCTCGCTTAATTATGCACCAAAACAGAATCAGTCACTACAAAAAACTGCATTTATGTGCATGCAACATTGGCACTCACTCTCTCTCTCTCTCTCTCTCTCTCTCTATCAAAAACACCTCTCTCTCTCTCTACACACGTCTCTCTCTCTCTCTCTCTCTCTTTCTCTCTCTATCTCTACACACCCCTCTCTCTCTACCTCTCTCTCTCTCTCTCTCTCTCTCTACACACCTCTCTCTCTCTACCTCTAAGTGGCAGCGGGAGCCTGATAGCACTGTGTTGTAATTATCTTATATCATTTGGTTCCTTCCGTCCACCCCCCGCGAGTGGAACGCTCGTGGAATGTCATGAGCGTTCTAACCTGCACACCCTGTGTTGACAGTTTGCTCTGTTACCGTAGTGGTGATGGATGTTGGTTTATGATCCACAAATAAACCTTTCTGATATACAACTTTGTTGGATTATTACACTGGCGACGAGTTATTCGTGTGGAGGACGAATTGCTGACATCCCCTCCGTGTGTGGCCACAGTTGGGATGGATGGAGGAGGAAAAAGGAATAATTGATTGGAGTCAAGAAGTTAATGAAGAAACAAATGTGTGAAGAGAACTCACCGTAAAGAAGTGATTGGCGACGCAATTGTACAGAAATAATTTCGGAGGTACGTGCGTTGTAAATTGAACTGTAACCTGAAAGGATTATTGGAGGACTGTGGGCGAAATAAAGGAGGAGCTGGTGCCGGGACGTGGTTGCACAGATATTGTATCGGAGGTGCGGCGCGTTCTGAGGTGAATGAAGGAAAAGAGATTCACGTCGTGAAGCACGTAAAGGAGGAGTTGTGAGGGGAACAGCGTGAGGAGTGAGCACATGCGCGGAGAGACGAGGAGAGTAGTTGACTTCTGGCGGCCATGCGCAGTGTGTGACTAAGCTGACAGGAAGGAAGACGTTTGCCTTGCATCCAAGCTAGGGAAATGCGAGGAGAGTAGAGGAGTTTAGCAGCTATGCGCAGTGGGAAATAAAGGACCGACAGGAAGAAGAAGATCGAATTTCTATCACGGTGAGGAATCTAGGCGCTGGCTGGAAAATTTGTCTGCTAAAGTAATTGTGTGCCTGTAAAGCATACCAAGGAGGAAGCTTAAAGAAGACAGCGGGGTGAATCTGGAGCTATGAAGAACTTTACCTGAGGGAAGCCTCATTACTGACGTGAACTGAGAAACGTGGGAAGTACGGTGAGGCGCAGCATATCTCCGGGGGCAACTGATCGGCGGTGGATATAATCTGTAGTGACTGGAATTTAGTGACTGAAAAGTGACATATGGTGTAGAATAAGTTGTGGGAGGAAGTTAAAGTTAATAGTACATTACGTGGAAAAGTAAAGTGAAGGCAATTGGGAAGTGGCTTGGGTTAGAGAACCTTATTAAGGAGTAGTAAGAAGAAGTCGTTCGGTGGAGATTACAGTATGGCTGCGGCTAGCATGATACAGCCTACACCTTTTCTATCAGAAGCAGGGGAGCCTTTGGTTACATGGAAAGATTGGAGGAAAAGTTTTGAGTCGTATCTTATTGCCATAGGGGCAAGTGGGTTCTCGGCAATCAGAAGACAACATATTCTGCTTCACAATTTAGGGGCGGAAGGAAGGAAGGTCTTTGACAGTTTGCCAGAGTTAGATAATGATGAAGTGGATGAAGAAGGTAGAGATGTGTATGATTGTAGTATGAAGAAATTAGAACTTCAATTTGCGGACAAAATTAATGTGGTACTAGAAAGACATAAATTTTTTGGAAGGGTCCAAGGGAAGAATGAGAAGGTGGGAAACTACATTGCAGGTTTAAGAGGACTTGCAAATACGTGTGAGTTTAATGAGCTAACAGAATCCTTGATACGTGACCAACTAGTACGCTGTACTAATAATAAAAAGATTCAGGGAAAGTTATTAGTTGGCAATCCAGATTTAAGAATGGCGATTGAAATTGCTAAGAGTGTGGAGCATACAGTGGAATGCATGAAGGAAATGAGCACAACAGGTGATAACAGTGTAAGTGAGATAAATGAAGAAATGAGAGAGGTTTGTGCCATAAAGAATGTGAAAAAGAAAGAAGGGAAGGATGTGATTAACAGGGAGAGGATGTATAGTGAAAACAGGTTGAAATGCTTCAGATGTGGAAGCAGTGGGCATTTGGCTAACAGTATTAATTGTCTAGCAAGAACGGCCACGTGCAGGATTTGTAATCGCAAGGGACATTTTGCACGAGCGTGCAAGGATACGTCAGGCAGGACAGTAAATAGTGTGGAGAATGGTGATGGATACAAGAGGAATTTTGTTTTACAAGTGAAGGATTTGGAGGAAAGTAGTGTAAATCATATTGAGCTACCTAAATGTGAAATAGGGTTGGACGGAGAAAAGCTGGAAATGTTTGCTGATTCTTGTTCACCTTTTACTTTCATGAACAGTGAGACATTTGGTAAAAAATTCAGAAAGGGAGAAGTTGAACTACACACTCCAGATGTAATACCAGTAGGGTATAACAAGGACCCGATTCCTTTGGATGGAGTAGCCATTATGAGGATATCATTCAAGGATAGGAGTACGGTTGGGAAAGTCTATATTGCTAAGAAAGGGGCAAACCTGCTGGGATGGGGGCACCAGAGAGACCTAGGAATGAAATTGGATCCTAGTGCAGAAACTCCTGTCATGCTGGTGGGAAGAAGTGTGTGTGGGATAGGGGTGGGCGGAATTTGCGGAATTAACTTCCGCAAATTATCGCAAGAATGTAGAAAATCTCCGCAAACACGCCGGAAATATCGCGAAGATGCGTACGTTTTTTTGCCACCTGTTCGCGGTATTTTTTGCGTGTTCGCGGGCCGCCAACTTACCCATGCGGTCGCTCACGGGCGCGGCCATCTTGTTTTCACTTGTCCCGCCCTCTGGCGTTGTTTACTTCCTGTTCCGGGTCGCGCAATGCATGTTCGCGGTCGATATTTCCTGTTCGCGATCGCTTTTACTTGATCGCGTTGCTTTTTGCTTGCTCAGGGAGAAAATATCGCGCGAACTTGCGCACGTGGTCGCAACGGGCGCGGCCATCTTGTTTTCCACTCTATTGCATGGTTCTGGGGCCTGATTTTCAATCCTCCCTAAATCTTTTCAATCCTTTGTTTATAGCCACTTTTTTTGGATCTTTATTACTTATTATTTCTCTAACTATTTTCCTGCCTCTATATTTTTGGTTTTTGTGTACTTTTTTTTTGTTTTTTAGCTACTTTTTCTCTTTGTATTGCCCGCTATTTATTTCCTTTACTCCTTTATTTATTTTACCTTTTCTTTCCCGCCCCGTCCCCAGAACCATGTCCAAGGGCAGGGCTGTTCGCCGGCGCAGCCAGAGCCGCGACCGCCTTCCTTGCGGAAGGCGGCGCCCACAAGGGGTGCATGCACGGGCCTTATTTGGGGAGGCGGAGTTGGCTGCACTAATTTTCTTTGTGCAGCGCCACCTCCCCTCAACCCTGGCAGCAGGTGGCAGGCCTGGGTCCGGGTACGGCCTCCGGGAGCGTCGGCAGCGGTGGGGGAAGGTGCGCCGGGCAGTGTCGCGCATCTCTGGGGTCCGGCGCACCCAGGCACAGCTGACGCACCGGTGGTCCGACATCCTGGACCGTGAGCAGGACCTGCTGGACCTGCTAGGAGTGGAGGTCCCGGGGCTTGGTGAGTACCTATTTAATTATTACAACTTTGTGTCTGTTCTTCTGCTCTATGTTATATATTGCGAATATCTTTTTTTCCTTCCAACCAGCTAGAATGTTGCTGCTTGCAATACATTCCAGGTTAATAACGTTTAAAAGTCTTCTGTGATTATGACACAGGTGCTCTTCTGCGCTACTACTAATCTTACTTGTTTGCAGCTTTGCGTTTGCGCTTGCTTAGCGTGATTCTTCTTTACGAGTTTATTTTAGAGAAATTAAGTTACGTAATGCTACAGTGACTCACGTCCACTCCTTACTTTGTCCTGTCACTAATAGATAGGGGCGGATTGATACATAGGTTTAGGTACTTTGTATGAGCTTCTAATTGGTTAGTGGTATGCGTGATGCCCCCCTCACTCAGTTACGTGACGTGCTGCTAGTACGCCAGTCTTTAGAACCTTTCTAGTTTGTTCAATGAGTGGAGGTAGGCTTTGCAGTTACTTAGCAGTAGCAGATCAGCATCAATCAAACCAAAATTTGGTGTATACAAAAAATGTAGTCATGTTCATGTGTCCTCCATGATTGGATCATACACATTGTTGAGGAATACAGTGGAAATGCATACTTAATGTACAATTGGCATGCCTGGAATAGGTGGGCTAGGTTGGGTGGTACGTTGTACTAATACTTAGGCTTACTTGTAACTTAGTTTTCTGGAATCAGAATGGAAGAATGGATTACTGTTGATAAATAGTAACTTAAGTAGTCGAACTGCGAATCCCCCGATATTACATGTTGACCAGATGAGATCGGTCAATGTAGTTATTGCAATTGTTTACATAAGTGTTTTTTGACCGTTGTTGAAAAATATTGTATTTGCTTAAGTTGACACCATCCATCAATGTTTGTCTCTTTCTTATATCTTTCCTGTTCATCAGCACCCAGGGGCAGACGGGCAGGGACTGGGCAGTCGGCAGGACAGGAACACCACCAGGAGGACACCGCTGAGGGCTCCTCTGCTGGCCCCAGTAAGTCTTCTGGTTTTTAATAATATTTCTTATTCCATAACTTTTACTGCCCCATTTCTCCCGAACTATAGTGTGTTTCCAAATGCTATTTTTTTACCACCAATTATCCTTCGATCTGTACGGTTTCAAAAAGCTTATCCCTGCCTCCGCTATGATGACTGAGTACTACTACATACTATCAGTCTGTCTGTCTGTACTGTAGTAGCTAGTCTTGCCCAGTTGGCCAGTGCCACTCTTTGTGAAAGGTTGTAATATAAAACTCATATTCACCAGTAGCTCGTACAATCCGTTGGGTCTTTGTCTTGTACTACTTTTTACTCTTGTTGATGTTTAGGCTTTGAAAATTCACAGCAACAGCCCTACCAGATTTCTTAATATTTTGATATGATACCCTATAGGACATACCACTGTTGTAGGGATCTTGCACATACATTTGCACCAGAAAATAGGATGTTGGTGATGGTAGGTTGGACCTTCCTTGCACACCTCAATCAGAAATTCCGCACCCACCACAATTCCACTGCTTGACTATAGTACTGTCTTGTCATACCTATTAGGTCTCGGAACCCTCCCCCCAAGATAACCAACAAGTAGACAACCCAGAACATTAACACACCCAACCTCTGTCGTGGAAGCAATTCACATGCACACCCTTACTTTAATTTGCTCACTCGTGTAAGTTAGTCCACTCCACACCAAATACCACAAAGTCTATGTAAGTTTAAAATTTTTATTTCAATTTGAGAAGGTCTGTACACTGTTTTCTTAGCAGCACCAACCGGCAAATCAATAACATTAAAACAATATACATTGTTACACTTATACAGTTGGGAATTAAATCATGATAACTGAAGTGGTGGAAGGCAGCACCACCATCCCATAGCAATTTAGTTTATATACATTTATAAATGAAGATGTGAGTGAAGGGACCCCTCACCTCAGAAGAACCTAGTACTGGTAGTTGGTGCATCGTTCAGAAACTCTGGTTCGTAGAAGCGAATCTTGCGTCTGTAATGCGAAAAAAGAAATGGTGTGCGTTAGTATATTGCAACTTGCAAGCATTTCTCAGCCGTGCCAAAAAGTGTAGCATCTATGGATAAGCAATATGGACTAACAGTAACAGTAGTACACCAGTTCTTCCTAAAAAAGTGGCTTGTTAATGTTTGTTGACCGCCTGTACGCAGCGCGTAGACTAGACAGTAGCAGTGTGAGGCAGGTCATGTGGGCTCAAAGGTGTCTTAAGAAGCTGCAAGGTAAAGGTAACGTCACATGTGCATGGCTAGGGCTAATCAAGCAAATGCTACAATGATCATATAACTTAGTGTCTACTCTACTACTACCTGATTTGTACTAGTGATTTATGTTAGTATTAACTCATTTTTCAACCTTGCTACTGATCAATAGGGGGGAGGTGTATATGTTGCCTAATAAATGTGTAATGTTTTCTAGGCGCACTACCGACCACCATTGCTGGGGCCAGCGAAGGCGACGCCGAGGGCGAGGATGCGGCAGTTGCAGATAGCAACGGAGGGGGAGTGGCAGCACCAGTGGCAGGCGGTGGTAAGTTAGATTCATAATCTTTAACTATTGTTGAACTTGACAGCACACTCACTGCAAAGGTGTACTGTATGTATATGTATACTGTACAGTTGTGAATTAGGGCCCCATTAGGATGGTGGGTGTATTGCCCCCGCCGGGCTGGCTGGAATTCACTGCCGTCACAGCAGGGGCAAACCTCCCGCCATCCCTGTAGAAAATATTCAGACATGTCTAGGCAGAAAAGGGTTCAATATGGCGGTGGTGTCTCTCTCACCACACCGGCAGCCATATAATCTGCATTTTGGAATGCCTTTGCGTGGCTGCATTACCGTCCGCCACGGAAAGGCATGCACACATTGCAGAGTATGCTTGGGGGCCCCCATGGAGGGTACCTACCGATGCTATGGTACCCCCCCGACTTTCAAAGCAAAACGTGACAGGCTCCGTGCGAGGCCCGTCATGTTGTGCTTGGAAAAGCAGCACAACATTTTAGCATTGCTTTCAGCAAAGCCAACCAGAATTTAAATTTAAAATAACAGGGTGCGCCCGCCACTGTGCCGGGCGCATCATCCTGATTAATTGTCCCCACGGGACCCCCACCCTTTTTAGCAGTCGGATGGCGGGCGGACAAAGTCCGCCCGCTATCGGATGTCGTAAGTAAGTATGAGTTCTTGGGGACGTTTGAAGAGTGAACTAGAAGACTAGAATTCCCTTTAATTGGTATAGGACTAGGAGCCGGAGTATTGAGTAACCAATGTCCTCATCTATCTGATTTCAACTCCGCTTTGAAAGTTTTATGGAGAAGAGCACCTGGTGCACTGTTCAACTAAAAAGTGTAAGACAGGTGGAAGGAAGAAGGACGGGCGACATTTAAAATGTTATGTACTACTGTGCTTTATTTTATAGTGCTACTCTACCATGCCACTATGTGTATAAATAATTACCTTGTCCTACTGTTTTATTAAGACTATATTTTACAATTGTCTTGTTTTTTTCTTTTTGATACACAGCAACTCCGAAAGTCAACCGTAAGGAGTTGGCCGCCAAGGCACGGCGCCGGAAGCTGGAGGCAATCCAGCAGGAATACCGGCGGCTGGTGGTCCTAGCCGAGGAGGAGGAGGAGGCTGCTGCAGCTACTGAAGGCTCCTCCATTGCCCCGGGCCCCAGCCACCGCCCTCCAGCGGTACGGCGCCACCGCCGGGCGGCTGCCCGCCGCCACCGTGCCATCTCCGGTGCCCCCCCCCCACTGTGGCTGCAACTGCCGCGGCCTTAGACGCCGCGTCGCCCATTTAGAGGACCAGATTCGTGTCCTCCTCCAGTCCCGCCCCACCAGTTAGTCCCTGTCACTGCCCCTTTTTTAATTCCTGTTCGTTCTTCACTCGTTTGGGCGTTCTCTACTTCTATGGACAGTCGTTGGGGTTAGGGAGGTGGGTGGGTTAGCTTTTGTGGGTTTAGTTTATTTGTTAGGGTCAATTAAATATATTTTTCTATGTTACATGCAATGTTGTTAATGTTTTGTAGGTGGGGTAACTGTTTTACATCACACTGTTTCTTTGCTGGTGCATGGCCGCCCATAGCGTGTGTTTGATTTCAATAATTTGCTGACTGTATAAGACACAAACAGATAGATGCGACACACCTCACTCATTGACTGGTCCTACTATGCATTCTTTGGAGTGGTGTTTGAAACTGACATCATTGACAACATGTCCATTATTGATTCTGCCTCCCCCAAACTTCTCTCTTACCGGTGCTTGATGTTTATGTCCAACTGTGGCACAGCACTGGCTGCATGGTGAAGATGGTTTCCTTTTTCATACATGCCATGATTGGGGTGGTGGTGGTAGTATAGTAGTAGTAGTATACACTGGCAGGGTGGCAGCATTTCCAAAAAAAGAAAAGGAGATAGTCAATCGCCTTTGAGAGACTGTTAGAGGAGTAGTTGAATGAAGTACATCACAGAATTTACCGAGCAACAATTATATGCTCAAATATTTGACAAAAAAACTGAATGCTGGTTATTATGAGGATAGCCTACTAGACAGAGTTACAAACTATAGTTTTGTTGACTTGGCTATGCCTACAGTCTAACAGTTAGTGCTGTATATGAGGAATGACAACAAACAAATCCAATCAATGCCGGCAATTCATGCTGAGGTATATGTTCCTTTGTTAAATAAAATAACCTGTGAAATATCCTACTCATGGGTGGGCAAGCAGAAGAAGATCATCGCTCTGCATTGAAATTGAAGTAGTGTTGCTTTCACCACATCCGCCCCAGCAAGTGTGTGATTAAGTATTGGTGTACATTTAATTTAGTTACACCTCGACAATAAGTCACACAGCCCGGGGGAAGAGGGTTAGGGTCCGTTGATTGGATGGGAAGGGGGATTTTGGGAAAGGTTTGACATAGAAAAACAGTATGCATACATAGACAAACAAACGACAATCATTGAAGACTACCATACCATATCCATTCCATATGTTAAGGTATAAAAAAGGAAATGCATGCATGATGAGACCTGGATTACATACACTTCTATTTCTTGTTCTGTTCCGGCCTTAATACTTTAACAGATAGCAAATAGAAATTTTAAATATTGGTAGTGAAGAATCGTAAACACAGAGCAAACGTAATGATGATTGATAATAACAACTCCAAGAACACACTGTTGTAAAGAATGTATACAAGATATTAATCAAATTATTTAAAAGAAGTGAAAAGTGGATACTGTTACTGTCTTATCCTGGTCAAAAATGTGGACTGGTTTTTTGCATCTCGGCATTCCTCTTGCTCCTCTCGTCCATCAATCTTGGGTGTGTCGCCTCACCACTCGCCACTGCCCGGCTGGAATAAAAAGGTGATTGATTGGTAAGGTAATTAATATGCATTGTAATGTTTTACAAAGTTTTGGACAAGGCCCGGCCTGTAATTTTAGATTGAAAACCAAAGGGGATATTCAGAAAGAAACTGAAAACAAATGCACAAGTGATGGTGTAGTGCAACAAGAACACTTTCCGAGGTGGCATGTATGCATATGCATCATCTCTACTGTAGTCTGTTTCCAGCATAGACCTTCAACAGTAACAGGAGAGATCAGGCCCACAGTGCTTACCATTAGCACATCCTACGTTAACACTTTAGAGTCCTTTTTTTTTCTCTCAAAGAGTTGGACAAACGCAAAGCACATTATCCATTCCAGACATAGCATTTTACAGTTAAAGTTAGTAAAATCAATGCACTGCAGTCATCCCACCGCTACACTCTATTCAACTTCTACACAGACATTTGGGTGTGCTGTGGTTGTTGTTCACGTGTTTACCTTTAGGCTTTTCCGTTTTATGCCACTCATGAAACATCCTCCTGACTTCATCATCAGCTCTGATACTTCTACTGACTGAAGATCGGCCTGCAGTACAAGTGTAATTTTTATAACACAACAAGAGTAGAAATATAAATATTACTGACTTGAGTCATTCTTTATTGTGTACAGAAAGATAGATTACCACTAGTACACTTTGACATCACTTTGTGCACAACAAACAACGCAAACACAAAGACCAATAGCTCAGAGTCAGGTGTCCAATGCATGCCATTAATTATCATCATTTATTACCTGTTCCTTCTCATCTTAAGTTAACGGGCCGTCTCTTTCGCCATCATCATGACGGACGGTGCTGTTAAGTCACAGTCATTTGCATTGCGCAGATTGAGTGAGTCCCCTTCCTGTATTGAATTAAAAGCAATGTATCACCAAGATGCAGGAGAAGTACACATTTCTTGTTTGCCAGAAGAGGAAAATTAGTAATTACTAGTGTGTTCTGTAGAAAGTTGATTAGTGGCAGTGCACAATTACATCATTTCATGCGCAACACACCACAAAATCTACATCATTCAGTCTGCTATTCTGCGGCCAATGCATGGCATCAATCATTACCTGTTGCATCTCATCTCGTTAACGCTGCAGGCCGTCTCTTTCGCCATCATCATGATGGACGGTGCTGTTAAGTCACAGTCATTTGCATTGCGCAGATTGAGTGAGTCCCCTTCCTGTATTGAATTAAAAGCAATGTATCACCAAGATGCAGGAGAGAAGTACACATTTCTTGTTTGCCAGAAGGGGAAAATTAGTAATTACTAGTGTGTTCTCTAGAAAGTTGATTAGTGGCAGTGCACAATTACATCAATTCATGCGCAACACACCACAAAATCTACATCATTCAGTCTGCTATTCTGCGGCCAATGCATGGCATCAATCATTACCTGTTGCATCTCATCTCGTTAACGCTGCAGGCCGTCTCTTTCGCCACCATCATGATGGACGGTGCTGTTAAGTCACAGTCATTTGCATTGCGCAGATTGAGTGAGTCCCCTTCCTGTATTGAATTAAAAGCAATGTATCACCAAGATGCAGGAGAGAAGTACACATTTCTTGTTTGCCAGAAGGGGAAAATTAGTAATTACTAGTGTGTTCTGTAGAAAGTTGATTAGTGGCAGTGCACAATTACATCAATTCATGCGCAACACACACAACAAAATCTACATCATTCAGTCTGCTATTCTGCGGCCAATGCATGGCATCAATCATTACCTGTTGCATCTCATCTCGTTAACGCTGCAGGCCGTCTCTTTCGCCATCATCATGATGGACGGTGCTGTTAAGTCACAGTCATTTGCATTGCGCAGATTGAGTGAGTCCCCTTCCTGTATTGAATTAAAAGCAATGTATCACCAAGATGCAGGAGAAGTACACATTTCTTGTTTGCCAGAAGAGGAAAATTAGTGTGTTCTGTAGAATGTTGATTAGTGGCAGTGCACAATTACATCAATTCATTCATGCGCAACACACACAACAAAATCTACATCACTCAGTCTGCTATTCTGCGGCCAATGCATGGCATCAATCATTACCTGTTGCATCCTATTTTCAGTTAATGGCCATGTAGGAAGGTGGATATCTGACTATGGTTACCCCCAACTTTTTGCCTAGTGTCTAGCTGGTTTTTCGACTTAGTTGGCCTGAGATCCTGCCATTCAGGGTCTCAGGCTGTCTGCTCTCTCTGTAAAATGGACTCCATGTACCCTAGGTACATAACCAATTGGTAAGGATCACCTTATTGGACCCTGTACAGTGTACCCTAGGTACCCAGGGCATAGGTGTACCCTAGGCCTCCCAGGGGCTGCAGCATGTATTATGCCACCCCTGGTCTGGCCTTCCAATCAGACACAACTGGCTGATCACTCAGCTGGGGCAAGGTCGTGTAATCACCCCTTGCTTAGATATAGTATGCCTATATCTACCCTTATATATAGACACATGTGTACCTATCAGTCACTCCTATGGCAGGCCTTAACAATCCTGGAGGCAGAGTGCTTGGTAACATGTGAGATGGTGCTCTAGCATGAGCTGAGCCTGTCTGCAGCTTTCGGAACCATGTCCTTATAGCTGTTCTATGATATAGCCTACCATATACTCTTAAAGTGCCTTATAATCTTAAACGGTTATGGTAACTATGGTTGGGCTGTATCAAAACATGTCGTGTAAGGTGTCTAACACTTTGGAATAATACCCCCATGCCATTTCTGGTGATGAGGATATTATTCCCCCCTTCTAGAGGGAGAGACATGTTAAAATCCTACTTTGCTGTGTAACCTCTGACCAAAGCCTCAGCATCACAAAATGGATGCTGCTGCCACGACACAAGTCTGACCTCCTGCAGCTGGGAGTGATCCCAGCCAGGGAGGCCTGGACAATAGGTTTCCTGCTTGGGGAGGTGCTAGCACCTCCACAGACAGCCTTTAGTGTATTGGGGCAGGGTGGGCTGAAAGGAATGAGACATGCCTGGGGCACACAAGGTGTTCCTTGCATAGTCCAGTTCAAACCGGTGCTGGGGCACTCCAGCCCCAGCTCTGGCGCGAAACTGGACAAAGGGAAGTGGGTGTAACCACCCCCTCCCAGGTCCCACCCATAAGGCGTGACCTAGCAGGTATCCCAGCCCCCCAGATTAGTATAAGAGTGGGAGTTGGGCCTCAAGACTTTAGATTATCCTGAACCTGCAACTTGAACAGAAACTCTGGACCTTCGACATTCGACGAAAGAAGAAGACTGAAGAATCTCCCTTGTGGCCAAGGAGTGGCTACCCTGTGCAAACAGGCACCATCAAGAGACTACCCTTTGCTTTGTGAACGTTTCCCGAGGAACCGACTGCAGAGCCCGACCAGAGCCTTGACTCTCAGACTTCTCCGACCCTCATCCACATCTGCAGCAGAGCTGAGATCCGTGGAGGCGACGAGCGACGTGGGACCGGCTACCTGGAAAAAGTGGCTAGTAACTTACAGCGTAGCTTCTGAGGTACCCTCGAAGTTGTGCACCGGGGATTGAGAAGCCCCACCCCCAAGCACCATCTGCACCGAAGACCAGCCCCCCACACTCAACGAGTCCTGCGTGGGGCCCTTCAGCATTTTCCTGCTTGCCGCATCTGTCCGGTTGCTTGCCCGCTGGCTAGTGGCCTTTGTGACGACGCATCCCGAAATCTTCTGCGCTGGTTTGGCTCCTCCAGACTGGCTCCTGCTTCCCTGCAAAGAAGAAGCACCCCAGACCTTCCTGGTCTGATCCTGAAGCAAGTCCTCCGTTCTTCGTGGGTTCCGCTTGCCAAGGCTTGGTGAGTCCTAGTCCAACTTCGACGCCGCCGACAGCAAGAGCCTTCGTGGGACAGCTCGCCTCCTGGTCCTGGTCGTCCTCGACGCTTCCTGGTCCTCCTGGCTGCAGCGACAAGCTCCACCTTCACCTGCAACTCTTCACGACATCGTCTGGTTCCTTCCTGGTTCCACGTGGTCACTGGCTAGTGATCTTGACTCTGTCCCCTCTGCTTGCAGGTCTCTTCTCTTCTTGATCCCAGCCTTGGGATCCACCGGACACTCTTCACTGACTGCCTGTCAGCATCTTTCTTCAGGCATGCATAGGAGTCGACGACGAAACCCGACGCAACTTCAACCCTATGCACCCGCAGCCTTTGGGCTAGGTAACTTGGGTACTCCGGTGCTCATCAGGATAGTGACTATCCTAGTGTCTAAGTTTCAAGTGTCGACTTCCTAGCTACTCCGGAAGTGTCCTAAATCTATCTATTTCTAAACTGTACTATTGCTAGTGACTTTTACGCATTACGCGTGAGTGTTTCCACTCTGCATACGAATCCCGTGGGCCTCCCACTTCCTAACTGTTGCTAGTGCAGTGTAGCCCCAGCGATTCCCTAGGCCTAGGCCTACTCTATTTCCGTGACAGTGGTCCTTATACCACTTACTTAGTATATGGTTTGCGTGGCCCCTAGGGCCTAACTGTATTACTTACCTGTGTGACTTACTGTATGCATTAATAAGACTGTGTTGTACTTACCTCTAATCTCATAAAGAGTGCTGAGGGTTTGACTAGAATAAATACACTTTATTTTATATATATATCTGTTGTGGTGTCCTTTCATTTGGTATTCAAGGGATTATATATGGTATCACAGCTGGCTTCACATGCCATTCAGAGTTTAGCCTAAGACTGCTCTTGTCCATGCTACCACTAGGATAGCTGGTCTATAAGGTTGACTTTACAACCAATCACCATAAGGGTATTTGGACTGATATAAGGTGTACACTATAACTAGTGACATCATACATCAGGCCAACTTCTCACAGGCCAGTCTCTCTCGGCTCTGAAGGAGGATAGCTATAGAAGTCATCAGATTCATGGTCCACTTGTTTTGGAAGGACGAGGAAAGTTTGAATTTGTTGTTACCATCATCCAATCATCATTCATGAGGGAAATGGAATTGACCAGGAGATGCAGTATGATCGAGCGGAGGAGCTGGATTCTGAGGACTGTAGTGTCAAATGGCAGACACCTGAAACTTGTATCTTAAATTAGAAGATTAGAAGACGGTGATAATGCATTGGTTGCGATTCACAAGTTTATAACCGGAACAGACACAAACAAAGGGGGAAAAAAGGGAGGAAGATAGTAAGTGCGAGCCTAATTGTCAGGGAAGTATAGCTCGTCCTCAAACTGTGGGGGATCTTCCAGTAGTAGGTAATCATCTGACACAATACTTCCGTCACCTGAGCCGCTGTCCTCATCTTCCTCTGTTGATTCATGCATTGTGTAATTCGGTGGTATGAAGTGCTGATTCATTTTGATCATTGTTAACCTCTCCACGTTTTTGGGAGATAGACTGGTCCTTCTCAAGGTTACAATGGAACCAGCAGCACTGAAAACACGTTCGGAAGAGACACTTGCGACAGGGCAAGCCAGATAGCTTATCGCCAGCCTGCTGAGCTGTGTCCATTCAGACCTTTTCCTATGCCAATACTGCACTGGGTTTTGATCAACGTACACCTCTGTTGGGTCGTCCAGATAGGCCTGGACCATCCGCTCAATGTTCAGGGTTGCTGCTGGTAAGCTTTTGTGCTGTTTTTTCTGTGCATCAGCACTGTGCTTAAGGCCCATCTTTACATACCAATCTGATAATGATTGTACTCGGCCGAATGATCCAGTTATTGTTTTTGTAGTCGATGGTGATGGTGAGTGTTGCGATTGTGAGCCAACCGCACTGCCCTCAGCCGACGAAGTTGCACTTGATTCTGCATGGCCTGCTTCAGTATCAGTACTTGTTGTGGGTTGATGTGGCGGGCTTTTAATTAGCAGCCCTTCGTTTTCAAACTTGATGGCTGCTTCAGCTATACAACTTTTGTAGCGGGCAACATCAGTGTCGGAAAAAGAACGGAATAGTCCTAATTTTGCACGTGGATCCAGAATTGTGGCACAAATGTAATGTTCTTGTGACAAAATTTTATTTTGTATCCTTACATTTTCTGATAAGCGCCTGGATAAGCTCTCCACCAAGTCATGGGCTTGCCTTCTGTCCTCTACACCTTTGTAGGATTCAGACACATTATTCAGCTCATGCTCTAGCATTTGCAACAATGGGATAGCTTGGCCCATTGTACAGTCCTCCTTGCTGACTTCACGTGTGAAGACCTCAAAAGGAGACAGCATCTCAGTCAGGCATTGAATTAGGGTCCATTGCTCCCTCTGAAGGGTCATGCCTTTAAAACTAGCATCACTGCTTCTGTACCAGAAATAATCATTGAGTGACCTGTGCTGTTCGTACAGACGATAAAGCATGTAATACGTTGAGTTCCAACGTGTTGCCACCTCCTGGATGAGTGCCTTGACTGGCACCCTACGCTCACGTTGGAGGATCCTCAGCTGCTTCCGAGCTTTAAAAGAATGGCTGAAATGAGTGCATATTCTTCGGCAGATGGACAGTAAATTGCTTACTATGGGTTCTTTTTTCAGAAAGTCTTGCACTATAATGTTTATGCAGTGTGCCAAACACGGAACCCTGAAATAGGAACCAAGTTGCATGGCCTTAAGTACATTACTGCCATTGTCTGTGGCAACAAAACCAATACCAAGCGCTCTGGGCTGCAGCCATTCCAAAACCTTGGTGCGAAACTCTTCTAAAATGTTTTCAGCCGTATGAGATTTCTCCATGGCGAACATGGCTACAGTTGCATGTTTCCGAGTACCTTCAAAAATCGCAGCTGTGTCAACAACACCTCGTGCAGATAGTTGATCTTTAACCCCCACAAAAGAGATCCAGTGTGCAGTGATACACATGTAATCTGTGGCTTGGCAACTGGTCCACATGTCTGTTGTCAGGTGGATATTGTGCACAGCACTCTTCTGCAAAGCTTGTCCAACCAATTCCAGCACATCATGATGTAGTGCCGGAACAGCAATTCTTGCGAAATAGGACCGGCTTGGAACTTTCCATTTCGGGCAGATGGCAGACACAAATTCAAGGAAACCCACCCCTTCCACAAATGAAAAAGGAAGAAGGTCCAGCGCTAACATTTTAGCCAGCTTCGCATTGTACAATCGTGCCGTTGGGTGGTTGCGTTGGAACTGCCCCTCCAACCTAAACATGCTGTCAATGGTAGGCTGGCTTACTTTCCTCAGTGGTGCCATTAACCCACTAAGGCTCAACGACACAGATTGTCTCATTGAGGTACTCGCCGGTCGCCTTGGTGTCTCACCCACACTCTGAGTATGGCTCTTACTGCGGTGCCACTCTGATGTTACTGAGGAGGATGTGGGCGTTACCACTGCAGTGACTGCACTACTGGAGACAGGGCTAGAAATGCCTCCCTGTTCTTCACCTGCCACCACAATAATATCGCTCCCTGATTCCTGACCAACTTCAAAGGGTTTAGTTTTCCTACTTTCTTTTAACTTAAGTAGGTGATCCTCCCACACAATAGTGTGGTGTATTCTGAGATGACTTGCTTGTCCTCCGGTACCATAGTTTGTACCAAGCTTACCACGCCGAACACCTTGCCGACAAATTGCGCATATAGCAACGTTCTCCTCCTTGGCGCTAACAGAAAAGAAGTCCCAAACTGGGGAGGAGAACTTTCTGGCACTGCTGGATGTGCCACTTTCAACACCAGATGAACTTGAGGGGGTGCTTGAAAATATGTGACCCTGTCCACCTACACTGTGACTTTTACTACCACTTCCTACTGAGGTGGTTGAGCTGGATGTAGGTCCCTGGCGGGCCTTGGAAAATATGGCACCTGGAGGTAGTGGTGGTGTAACCTGTGTTGGTGAGATCCGTGCTACATCCCGCTCAGTAGCAGCCTTTCTGGATAGGGTTAGAATGTCGGTCTCCAATCCCTTTGGGGCGGGAGTAATGTGCGTGATGACTGGCTCGTCTTCATCAACATCATCACCCCCCTCTTCTACATCTACCTCCATAACTCTAAGTTTTTCTGGGACCTTCCTTTTCAGAAGCAATGTCTTGTGGCGTACTTCACTCTCAGACCGAGCTGGTGGGACCCAAGTGTCATCACGATCATCAGAAGCGGGGCTTGAAGAAGAAGATGATGGACTAAGCCTCCTTTTCCTTGCTGGTGGTCTGGAAGACAATAGATGTTCTGAAACAGTGGTTTGACTTCGCTCCGCTTTGTCTGCAGGAAGCTCGATTTCCTGAAATGCCCCTACGTCAGGAGCAACAACTACTATGGTGGGCTGTTGCGGCGGCTGCTGCTGTTCTGGTTGCGGCGGCTGCTGCTGCTGTTCTGGTTGCGGCGGCTGCTGCTGCTGTTCTGGTTGCGGCGGCTGCTGCTGCTGTTCTGGTTGCGGCGGCTGCTGCTGCTGTTCTGGTTGCGGCGGCTGCTGCTGCTGTTCTGGTTGCGGCGGCTGCTGCTGCTGTTCTGGTTGCGGCGGCTGCTGCTGCTGTTCTTGTTGCGGCGGCTGCTGCTGCTGTTCTTGTTGCGGCGGCTGCTGCTGCTGTTCTTGTTGCGGCGGCTGCTGCTGCTGTTCTTGTTGCGGCGGCTGCACACTGATCTGCTGAGTTTGCGCCTGCGTTGAACTTGATTGTGTACTACTTTGCGGTAATGACATTTCTCCAACATCGCTGCCCGTTAGTAGACTGGCTACCTCTGCGACAGTAAAGCCCTTGGGCCTAGGTTGGTGGGGTTGCTGGACCGCTGTGCTGCTCCCAGCTTGGTTCCCGGACAACGCTTTGGTGCCAAAAAAAACCTTGGCCGGCACACCACCAGTCGTGGTTAATGGCACTTCCTTTTTCTGTTCCTTCTTCTCACCAGCAACTTTCTTGGTACTGGACCTGGTACCTTTCTTTGGGGCCATCTTATTCCGACGTCAGGCAGGAGGCAGATGCACAACAAGTTCTGGTCACACGTGGGCGTGATGCGCAGCAGGACTTCTGTCTGGCTGGCAGTACAACGGGTAGCCAGGTGATGCCGATGACACCTCCTACTCTGTCTTTTGTGCACCTAAAAGCAAAGAAGACAGGAGAAGAACATCAGTGAAATGTTGCATTTGTTTTTGTGGTTCAGTTACTTAGTACTGTACTAGTGCAAACAAAAGATAGTCTAGCCATTTATGAATTTTTTTTAACTAGAGCTATGTTATACTACTAGTACTGTGTACAGCCACACTACACTCTCAGGAAGGTGATGTCTAAAAATTCAACAGATCACATAGAAAACACTTGATCAATAAAGCTGTGGCTACCTGCTCTGGTAGCAGTGGATGAAAGCAGGCCTGTTGGCAGACAAGGCCAGGCAAGCTTGCAGGCCTAGGCCTCAAAATGGCCACCAGCCACATGTCCAGGCCCAACAACATCAGCAAGGCCACCCCAAAAAACACACTTTCCCAACTCAATCCAATGCCACCCATGCCCTAAATGATGTCTAAATTCAACAGAGCACACAGAAAACAGTAGATTACTAAAGCTGTGGCTACCTACTCTGGTAGCAGTGGATGAAAGCAGGCCTGTTGGCAGACAAGGCCAGGCAAGCTTGCAGGCCTAGGCCTCAAAATGGCCACCAGCCACATGTCCAGGCCCAACAACATCAGCAAGGCCACCCCAAAAAACACACTTCCCCAACTCAATCCAATGCCATCCATGCCCTAAATGATGTCTAAATTCAACAGAGCAAACAGAAAACAGTAGATTACTAAAGCTGTGGCTACCTGCTCTGGTAGCAGTGGATGAAAGCAGGCCTGTTGGCAGACAAGGCCAGGCAAGCTTGCAGGCCTAGGCTTCAAAATGGCCACCAGCCACATGGCCAGGCCCAACAACATCAGCAAGGCCACCCCAAAAAACACACTTCCCCAACTCAATCCAATGCCATCCATGCCCTAAATGATGTCTAAATTCAACAGAGCAAACAGAAAACAGTAGATTACTAAAGCTGTGGCTACCTGCTCTGGTAGCAGTGGATGAAAGCAGGCCTGTTGGCAGACAAGGCCAGGCAAGCTTGCAGGCCTAGGCCTCAAAATGGCCACCAGCCACATGGCCAGGCCCAACAACATCAGCAAGGCCACCCCAAAAAACACACTTCCCCAACTCAATCCAATGCCATCCATGCCCTAAATGATGTCTAAATTCAACAGAGCACACAGAAAACAGTAGATTACTAAAGCTGTGGCTACCTGCTCTGGTAGCAGTGGATGAAAGCAGGCCTGTTGGCAGACAAGGCCAGGCAAGCTTGCAGGCCTAGGCCTCAAAATGGCCACCAGCCACATGTCCAGGCCCAACAACATCAGCAAGGCCACCCCAAAAAACACACTTCCCCAACTCAATCCAATGCCATCCATGCCCTAAATGATGTCTAAATTCAACAGAGCACACAGAAAACAGTAGATTACTAAAGCTGTGGCTACCTGCTCTGGTAGCAGTGGATGAAAGCAGGCCTGTTGGCAGACAAGGCCAGGCAAGCTTGCAGGCCTAGGCCTCAAAATGGCCACCAGCCACATGGCCAGGCCCAACAACATCAGCAAGGCCACCCCAAAAAACACACTTCCCCAACTCAATCCAATGCCATCCATGCCGTAAATGATGTCTAAATTCAACAGAGCAAACAGAAAACAGTAGATTACTAAAGCTGTGGCTACCTGCTCTGGTAGCAGTGGATGAAAGCAGGCCTGTTGGCAGACAAGGCCAGGCAAGCTTGCAGGCCTAGGCCTCAAAATGGCCACCAGCCACATGGCCAGGCCCAACAACATCAGCAAGGCCACCCCAAAAAACACACTTCCCCAACTCAATCCAATGCCATCCATGCCCTAAATGTGATTGAAAATGAAATATATTCAAAAAACAAAAGGAACAGTTGCTTCATCATGCACACACACACCCATGAGGCCATGCCCATGGCTAGCTCGGGCCTACTACTACAACCCACAAAATTAAAAAAATTAAAAAAAAAAAAAGGAATGATGATAATTAATTATCAAAAATAAATTGTAGTTACACAACAACTGCAATGCCCACATTCAAACACAACAACCACTTACTTGTAAAATATCCTATTCCAAAAATCCTGAAATCCAATTGCAATGATGCAGCAGACAAAAAGAGTGATCTTTCCAGCTCCAAATCCAAAGTCAGAATGAGCAGGAGATGGACAAAGCACTGGGAGGAGCCTGCTGGACAGGAACAGGAAGTTGGAGAATCTGTGTCACTTCCTCCCTCTCTCCACCTTGTAAAAAAAAAATGACTCCTTGCACAAAAAAGGAAAGCCAAATGTGAATGTAAGGAGTTCTTTTCATCCAAAATCAGTATTTGCAGATGGTTTCATGCTGCTAGAGCCGATATTCCTCTCCAAATTGTAAATTTTACGTTGTTGAGTTCTCCAGCTTCACATTACTTCCGCCGGCGTGTCGAAAACGATATGATCGCGTTCTCTTCTTTGTCCCTGTCGCGTTGGATATGACGTGTTCGCGGTCTCTTTCTCCTGTTCGCGTTCGATTTCATGTGCCCGCGTCCTCATTCTCTGGCTCGCGATGTAGAATGACATGTTCGAGATCTCAATCTTCTCATACTCGCGCGGTGCATGATCGCGAGAAGACGTGATCGCGCGACAAATGACGTAATCGCGTGAAAAATGACTTGAATGCGCAAAATGGCTACCAAAATCCAACATCTCGTGGAGAACGCGACCGGGTCAAGAAAACTTGTCGGAGAACGCAGGGATTCAGGTAAGGCGATCACGCGCGCGAGAATGTATTGTTTTACAGCGCGAGCAAGAAAAAAATTATCGCTAAGCTGCGGAATGCGGAAATTTTGACATTTTCGCGCTTTCTGCGGAACGCGAAAATGCCAAAATATCGCAATTTCCGCGAACGGAACGGAATTTTGGCCCAGGCCTAGTGTGGGACAGAGATTTTTGATGAGTTCCCAGGAATTTTTACAGATAAGCTGGGGTGTCTGGAAGAGTATCAACATAAAATAAAATTGAAGGTAGGGGCAAAACCGGTAGCCCATAAATGTAGGAATGTTCCTATTATGATGAGAGAACCTCTGAAGGCTGAACTTGATAGGCTCCTTAGTCAAGGAGTCATAGAATCGGTGGAGTGTGCTGAGTGGGTTGCACCCATTGTTATCACAGCGAAAGGCAATACTAACAGCAATACTAACAGCATCAGGTTGTGTATTGACTTAAGAGAGTTAAATAGGAACATATGGATCGATAGGCACCCTTTGCCAAATATCAATGATATGCTGAATCAAGTCTGCGGGGCAGAACTCTTCTCAGTAATAGACTTGTCTTCAGCCTATCACCAAATAAGACTTCATCCTGAAAGTAAGGCTTTGACCACGTTCATAACACCGTTTGGGGCATTCAGATTTTGTAGGATGCCATTTGGCTTAGCCTCAGCCGCGGCAGTTTTTCAAAGAGCAATGCAGAATATTTTAGGAGGGTTGGAACAGGTCTTATGTTTCCAGGATGACTTGTTAGTGTATGGCAAGAATGAAGAGGATCATAATGGGAAACTACGCTTGGTTTTGAGTAGGTTAAAGGAAGCTGGGCTTACATTAAAAAAGGAAAAATGCCAGATAGGAGTACGCTCAGTTACCTACTTAGGGCATGTCATTTCAAAAGATGGAATTAAGCCTAAAACTAATCTGGTTGATGCTATAAAGTTAGCGCCATGTCCCACCAACAAGGAGGAGATCAAATCATTTTTGGGGTTGTCAGAGTATTACTCTAAGTTCATAAAAAATTTTGCTGACACTACCTATCCATTGAGGTGTTTGTTAAGGAAAGGTATATCATTTGAATGGGATGAACAATGTGATGAAGCTTTCAGGACAATCAAAAATAGCATATCAGAGGCACCATTCCTAGGGTGTTTTGATACAAGCAAGCGCACCATCATTACTACTGATGCGAGCTTGAAAGGGATAGGAGCCACTCTCAGTCAAGTGACAGAACATGGTGAAAGAATAGTGGCGTTTGCATCAAGAGCTCTCACTGCAGCTGAAACCCACTATTCAGTAATTGAAAGGGAAGCATTAGCATGTTATTGGGCGATATCACATTTCAGGACATTTGTTTGGGGCATACCTTTTATTGTAAAAACAGACCATAAGCCTTTAGTGAGCATTTTTTCTACAAAGAATCTTGGAAGGTCCACACCAAGGATATCAAGATGGTTCCTGGGTCTTCAAGGATACAATTTTGAAGTGGTATACATACCGGGGGAAAATAATCAAGCAGCTGATTGCTTGTCTAGGTTACCACTAAGGAATCAGGAACTAGAGGTAGATCTTAGTGACGAAATTGTTGTGTCATCAGTTTTTGATGGGCTGGATAAATCTGAGTGGGAGGAAGCATTAGCTAATGATGAGCTATTCCCAAGAGTGAAACAGCTTATTCGGGAGGGATGGCCATGTAGTCCTAAACTTTTAAAACATGGAGAGGATGTGTTTTGGGAAGTGAGGAACGAATTACAGGTACAAGGACAAAATATATATCGAGGAAACAAACTGGTACCTCCTGAGGGTATAAGAGATAAGTTACTACATTTGGCACATGAAGGCCATTTGGGTTGCAGTAAGACCAAGAATAAAATTTGGTTACATTATTGGTGGCCAAAAATGGACACCATGGTGGAGAGGGAGATAAGAGAATGCGTACCGTGTACCATGAGCGACAAGAGTAAAGTTGTAAGTAAAGGGAAAATTTCTCCAGTGGAAGTTCCCACTGCTCCTTCGGTTAAAGTGGCTATGGATATTGTTGGTCCCCTAAATGTAAGAGGACTGGGTGGTAGATTCATTATCACGTTGGTGGACTACCATTCAAAATGGATCATCATCAAGGTTGTAGAAAATATCACTACTGATAGTGTGATGAGTTTTCTTCAAGGTGTTTTCCGTACAGAAGGGGTACCACAGATCTTGGTAACGGATAATGGGGTTCAATTTACCTCTGCATGTATGAAAGAGTTCCTGCGCAAGTTCTCGGTTGAACATCATCTTACACCATTGTATTGCCCCAGAGCGAATGGTCTGGTGGAACGTACAAATCGTATGATCAAGGACTGTATTCAACTCAGTGTACAAAATGGCAGCAATGTGGGGAAAGCACTGGAGGACATGGTTTGGTCCTATCTTGCCACTCCTCACTCAGTCACTGGTGTGTCACCATTTAAGTCTCTTAAAGGGAGAGAGCCAGGTACCAAGTTGGGCCCCTTGTGGCTCATAGGTGGAAGAGTAGAGGAAGTGAATAGAGATATGATCATAGATAAGATACACCTAAACCAAAGGAAATATGTGGATAGGTACAACGTAAGAATACAAAGGTTACCTAGAGCTTTGAAGGTAGGTGACCATGTAAAAGTAAAAGTACCTAATTTTGTAACGTCAGGAGGTTCAAAATTTTCTGGAAAGAGAGTGGTGAGCAAAGTATTTAAGAATGTTGTAAAGTTGGACGATGGGCAGTATTGGAGTGTTGACAGAATAGTTCAGGATAGGAGTGATGATTCTACCCACAATGATTGCAATGTCAGATCGAGTAACGACAACAAGAATACTGGCCCTGGAAGGATGATGCATCTGAGGAAGGTACATTTCAAACCTAATTGGCAAAATGACTATTACACGTATTGATTTTCATTGTGTTCCCAATTTGTATTGGAAGGAAGATGTGTTGTAATTATCTTATATCATTTGGTTCCTTCCGTCCACCCCCCGCGAGTGGAACGCTCGTGGAATGTCATGAGCGTTCTAACCTGCACTCCCTGTGTTGACAGTTTGCTCTGTTACCGCTGTGGTGATGGATGTTGGTTTATGATCCACAAATAAACCTTTCTGATATACAACTTTGTTGGATTATAACACACTGCTTGACCTTGGGGAAAAAAAAAAAACATTGGCATAGCCAATAGGTATCGCCCTTGGGGCCTTATAAATGTTTAACCATGCAACATTTCATGTTGTTGCACAAAGCATATTGTGCTGCATAACTAAATACTTATAAGGTCCCAAAAGCTATGCCAATGCTTGTTTTTAAACATGTCCTGATCTGGCAGAATCAAGACAACCCTCTTGAATGTGTGTGTCTTAATGCCGCGTGTATGTGCTGAATAGTTTAAGCAGAATAACTTTGCCACTGCTTTTTAAAGCCACTGCTACCACAAAGTATCCTCATGCTGTTGAGCTCTATGAAAGGTTTCGTGCAAATGAGAACGCACTGCAGCAAAATGTGCCTGTCTCTTGGTTTAGGTCGACTCCTATTTGGTTTACCTGCTGTACCCCTGTGCTGATCTACACATCTGTTTCTGGTGAATGGAGAGAGCAAGTAGTCACCTCAGCTAGACTCCCACCAACTGGTTATGTTCGAATGGTAACTAACTTAAGGCCATTATGTGCAGAATTGGCACTCCCTTCTTTACAGTTCAGCTCATCTAGCCTTGACTGTGACTTGCCTTACTAGTCTACCTACATAGTACAAAGAATAGAGACGGCATCAACAGTGTAAAGAGGACATTCTCAAGCTCACTGATCCTGGCACCTATTCATCAGCCGCTGGTTGACATGCATCAGTGTACAGTCTCGAGACCTTTCCAGAGCACATGCACCATTTTATAGCCCATTCTTAGCTGTTACTAAAGTCCTTCATTTAACTAGTAACTCAGTGACATCCCTCGGGGGCCAAGGAGCCACACTTCGTGTCAAAGACTGCTTAGTAGAGCTCTCCACTTTAAACTCTGTGGGAAACGGAGCACCACTTATGCTTTTGGGCTAAGCCTAAGACTCCGCTGTTTCCCATGCTCACTAAGATGCTTCTAAGCACTTTAGACCGTATCTCACTCAGCCTGACCAGTGGTTCAAACACCCTATGTGAAATATTAACCTAACACTTACCAAAAGTGCTGCAGTGCTATACTAATAACTAAAACCCAGCGTCACAACTGGCATGAATTGTACACTGTATGCATTTTCTCTCATCCAATTGTACTTGGTGACCTTCTCCTTAATTGCAGTAAATTGCTGTGAAGTGATCAGAGTTGCCTGTTTAGCGCTACATAACACAACAGAAATAAAGAAATAAAAATTACCTTTGAGCCAATGCAAATCAGCAGAAAATTGCATTTGTTTGCAGTTTCCCCCCCAAAAATGGCAGACTTTGTTGTAATACGATTGTGCTGTAAATTAAGGTAAAGCTGTGTGACATCATACGCTGCTGCCAAAGAACACTCATGTTGTTTCTGTGAGCACATTCCAAGTCTACACAAAGATCTAGTCCCAATATCTTATAGAAGTAATAGATGGGGAACAGCCATTACAACGCGGTTTTTACCACGCAGTGCAGTTACATCGCATGCGTTACAACGCATGCGATGTTACAACGCTATGCCATTAAACGCAAGTCTTTACATCGACTTGCGCTAGATGGCGTGCTAACATTACAAATAGTGTAGTTTACTATTCCAACACCTTCCCTACTGTTAAGTGGACTGGAGTTGGAATAGTAAATTACACTTTTTTAATGTTAGCACGCCATCTAGTGCAAGTCGATGTAAAGACTTGCGTTGTAATGGCATAGCGTTGTAACATCGCATGCGTTGTAACGCATGCGATGTAACTGCACGCGTGGTAAAAACCCGCGTTGTAATGTCATACATCCGTAATAGATAGATGACATGTGAAGTCGCATTGTTTATCAGCCTCTGTCAATGTTTTGAGCATTTGTCTATGTGTAAGCTTCTTGCATGCCACTGACTAATTTTCAGTCATCACTATCACATCCTCCCTTCTCTTGAAACCCACTCCTTAAGTTATTTGCTCATATCCCCTTACCATCTCTGTAGCATCGTTCTTCAGTGATGTTCTCTGTTCTGCATCTGCTGGTAGGTTTTTCCATCCTTTTATGATGAATATTTTATGAATGCTAGTGACGCTCTACTAATAGCAGTGTATAAAACATATGAGCCTCTTTGCTTCAGTCCCAAATGATCACCCGTCGCTCAAATGCTGTTCCTCTGAATGCTCACGTGCTCGGTATGACTCCTGAAGAAATGTGACAGGTTCTATTGTTATCCCTCCCATTCTTCTCATTCACTGTTTACATTGGTAAGGCTTTTCCCCATGTACTTGTGGTCTAAATCAGGTACCATTTTGTTTGCCCTTTCTGGTTTCTCTGCCTATTGTCTATATCCTTCCAGACATTTGGCATCTAGTCCCAGGTGAGGCTGTTACGGTGAGATATTACTGACATTGTCGGGTGTAGAGCAGTCAACCTATTCCCCATTACACTCTACTCAATGCAACATAAATACACTCCACATAATACCACTCAGTGCCACAGAATTACACGCCACGTAATTACACTCTACTCAATGCAACATAAATATACTCCACATAATACCTCTCTGTGAGAAGTTGGCCTGGCATATGCTGTCCTCTAGTTATAGGGGACACCTTGCACCAGTCCAATTCGACTCTTAAGGTGATAGGTTAAAAGACAACCTTTAAAGAAAGCTATCCTAGTGGTAGCTGTGGAGAGCAGCCTTCAGGCTAAGTCTTGAAGGAGTGTTAAGCTTATTGTTTTACCATAGATAACCTCTTGAATGACGAAATGAAAGAGTAGTCCACACAGGTATATATTCAAAATATATGTATTTATTCTAAGAACAAATCCCACTAGTCTCTTTATGAGGTTGGAGGTAAAGATACAATTCAAACAAGCATTGACAGTTACAATAAATAGCACTGGAATCATAGGGCCCCGGGGGGGACCAAACCATATATTAAAAAAGTGGTATAAGAACCACAACAATTCTACAGACAGTGACTAGGGCACTTAGGGTCGCTGGCCCCTTATGAGACCACCCATGGTAGTGAGGAAGGGGACCCATGGGAGACGCGTGCAGTGGTGCAAGCTACTGTCGGGATCTCTATTAAACCCTATGGGGAATGTCGCGGTTGGAAATTGCAAGAATCTAGACACTTCTAGGAGGAGTTCAAGTTCAGGAGTTTAAAGTTAAGCTCTTGGAGGGCCCACACCCACGAGAGTACCAAGGTACCACTGTTACCTGCCCTAGGGAAGCCAGGTGCATAGGTCGTTTTCGGTGTTGGGTCGCGATCTGGTTTTCAATGGGAAAATGTGAAGAACTGCTGCTGGCAAGAAGCGTCGTCGATGTCGTGCAGGTTGAAGATGTAGATCCTTGCAGAGAAGGACCTGAAAGCAGAGGGGATAGAGTCTGGGTCACGGCACAGTCCCCAGGGGGGTCAGGAGAAAGAGCCCTTCAATGTCGGGTGCTTCCAGGTGGAAGATGGGTAGCTTGGATCAGCAGCCACGGGCTCCAGGAGGCATCAAGGAAGGCCAGCTGCTGGAGGGCGACTGTCTCACAAAGGATGAAGGCCGCTGCAGTGTTAGTGTCCGGATTGGATCCACTAAGCCTTGGCATCCGCAACCCACGCAAGAGTCAGGAAACAGCTACTGGTGCAGACCCACGAGGTCTGAGCGAGGTCTCCAGCAAGGAGACTGAAGAGCAGGACTGGAGCAACCAGTGAAGTGAAGATTGACCTCCGCCAGGGCCCACCAGTCGAGAAACAAGGGACCGCGGGAGGCAGCAATTTGTCGTGCGTAAAGATGCGCCCACAGGTCGCTGGAGCGGGCTAGGGCGTCGATCTTTGGCACAGATGATGCTGAGAGGTTGGCTCAATAGTGAGCCAAAGCACAACTTCCCCACTTGTCGGGGTCGTGTGCTGTGCAAGAGGTGGCCGGTGTCCTGGGGTATTGGGGATCTCAGCACCCACGGGGTCCACGGTGCTCAGCTTTGCTGTGCACACTCACTGGTCTCTGGGATACTTGGAAACCCACCTCAAAGTAGGCAGAAGTCTTTGTTGTCCGTAGGAGCAGCGGAGTTCCAACCGGGTCACTTGCAGTGTTTCAGGTGCAATTTCTTCATTCAGCTTTGCGGCAGCAAGTCGAAGGTTCAAGTCTGTGAAGTCCAAGAATAATCCGAGGCTCTGGGGACCCTGCACCCACCTTTATCTAGAGATTAGGGGAGTGTCTAAATCAGAGCCCACCAATGAGAGTTCAGGCGGGAAAGGGTGGCTACACCCTCTCCCCTTTGTGTGTTTCCCGCCAGGGCAGGGGACAGGATGCCCCTGAACCGGTTCCAGGCGGTGTATGCAGAAGTAGGCACTGGAGAAGCCTACGTGCAAGTCTGAAAGGCATCCTATGGTGCACCCACCCAGTTCCAATCCACATAGTCTGTCTGGGGAGGTGGGAACACCTCCCTGCAACAAGATCCCTATTGTCCAGCTGCCGTGGCTGGAGTTCTGCCCAGCAACAGGCAGCCAGAGTCGTGTGGGTGGCGTGTAGCATCCATTTTGTATTACGTGTGTTCTTTTAAATTGGTATCTAAAATCTGCCGCTTTTACCATATCACCCCTCTAGCAGGGGGGAATCATGCCCTTACTCCCATGGCTGGATTGGAGGTCTGATTCCAACATGTTTGACACCAAACACAACATGGTTCTGTGCAGCCACTCTCAAGTTATCACGCTATCGCGATTACTTATAATGCGGTTAAGAGTATATGGTATGGCTGCACTACAAACAACCTCGCAGTAGTTTCAACGAAGGTTGCAGAGGGGCCCTACTCAGGTAGGGGTTCCCCCTCAAACACATATCTCAGCACCCTGCCTTGTAGGATTAGCAAGGCCAGCTTTAGGGGTGACCTATGAGGATATATGTGTTGTACTTAAGTGGGATACAGGGTACCTATATCCCTGTAAGGGGTGCAAGCACCACCTTACCCAGACCACAGTAGTGGTCTGGTGATGTCAGTTTGTATGGCTGTCCCAGGGGTGGCACAATAAGTGCTGCAGCCCCGGGTAGGCCTCTGAGGGACCCATACCCTGGGTACCTAGGGTACCATCTACAAGGGGCTGATAGGGTGTCCTCAGTATCCAATTGGTATGTACCTAGGGTACTCACATCGGTTTAGAGAGGAAGCAGATAGGCTGGGGTCCTGGATAGCAAGGCCACAGCCTGGCTAGAGTCAGAAAACAGTCAAAACATCAGCAAAAAGTTGGGGGCAACTATGCAGTCGATGCCACTCTCCTACATAACCCCCCCCCCCCCCCAAACGCAGGGACATTAAACTAACCTTGACCATTTGAGTCTTCATGTTCTAAGTGGAAATATCTGGAGAGGCCATCTGCATTGGCATGGTTGCTCCCAGGTCTATGTTCCACTGTATAGTCCATCCCCTGTAGGGAAATGGACCACCTGAGTAGTTTGGGGTTTTCAACCTTCATCTGTTTTAGCCATAGGAGGGGCTTATGGTCTGTTTGAACAAGGAAGTGAGTGCCAAACAAGTATGGCCTCAGCTTCTTCAAGGCCCAGACCACAGCAAAGGCCTCCCTCTCTATAGCTGACCAACGGTTCTCTCTGGGGGTCAACCTTCTGCTAATAAAAGCTACTGGTTGATCCTGGCCCTCTTCATTCAGTTGTGATAATACAGCACCTACCCCCACCTCTGATGCATCAGTTTGAACTATGAATTCTTTGGAGTAGTTGGGCCTTTGGAGCACTGGAGCAGAGCACATGGCCTGTTTTAGGTCATCAAAAGCTTTCTGACAGCAGACAGTCCACTGAACTTTCTTGGGCATCCTCTTAGAGGTTAAGTCATTTAAGGGGGTCACAATGGATCCATATCCCTTTACAAATCTTCTGTAGTAACCAGTCAGGCCTAAGAAAGCTCAGACCTGAGTCTGGGTGTTTGGAGCAACCCAGTCCATGATGGTCTGGATTTTGCTCTGTAGTGGTTGAACCTGGCCTCCACCTACAAGGTGGCCCAGGTACACAACCTGACTCTGCCCTATCTGGCACTTAGTTGCCTTGATAGTGAGTCCTGCCTTTTGCAGGGCTTCCAAAACTTTCCTCAGGTGGATCAGGTGATCCTCACAGGTGGAGCTAAAGATAGCAATATCATCTAGATATGCTGCACTAAAGTCATCCAGGCCTGTGAGGACTTGGTTTACCAACCTTTGAAAAGTGGCAGGTGCATTTTTCAGACCAAAGGGCATTACAATACATTGATAGTGCCCACCGGGGGTTGAAAATGCTGTTTTGGCTTTTGCAGATTCAGCTAACCTTATCTGCCAGTAGCCAGCTGTCAGATCAAATGTGCTCAGATATTTGGCTGAGGCCAATTTATCTATGAGCTCATCTGCTCTGGGATTGGGATGTGCATCAGTCCTAGTGACTGCATTGAGTCCTCTGTAGTCTACACAGAACCTTATCTCTCTCTTGCCGTCTTGGGTGTGAGGTTTGGGTACCAGGACTACTGGGCTAGCCCAAGGGCTATCTGAGGGCTCAATAACTCCCAATTCCAACATCTTTTGGACTTCTGTCCTTATGCAGTCCCTGGCATGGTCAGGTTGCCTATAGATCTTATTCTTCACAGGCAGACTGTCCCCAGTGTCCACTTCATGAGTGCACCAGGTGGTCTGACTTGGAGTCAGTGAAAACATATGTCTGAATGACTGGAGAACTTGTCTGCAGTCAGACTGTTGCTGGGCAGTGAGGCTGCCTGCCAAGGCTACACCATCTACTGACCCATCATCAGGGTTGTGAGAGAGCAGGTCTGGGAGAGGGTCACTCTCCTCCTCCTGTCCCTCATCCGTTGCCATGAGCAAGCCCATGTCAGCCCTGTCCACATATGGTTTCAGTCTGTTCACGTGAAGTACCCTGTGGGGACTTCTGGGAGTGCCAAGGTCCAGCAAATAGGTGACCTCTCCCTTCTGTTCCAATATGGTATGGAGTCCACACCATTTGTCTTGGAGAGCTGCTGGGGCCACTGGCTCCAACACCCATACCTTCTGTCCTGGCTGGTACACCACCAGTACAGCCGTTTGGTCATGCCAGGCTTTCTGTAATTCCTGACTTGCCTCAAGGTTTTTTGTTGCCTTCTTCATGTACTCAGCCATTCGGGAGCGGAGACTAAGTACATAGTCCACAATATCCTGTTTAGCGGGTTTGAGAGGTAACTCCCATCCCTCCTTCACTAGACAGAGTGGCCCTCTGACAGGGTGGCCAAACAAAAGTTCAAAAGGGCTGTAACCAACCCCCTTCTGTGGCACCTCCCTGTATGCAAAGAGAAGGCAGGGCAGAAGAACATCCCATTTTTGCCTAAGCTTTTCTGGGAGCCCTTTGATCATACCCTTTAGCGTCTTGTAAAATCTTTCAACAAGCCCATAGCATTGAGGATGATAAGGGGTGGTGAACCTGTAGTTAACACCACACTCCTTCCACATTGAGGTAACTACTCATAAAGTTTGTACCTCTGTCAGACAATACCTCCTTAGGGAAACTCACCCTGGAAAAGATTCCCAGGAGGGCTCTTGCCACCACAGGTGCTGTGATGGTTCTAAGGGGAATAGCATCTGGGTATCTGGTGGCATGATCCACTACCACGAGAATAAACCTGTGCCCAGATGCTGTTGGTGGGTCAAGGGGACCAACAATGTCAATCCCTACCCGTTTAAAGGGAACCCCCACCACAGGTAGTGGTGTCCGCGGGGCCTTTGTGGACTTACCTGCCTTGCCACTGGCCTGGCAGGTAATGCAATAGCTACAAAAACTCTTACAGTCCTCACTCATTTGAGGCCAATGAAAGTGAGGGACAAGTCTGTCCCAAGTCTTATTTTGGCCTAGGTTATGTTATGTTATTTTCATTTGTACAGCGCACAGCTACTCGGAAGTGTCCCGGCGGTATAGACCGCTGGGGAACCCGTCCTGGCTATCCCTGTGAGATGGTCCCTTTCTGGGTATCTCCAAGGTGAAACCAGGCATCCCCTGCGTCTGTGGGGGGCCGTTGTAGAGATGAGGCAAGCTTAATGCCCAGAGTTGCCGAGTGTGTTCCTGGTTAGAGTAGGTACCGAGGGGAGAATTATCGAGTCCGTTTTGACCCTGGTCCACGACCCTGCCGCATCGGGAATTGAACCCTGGTCCCTGGCCGATTCTCTGCTTACGGATCTGCCACCTCTAACCAGTGAGCCACACCTCTCCACAAGGTGTCCTGCTAAGGGAATATCATGGGCTAGTGTGAGCAGGAAACCCCTAAACTTCTGAGGTATGACCAACCTCCTGGCTGCACCAGGCTTGGGGTCTCGACCCTCAGAGTAAAGGAGTCCATCATCCCAATATATCTGCCTTACCCCTGCTACTCCTCCTCTTGGGAGATCCTTGGTCCATTTTTCCAGGATCCAAGGCCTGTTCAGTTTCTGTCAGCTTAGCTTTTGACCTTGTCAGGGCAAACACTTCTGCAGGGATACCCAGCATTGCTGCATGGGTAGTCAGCTCCACCTCAGCCCATGCTGAGGTCTCCAAATCATTTCCTAGCAAACATTCTACTGGTAGGTCTGCACTCACCCAAGAGAAGTTAACAACTGCCAGAGCATGGTTAGTACTGACATTGCTTGCATTGGTCACTTGGTAAGTTTCCCCAGGTATGATTTGGCTAGGGTCCACAAGGTCCTTAGTCACCATGGTGAACTAGCCCCTGTGTCCCTGTATGCTAGAGACTCCCTTCCATTTATCCTAGGCTGTTGTTTGTATTTGCCCAGACCAGTGGGACTCACAAATAGGGACAGGTCCCCATCACAAACTAACACAGCCTGAGTAGGCATTCTGACTAGGCCAGAGTCCTCTCCAGATCCCAGGGTCAACCCTACTAATCCCTTGTTCTGTGTACCACCACCTATAGCTGGACTAGGGGGAACAGGTGCCTTAGGGGCAGGTGTAGTGGTACTTGTGGAGTCTTTGGCCTTGTTACAGTCTGAAGTCCAATGGGTTTTCTGCTTACAGATTTTACACCATGGCTTCCTTGGCTGTGTAGCTTTGTTGGATTGGGAATTATCAGATGCTGCTTTTTGGGGGCCTGCTGAAGACTGCTGGTCTTTTCCCTTTTCCCCACCCTTCTCAGAGTTTTTGGTATCTTCCTTTTTAGTTGCACCCCCCAAGGGTTGGACCTTTTGCTTGATCCTGGTTCTGACCCATTTGTCTACCTTCTTTCCCAATTCTTGGGGAGAGGTCAGATCTGAGTCCACCGGGTGCTGATGCAATAGTTGATTCTGACAATTATTAAGAATCAGCTCCCTCATGGTGAGATTGTATAATCCTTGATAATCATTTACTTTACTGCCATTTAACCAACCTTCCAGAGCCTTGGTAGCACAATCTACAAAGTCTACCCAATCTTGATTCTGTGCTTTCTGGGTATCTCTGAACTTTAACCTGTATTGATCAGTGGTTAGACCAAACCCATCTATCAAAGCACTCCTCAAAATAAAATATTCATCTGCATCGTCTTCCCTAACAGAGAGGAGCTTGTCTCTTCCTTTGTCAGCAAAGGAGAGCCATAAGGTTGCTGCCCACTGCTCTACTGGGACCCTCTGAACTTTACAGGTCCTTTCAAGTGTAGTGATCCATGTATGGATGTCATCCCCTGTCTGATAGGGGGGCACAATCGTATGCAGGTTCCTATTGTCAGGGGCTTTCTCTCTAACTCTAGGGGTATGATTACTGCCACCAGGGGTCTCTAGACCCCACTTTCTTGAAGCTTTCTGAAGCTCCAGGGACTCCCTGTCTAATGCTAGCTGTTCTCTCCTGAGCTGAAGCTTGGCTTGCTCAAACTGGATCAGTCTGCATTTCCTCTCTTGGGAGGAGTCTCTTCTCTGAGAAGAGCCAGAGGTCCTTTTGGATCTCCCAGAATGGTTAGACTCCTCTGAGGGGGACTTGTTCCTTCTGTTTGGATCCACCACTCTCCCATTAGGGATGGAGGAAGTGCCCCTTGGGCCATCACCTCCATGTTGTGAGTGGTCTGGTTCATCCAGGTCATGTTCATTTTCCTCTTCCTGGTCCTCATCAGAGTCCACCAACTGGGTGTCCTCTTCTGTGGGATGCCCACCCAACCTGTCTACCTCATCAGACACTAGAGTCTGCTTGAAGTCTGCAATGAGCAGAATTTCTCTGAGACGTTGAGTGTTGGCACCTTTGGTTGTCTTCAAATGTCTACCAGTGCACATCTCCCTAAGCTCAGCAAAAGTGAGATTGTCATATCTGTCGACTGGGACCTTTTGGGGTCCTTCCAGGGCCTTATGGGCTCCTGATCCTGAAGACATTTCTAGTGTAGTGGATTGTTGCATCTATCTACACTAGGTGTGGCCTACTGAACCCTTTCTTGAGTTGTAGTCAAGGTGTGCTAAGCCCTCTACACACAACTCCTAAGTTCAGTTGAACTTATTGTATTCTAAGCTAAATGTATATGTACCTTTAGTACCAAAGTGGCTTTCACTTTAGAAATTCAATTTGTTATCTGGTAAAACAATGGCAAGCTTGAATCCAACCGCTGCACACCAATGTGAGAAGTTGGCCTGGCATTTGCTGTCCTCTAGTTATAGGGGACACCTTGCACCAGTCCAATTTGACTCTTAAGGTGATAGGTTAAAAGACAACCTTTAAAGAAAGCTATCCTAGTGGTAGCTGTGGAGAGCAGCCTTCAGGCTAAGTCTTGAAGGAGTGTTAAGCTTATTGTTTTACCATAGATAACCTCTTGAATGACCAAATGAAAGAGTAGTCCACACAGGTATATATTCAAAATATATGTATTTATTCTAAGAACAAATCCCACTAGTCTCTTTATGAGGCTGGAGGTAAAGATACAATTCAAACAAGCATTGATAGTTACAATAAATAGCACTGGAATCATAGGGCCCCAGGGGGGGACCAAACCATATATTAAAAAAGTGGTATAAGAACCACAGGAAATGATGGATGGAGTGTTGAACATTGCAAGCACTCACCCCCAGTCAACTGATCTGGGTTTAATCCATCACCGTTCTTTAGACCACTCTGCCACCCCAGTTCAGACATGTCCATATGCAAATCAGTCTGACCCTGTGCCTCATGGGAACGGTCCAGCCCGAACTGCCAAGCCATGTCTTCCCTGGACCGGAAACACGCTTCCTAGGACTGGTTTCTGGCATTTCAGCCGTCCTCAGCCAGGCTTGCTTGAATCCAGTGGCAAAGTGAGCAAGGGACTCACGTCTGAGCATACCCTGCCAACTTAAGGCGAACAAAGCAAAAACCAAAGGAAATGATGGATGGAGTGTTGAACATTGCAAGCACTCACCCCCAGTCAACTGATCTGGGTTTAATCCATCACCGTTCTTTAGCCCACTCTGCCACCCCAGTTCAGACATGTCCATATGCAAATCAGTCTGACCCTGTGCCTCATGGGAACGGTCCAGCCCGAACTGCCAAGCCATGTCTTCCCTGGACTGGAAACAAGCTTCCTAGGACCGGTTTCTGGCATTTCAGCCGTCCTCAGCCAGGCTTGCTTGAATCCAGTGGCAAAGTGAGAACTTAGGGTCGCTGGCCCCTTACGAGACCACCCAAGGTAGTGAGGAAGGGGAGACGCGTGCAGTGGTGCAAGCTACTGTCGGGATCTCTATTAAACCCTATGGGGAATGTCGCGGTTGGAAATTGCAAGAATCTAGACACTTCTAGGAGGAGTTCAAGTTCAGGAGTTTAAAGTTATGCTCTTGGAGGGCCCACACCCACGAGAATACCGAGGTACCACTGTTACCTGCCCCAGGGAAGCCGGGTGCACAGGTCGTTTTCGGTGTCGGGTCGCGATCTCGTTTTCAATGGGAAATGTGAAGAACTGCTGCTGGCAAGAAGCGTCGTCGATGTCGTGCAGGTTGAAGATGTAGATCTTGAAGAGAAGGACCTGAAAGCAGAGGGGACAGAGTCTGGGTCACGGCACAGTGACCAGGGGGCTCAGGAGAAAGAGCCCTTCAATGTCGGGTGCTTCCAGGTGGAAGATGGGTAGCTTGGATCAGCAGCCACGGGCTCCAGGAGGCATCAAGGAAGGCCAGCTGCTGGAGGGCGACTGTCCCACGAAGGATGAAGACCGCTGCGGTGTTAGTGTCCGGATTGGATCCACTAAACCTGGGCAACCACAACCCATGCAAGAATCAAGAAACAGCTACTGGTGCAGACCCAGGAGGTCTGAGCGAGGTCTCCAGCAAGGAGACTGAAGAGCAGGCCTGGAGCAACCAGGGGAACTCTTGAAAGTGAAGATTGACCTCCGCCAGGGCCCACCAGTCGAGAGACAGGGGACCGCAGGAGGCAGCAATTTGGCGTGCGTAAAGATGCGCCCACAGGTCGCTGGAACGGGCTAGGGCGTCGATCTTTGGCACAGATGATGCTGAGAGGTTGGCTCAATAATGGGCCAAAGCACAACTTCCCCACTCGTCGGGGTCGTGTGCTGTGCAAGAGGTAGCCGGTGTCCTGGGGTATTGGGGATCTCGGCACCCACAGGGTCCACGGTTCTCAGCTTTGCTGTGCACACTCACTGGCCTCTGGGATGCTTGGAAACCCACCTTAAGGTAGGCGGAAGTCTTTGTTGACCGTAGGAGCAGCGGAGTTCCAACCGGGTCACTTGCAGTGTTTCAGGTGCCTGCCAAGCAGGGGGGTAACTCCTTTACCCCAAGGGAGATTTCTTCATTCAGCTGTGCGGCAGCAAGTCGAAGGTTCAAGTCTGTGAAGTCCAAGAATAATCTGAGGCTCTGGGGACCCTGCACCCACCTTTATCCAGAGATTAGGGGAGTGTCTAAATCAGAGCCCACCAATGAGAGTTCAGGCGGGAAAGGGTGGCTACACCCTCTCCCCTTTGTGTGTTTTCCACCAGGGCAGGGGACAGGATGCCCCTGAACCGGCTCCAGGCGGTGTATGCAGAAGTAGGCACTGGAGAAGCCTACGTGCAAGTCTGAGAGGCATCCTATGGTGCACCCACCCAGTTTCAATCCACATAGTCTGTCTGGGGAGGTGGGAACACCTCCCTGCAACAGGATCCCTATTGTCCAGCTGCCGTGGCTGGAGTTCTGCCCAGCAACAGGCAGCCAGAGTCGTGTGGGTGGCGGGTAGCATCCATTTTGTATTACGTGTGCTCTTTTAAATTGGTGTCTAAAATCTGCCGCTTTTACCATATCACCCCTCTAGCAGGGGGGAATCATGCCCTCACTCCCATGGCTGGATTGGGGGTATGATTCCAACATGTTTGACACCAAACACGACATGGTTCTGTGCAGCCACTCTCAAGTTATCACGCTATCGCGATTACTTATAATGCGGTTAAGAGTATATGGTATGGCTGCACTACAAACAACCTCGCAGCAGTTTCAACGAAGGTTGCAGAGGGGCCCTACTTAGGTAGGGGTTCCTCCTCACTCATATCTCAGCACCCTGCCTTGTAGGATTAGCAAGGCCAGCTTTAGGGGTGACCTATGAGGATATATGTGTTGTACTTAAGTGGGATACAGGGTACCTATATCCCTGTAAGGGGTGCAAGCACTACCTTACCCAGACTACAGTAGTGGTCTGGTGGTGTCAGTTTGTATGGCTGTCCCAGGGGTGGCACAATAAGTGCTGCAGCCCCTGGTAGGCCTCTGAGGGTCCCATGCCCTGCGTACCTAGGGTACCATCTACAAGGGGCTGATAGGGTGTCCTCAGTATCCAATTGGTATGTACCTAGGGTACTCACATCGGTTTAGAGAGGAAGCAGATAGGCTGGGGTCCTGGATAGCAGGGCCACAGCCTGGCTAGAGTCAGAAAACATCAGCAAAAAGTTGGGGGTAACTATGCATTTGATGCCACTCTCCTACACACTCAGTACCACATAATCACACGTCACAATTACACTCTATTCAATGCAACATAAATACACTCCACATAATACCACTCAGTGCCACATAGTTACACACCACATAATTACACTCTACACGATGCAACAAATACACTCCACATACCACTCAGTACCACATAATTACACACCACATAATTACACTCTACTCAATGCAACATAAATACACTCCACAAAATATCACTCAGTGCCACATAGTTACACACCACATAATTACACTCTACACAATGCAACAAATACACTCCACATACCACTGAGTACCACATAATTACACACCAAATAATTACACTCTACTCAATGCAACATAAATACACCCCACATAATACCACTCAGTGCCACATAATTACACACCACATAATTACACTCTACTGAATGCAACATACACTCCACACAATACCACTCAGTGCCACATAATTATATGCAACATAATTACACTGCACTCAATGCAACATACACTCCAAATAATACCACATAGTTACACGCCACATTATTACACTCTACTGAATGCAACATACACTCCACACAATAGCACTCAGTGCCACATAATTATATGTTACATAATTACACTACACTCAATGCAACATACACTCCAAATACCACTCAGTGCCACATAATTACACACCACATAGTTACACTCTACTGATTGCAACATCCACTCCACACAATACCACTGAGTGCCACATAATTATATGCTACATAATTACGCTGCACTCAATGCAACATACACTCCAAATAAAAACCACTCAGTGCCACATAATTACACACCACATAATTACACTCTTCTCAATGCAACATACACTCCACACAATACCACTCAGTGCCACATAATTATATGCTACATAATTACACTGCACTCAATGCAACATACACACCAAATAATAGCACTCAGTGCCACATAATTACACGCCACGTAATTACACTCTACTCAATGCAACATAAATATACTCCACATAATATCACTCAGTACCGCATAATCACACATCACAATTACACTCTACTCAATGCAACATAAATTCTCTCCACATAATACCACTCAGTGTGACATAGTTACACGCCACATATTTACACTCTACTCAATGCCACATAAATAGACTCAACATAATACCACTCAGTACCACATAATTACACAATCTCACTAAGCATAATTTCAGTCAACACCACAGTTCTAGGCCACACAAGTCAACTCCACACATTTCCAATACCCACCGCATAATTACACACCAAAGAACATATTTCAACTCCACAATCCACAACGTACCTCCAATCTACACCATATAGTGTCACCACCTGAGCACCAAACATCATTCACCACCACCATTTTGCATCAGTGCACCACCTAAGCATCACGTCAGTCTGCCCTTGGAATCTGGCATCTGTTGATTCTCCCCTATTGCCCGTCCGCTGCTCGTGTTCTAATTAAATTACTGTTTTCCTGCCTCGACTCCCCTGTTATTTATGTCCCGCTCCCCCATAACAAAAAAATTATAACAAACAAGCATGAGAACATGCAGGAAGAAGTTGCCAGCAGTGCAAGTACAAAAAAACTAGAAGACATTTTTTATGTTAAAATCTTTTTTAACAGTTGTATATAATGTCGTCTTCGTTTGTATAAAGGTAACAAAAATGCTTAACACTTTTTATTATAACTTTTCAACATAATGCACAGCATCCACAATGCTCTACAACATAGCCAAAGGTTCTGGCTAAACACAAAGTCCCAAAGGCGAGACCTATTGGCTATGCCAATGCTTGATTATTATACACTTTAGAGACAGAAAATCTTTATTTTTCAAAGCGACCCATGCCTCACTTTTGCTTAAACAATAGCGACCGCAAGCCTTTCTTTTTTCTCGGCTTGCCGTATTCACATTTCAAAACATACAAGCCACTTCACTGCGCCATGCGCTCAACTTTTATGTTCACTGCGTCCGCTTTCATATTTGCAACACGGGTGCTGCCCTTTGTTGAGCACTGTGCCCGCTTGTATATTTAAAAAAAAAGAAAAACAATACTTTTAAGTTGTTACACTTTCTGCTATCGCTTTTCATTGGCGGGATGTTTACTGTGGTGTAGCGGTCTAGTCTGCGGGCGCACACTGCGTGTGACGTCAGCGGACTTCCGGTAGCGGCCATTTGCATTGGCAGAAGCGCGCCGATTCCAAACTGTACGGAGTCCGCTCCGGCGCTCCTGCACAAGTGCCTAAATAAAGAAACGTGCACAAAAGTAAGGCGTGAGAGTAGTCCTTGCCAGCAGGTTCACCCACACACTCACCAACTTTACAATGGCGACGAGGTGGTGAGGGAGTGACAGGCATTCCGGACCGAGCCCACGTGGGGAGCAGTGAGCCCTGCAGGACACACCACGTGCACGAGGATGGGAGCGCGGCAGAGCAGCGGGGAGTGCGCCCTGGAGCAGCGACAGGAAGACACAGCGCACCAGCTACACCTGACGCCGGTCACCCTGCCGGGAGGGCTCGTGGCTACAGTCCCCATGCCGCTCGGAGGGAGAAGTGTGTACCAGCCTTAATCCCCGGGAGGGGAGGTGTCCTGCATCCTGGAGCAGGTCAGTGGAAGCCACACGGAGAGTGGGGAGTCCAGCCAGGAAGACGACGCGAGGGGCAGGGACGCCCAAGAGGCGGAGACACCTGACAATTCCACCCCTAGAAGAAGGCGCGCCAGCGGCGGAGAGAAGATGAGCTCTCAGACCTTCTCACTGACGAACCCAGTGCCCTTCTTGGCAAAAGCCGGGGAACCCGAGATGCCATGGGAGGACTGGAAAAGGTGTTTCTTAAACTACCTCTCAGCTCTAGAAGAAGAGGGCGAGGCACCGTTCGCGAGTACGCGACGGAAGAAAAAATTCTCCTCCATCATTTGGGCCCGGCGGGACAAAGAGTATACCAAGACCTGGTGAAAGAGGATAGACCAGCAGCGGACGATGATGTGTTCCGACACGCAATAGAAGACCTAGACGCCCACTACCGCCCGGTAGTATGCACAGCGATAGATCGGTATACCTTCTACCATAGGAAGCCAAATAAAGGGGAATCGGTCGATGAATACGTGGCGGCCCTACAGAAATTGGCTCTAACATGTAAATTTGGAACCTTACAACAAGATCTGATAAGAGACCAAATCATCATGCATACGGTGAATTCCTCCATTCAAGAGAAGCTGTGGACAAATGGCGACGCACCGTTGAAGACAGTCGTGGCCTTAGTAAAAAAGGCGGAATTGACCAGGAGGTGCGCAGAAGCGGCCAAACGCGAAAGCCACCCAGAGCAAGCGGTGTGCAAAGTGGAGGACCGGAAGACTACGGACAGCAAGCAACCAGCAGGTCAGCAAGGAACACGGAACTACAAAAGGTTCAATACCAGAACAACAAGACCACAAGGGCAACGGCAGTGGAGTAAGAACGCCTGCTACAGGTGCGGCAGCGGCACGCATTCCTCCAACGACAAGGGCTGTCTGGCATTCGGCGCCAAATGCGCATACTGCGGGCTAGTAGGACACTATGAAAAGGTGTGCCGAAGGAAGTCCCAGAGGCAGGAAATAAAGTACGTGGCACAAGGAACACGCAAGGAGGATGAAGAAGAGAACGAAGAGGAGGACGACGAGATCTTGATAGTGGAAGAACAAGTACTGGGCATAGAGAGCTCAGCTGACAAAAAACCAAAGTGCGAAATGATGATTGGCGGGGTAAGAGTTACCATGGTAGCGGACTCGGGGTCGCCCTACACGATTATACAAAGGAAGATATGGGAGGAAGATTTTGTAACGAGAACGAAGTATCATTTGAGGCCCACTGACATCCATCCAGTGACGTTCACTGGGGAGCCCATACCCATGGTGGGATATTGCCCTTTATCTTTTGAGTTCAGGGGCAGAACGTGCGATGGGAAATTGTACGTGGCAGAAAAAGGACCATCGTTACTGGGCTGGAGAGACCAGGGAGCTTTAGGAATGAAGCTGAACCCAGGGGGGCACACGCAAGTTCTCATGACCGAAGAAGGATCAGAATATGAAGCACGGCGATGGAAGGAAGAGTTCCCGGAAGTTTTCAAGGACTCCATCGGCCGCATGGCGAAGTTCACACATAAAATCCATCTCAGAGAGGGGGCTCAACCGGTGTCCCACAAAGTACGCAACATTCCATTCCGAACCAGGGCTGCAGTACAGGAAGAGTTGCAGAGACTGGAAGACAACGGTGTGATAGAGGCGATCGACAACGCGGAATGGTTGGCTCCCTTAGTGGTAGCGCAGAAACCCAACGGGAAGGTGAGGTTATGTGTTGATATAAGGGAACTTAACAAGAACATTGTGGTGGACAAGTTCCCGCTTCCCAGGATCAACAAAATGTTAGCCAAGACCCAAGGGGCACAATGGTACTCCACCATAGACTTGACGTCCGCCTACCATCAGATTGCCTTACATCGATCATGCAACCATCTGACGTCGTTTATCACTCCGTTCGGGTGCTACAAGTTCCTGAGGATGCCGTTTGGACTTGCCTCTGCGGCAGCAGTTTTTCAAAAACTGATGCACAGGTTGTTCCACAAGAAAATAGGTATCCAATATTTCCAGGACGACATATTGGTAATGGGTACCTCCAAAGCGGATCACAACAGGAAACTGAAAGAAGTTTTAACCGTGTTAAGGCAAAATGGACTCACCGCCCAATGGGACAAATGCAAGTTCGGAATTAACAAAGTCACGTATTTAGGGCACGAGATAAGTCAACACGGTATCGAACCTAAAGCGTCCAACGTCGGAGCAATAAAAGATGCCCCTACGCCCACGAACAAGGAAGATGTCCGAACCTTCCTGGGGTTGGCAGAGTTTTATAATAAGTTTGTACCACACTTTGCCTCCAAGACCCACCATTTAAGGTCACTTCTTAAGGACAAATCCATGTTCCAATGGACTGAAGAGCAACAACAGGAATTTGAGGACGTGAAAAGACACATCAGCGAGGCAGTGCCCATACATGGATTCGACCCAAGTGCACAAACCACGTTAACCACGGATGCCAGTGACCGAGGACTAGGGGCAGTGCTCACGCAAAGGACCACAGAAGGAGTGATCACCACGATAAGTTTCGCGTCCCGAGCATTAGCTCCCAATGAGAGTAAATTTAGTGTCATTGAGAAGGAAATGCTTGTGGCAGTGTGGGCAATGGAGAGATTCCGGCAATTCCTATGGGGCGGAAGTTTCCTTTTGCGCACGAACCACAAGACGTTGGTGAAGGTCCTCACGTCCTGTGGGCATGAACATGCCACTCCACGAATCGCCAAGATGACGCTGAGGCTACAGGACTACGTATATGATGTGGAGTATCTACCAGGACACAAGAACAAAGTGGCTGACTTCTTGAGTAGAGCAGCATCCAAAGAAGTCACGGAAGTCCAGGATGAAGGAGGATGGGAGGACTACGCGGTTGCGTTCGCAGGAGATCATGAAAGAGCAATAAGTGCCCAGGAATGGGAGACCGAATACGACAAGGACGAGAAAATAAGTGCCGTAAAGGCGTATGTAACTAATGGATGGCCGGACAAGAGATTGCTTGAGAAAGAATTGAAACAGTATTGGGAAGTCCGGGAAGAATTGTCTGTTGGAGACAAACCATGGTTCTTGCTACGAGGCAGTAAAGTGGTCTCTCCACACACATTGAGGCATCGCATTGTTGCCATCACACATGAAGGCCACCTAGGAATAGTGAAAACTAAATGGAGAGCAAAGGAAGACTACTGGTGGCCGGGGATGGACATAGCAGTAGAACGCCATGTAAGGGCGTGCGAGCAATGCAGCAATGCGGACAAGACCCAAAAAGTGTTACGTCCGCCCCTGGGGCGATACGAATGTCCGGAAAACCCATGGGAAGAGATTTCCATCGACATCCTGGGGCCGATACAGGACACGAATGACATCCAGAAATACATCACAGTTGTAATTGACCGTTACTCCAAGTGGCCGGAGGTCCACGTAGCGGATAACGCGGAAACAGAGACAATACTAGAATTCCTGACGGATGTCTTCATAAGAGAAGGGATCCCCAAAGGGATCCTGAGTGACAATGGCCCGCAATTCACATCAAGTAAGTGGGAAACTTTCATGGACAGGAACGGCATTGAAATATGACATACACCGAAATACCACCCAGCAGGAAATGGATCGGCGGAAAGATTTAACCGGGTGATCATGGGGTCGGTGCAGGCAGCGATCAGCCAAGGTGTCAATTGGGAGAAGGAGTTGAAACGGCTGATGTGGGCCTATCGGATAACGCCCACCACCACGGGGTACAGTCCGTTCCGAGTGTTGAGAGGAAAAGAACCCTTCACTAAGGATAATGTGGCCTGGAAACGCCTCACGGTGCAAAGCCACTGGTCCCCAGCGGTGGTACGCAAGAACTTGGAGAAAGCGCAGATAGTGTACACGGAGCATTATGATAAGAAGCACAACACCAAAGAGGTCGCACTCGAGAAGGGTGAATGGGTGAGAGTCAAACTACCTACTCAAAGGAAGAAAGGGGATAGTAAGTTCACCCCCCTGTTTCAAGTGATGGAACCATATTCCAGGTCAGCTCTTCTCAGTGACGGGAAGATATGGTCCCAAGACCGCATGGCGAGATGTACACCTACGGACGGGAGGAAGACGAGTGTGGAGTCAGACAACACAGGAGCATCCAGCGCCAGAACGGGAGAGCCCCAAGGAAGGAGAAAGCAGTCCCCGGTCGGGAACGGGTCACAGAGGGAGAGAGGAAACGAGAGGACAGGCCTCCAACACCCAGGAGGGGACAGAGCTGGAAGAGTGGAGAGACGCAGGACTAAGGAGCGGTGAAGAGGCACCCAGCCTGGGCGATGTCACCACCACTCCGAAAACTGGCGAGAGCAGTAGGTGGACACGGTGTGGCAGGAGAGTCATGCTGCCCAGGAGGTTCGGGGAGTTCAATATGGACAGCAAGTAAGACTGTATAAGTTCTAGGGGGGTTGTTATGTTATGAGTTGTTATAAAGGGGGAGATGTGGTGTAGCGGTCTAGTCTGCGGGCGCACACTGCGTGTGACGTCAGCGGACTTCCGGTAGCGGCCATTTGCATCGGCAGAAGCGCGCCGATTCCAAACTGTACGGAGCTCTGCTCCGGCGCTCCTGCACAAGCACCTAAATAAAGAAACGTGCACAAAAGTAAGGCGTGAGAGTAGTCCTTGCCAGCAGGTTCACCCACACACTCACCAACTTTACATTTACCCTCCCCGCCCTTTGCCCACCCTTACCATATTGGTGCCACCCCCGTGCCCCACCCTCCCCTGGGCTTTCCCTTCCTATCTCTGTGGCTTACTATTCACATCGCAAAACAAAAAGTCACTTGTGAGTCACTTCACGGGCGCCAAGTGTTTAACTTTTATGTGCACGGTGCCTGCTTTCATATTTAAAATAAAAGCATACTTTGAAGTTGTTTCACTTTCCGCTTTCGCTTTTCGTGGGGGAAGGTTTAGCCCGCCCCACCACATAAGTGCCCCCGTGCCCTCCCTCCTCCCTACAAGGCTTTCACTTTCCATCTCTGTGGCTTGCTGTGCCCGAGCTCTGGCCTCCACGGTGCCTGGGAGGCGGTGGCCCGTGCTGCACAGTTTCTGGGTGCTATTCTTCGGTGTAGCGCCCCACCTTTGCGTTGCTGCAAAACGAGGTCATGTTAAACTTAAACCCAAGTACCACACACAGCAGCTCCTAGGATGCCACAGCATCATTGGCGAAATTTATAGCAGCACAATAAATACATGTATTGTGCTGAACCTTCTAAACAGAGGCACCACGGCTGCAGACTGCATTCACGCCTGCTAAACAGAAGCACCGCGGCTGCAGACTGCATTCACGCCTGCTAAACAGAGGCACCACGGCTGCAGACTGCATTCACGCCTGCTAAACAGAAGCACCGCGGCTGCAGACTGCATTCACGCCTGCTAAACAGAGGCACCACGGCTGCAGACTGCATTCACGCCTGCTAAACAGAAGCACCGCGGCTGCAGACTGCATTCACGCCTGCTAAACAGAAGCACCGCGGCTGCAGACTGCATTCACGCCTGCTAAACAGAAGCACCGCGGCTGCAGACTGCATTCACGCCTGCTAAACAAAGGCACCGCGGCTGCAGACTGCATTCACGCCTGCTAAACAGAAGCACAGCGGCTGCAGACTGCATTCACGCCTGCTAAACAGAAGCACCGCGGCTGCAGACTGCATTCACGCCTGCTAAACAGAAGCACCGCGGCTGCAGACTGCATTCACGCCTGCTAAACAGAAGCACCGCGGCTGCAGACTGCATTCACGCCTGCTAAACAAAGGCACCGCGGCTGCAGACTGCATTCACGCCTGCTAAACAGAAGCACAGCGGCTGCAGACTGCATTCACGCCTGCTAAACAGAAGCACCGCGGCTGCAGACTGCATTCACGCCTGCTAAACAGAGGCACCACGGCTGCAGACTGCATTCACGCCTGCTAAACAGAAGCACCGCGGCTGCAGACTGCATTCACGCCTGCTAAACAGAGGCACCACGGCTGCAGACTGCATTCACGCCTGCTAAACAGAAGCATCGCGGCTGCAGACTGCATTCACGCCTGCTAAACAGAAGCACCGCGGCTGCAGACTTCGCATTATTATTTGCAATGGCAATAGCTCAAATGTTCAGTAATGCAAGACCTATTGCATTGCAAAGGCTTGTCTTTTAACCGTTCTTTCCTAAAATGCCTCCGGCATGGGCATTTTCTGGCAGCGGCATTTTCTGCATGATTGTGGTTATTCTGTGCCTATCACATTACACCGCCTGTTGCCTGATTTGCAGAGTTCAACCCCAAAAAAGTCTCTGTCAAACCGATTAAGTCACCAATTTACTGTTCACACATAATTACAAGACTGTCAAAACGCTGCAAAAAGGAGCTTGTCAACCAATTGCTTTAGGCAATACATACGTTCAGAAGAGGTAAACATGCTATCCACTTAATCAGGGTTCCCCCTAACCCCACTTTATTGCATACACCAGGTGTTCCTTCTCTAAATGAATGGAATGAATGGGTAAAATTGCTCGTCATAAAAACCTTTCAAGCTGATTTATAGCACATCCAGGGCACTGTGTAAAAACATGGCAGAACAGAACAATCCCAGGCATTTTACTTCTTGTGGTAATTCCCTCAGTGACGTTCCTGTCATAGATAGGACACTGGAATTATGTGGGCCTATTATATTGTTTTACGCGCAGGTTAGGCCTAACAAGAAGTCTGACATCAATCATACCTGAATACAGCAGCCGCTTGCTAAAGGGTGGTCTTGACCTTTGCCGAAGACCTCCCGCTGTCCTGCCCCACTTATGGCATTGTTTTAAAGGGACTTTTAACCTGTAGGAGAACATGGCGGCTGGTAAACTTTGAAAGTGGTGAGGCTTTAAACCAGGGTTCACATTTCTTTTATCGACGAGAATCTGTAGGTCTAACTAGCAAAGATAAGATTTAAAAAATAAAATAAAATTATGTTTCATCCTTATAAGCACTTTCTACCAACACTCTTCATCCACTGGTCACTCGTGGTTAACTTTTCGTCCGCCCACAACACAGCATGGAGCAGTGAGCCAGCAGTTGGCCAATTCCACATCGTCTTTTCACAAGGAGCACATCTACATAATAGTTTCCTTCAGTGTAGACTGCTTGCCATGTGCCCCTTAGAGAAATTACCATTCAGAGCCAGCTAAAACTGTCAAACCGGGTAGTTCCTACAAGATTTTTTATTTTCTTTGCCCAAGCAAACTTGGCGAGAAGATGTAGCCTTACAGCTACAGCATTCAACCTGGAAGCTAGGAACTGGGTTCGAGTCTCGGCAACGACGCTCAACATCCTGTTGTTCTGGGCAAATCTCTTAATCTTCCCCTGCCTAACAAACAAGCATTTGCAATGCAATAGGTCTCGCATTTGCGAGAGTTTGAGCTATTGACATTGTAAATGGCAAATGCCTTTTATTTATGTGTTGATTTTCAAAAGAGATAAATAAAAGACATTATCGTTTACAATGCCAATAGGTAAAACTCTCGCAAATGTGAGATGTGTTGCATTGCAGATGCTTTTTTTTTAGTGGTTGCCATCAAGTAGGCGCAATGCAGCAGCCATTTTGTAAGTATAGAAAATAAAACTTTCTATACATTAATTTTTAAAGATGGCTGGATCCTTGGCTGGATCCTACTTTTGCTTTTACCAATGCTGGTGCAACTTTAAACACATCAGTTATTGACAAAGTAGAGAGTGGCGGGGGGGAAAGAGGTGGAGGAGGCGAGCGAGCGCCACACCAACCTACAGCATTTTAGTGCCAGAGGGAGCTCCTGACCCAACACGAATGGGGAGGTCAGGAAATAAAATAATCTGTGCTTCTCCTCTATACAGAGGTGGAAATGTCCAGCTGGACATGTAAATTTAATATTAACCGTGATAAATTGGATTTACAAGGAGCAGAATAGAGTGGGACACAGTCCTGTGTCCTTCGACAAACAAAACATTTAGAGACAATCACAATTATGAAGACATTTTTCAGGCGAAACAACCAAGCTTAACGCCGATCCAAGTAAAGGGGCAAGCTTTTTAGAAAGTAAACAGTGATGCACAACTTTTAACATATGTGTTTAACGTGCATGCTGTTCAACAGGTTGACGACGTTTCGATCTATTACAAGATACATAGATCGTCATCAGGACTAAACAATGACAAACCTGAGAGCGCACTGCCTGTAAAGAATTTGGAAAGAACGGTGAGGGAGGCGGGAAAGAGAACATTAAAATCTAGGCAGAGATAAGAGAGAATTACACCACACAGTGTCCTCAGTTAACCAAATTGTCAGGTTGTGTTCGTTAAAACAAGAAGAATTTCATTTGAATCTAGGCAAAAATCAGGAGAGAAACCATTGTCTCCTTAAACCATAGTACTGTTGAATACAGTAAGGGTTTCAGGTTTTAAATTATGGCAGAAGGCATGTCGATTAGGGTGACATAGTGTGTTCTCATACACGGAATTAGTGATAGGTGAGAGAAGTGAAAATAACCGGCGATGAAGGAATAGTACCAATCAACGTGGGGCGTGATGGCAGTCTAAAGATGTGGAAGATATTTACTGCATAGTCAGGACTAAGGGGCTACAAGCGTTTCCGCCGGTGTAGGAGTGCTGGAGTAGGCTAGATGCAGTTGCGGTCCTGATTCTCTGGACCGAAGGAGTGGCGGATTATGATTCCCAAGTGTTCCTAACGTATTGTGAACATGCGGCGAAAAGAAACCTCACCGTGATATAAAATGCGCGGAGGAACATGAAGGGCTGTCTGGGGTTGGGGACTGCTGAAGGGAAGGAAGGGGTGGAGTTAGACAAGGGGATGAGGCCGGGAGGCCGAGGCATGATCTGCGAGGTCTGGAACTCACCTAATCGTGCATCCGGGGTAGGGGCACAGTAGCAAGTCTGTTAAGTGAAAACGGCGCCAACGATTAAGTAGATCTGGGCGTCCGCGTTGATGTCGGGCCACTTGCCAATCACAAGGGTGGCCTAAAATAGGAGAGGGAAGGTGAGGAATGGGGTAGGAAGTATGCGGGGCAATCCCTGTGGAGAACAAGGCATGTTCTTACCTTTGTGAAGAAGACAAGCTCACACGCTGGTAAAGGGAGCCCGCGATTACGTTAGTTAAGGGGGCGGTGTTGGGCACGTGATCATGCACGCTCGGTGACGTTCAAGGAGTGCACCCGCGGAATAGTGAAGGCATATAAGGCAGCCATATTGGGTGAGTGGGGAGGTGCATAGTATGAGAACTGATTACAGCGACATATTATAGTTTACAGTGGAGCATTGGACAACATACTGAACAAGGACTGGTAGGGAAACCAGTAGACAGAAGGCATGAATTGCAGATAAAGATTGTTAGTACCAATTTGAGGGTTCCAGAGGCAAAGTTTAAATTAAGGTAATCCAGTCCTCACTTCTGTTAAGACCATTTCGTATTGTGTCCAAGCGGATAATGAGCTTAAGTTCCTCTTTGTTCGGGATCTGTGTTAGGTCTGAGCCTCTTGGTGGCAGCTTGACAGTTTATTAATAGATTTGCGAATGGGGTTGGAGACTACAGAGAAGGTCGTGACGCAAACTATTCTCTTAGTGTTGCTTTTTGGTTTAGGTGAGAGCAAGACTTCTCTGGGACAATACCAAGTGCGTGTTTGGGCATTCCGAACCAGGCGCTTCGGATAGCCACGAGCCTTCATTTTGTTGGAAAGAACGGAGGCCTCTAGGAAATAGTCTTCCTTAGAGTAGCAATTGCGTCTGATACGTAAACATTGGGAATAAGGTAGAGAGTCTCGCAGAGCCCTGGGATGGTTACTCTCATACCTCAGCAATGTGTTGCGTTCAGTGGGTTTCCTGTAGAGTCTGGTCAGAAGTTCACCATTGGAATAGTATATGGTGAGGTCAAGAAAGGGAATTGAGGACTGATCTGATGAAAATGTAAACTGTAGACCCAGGCAGTTATTGTTTAGCCAATGCAGGAAATGGTGGAGCGTAGCCTCATTGTTATGCCAGATTAGATGCAGGGGCTGTGTGTGCTAGGAGGCGGGGGGAGGGCCTATTGTGTGTAGCTGCTAAGTGCCCGGAACCAAGCACTTCAAAGCCAGCCTTCTCCCACGTCCACTCAGCAGTGCATGTTTCTGTACCTTCAGATCGTCGTGCTCAGCAATGCATCACAAAGCGTTTTATTTCCCTTTCCGAAAAGGTCAGGCCGCCGCGCAAACACTGCAGAGCATTATGTAGCCTTGTACTCTGATCACATAACACAGGCTCCAGAAAGCCTTATGCAATGCTACACCACCTGATATCACAACGACGGGGCCTAAGAAATGTAATTTGTAAGTCAGGGGATGAGAAAGGCAGACAAGGAGATAAAAAAAATGCATACCCCTCTCAGGTCACTCACCATATTGGGAAGGAGGCGGTACCTGATTCCGAGACATGCTGGTCTGCCATGGTGAAGCTTCTGGTGAGCTGCATTGGTGCTGTGGCTGTATTGCTGGTTGAGTGTGGCAGCCGCGACGTGGAGCTGCAACCTTTGGGAGTTCTGCAGGCAAGGTGAGGAGGTCGCGGGGGACCGTGCTGCTGGTCTCTCTGCACGTCGGTTTTAGGATCTAAGCCATGTTGGGGAAGCCGTGGTGGTAACTCGCTGCTTGACTTTTCCCTGAGCTGCCACTGTAGCCGGTGTTCTAACTAAGACAGGGAGCTGGGTACACCGGCTCTTCCAGAGCTACTTCCGGGAACGTGTTGCTTTTTCCAAGCAACCACCATGGAACGTGAGCACGCCCGGCCCCGGCAACCGTGGTCAGAAGCAGCCGCGCCAAAGCCTCCCAGCGATTGTCGCCACGGGTGTACGGTCTGTGCCTGGTCCAGCCTGAATTTGATCGAGGCGACCGCAAGTTGTATTTATGCCAGCCGCTTCTCCACGCATACCAAAGGGCACAACATGGGAGCAGAAAGGCGTGAAGCATGTTGGTGCTGGGGAACTGCTGCCAGGGCGGGCTGTGAGCAGCTGAAGTCGCGCGAACACGCACAGAGCACCGGGGCAACTACAGGCAGTGCGCGTGCAGAGTGAGCATGTGGCCGGCAAAAGAGACTTTCAGCCCGGCTGTAGGGGGTGGAGCAAACAAATATACAATTAGCATCGCGGCGCTTGTGACGAGCGCCGCTCTGAATATGTATGGAATAAGCATGTTAAAGAAAGTTCCCCGCGGATGAAAATAGTAGTTAGATGCTGCTGCTTCCAGACTAAACAGAAGTCAGTATGAAATCAAGAACCAGTAAAAACACAGCTAACAGAAGCTATGCCAACGTTAATCCAATAACAAGCAGCAGGAGAAACTACCGGCAATAGGCGGAGTTTCACCCAACGCATTCAGATTACTTAATGCCTCGTAGAGGCAGCGCATGCGCTGCCTATGCGAGACCTAAAAATGAATGTGTTCCTCTGTCATGAAAATGGTGTTCGTGTAAAGCCCTCTGATATCTTTGGGTTTAGTGCACTCTTTATAAAACTCTTTAAAAAAAAAAACTCCCCTAAAACAGCCATAACTTTATCTTTTCCTTGAATTCCTTTTTTGGCTGTATTTCTCCTAAATCTTTTCTTTCACTACCATTTCAAACCTTTATTACCTCATCCTTTTGTATCTCTTTTCTGAATTGTCACCTCACCCTTAATTATCTTCTGTACGATTACTTTTTCCTCACTTATTTCTTAATTACCAGTTCTCCCTTACAATTGTCACCTCATCCCTACGCGGTCTCTTTTTTTCCTTCCTTGTCATCCATTCCTTTGCTTATCTTTTTTAACTGTCCCATCAGGCCTTCCTTAACTGTCTTATGGTTCTTGACTCATGTCTTTTTTTAATCCCCTTCACTTTTAGTTTCAGTTGCCATATCTCCCTTCCTTGGTCACAGCTGCTCTTAGTTGCTTGTCACCTGACCCTTAATTCTTGCCTCATTCATTAACTCTTCTTCTCGCTCTCCCTACTCCATCCTTGTCACCTCAACCTCTTGCTTCCTTCATTGCCTATTAAGTGTCTCCTTGTCTCATTAATTATTTCCTCACTGGGTCAGCATCCTTGACTGTTGCCTCATTTCTTTCCTCACATTCTCATTTCTTCTAACCACATCCCTTCCTTAATTATAACCACATTTAATCCTTTACTCCGCTACATTGCCCGCCTTTGCCCCCTTCGGTTTTCTCTCCTCCCTATTCTACTCCATCCCTTTTCACCGTCTTTACCCTTCACACCTACTATCCTTTCCTCCTTTCTAAGCACTGCTTCAAATTAGCAGTCATATTAACTCTGGGAACCAGTAAAATTTCTGAAGACATCTCCAGACTCCATCTTCATCAGCTCTCCACAGGGGATTGGAGCTATGGACGTTTATAAAGGTGCCAGCAAATTAGAGGTTTCACATTGGTCAAATTCCCATTTGCCCGTGCTTACAAATCATGCATTCATAGGGTGTGTGGACGTTCAGTGTGGCATCTTATCGCAGCATATCTGCATCTGGTTGGCCTGTACTGACAATATAAGGGTCCTGTCCCAACTATTCTTGTTTCACAGTGGCCTGCTCCCACAGTCAGCATTGCTTTGCAGGGCTCTCAGAGGCCATTCCTGTGGGCCATTTCCTTCCCATAATTAGCCTGCTGATGCTCTGCCAGAATAATTAAGCTTTGCATTACATGAGGGACATCTGCGGAACGTCGGTGCAGTCTGCCGCTTTGCCCCGTTTTTGTAAGAGTGCATCATGCCATATTGTACATGGGCGCAAGCACGGCGCACTGGTCGAATTGTGATGTCTCCCTCTAATTGGTTTTCTAATGTGAATCCAGAAGCTATCATTAAGTAGCACATGTACATAAAGGCTAGGAAAGTGGGACATTGTTTCCAAAAAGTGTAAAGAAAAATGTATTTTATCGAGCCTGGGCACTGCATGCGCTGCTCTGTGAGGCATGCTGGATTCAGTCTATGGGCATTCATCACACCCAGCGCGTCTTGTTATGTGGTTGGCTACCCAGATTATAATTGAGCCTTTCGGAGCATGGCTTGGGGCATTGCTTTACCACCTGCCCTTGTCTCCACAATCCTGCCCCTTCTGCACCAACACAGACTGTCCTAATCTTCACTGCTGTTCTCAAAACAAAAGCATTGGCATCTTTATGACCGTCCTAACAAAACGTCAACCTCTAGTAAAGTGTGGACAGTTACAACTACCCACCCCAAAGTGCATTAGTGTTTAGACATTTACATCATGTATTATGTAATTTTAAAAATATTATTTTATAAATGTTTGTGTGCCATGGAACGCAGCCCTCAACAGCACACCATATCATTAAACTCCACTAAGTACCACTCCACAACACAACACACCATTCCACATAATTACTCTCCAAAACACACAATCCCACTCCACATAATTCCTGTACACACAGTACCACATCAATACTGTCCATATAGTTTTACAGCACACCATGCCACATAATTTCAATACACAAATCCACTCCACGGGGCACAATTACACAACAAATCCAATCCAACCCACATAATTACAGAACACACTGCATACCTATACTCCATAACACATAAGTAAAGAACATTGCCATTTACAATAGCCAAAGCTCCAACAAATACAACACCTATTGCATAAGTAAAAAGCATTGCTTATAACAATGCCAGTAGCTCCAACTCCAACAAATGCGAGACCTATTGCATTTCAAATGCTTGTTTAACAATGGCTTCACCATGGCATGTTTCCATGCTGCAGGTACGGTGCCTGAATTAAGGGAAAAGTTAGAAATATTGTTAAGGGTGCATAAAAGTGGTTTGCCTCCTTTTAATAAAATGTCTGGGAGGGCTGGATCAATTGGTGACCCTGATCTCAGAGAAGAGAGAATCTCTGTGGGGTTTTCAACTGTCATCTCTAAGAATGTACCCTATTTTCCATGAGTTGGGTGGTCCGTAAGAATAGTCCCTTCAACTCCTCCCAGGGTTTGAGGAATATTGTTAACCTTTTTCAGAAAAAGTTTGATAATTCACTGCAGTGATCTTCTGATGGCCAAGGCCCATTGATATTGTTGGGAGTTGTCATTAGGTTATTTGTTAATTTACATATTTCTTTTGAAGAGTGTGGGGCAGTCTCGATTTTTGCTGCAACATATCTCGTTCTGGCATCCCTGATAGCATCATGATATTTCCTAACTGCATCCTTAAAAGGGAGTTTCATGGTCCCATCAGAATCTTTCCTCCAAGCTCTTTCTAATCTCTTAGTTTATTTTTTGAACTGCAGGATTTCTGAAGTAAACCAGGGACCTTTGCTTTCTGTGTGGGTTGTCTTCTGTAGTTGGACAGGCAACACCACGTTAAGAGTGTTGTGTATCCATTTTTTCAAAGGAACTGTATCTATTTTCTAGACCCCCTTCTAAATAAGGGTTAGTATCTGCAAGTAAAATTTCTCAATCTCCCGGGTTAAACTTGGACCAGTTGAGCCCAGTATTGGCCTTATGCATAGTGGTGGCTTCAGTATTAGATTTAATGAAGCAAAAAGGTATTAACTTATGGTCCGACCAGAAAATTTAGATCTGATCTCCTACTGTTAGGTCTAGAGAGTTGGAAAAGATAGGATCTAATAAATGTAAGCTGAATGGCTTCGAGATCATGGTAAAGTTTTTGATAGTGCCACTTTTCTTGTTATCCAAATGCAGATTTAGGTCTCCCAGGAAAGAGAAGTTGGCAAATTTTAAACTGTATTCTGCAGCAATTTCAGGAAGGGCATCCAGGAACTGAGCGGGTGGCCAAGGGGGTGATATATTTTTTTTAATCAAATCTGTTTTTATTATTTTAAGAATACACACAGTGATAACAGGCATTGCATACAGAAGTTTGCAAACATGTATAAATTGTGAATCAGTACATGGGCATGTGACCACTTTAGTTTAACATGCGTTCAAACTTTACTGCGAATGAGACAGTGAATGCTCACCCAAGAGTTAGCTGTACTGCATTCTGACAGTTCTGATGCAGTCTCTAAGGCGTAGTAGAAAAGCAGTGTATCAACCTCTCGGTTACTCGTGTGGTCCTATGCTGATCATTCAGCTCAAGCAATGAAACTGATGAATTACTTACAAAGCAAAGAAACCATAACAATGGCAGCGTAAACCATTTGTACATGCGTAACTCCCTTCCCCCTTACCTTTGTCCCCACCCCTTGCCCCCCGGGGTCACTTGTGTGCTCCTTAGCCATAACCGCATTAGTGTAGTTGCACTCATGCCAGGGTAGGGTAGGAGAAAGTGGGACCATACTATACCGTCATTACAGCAGCCTGTGGCATGCCTCCACCTGCGCGGTCACTGCCAGCTTCCCCCGTATGTCTCATGTGGCCCTCCATTTCCAGCCGCTGTAACGCACAGAGCATCTGCTCCCAGCGGGCCACTATAGGCTCCTTCCGCAACCCCAGGGTTTCCTCCCTTCGGCTGGCAGTCCCCTCTGCCCTAGCCCATGCCTGAAATGAGGAACTCCGTGCCCGTGTGTGTGGCGGGTCGTGTGCCTTCCATCTCCTTGTAAGGAGGCACTTTGCTACCACGAGTCCCAGATCCAAGAATCGGGACGTTACCTTGTCTTTAGGGGACCTCTTAAAGTGGTGCAAGATGTATTCTGGCCAGTCAAAGGGTATGGTAAGACCTGCGCTACCCTGCAGCAGCTCACTAATCGCGCACCAATAGGTGCCCAACCCAGGACAGCTCCACAGCATGTGCAAGAACCCCGCCCCCAGCTCATTACACCTAGGGCACAATGCATCGTTACGATGAAAATACCTGTTGATCAGCTCTGGTATGAGATAAACCCTGTGGACAATGAATAACTGGATTTGGCAGAACCGCATGTTTCTGGGGATACGCACAGGACCTTTAAGTATCCTTTCCCACTCTTTATCCACTAGTGGCTGCCCCAGGTCCAGTTGCCATTTGCATCGAAGCGGGCCCAAGCTGACTGCCGCATGTTCCCTTAGCGATGCCGCGAACCAACGAACCAGGTGCCTGCCTCTCCCCATGATGTGCAGGTATTGCATGGTTAGATGCTGGTTGGGCTCCGTGGTCATGTCCCCCCATTTGGCAGTCAATCTCGCCATCAAGGAGTGGTGTGCCAAGAACCCCCCGGGCGGGAGACCGTCCTCTGCCCCTAGGGTCTCGTATGGTATGAGCTCACCATCCCGGTATAGATCTCCTAGCACAACGGCCTCCCACCATTCCACAAGCGCAGGAGCCGTAAGCACCCCTCCACCACTAGGGGAATCCTCCAGAGGAATGGCCGGTGCGTAAGGGACAACATTGCGGGTGAGATATAGGGCCCTTCGGTAGCACTTGTATGCCACAGCCAAGAGGAGCAGCGTCAGCTGCGTAACTGTAGCAAGAGGGTGGAAAAGTCTGGTTATTTGTTCTAGCGAGTAAGGCGGCATTGTTGTGGCTGTATCATCCCTGCCCCTATCCGCCAGCCAGCGAGCAACCCATTGCAGTTGAGCGGCCAGATAGTAGTGTTCGAAACAAGGAGCAGCCAGGCCACCGCGATCCGTCGGCAGGAATAATTTCGCAAGCGCCAGACGGTGTCTGGCAGCGCCCCAGACAAAGTCCCGCAACATCCTATTGAGCATGCTAAATAGCTTCAAATTAACAAAGTAGTACAGGAGGCGGGGAAGCATGACCATTTTGGCGAGCGCCACCCTACCTGTAGTCGTCAGTGGAAGTGTACTCCAAAAGCGCACCTGCGATTTAAGCGCCGTGACCGCCCTTCCCAGGTTCCCATCAAATAAATCAGCTGGGCGACGGTAGATTTGTATCCCCAGGTATCGAAAGGTGCCCTCTTTCCATTGGACCTGCGTACCGTCAAGGCAGTATCCCGGGTCCGTGGTCCCTGCGCTAAAAGCATAAAGACAGGATTTGCCCGCATTCACTCGAAGTCCCAAGATAGTGTCAAAGGTCTGCAGCAGCTGGGCCAGCCGCTCCGGCATGCGCCCCACGTCTCTCACATACACCAACAGGTCGTCAGCATAGAGCGACACCTGATGAACCGTGTCCCCCAGTGGTATACCATCCCCTAGAGTCGCCCGTATAGCCACCGCTAGGGGCTCAATCGCCAGTGCGAACAGCAACGGGGACAGAGGGCACCCCTGCCGAGTGCCCCGGCCCACTGGTACCGCTTCAGAGACGTAGGGGCCCAGCCGCACACGGACTGTGGGATTCTTGTAGAGCAGGTCGACCATATGGAGAAACCCCCTGTCCAACCCATATCGCAACAGCACCACCGACAGGTAACCCCATTCAAGGCAATCAAACGCCTTCTCCAGATCTAGGATAAGGCATCCCGCTGTGGGCCACTCATGTGTGGCCTCGGCTGCCACCTTGAAATACCTCCTGAGATTTAACGACGTGGACCTCGCAGGGACAAACCTGTTCTGGTCTGCATGTACTAAGTGGGGGACCACTGGTGCCAACCATTCCGCCAGCACTTTTGCTAGGATTTTATAATCCACGTTAAGCATCGCATGGGGTCTATATGATCCTAAAGCCATGGGGTCTCTGTCTGGTTTAGGCAGGGAGACCAGGAGCGCCTCCAGCATTGAGGGGGGCAACGATCCTTCCTCTATCGCTTTGTTGTAGAGCGCATGAAGTAACAGCGCCAGGGACTCACGATATGCTTTATAGTACTCAGCAGGCAAGCCGTCCGGCCCCGGCGTTTTCCCGGATGCCATTGACTGGATCGCCTCCCCAATTTCCTCTAGAGAGAGAGGTTCATTGAGTGCTTCCTTATGCTCCTCGGAGGCTGTGGGCAGTTGGATAGAGTCCAAAAACCCCTCTAGAAGGTGCCTGGGTCCAATTCCTTTGGCCTTGTACAACTTCTTATAGTGATCAGTGAAGGCCTGGTGGATTTCGCGCTGTGTATATACCAGCGTCCCTTCCACCCCACGAATTGCTCCTATCGGGGCACGGCGTTCCTCCTGCCATATCAACAAGCCAGTAGGCGGCCCGCTCTATCCGCCCTAGCGTGTGTTCTGGCCGCGTCCGCCGCATAGTTGTGACATCAGAGCCGCTCCAGAAGCTCCGCATGTTGGGCGCGGAGATCCTCCAACCTGTGCGAATGTCTACCCCTCCTTCTCCCTCCCGCTCATACTGTAATAGCTCGTCCTCTAAGCACGCCAGGGAGTCTGAAAGCATCCATCGTATGGTCCACGTGGCTCCCAAGCAGTGCCCCCGGACAGCCACTTTGTGGGCGTCCCACTCCACTAATGCGTTGCTCGCCGTCCCTTCATTAATGTCAAAATATGCTAAGATAGCCGTACCTAGGGAAGAGCGAAACTCCGAGTCCTCCTGTGCGCTTGGTTGAAGTCGCCAAGTGGGCACCGGTGAACGGTCCGCCTCCCAGCTGATCTGAAACCACAGGGGGTTATGATCAGAGTGCGTCCGCCCCAGGTATTCTGACTGCGCAATAAGCGGGAGCAATGATTGGGAACCCACTATCCTGTCCAACCGGACATGCAAATCATGTACTGCTGAGTAGTAGGAGTAGATCCTATCCGTCGGGTGGAGTATGCACCACAGGTCCTGCAGCGCCCAGTGTGTGAGCCAGTCCCTAAGCGCCTGCTCGTTGGATTCCGCCACTGTGGCACGGAGGGGGGGAAAAGATCGGTCTAACTGGACTTCCAGCACCATATTGAAGTCTCCTCCTGGCAACCAAGGGAGCCCAGCATAGGGGTGCAGGAGCTGCGTCAACCGCGTTAGAAAGGACGGCTGATCCACATTAGGTACATATAACGATCCCAACAACATCTCTTGACCATTCAGTTTTCCCCGCACTAGCGTGTACCTGCCCTCCCGATCCACCTCCCGATCCACCTCCACCCCCTCACAATTGAAGGGAATGCCCGCCCCCAACCCAGATCAGTGTGCCCCGCGTGTGCGCTGAAAAGGTGGTGCCGTATAACGCCTGCAAAGTCTGTCAAGCTCCATCCGGGTCATGTGCGTTTCCTGTAGGAGGGCAATCCCCACAGAGTGCCGCTGCAGGTAGGAAGAGATGGAGTAACGCTTCGACGGTGTGTGCATGCCACGTATGTTCCAGGTCACCATATTAGTGTGTGTCATCATAAATCTGGGTAGTCAGGCGTGGCGTGGGGCGAAGTGGCCGCACCAGGGGGTTTGGGCTATGGTCTAAGGGGAGCATGTTGATGCGCTGCCATGTGAACAATATAACAACTGCAAACAGTGTAACAAATAGGGCGTATCCCCAAATGGGCATCCGTCCAAACCTCAAACTCCAGTAAATGGTGAGCTATTCCAGTGTATTGCCTGGTGGGGTTCGTGCGATAACGGTGACTTGTCTGCACTATTCCCCCTCCCATGTCTCCTCTGAGTACAGGAGGTGCAGTAGCGTGTCGTGAATTAAACTAACGCGTAGGTCTGATGCGAGTCGCAGAGGCAGGGGCATGCGAGTGTAGACGAGTGTGGCATCTAACGCCATGTGTGTCCCGCCCACGCACAGCAGGCTGTCCCCTGGTGTTACACATGTGCCCCGTTAAGCTCCAAGGACCCCCCAGTACACAGTGCAGTTCAATGACATGTGTGCAGACATATAAAAGGGAATAGCAAGTTTTGGCTAGCGTGTGCAAACCTTGTGCGAACTTAGCACACTGACATAATATCACACAATCTGGTCAGCAGTCTGCGGGGTCACCACTAGCAAATTCGAGTCTTCCGAGATCACGGTGGATGGAGACGACGCGCCACTGGTTCCCAGAGCACTGCATGTGTAGGCCTCCATGCGGTCACTGCTATGCATTGTCCCAAGGGTCGCCACCGCCTCAAGTACCTCCTGTCATTCCATTGTGATTCTCTCCGGGCTCGGCGCTACTGGGTCCGGTCTTGCAGATTGGTACGGCGCCTACGCCTTCTGGATCTTCTCTCCGGTCGGCTGCCGACATCTGAACCTGAAGGTCTTGTTCCTGTCCACTGCCCCGACTCCTCCAGCCAGTCCCACACGTCCGTCGGGGAGTCGAAGAAGCGAGTCCCCTCCTTCGTGACCACTCTCAGCCGGGCCGGGAACAGCAGGGAGTAAGGCAGCTCCAGCTCCCTAAGTTGACGCTTCACCGCCATGTAGTTGCTCCGTCGCCGCTGCACAGTTGCTGTATAGTCCGGGAAAAACATAACTCGACTGCTGCCCAGTCAGGGCGCCTGATTTCCGAGTTTCACGCAGGACCACGTCCCTATCCCGATAATTGAGAAGTTTGAAGAGGAACGGCCTGGGCTTCTGCATCAGCACTCTGTGCGCTCTTTCCACGACGAATTGTTGGGATAACACCCCCTGGGGCAGGAGATCACGCAACCAGCGCTCAACATATTGCTCTGGGTTTCTTCCCTCCTCTCCCTCCGGAAGGCCCACCACGCGGATATTGTTGCGTCGGGAGCGCCCTTCTGCATCGTCTATCCGGGCTTCAAGTGCATGGACCCGGTCAATCCCATCTTGTAGTGCTGCGCTGTGGCTCTGGGTAACGGGCTGAAGCTCTTGAAGCGTTTGACTGTGTGCCGCAACTCTCTCGGCCAGCTTACGGTGATCAGTATGGAGGAGGGTGAAATCCGACGTGACCTTGTTGATCCGCGTTTCTAGGGTCTCCTTGGACTGCTCCAGGGTAGTGTCAATCCTCTACACCACCGCAAGTACAGAGTCCATTTTGGCCAAGAGGGCCGCCGCTTGCAGCTCCATGTCTCCATTTTGGCACCCATGTGGGGGGTCCAGGCTCCCCGTGCCCATCTGGCCTTGCTGCAACTTGTCCCGCAGCTGGCCCATCGCAAGTTGCTGAGCAGTTGGCATCCACAAGCTGTCCACAGGTTATGAGGGCACAACCAGTTGCAGGTCCCCCAGGTCAGGGTCCCCTCCCGTTGTTGAGGTGAAAGTTTGCCGTGCCTCGCGGCTAACAGAGCAACCCGCGGGCTCCTCCCCCGAGCAACGTCTGGAGTTCCGCCCGATCCTCAGGTACCCGATGTCCGGTCTCAAGAGTTGGGGGAGAGAAACCATCCACTTTGTGCCAGCAACAGGCACCAGGGGGTGTTCAACCCGCCAACAATTTCTCCTGATCAGTGCGGGGGTTCCCTGGCTACTCCTTGCTTGTTCTGGGGCACCGCACCACTGTCCTTGCGTCTCTGGTGCACTGCCCGGCAAGACCTCCCGTGTCCCTCACTGATAGTACTTGATGGGACCAGTACAAGCATGTCTCGACCACACCAGGTACACCCGATAGGTGCCCGCCGGAAGACCACTGAGTCCCTGGGCGCGCCCGGTCTATGGCACCCCGACTGTGTGCAGCACCACCACTACAAAACTGCACCTAGTAAAGTTCTGGTTGGTCCGTCCGTGGCAGTGCGACTAGTCAGTGCCCCAGCAGGGGCCGCGCTCTCCTAGCCGCTCCTCTCTGGTCCCCGACTCTGAGTCTCACTAGGGACCCACAAGCGCCCCACTCACTATCACTGGGCGCGGCCTCCGCTTTCAGGCTCACCGCTTGTGTCGAGAGTGCACCACACTAGTTGTAGTCCCGCTCAAAATGGCACCTCCTTTAAAATGGCGCCCGCTCCCTGCCTCACCAGTCTGCAGGCTAGCAGTATCTCCAGGCCTGGCAACAAACAGCCCCCTCCAGCTCCTCCGCGGCCTCCTAGTCCTCCGGACACTCCAGGTACACCGTCTACCAGTTCCTGCACACTAGGTGGCTGCTCCTGGGTTGTATTGCCGGTCGCTGCGTGTCGCCCAGCGGGGGTGCAACCGCCCGTTCTGCCCCGTGCCCCTCGCACAATGTGCGCTATCCCCTAGGGTACACTGCAATCCCCCTAGGGGCACAGGTCAGACCTCTGCCGCCCGCACCTCACCGTGGATGGGGGCCCGCAACACTCCCAGGTCTCAGTCCTCGTCGCGTTGCCAGCCTGTACAGGCTTCCGGGTCACAGCAGTCTTCAGCAGCCCATCACCCACACAGTCACTTCAGGGCTCGCGCTTCTCACAGGGCCTGTATGGGGCAAGAACCCCAGCTCACCTCCCGCTGCTCCACGCCACAGCACAGACGGCGGCGGCAGCCACTACCACTCGGGGCAGTGAGCGCGTTGTCCCTCCTGGGCCGTGCTGCTCTCCCGGGCCTCATCTCCTCTCCGCTACTCAGCCGCCGGAAGATCCCCAAGCCGCAGTGAGCCCTCGGGGCGCAGACCAGGCCACCTCCGCTCGCGCTTCACCTCCTTTGTGGGTCCGCACCTCGCCCGGGCCTTACTCCACGCCGCAGAGCCCAGCAGCAGCGCCAGCCGGTCAGCACCTCCGGTCCTCGGCGGGCCTCAACACCCAGGACACCTCGCTCACAGAGGCAGTACTGGGCCGTACTTGCAGCGCGTCTCTAGCTGCCTCACGGTGCGGCCTCAGGCTCTGGCGGCGGCCGTTGCCGCGCGGGGCACTTTGCGCGCCCTCTGCTCCCGGGCCGCGCTGCTCTCCCAGGCCGCAGCGCCCCGCCCGGCGCTCCGCAACTCACAGTCCGCCAGGCTGTACAGGCTCCCCACTGCTTCCCCGCACCAGTCCCGCACCAGGTGGACACAAATTGCACCTCAACAGGAGAAATGCCAGGATAAACCAGGGGTATCGGTCGGAGCCTCAGTGACTCGCGTCCGCCATGTTGGTTGGTTGGCCACGCCCCCAAAGGGGTGATATATGAGGAGCCCTTAGAAGGTGGAGGTAGGCGCCAATTCTGGCATGAAACATGGACACTCACACCCCGGAAGTGTTATAGGTTAAAATGTTGCCTTTATTTCTTCTTTATAAATGACAGCTAGGCCTCCTACTTTTTTCTCTCCTTCTCCTTCTTTTCTAGCCATCATATGGCCTGTTGGCAGGGTCATCACTACGTCTGAAACATGTCCTTTCTGCAACCAAGTCTCAATAAGGAACAGGGCTGTTGGCTTTCTTCATCTAAAAAAGTGAAGAGTTCCATGCTATGTTTGGGGAGGGGCCTACAGTTTAAAAGAAAGAATTTCCAAAATGGATCCTGGTGAACAGGGTCATCAGGATTTATAGGTTTTATGGATTTATTAGGGTCACATTCACATGCCGTGCATATAAACCTTTTGTCGGTGGGGTTCCAACTGCGGGCACATGGCTTACCTGATCAAATGTTTTCAATTAATTTCTTGTGTATCTGGTTAAAACTTTTGTCCATACGAATATGAGGCCCGGTCCTGGCTAAATGCAGACAGGCGCAGACGGGCTTGCCTTTTTGCATGCCTTTGGCGCACCAGTAGCTTGCCCGCTGCATGTCTGCGCTCCGGAGCACATTAAGTAGACGGGCAAATGAAAGATTGGAGTGGTAACAAAGATGGCGCATAAGATTGGAACAGATGAGGCACTGAACATGGCCCGCCCTAAACTAAAAAAGTAGTTGCTTTTCCCTAAAAGTTCATTTAAAATGATTAAAAATGCGATCAGAGTAAAAAAAATATAGGAATTGGGAGCTTAAAGTACCAATTGTTTTAGCAGCAGTACACAAAGGTGTCTCCCCTCTGCTCTCTCGTCTGCGCTCCGGGGCACATTAAGTAGCTGGGCCAGGCGAATGACTGGAGCGGTAACAAAGATGGCGCCCGAAATTCGAACAGGTGAGGCCTTGAACACTGCTCGCTCTGAACTAAAAAAGTATTTCCCTTCCGCTAAAAGTTCAATTAAAATAAGTAAAAAGCATTTGCAATGCAATAGGTCTCGCATATATTAAAGTTAGAGCTTTTGGTTTTGAAAATGACAACTTGTTTTACTTTTTTTTTGTATGCAGTGGAATGACATTTGCATGGTGTTATTGCCATTTGTATGACCTCGTGATGTGACAATATAAAAGCTGCACGTGCTGATTTTAGTAATGCTGCGTGTTTGCTTGTGCGTGGGCAAGCTACTTAGAGTTTAGAAGGGGGAGGAATGTTCCCTGTTCCTTATCCTGAAAATGCTAATTAGTTTAAGCAACTGGTGAGAGAGGAAACGAGGGATGCACAGGCAAGGGTTGTGATTTTACGACGTTTGTCATGGGTGCTGTATGGGTGTGGAACACCAAATTATTCAAAACTGCTGCGCACTTTAGCACAGCAAAAAAACATGGGCGTGGGGTGCACACGCTGCATGGTGTTGGGATGTAAATTATCACGTGTTATTATTTACTTATGGTCCCTTGTGCTTTTCTTTAACTGTACCGCGTTGTACTAGCCAATTGTCATGTTATAATGTGGACATGTTACGTGTGTACGGCACTGGAGAGAGTGGCTTGTTTGCTGCGGTCCGTGTTCAGCCGGGACTTTTCATGTAATAAAAAGCTTAACTTATGAAGAGCGTGTGAGCGGTAATTATTGCAATTAGTGGCGACGAGCTGCTCAAAGCCTCAGCAATGGAACCTATGGTGTCGGTTGAAAGGAGAAGGCAAGGTGCAGTTTTGAAGAGAATAATTGTGCTGAGTATACAGTTAAACAAGCATTTTCAATGCAATAGGTCTCGCATTTATAAGAGTTTGAGCTATTGGCATTGTAAAATTACAATGCCTTTTATTTATGTTTTGGTTTTAAAACAAATAAAAGGCATTGTCATTTACAATGTCAGTAGCATAAACTCGCATAAAAGCAGTGTGCGGCGTGCAGCAGTGTGCGGCATGCAGCAGTGTGCGGCATGCAGCAGTGTGTGGCGTGCAGCAGTGTGTGGCGTGCAGCAGTGTGTGGCGTGCAGCAGTGTGCGGCGTGCAGCAGTGTGCGGTGTGCAGCAGTGTGCGGCGTGCAGCACGCAGCGTCCTGCGTGCAGCAGTGTCGTGCAGCATGCAGCAGTGAGTAGTGCAGCAGTGTGTGGCATGCAGCAGTGTGCGGCGTGCAGCAGTGTGCAGTGAGTGAATATAATCGCAGCGTGAAGCACAAGGAAGGGGAATGAGGAGAAGAGCAGCGTGAGGCCCAAGGAAGGAAAGTGAGGATAATCGCAGCGCGAGGCAGAAGGAAGGAGAGTAAGGAGAAGAGCAGCACGTGGAAGAAGGACGGAGAGTGAGGAGAAGAGCAGCTCAAGGGCGGAGAGAGATTACAAGAGCAGTGTGAGGCACAAGGATGGGGAGTGAGGAGAAGAGCAGTGTGAGGCACAAGGAAGGAGAGTGAGAAGAGCAGCGTGAGGTAGAAGGACGGAGAGTGAGGAGAAGAGCATTGTGAGGCACAAGGATGGAGCGTGTGGAGGAGAAGAGCAACATGAGGCACAAGGGCGGAGAGTGATGAGAAGAGCAGCGTGAGGCAGAAGGAAGGAGAGTGAGGGGAAAAGCAAGGCAGTGTATATATACTCCAGCAAAGGACCTCAGGTAAAAGAAGCTTCACATTGAAATGCATACAAATACAAAATAGCATAAAATGTATAAGTAAGTAAAGCAACTATCTCCAGACATATACAATAAAGAAAAAACTCCATATTTGTTCTCTTTAAAAAAGTAAGAAAAAGAAAATATTCAACAGTCATTGAAGAAGGCAGCCCTTCACGTTTCCCTGTTTGTTTGTTTTTTAGTTAAATTACGACCCCCCTCTTTCTTTAAAAGACAAAGGTAGGACCGGAAAACGACTTTGTAACTGAAACTTTTAACAGCAGCATAAGAAGCAAGTACCAGACAGCTTTGAGTATTTCTGTTTAGTGTTCCGGCAGATCTGAAAGGAATGCTGTCAAATAGAAATCACGTTATCTCTTCAGTTACGGAAGCAATAAAGATGCTAACATCGAGCCAAAATGACAGCTCTGCTTGAGCTTGCAAAAAAAGAGTTTTACATTATGCCAGCAGTATAAGGTACTTGCAACATAAGGATGTCCATACAAAATGCACATGCACAGGATGGCTCCTCTCGGCATCTGAATGGCGATCACTCAACTCGCAAAAGCCATATCTGACAGTTATTGAGTGGGACACTTGACAATTATGGAGTGGTTCACTTCTTGAAAACGCATTTATTGATACTAGTTGTACAGATTACAGTTGTACAGATTTAGTTGTACAGTGGGTTTTTTGTTTTAAATGATGTTGTGTCCTTTATTTACAGTCTGGTCTTTGCCTTCGAGGGATACTAACATACCACACAGCACTGCGTTGAAGCAAAAAAAAACAAGCAGGAAATGTGGGTAGCCCGTCCCCCAGTAAATGCGAGACCTATTGCATTGCAAATGCTTTTTTTTCTTTACTGATCCGACGTGATTAGGTGGAGGGAAGAAACCAGTTGTGGAAAGCAAAAGAGGGGTGGAATCTGAGAGAGCGGGTAAGCAACACAAAGGGCAGGCAGAAAGAAGCACCACTCGGGTGTGCAGGGGGAAGCAGCCTGGAAGGCACAGGTGGCGGACACAAACTGACAGAGCAACATGGGGAGCTGGAAGTGAACGAACAAGAGTGCAACGTGGAGAGTAAGGGCACATTATAGAGGCTTAAAGTACAAACCTCCATCAAAGTGACCGCTTAAGACAAAGTGGTGGAAAATATTTTGTTTATAATTCTAGGGAGCGAAATGTGCTGTGAGAAGTGGGAAAACGCAAAGCATGGGGTAAACACATGCACTCTCATTGAGGGCTTTTAGAAAAAGAAGAAAGTCCCCGAAAATCCGACACATGCAGAATATTTAAATGAGTCGGAGAGATAACTAGGCTAGGAGCAAGGACAGGCTAACACAAATAAAAACCATCGAAGATGGGGCCAAAAATAAGAGTGTCAAACAAAAAGCTAGTGGAAAGCAATGTGTTGCTATCGGCAAGGCGGGAGGGGGAGGGGAGGAGACAGGCAGGACAGAGAGCTAGAGGGTTACGGGCAGGCGGGTTTGGGTGGACAGGGAGGGCGAAGGAACGGGGCGGGCAGGGCTGGGGCAGGCAGGGATGAAAGCACAGCTGAAGGCAGGGCCGGGGACTATCAGGTCTAAAAGGACAGGCAGAGATGAAAGCACAGAACTGGGTGAAGGCAGAGGCAGGATGGCGAGGCACGCGGGGCAGGCAGGGCTGGGGCCAAGCAGGTCGACTTAGACAGGCGGGACTGTTTGGACGGACAGGGATGTAGGCGCGGCCGAACCCGGCGATGAAGGACTGGCTCTGAAATGGTTTTGCAGTGAGGGGTCTCTGCGGGTTAATGAGCTGACATCATGATTAAAGCTGACCATTTGTAATGTGTCTGGACCCCTGTGCACAGCCCGGAAAAGGTTAATGTGTTAAAGACGGCTGCCACTGACTCCCACCCCTGCACCTGCCCTCTCACGGGAGAAGGGAGAGCGAGGGAAGAGGGTGGAGAGGGAGAGACCGAGGGTGGAGAGGGAGCGGGCGAGGGGAGAATGAAGGGGCGAGAAATGACTGGGAAGAAGCAACGAGCAGAAGGAAGGGGAGGGAAAGGTTCGACAGAAAGGGAGCGAAGTGGCGACGGCAGAAGAGTGCAGGAGGGCAAAGCGTGGTGGAGCGGGGAAGGAAAGAAAACGACAAAACGAAAACAGAGGCGGATGGGAGGGGAGACGCCGGTGAGGCAGAGACCACAACGGAGAGTAAGATCGAGACAGGGAGAGTAAGAGGCAGAAGGTGTACAGACAGGAAGAGTAAAGAGATCGGATGACAGAGAGAATGGTAAAGAAAGAGGGGGCGAGAGGCTGTTAGACGGAGGGGTGCGTAAGGACGGCGTGAGGGGGCAGAGGTTGATAAAATCACGACCCTCCGTCATTAAACTGGACACCATAATTAAAACCGAGATTAGTGCGTGGAGAGTCATGAAACTGTAGATAAAATCGGAACTGACTGATGATGAAACCAAACAAAGTTACGAGCTGTTCTTACAGAATCATGAATTGCAGAGCTCAAGAGGTTGCCTTGGTATCGGTCTGGCCTCGACTGCATAGAACCTCCCTGGTGGGATGTTAATTGTTTACTCGAAGATCGTTCACGCTGTAAGAAATCCCTGAATGTGGCCTTAATACATACACAAGCTTTGGCAATGACGCAGCAGCGAAAGTGAAAGTGATCGAGATTACGGAGGAAAGACACATGGCGCTGCGCGCGTGCACGTTCACGTGCACTGTAGCTTTAGGCCACGGCAGCACTTTGAAAAAGCTCAGATATAAAATGTCTCTTCGAGCCTTTGGCTCGCGAGACCTAAAAAACAGCATTGACCCAAACTCTCCTACGGAGCAACACTGTCCATCCTGAGAAGCACAGCCCCATACTCTCTTGCTAAAAAACAGTGCCCATCCCGAGAAATTCGGACCCATACTGCCCACTCCAGAACAACAACGTCCACCCAGAGAAGCACTGTCCCTTACTCTCCCAGTGTGGTCTTCGGAAGCACTGTCTATGCTCCTCTTTTGATCTGACAATGTCACACACCCCCGTCCAAGCACAGTCCGTCCAAACTTGGCTCCCAAGAAATACCGTCCACCCTCAGAAGCCCCATTACTCCTCCTGCCCAGAGAAACGGTGCCCCGCCCTCTCTCACGGAGAAAAAATGATCCATTCTAAAAAGCACTGTCCCACACCCCGTCCCCCATACAGAGAGATACTGATCCATCTTGTGCAGCTATGCCCCCCCCTACACACGAAGAAATGCTGTCCATCCCAACACTCTTGCTCTCGGACACAAGGCTCATCAGTACTCCAGCGACACACTGCCCACCATCAGAAGCACTGACTGTGCACCATGAGGACGCGAATCAACACTACATTCCCTCCCAAAACACTGCCCTAGTCTCTTCTCCCAACCATGTCCCTCTCTCCCACAACACCCAACCCACGTCACTAACTCACCGGGCCCGCACAGATAACTGTAGTGGTAGTGGTTGCAGTAGGCACTGTGCTCCAACCTCCCAAAATTCTGACAGCCCAATAGCGTCTTGAGCTCGGCAGGGTGCTGAAGATCGGGCCAACGGAAGAGCTTGCAGAGTAGCCACTTGGGGGAGGAGGGCAAGCCGCCCAACCGAAGATCGGCCAAGCAAGGGGGCAGAGGTACACAGATCCCCATCATAACTCCTTTGGATTCCACGGCTTCCAGGAGCACCTTGAGGGTCCGTAAGCGCTTGAGAAGCGAGTAGGTGAAGGCTTTCAGTTTGGGGTCGGGCAGAACAGGGGACCTTGGGGATCCCATTGCAGGAGGGTGGGAGGATGCCAGGGTGCAGGGGCTTGAGGGAGAGTTGTCCGGGAAGAGGCAACAGGTCACCGTCCTGTCCGAGTCCTCCGGGCTCGTTGCTGCGCCTCCGTCCAGCCCCTTGGGGGTCACACAGGTCCTAGGAAAGCCAGGTAATCCGGATGTGAACTATTCGTGAAAGTGGAAAACCATCAGCTCAGAGTCACAAAGTGCCAACATCCTCTTTGCGGAAACGTCAACATTCCCTGCAGTTTCTGAGGCCAAAAGTGGCAAAATTAAAGAACTATGGCCAAAAGCTGAGAGAATCGTCAAGTTTGTGTGCTTGAAATTGATACTCTCCCAACCAAGGGTGGGGGTCAACAGGAGGATAAATACTATGTGCTTGCTCTGCCATGGACGGTCTTCGGGTCGCTGGTATTGCAATGTATAAAACACTGAGTCTTCGAGTGTACAGGGCCAGAGATGTGGGGCTCTGTCTGTGAAATGGGGATGGCCCTCGGCTGCTTCCGAGCTCTGCCCCCTCGTACACCAGCTTTACCAAGAAGCAAGCAAAGCAGCTGTAAACCGTATTTCCACTGCAAAGATGACCAGAGAAGCCAAGCTCCGTCCTGTAAAATCCTTGTGTTTGTACAGAACGGCACCTCGTAACCAAGGCCCGGCGAGTGCAGGGGAGTGGGGGTCCCGTGCGCCTCCGAGAAGGAGCAGGCTGGCTCTGAAGAAGGGAGCAGGGCCCTCATACACACACGGAGACGCACACACGCCTCCTACTTCTGCGCTGGAGCCATTGGCTCTCCCCCCACCATGTGATAGTCTACAGACACACTGGCAGCTCTGTGCTGCAATGATTGTTGAGCAAACAGCCTCTCAAGCTTAAGGTAAGGCATTTGAGATGGACAGAGGTAACACGTGGGACAGCGCTTATGGGAAAACACTTGAGAACTGAGCTAGAACAAGCCTGAAAGCGTCCTTGGTTACACAGGCAGCACTCTGTGTCACGAGTGCAGCGGGGGCATTGTTTGAGCATGCGAAAGTGAAAGCTGAGATCGATAGAGAAGAGATGCCGTTAGCTTGCATATCTGCTGTCCGGGCGCAAGCTTAGATCGCCAGAGAAGAGACGCCGTGAGCGTGCACATCTCCTGTCCCCATTCGGAAGCAAAATCCACAACAAAAGTTCTCGCCAAGGCGAGCAGCACCTGCGTTCCGTCGCTAGGCAAGACCTAAAAATGCTGTCAGGAATTTGGAGATTAAAGTACCAATTGTTTTAGCAGCAATATACGAAGGTCTCTTCTCTCTGCTCTCGCGACCACGCACGGGGGCACATTAAGTAGCCAGGCCGGGTGAATGAAAGACTAGAGCAGTAATCTCCAGCTCAAGGGGTTCTTTCAAGGGGATCCCTGCCACAGTACCTGAGAATCCGTGTATAATTGCAAGTGCTTTCTCTCCCCTTAGGCACAACCTCGTTGCCTCTGTGTCTAGCAGGAAATTGTATGGTGTATTGTTCACGCGCACTGTGACCAAGGGTTCTTCTTCTGATCAGCCTGGGGTGGACAGTAGTGTGTGTTTGTGTGGTCTTGGGTGCGCCGTCGGCTTCGTGCATAGATTTTCTATTTTCCCCTTGGTCTGCTGGGCTGACCCTGTAGTCTTACCCTCACCATTGGACCGCGGGGGACTGGAGCCCTCTTCCTCACTCTCGCTATTCGCATAGATGTCCAGACCCGCAATGAATCTCCCCGTCACCTGAGTGTGTTTACTTGGACAGGTAGGAGTGCATGATCTCTGCGTCGCTGGGTTTCGATCGGTTGGACCTGACGGATGATGGGTTGAACTTCGGGGAGCTCTAGCACTGGACTGGGGGAATTGCCTGGGCCTGCTGGCCTGTTAGCCTCCTAATTCTAGATCTAACAATTCGTTGTTTGGCAGGGGACCCTCGACCAACGAATTGGTATAACCTAATACGGGGACTGCAGGCATCGGGGAGAGCACCTCCATTCCTGCATATGGCGGAGAGGTGCGGACACTTTACTTTCTGACTCTGGTATAGAATTATCGGTCTGGGCGTCCTCAAAGATGGCCCATAGCTCTAACAGTGCCTCTCTTCTGTCTTTATTTTGCCCTACGCATTTGGTCTGAATGTGTGTCCTCGTGTGTTTCATTATGTTAGTGTCGAAGGTTCCCCCCACTGGCCAAGGGAACGCGTGTGCCTTAGTGTGTGCATGTCATTTGTGACAGAAGTTGCTAAGTTTTTAGCTTGTGTGGGAAGTCTTAATTTGCATGTGTTTAGTTGAGACTCCATGATTAGTTGGCAACTTCTTAAGAGACTGATACACTCTAGCTTCTGTGGATTTAAGAAATCTTCAATTCTACTCTGATCGTGGGGAAATATATACACACAGGGATTACTGGCTATAACTACTTTACTACGAGTTCAGCACTATATATAGGTGCAACCTCGTAAACATTTCACAAACACAAATAGCAATGCATATGAAGCGTTACAACCTGAACGAAAGCGCATGTTAGTTTAAATGTTGTGAATTTTAGCAGCAGAGTAGCAGACTATACTTTGATGTGGAATAACGATCGCGAAAAATAGCAATGTCTACATAAGCACATTGAGTAATCAATAAAAGACAATAATCAAGACAAAATACAGTTGCAATAATTTACCAGCTCCACAACATCAAAGATACATCAATTTACAACCACAATAAAGAAAAAGAGAAAAAAACTGACAGAGAAAATAATGGTGACTTTGTCAAAAGTACCTTAGCCTGCTCTCAGCGCATGCTACCTGATGATGAGGGGAGGCTCTGCGCAGTACATGGGACTAAGTGAGCATGGTAGTCTGTCAATATCAGCTCCGGGACAAAGATAACAATTTATGCGGAGAAAAAGAATAACTCGACAACCACAGGCCCTCTTTGGCCAAACACAAGCTACACCTAATCTCCAAGATCCACATTTTCCCTAAAGTCCAAATTACATGCTATATCACATCAAGGGTTCATGCGTAGCATCTGTGTCAAGCCTGGTAATCCAAGCGAAAACACCTCTCACTTCTTTCAGAGACCAACAGTATTAGGAAACCGGTAGCACTGAGAGAACTCTTTTAGACAAAAAAATAAGATCAAGGTTGTTGGACATGGCCCTTCTTAGGGGGATTTCCCTGAAACGTTTTGTCCTCCTGGATTTTGCCAACTCTTTGTTCCTGACCTTAGGACTCTGGCCACTTTCCCACTGTACTGCAGCAGGAAAGTGCGCATGCCCTTTGTGGAACAGATGAATTTTAGTCTGCTTGGTGCAGGGTCACCACTCTTGCCACGGGTCCTTATCAAGTAAGGAGGAATCAACAGTGGAGCGAAGTACAAACCATAGGTAATTTATTAAGCATTCAGAATGGGTCTCCATCCAACGAGCACCATGGAGTTACTCAAGGAAAGGAGCACACTTGAACAATGGCCACATGGGTTTTTATTGGGAAGATCACAAACAAGGAACGCCCAGAGGTAAATAGAACTTTGGAAAGAACACAAAAATGAGCTAAGGCCAGAATCTGACAGCCTCGGTGTCTTGTGCAATTTCTACGTTTTAAGACTGAACAACAAAATGTGCTATTCTGAGTAGACTTTACTTAAGGATTAACTATTGCCTGAAAACCTTCGAGCAAGCTGACTCTGCATGTTTACACAGCCTACAATGTCCCAACCTGCAATTCTTTACCTAATGTTTATACAGATGCGGTGTCAAGAAGAGAATCAGACTGAAAGTAGGGCAGGGGTGAAGAATGGATGAAGCATAGCTTAATCAAAAAATGAAAGAATCAGATTTTACATTTTCACACCTTCCTGCACATGCCAGGATCAGGAGCTTGCTTGATTAGTTTAGGTATAATACCTGTGAGTGGCCTGCAAGAAGGTACACCACATACCCAGGGCGGGTGCAACACTGGCTAATAGGGGGACGCCGCACTGATTGTGCCACCCACCTGAATAGCCTGTCTCATGCTCAAGTTGGCCAGTCTCACTCCGTAGCCAACCCTGAGGGGGGCGTTAACTGCCACCAAACCAGGATAGGTGAGTGGCCAGATCTGGTTGTGCACTGCCCCGGTAGGGATGAACCCCCAGGTGAGTTTTCCGTACATAGGGGGTCGGCTCTCCCTGTGTGGCTGATTCTCTTGATAGGGCCTTAGGGCCTGGAACACATTCCCACTGTAAGTGCAGTGTGAAAGTGCGCTCGCCCCTCCTACACACGTTAGGAAGTGGTGCTTACCTGAGGTTTCTAAAGCATCGGTCAGGTCTGCCATGGCCGGCCGGTGAGTGCGCACTCACGTCTATGATGTTATAAGACCTGGGTGCAGCCTGCCAGCGCAGGCTGGTGTGCATGTTTGCACCGATGGGGCCTTTGAATAAGTGTCCAGCTGCCATTGCAGACTGGTGTGCACAAGTGCACCGATGGTGTCTCTAAAATATGTGTCCAGCCTGATATTGCAGGCTGGTGTGCGCCTGCATATGAGGTTTTCTCTTCCCATAGGCTAAATGGTGGAAATCACTTCATTCAGGCTGCAATAGTGGAATGCTATGGAGCAGCCTCATGATGTTTCCTATCATTGAATCCGCAGTGACAACCTCTTGCCGGTGGTAATGGTGGCTTTGTCATAATTCGCGCAGAAATGCCACTACTAGAAAGTCAGCATTTCGGTGCTCTAGAACCCTTTGTGTGCCTTGGCACTTGCCTCCAATCCATACTGGAGGTTGGGGGCACATCTGGGCATTCCCCAGCGACAGCTATAAAACACTGGGCATGCAACGGCAACGGCAGACCTCTGCCATTTGCGGCCAGGCTGGAGAGTTTGGAGGAAGAGGTTTTGACACTTAGACTCTGGAACTAGATCATTTCCCCAGATCATGGCCCCACTAAAGATAAAGAACTGCATTCCATGTCCTCATGGCAGACAGGACTGAAATTTAGGGAAGACATCTTGGTTCAAATGGAGACCCTTTGAACCACTCCCAACTTCAAAGGCACACTCCAGTATACCTACTGGTGCCATACTTCAGCAGAGGGGAGACGGAGAACCTGGAACTGCGTGGTGCACACTGCCAGAGGAATCTGTTGTGCACAAGGAGGATTACTGCCATTTAAAGGGACCATGCACTCTTCCTGAATAGTGGCTGGCCTGCGCCAACTACCTGCTGCTGTGTGGCACCCTGAAGTGTGCTCTCCAAGGGTTTGCCCCCTGTTCTTTCTGTTGTCTCAGGGAGATCAAAGATCTCCTAAGAGAGACCCACACCATCTACCTGTGACTCCTGAAGAGTGGTGCCCTCTCAAGTGCCCACATCATCTGCTGGATCCCAACTGATCGTACGGTGTGGGCGTGGAACTAGAACTAAGAATTGTGCCTGGAGACCGGATTGCCTTGTGCGGAGCCCCAAAGTCTTGCCCGCATCTAAGGCATGTGGCCCCTGCATCAGGGGGACCTTGGCACGCATAAGCTTCTTATTGTTGATGAGCGGATTCACCGGTTGCGGGACCTAGGTTTGCCCGATTCATCAATCGTGCTGCATCTCTCTCGTGCGACACGCCGACTGCATACTCATTGCGTGCGATGTCCGATAAACTGGTTGTGACCCTCGAACGTGGGGCGTAACTGTAGTAGTGCCTCGTTTTACCTCGTAAGGCATTGCTGAATTTGGCCTGTGTGTGTGGATGGAACTGTCTAGTGCAACCATATCAATGAACACCGGACGTTGTGCCTCATTTCCAAGGTGGTACAGAATTCGCAACTCTTCGTTGTGTGTGTGTGTTATGTTATGTTATTGCTACTTATAGAGCACACTGTTACCCATGGGTGTCCTGGCGCTGTAAAGTCCTTTTGAGGCCTGAGAGGAGAGGATGGTACGCTGATATTTAGGCGGAGAAAAGCCAGGTTTTTAAAGTGTTTCTGAAAGAGAGTAGATTTGTCATGGACCTAAGCTGCAGCGGCAGGTCATTCCATGATTTAGCTGCACGTCCTACAAAGCTTCTGCCTCCCCAACTGGCCTTGCGCACTTTGGGTTCTAATATTAGTTTTGCTTCTGATGACCGCAGCGCTCTTTTTAGTATATACCATTGAAATTTATTTTTCAAGAACTCTGGGCCAGTTCCCTGTAGGGCTTTGTGAACAAGGCACAGAGCCTTGAACTGTATCCTCTTTCAAATTGGCAGCCAGTGGAGTTTTTTGATCTGAGCTGAGATCGAGGCAAATTTTTATGTACCGGTGAGCAGTCTGGCAGCTGCATTTTGAAGAAGTTGTAGTTTGTGCAGGAGGCCCTCTTGTAGGGAAAGATGAAGCCTGTTGCAGTAGTCTAGCCTTGACAAGGCTAGTGAAGTAATTACTGTTTGTATACTGTTTGTATATTGCTATTTGGGTAAAAAAAGGTATTATTTTCCTGCATACCCTGAGCGTGTAGGCGGTAGAAGATATAACCGCGTTCACCTGGTCTTTAAAGTTGAGTTTGTTGTCAATCCAAACCCCCAGGTTTTTTGCTTTATTCCTCGGGGCAGGAAGGGGGGCCCAAAGAAACCAGCCACCAGGCCGGCGTCCAAATATTAGCGTCATTACCTAATAATACCACTTCCGTTTTTCCGGAATTTAATTTAAGACAGTTCTGAGCCATCCAGTCCCCTACCGCTGACATGCACTCATTAAGACGTGTTGCTGTTTCCATCATCAACCCTGGCAATAATGACACCACAATTTGGGTGTCATCGGCATAGGAGGTTAAGGAGAAACAAAAGGATTCAATAAGAGGGGCCAGTGAAGAGACATAAGTATTAAAGAGCGTTGGGCTCAATGAAGAGCCCTGAGGCACTCCACATGGCAGGGAAAAAGGTCTGGAGGAGAATTCCCCCATGGCCACAGTTTGGGTTCTGTTAGAGAGAAAGGATTCCAGCAGTTTCCAGGCGGTACCCTGAACTCCAATCTCCTTCATACGGTCCATCAATAGTGAGTGATGGACCGTATCGAAGGCCGCTGAGAGATCCAACATGATCATCACTGCTTTGCCTCCTTGATCGATTATGGTTCTAATCTCCTCTGTTGATTTAATGAGGGCTGATTCGGTACTGTGACCAGCTCTGAAACCATATTGCGATGGATCCAGCACCTGTGATTCAAGCAAGAACGCGCTCAGTTGTGTGTTCATGATTTTCTCAGCTACTTTCGCTGGAAGAGGAAGCCTCGATATGGGTCTAAAGTTGTTAGGGTCTTTGGGATTCAGCAAGGGATTCTTAAGTAGGGGCAGTATAGAAGCGATTTTCCAATTTATGGGAAAATATCCCTGAGAGAACATAGAGTTAATGACAGAAGTCAGTGCCCCGGCTACTGGTTCCGGGGCTAATTTCAACAGAGAGATGGGGCAAGGGTCATTAGGTGAACCAGATTTTGTTGTCATGATAAGGTTTAAGATTTCTGAAATTGTTACTTGGGAGAAATTGTCAAAAGATGCCCTGTCGTTTGTTTCTAGTTGTTTAACGTCAATCTGGGTGGAGATAGTATTGTCTGTAGCCTTAGAGAAGATAGATTCTACTTTGCCCAGGAAAAATTGTGCAATGTTATCACATAATTCCTGACTGGCGGAAATAGTAGGAATGGTTGGGAGTGCTAGCGATGTGACTGTTTTGAATAGTTCTTTGGGCGAGTTTTTTGCAAGATTTATTTGTTTAGAAAATAACTCTTGTTTTGTTTTAAATAGTAACTGTTTATACTGAGCTAGACTAAGTTTGTAATTATTTATCATTCTCATTGTAATTCTTCCTCCAGATTCTCTCAAGGTGTTTGCAACTCAGTTTAAAGTCTCTAAGCTCTTGGGAGTACCATGGAGAAGAAGGCCTTGCCCTATTGGGGTAGAGGAGTTTTTTAGGGGCAAGCTTATCTCCAGCAACTTCTAGCCATTTAGTGTAAGCTAGTGTCGCCTCATCCAGGTCTGTAGGGAGGGAGGGGACAGTTTCGATTAACGTCTCTTGCAGTTCCTCCACATTAATTTTATTCCACGGTCTACTGACCAGATGCTTCTTTCCAGGTTTCCATGAGTGACGATTGGGCGAGCTGATTTCAAAAAGTACTGCCATATGGCTGACCAGATGACTGGAAAAGTGCTAGTAAAACTTAGTTGTGCCTTCTAGTGTGTGTCCGGCCTTGTGTGTGGCTCCAGTCACCACCTGTTTTAGACCAGCATTATTCATCATATCTAGTAGATTTGAAGTGTCAGGATCAGATAGTGATTCCAAGTGGAAATTGACATCTCCAAGTATAGTGTAAGTATTTGCACTAAACATAGTTTCAATAATGCTATCAGCTTGCCTGAGAAATAGGTTTCTAGGTCCAGGTGCTCTGTATAATAGAGTGCCTCTGAAGGTGAAGTGGTGTGAAAGGTAAAAACGAAAATCAAGCGCTTCAAATCCGAGATTAATCAGTGGGTTAAAAGATGCCCTAATGGATTTGTGGTAGATAACCACAAGACCCCCTCCTTTCCTGTTGGGTCTATTTAGTGAAAAACAGAGATAGTCGGGCGGTGTAGCTTTCACCAAGTCAGGGCCAGAGGCCTCATCCATTCAGGCTTCGGTTATAAACGCGATACTTATTCCCTCATCCAAAATTAAAGCTTCACATTCGAGGCTGTGTTTTGAGGAAAATCAAAATTAAAAGACCGCTCCCGGCTCTGTCCCCTCACAAACTTCCCTTTCTCATTGTGCTCTAAAACAATTCTATACAGCATCCATTTTGGACACAGCATCCATTTTAAGAATTCATGTCAGCCTGCCCAGGGTCAGCCAGTTCAAGTATCTCCTCATACTGCAGCTGGTTTTCAGACAGTAACCTTCACACATTTTTGTGGTTAAGCTGATTCTAAAAAAAGGGGCTCACCATCTTCCTCTTTTCTAAGAAAAGCAAGTTTATCTCGTATCTCTTCAAGGCCGGTTGGCCACGGGCCCACTGGGGCCTCGCAGAATGTCACGTAACTCAGTTCTCTCCAAGGTTGTCTGCCATGACTCGCTCACCACATCCTTATCTTTCAGTCACACAAGCCCCCTCTCCCTCTGACAGCATCCACCCGAGTTGCTTTCTTGAAAAATGTGCTGATCTGTGTGTTTTTGCATATACGTCTTGAGCAATGCTAACTTGTAACGTTTTTTTTCCTTTGATGCAACCAGGTGGGCCCCTCCCCATGCGTTGAAAGTGTACTGTGATATGTATAAAAACTGTACTCTGTGAATAAAGCCTCAGACCACCCCTGATCCTTGCATGGTGATGGGGTTTGCTCTCCCTTATCCCGGGTTATGGAATAAAAGCCCATGTTTTACTCTTTCACCACGGACTCCTCAGTTCATTATTTCATTTATATTGATAATTTATAGAAATTCAGACCTGGTAATTAATTTATTTACCACATTTAATGGCGCCCGAACAGGGACGCCCCCCCTTCCCCACGCGCCGGAGATCTAGGTCCAGTCTTTGTCCCTTCCACACCCTCGACGGACTCTCACGTGCACAAGAGGTGGGGTATTCCTGCTGACTCCCTCGCGGCGAGGAGGAGACAGACTGAGACTGAACATCCACACGAGGCGGTGAGGAAGGTGGTGGGGTGTTCCAGCCCAGAGCCCGACCAGTGAACTTGTCGAGTCCGAGGTTTCCAGAGTCCCGTTATTCCTCATTCCACTGCGCAGCGCTTCAGTCCGATGACCAGGTCTTCAAGTTCTGCTTCTCGGTGAGTACTACTGGGAATGTATAAAGACGGGTTCTGTGATAGAACACGGTAAAGTTGCACCGGCTACCCAGTGTATAAAGATATCAAGAATATTGTTTTTGTGATTCGATATTTACAAGGCTTAGGCAAGATATTTTAAAAAATGCCTTTATTTTCCAAATTACGAGGATTAAGTACCAAGAAAAAGTTATTAGAACAGGCCGTTCCGGTCCCACCTAGAGACACACCTGGACATTTCATGTATACTAAACATGGAATTGAAGGGGTAATGTTTTTGGACCTGTGGTCAGATTATACTAAACATCTAGAACAAAGACTCAGATGGCCCCCTACAGGTACGTGGGACATGGAGTGTGTTATGGCAGTAGAAGAACAGTTGTGGAAAAAGAAAGTAAGGCCTTCACAAGAAAAAGCAATTGAATTGTGGCGCAAGGAAGCGCATAGGAGGGACCAGAAGGAACAGACGAAGGCTGAAAAGGGGAGGAAAATGTCAGAACAGGCTAAAGAAAAGAAATTACAGGAAGAGGGAGAGAGAGTTGTTGCTGAACAAAGAGAAAGAGAGAAAAATGCACTTATTGAGGGAATTTATCCCGTTCTGCCTACTGAAACAACTGGAGAGGAGATGTCCATCCAAGAGCATATGGTGAAGGTAAAAATAACTCCTTCAGAGGATTTCGTGTCCTCTTAATAGAAAGTCCACCGCCTTACGTGGTGCAACCGCAAGCCCTGCAACGAATATCACCAGCATCGATGGGTGGCCAAGAGGCCACCGCTCCTCCCCTAGAAGATGTTAAAGACGGGGCAGAGGATAAAAGTGATATCCCGCCTTTGGAATGCCCTTATGATGAATGCCCCGGGGAGGGTAGAATGGCCATAATATCTCATAGATTGAGACAGGCCCTGGACACGCTCCAGAATCTTCCCAACAGCAAATCCCAATTGGACGCAGTTCACGATTTCGTCCGAACGGGTAAAAATGAACAGGCCTTGTTAACAATGATAACATGTAGAAAGGTCGCGACCAAACAGACCATATTACAGTTTACAGTGACCTGTTTCTTAAGGATATTGGACTGCAGTAATCGCGAGGCGCCCAACCATTTGTTGGACCTAAGTAACTCACTTGAACGGTCCAAGTTCACTAAATACGAACAGATAGAAAAATTACTAGTACAATTGATATCGGGCATCCATACCATCCATCAGGATTGGGACAGACAGGAAAACGTCTTGGAAGAGACGAGTGGTGAGGAAGAAGATGGAGGGAAAACTCTTGTCATGGGACTAGCCCGTAGCCATCGCCGTCACGGATTCCCTCCCCTTCCCCCTCATGTCTCAAATGAGTACAAAAATACTAGAACGGATACCATTTCCACTAAGCTGTTCCAGTGCACTGTCCAGTCATTGGAGCACTGGCTCGAGGACGACCCGCCTTTCACCCCACATGAAAAAGAAATAGCCCGATCAGCCACTGATTGGATTGCCCAGCACCAACTTTATGACCCTGATATGGTAGGACAGATCTTCCTCTCCCTCCCCCTGTCTGATCAAAGAATAGCAGGTATGTTCATGTTACAACATTTGGCAACACTATATGAAAAAACATGTCCCCCACCTAAGAAAATATATTATTTACTGCGTGACTGTGCAGACGGGTTTTGGTCCACAAGGGATGAAGAATTCATTTCTAAAGTTCTGGATCTAAGGCAACGTTATGTAAAGTTCGAAACTGAAATGTCCGGTATAGGTACCTATGACAAGGGACAATTTCCCCTAAGAGAGGTACACCCGAGGCTGCGTGATGACGGTGAGTATGAGCGGGTGCATGTATACACCCCTCTTACCAAGTTAGAGATATTAGAAATGAAAAAGATAGTCCCACCACACGAAAAAGACCCTGCAGGATTCCATAAAGAAATAAGGGACATTCTGAGTCTAGGGAATTATACTTTTAAGGATATAAAGATATTACTGAAGGTCCTCCTTCCTGAGGGGATATACGAAAAGTTGATGGAAAAAGATTGGAACTTAGATGGGCGAGCAGTTATAAATTGGACGGCGCTGAGAAATGAGGAGCAGGCCCGCAAACCAGGGGATGGGTTGGGAGACTTAATACGTGCGTTCCCCGATGCCCTTATGCAAGTATTACCTAAATTGCTAACAACAAAGAAAGAGGATTGGGACGCGATATCAGCGTGTAAACAAAAGTTAGATGAAGAAATAGGAGATTATTTTGTAAGATTACAGAAATGTTTCGCCATTAATAGCGGCCTCTCCTCAGGCAGTGATGGTTACCAACGTCTCTTCGTAGCAAAATTGGTAGAAAATGCCCTTCCCCCACTAAAGAACAGACTTCAGAAAGTTGAGAGTACTTGGCAAGCAAATAATTCCCAACAGATGCTACAAATGCTACAGTATCACCACAATAGAGTTAAGGAGGAAGAGGAACATGATAAAATGCACGTGAAGGACACCAAAATGAAAGCCTTGGTAGCCCAGACAACAACTGTATCACATGCGGGGAAAAATAGCAAATCCACTGAAAAAGTGTCATGTAATTATTGCAAAAAACCTAGCCACTTTGTCAGGGAGTGTCCCGTATTAAAACACAATATAGCAACAGGAAAAACACAAGCCCGTCCTTATGCCCCACGGGACACTGAGACCGCAGCCCCTGCGGCGCAGGCCAGACCCCCCCCTACTAACGCCCCCGCACAAACTCAAATGTACCAGCGCAATGATGAAATATACCCCGAATATCCTGAATACTCGTGAAAGGGCCTAGAGAGAGAAAAAGACTTGCCCCTGCTTCCTGTCACGGTGGACCAACGTGGCCCCTATGTACAAGCACACATTCTGGGGCAAGACAGAAAATTCCTCCTTGACACAGGGGCCAGTAGGACAACAATAAACCATGATGAGGTCCCAGGGATACCTCTCTCCGGCTCACATAGTATTTCCTTGGGTTTTTCGGGAAAAACAGTAATAAATAAGGTCTCACAAAATGTTTCCATAGGAGTAGGTCCCCTAACACGTACTACAGATCTAGTGTTAACAAAGACCTGCCCCGAAAATCTATTAGGCATTAAGACACTGAAAGAACTGGGTGCCGTGAAATGTTGCTCCCCAGAAGGTGTCAGGTTATACCTGCGAGATTTCAAGGGCCATTTCCTGGAAAAGGAACTGGATGCCAGACTTAAAGTCATTCCGCCAACGTTGTGGGCAACTAGCCCCACAGACGTAGGCTGTATGGACATCACACCTCACAAAATTACACTAAAGGAAGGTGTGGTTTTGCCACGAATCAGACAGTATAAAATACCACCTCAGGCTGAGCGAGCATTACTGCAAATAATAAATGACTTGATTGAACACAAGGTAGTAATAGAGACAGATTCCAATACTTGCAACTCGCCTGTTCTTCCAGTTCTTAAACGAACAGACCCAACTGCCGAACCTGTATATCGTTTGGTAGTGGACCTGCGATAATTAAACAAATGTGTTGTGCCACAATACCCTGTGGTACCTGACATAACATCACTTTTGACAGCAATAGACCCCAAAGCTGTTTTTTTCACTGTCATAGATCTGAAAAATGCTTTCTTCAGTATTCCCATTCACGAGGATAGCCAATATCTTTTTGGATTCTCGTTAAATGGGCGGAGCTTCAGATTTACGAGAGCTCCACAGGGCTTTACAGAAAGTCCCAGTATCTATAGTCAAGCCCTGAAGAGGCAGCTGGACAGCATCCAGATGCCTGAAAATACCACGCTCATCCAATACGTTGACGACATCCTGGTTACAGGCCAGTCAGAAACAGAGTGCGAGAAAGCCTCCCTCCAGGTTTTACTGTTTCTTGCAGACAAGGGACACAAAGTATCTCCCTCTAAATTACAGTTCTGTGCACGGCAAGTGGCCTACCTTGGGCACTTGCTGTCCAAGAATGGTAGACAACTTACACAGGAACAAATACAGTTAATTGCCACTATTCCACGTCCAACAACACAGAAAGAAGTACGTGCCTTCATTGGCTTAACATCATATTGTAGGCAGTGGATTCCTCAGTATGCTCATTTGGCCAAACCTTTGATACAACTGACCACTTTGGAGGCCGGTTTATCGGCATCTTTGCCATGGACAACTGAGCATACAGAGGCCTTTGAGCAACTAAAGCAAGCACTGTGCCAGGCCCCAGTCCTGGCCACTCCAGAATACACCAAATCCTTCACACTATTTGTAACAGAACGAGGTGGCACAGCACTATCAGTGCTCACACAGGACCAAGCAGGAAGGAATAGGCCCTGTGCCTAGTTTTCAAGTACATTAGACCCAGTAGCACAGGCCCTACCTGCCTGCCTGAAATCTGTAGCTGCTACAGCTTTAGCCTTCAGACAAAGTGATGCCATTGTCCTAGGACACCCCCTGACAGTACTTGTACCGCACGCAGTGGAACTCCTACTCAACAGAACACAAACACAGCATCTTACAGTAGCCCGATTAACGGGATATGAGCTGACATTATTCCAGCCACACATAGAGATAAGGAGGTGTAACACATTAAATCCTGCTACCTTGCTACCTAATGCCACAAATGATGAAGATGCACATGACTGTATTAGAATGATAGAGATTGTCACCAAACCCAGACAGGACTTGACTGATGTCCCGCTATCAGATGTTGATGTTACTCTCTTTGTGGATGGGTCATGCATGCGGACTAGTACAGGAGAGTTAACGGCAGCTTATGCCATAACCACTGATAGCAGAGTACAAGAAACAAACAGAATAGACACCCTTTCAGCCCAAGCTGCAGTATTAATAGCGCTCACACAGGCTTGTAGGTGGGCGAGAAATTTGAAAGTAAACATTTACACGGATTCGCAGTATGCCTTTGGGGTCGTTCACAATTTTGGGACTCTATGGAAAGAAAGAGGTTTTCTGACCTACCATGGAGCCAAGATACAACATGGACCTTTAATACAGGACCTGTTGGATGTCATACACCTGCCAGCGGCAATAGCAATATTGAAATGCAAAGCCCACACCAAAGTTACAGATGATGTTTCCAAAGGAAATGATCTTGCAGATCAAACTGCCAAACACACGGCCCAGACAGCAGCCATTTCCCACACAATTCAACAGAATACAGTTCTGGTAGTAAGAGACCCCTCCAAAGATGGTTTAGACATACAGGCCCATGCCACCCCAGAGGAAAAGAAAAAATGGACTGAAGCGGGAGGGACAGAGACTGAACAGGGGTGGGTAACAAGAGACAAAAGAGTGTGGTTCCTACCCGATTCAATGGTGCCCATAATCATAGAAACTACACATAGCCCAGCACACCTCGGTGAGAAAGGAATGTTAGACAGCTTACAACCATTATGACACAACAGAAACTTGCGAGCTGCTGCAAAACACAAAGTCAGAACGTGTATGATATGTTGTCAGTTCAACCCAGGGAAAGGGGTGTCTGTAGAACAAGGTGGATTTCACCCTCCTGACCATGCTTTTGAGGTCCTACAAATGGATTACATACAAATGGATAGATGTAGGGGACAGAAATACGTGCTAGTGGTTGTATGTGCCTTGACTAGGTGGACAGAAGCCTATGCCGTACCAGACTACACAGCAGAGACAACAGCGAAACAGCTGGTCAGGGAATTTTTCCCCAGGTATGGGTTGCCCCGAATAATTTACTCTGACAATAGACAGCCTTTTTCTTCTAAATTGATGGAACAAGTGTCCCTATTGCTAGGATATACTTGGAAGTTCCATTGTGTCAGGCACCCACAAGCAGCAGGTTTAGTCGAAAGACACAATCAGACACTGAAGACAAAAATAGCCAAAATATGTGCGGAAAAGGGTGTAGATTAGGTCACAGCCATGCCGGTAGCCCTTTTCTACATGAGAATGGTAGCACATTCAAGGACCGGTCTATCTCCTTATGAGGTAGTCTATGGCAGACCTCCTAACATGTGGGGCACACCTAGACCTAAGTCTATCACGGATACTGACAGTAATATGTTGACAGATTATCTTGCCACCATGATGTCTGCACTACGCTCTTGTCGTTCACAGGTGGCGGCTGCCTTTCCAGATCACACCAATCCCGAAGAGCATGCGATAAAGCCAGGGGACTGGATCTTGGTCCGAAATTTTGATAGGACATCGCCTTTGGAGCCCAGGTGGAAGCAGCCCAAATTGGTCCTCCTTACTACGCGGACAGCAGAAAAGGTTGAAGGAAGGAAAGGATGGCTTCATGCCAGCCATTGTAAAAAGTACTTTGGGGATCCTGAGAACATTGTTCAAAAGAAAGATAACACAAACTATTCGCCCCCTCTTTTGGATCCGACCCCCCAACAAACTTACAGTTCTAAATTACGGTCTGCCAAAGTAGCTCAAGTTTGATCAATTAAGTCCAGGAACACAGTGATTGCTCCACAATACTAGATTTTGAGGATTGGAGTAAGTCCTCTGCCTTAGCCTCCCGACACACTTATTTTGTATGTGGCTCCACGGCCTATTTTCGATTACCACAAGGGTGGGATGGCACGTGTTACATCGCGTTCCTCCTTCCACCAGTTTTCATAGCCCCACCTTCATACCATAGGGACCTCCCGCTATATCAGCACAAGCGAAGAAAAAGAGCAATTGATACCTCAGGGGTTGATCAGACCGAAACTGCTTGGGAACAATATACTGATTTTAATAGGGGATTCTTCTTTTTCATAGGCCCTGTACAAAATAGTAAATTAATACGTAGGCTTACCAGGACTCTGGAGGCTGTCATCAATCAGACCATATCCGCCCTTGGAAACTTGACTGAGGAGCAGACAGCCATAAGGATGGTAACTTTGCAAAATTGTCTTGTTCTTGACGTCATACTGGCTGACCGGGGTGGAGCATGCAGATTGATAGGTTCTTCCTGCTGTGTATATATACCTGATAACTCGCCGTCAGTTTATGCAGCAATTTCCAAATTGCACAAAATGGCTTCAGACTTACACCAAGAACCTGGCTCATGGACACTAATGGGATGGTTGTGGGGCATAATGTCAGCATGGGGCTGGAAGTTGCTTTCTGGACTAGGTCTCGTGTTGATGGTGATATTGTCCTGCTGTCTCTGTGTCCAATGTGGCCCCGCTATATGCGGTCTCTGTGCCACATGCCTGGTGCCTAAGCCAATTAATAGAGCGAGAGAAAATGAGAAAATTATGTTGCAGGCCCATGTGGACGGCCTCATGGCTATGGATGTAATCTGAAAGAAAGGGATAAGTTTAGCTTGGGGACAAGGAGGGAATGAGGAAAATCAAAATTAAAAGACCGCTCCCGGCTCTGTCCCCTCACAAACTTCCCTTTCTCATTGTGCTCTAAAACAATTCTATACAGCATCCATTTTGGACACAGCATCCATTTTAAGAATTCATGTCAGCTTGCCCAGGGTCAGCCAGTTCAAGTATCTCCTCATACTGCAGCTGGTTTTCAGACAGTAACCTTCACGCATTTTTGTGGTTAAGCCGATTCTAAAAAAATGGGCCCACCATCTTCCTCTTTTCTAAGAAAAGCAAGTTTATCTCGTATCTCTTCAAGGCCGGCTGGCCACGGGCCCACTGGGGCCTCGCAGAATGTCACGTAACTCAGTTCTCTCCAAGGTTGTCTGCCATGACTCGCTCACCACATCCTTATCTTTCAGTCACACAAGCCCCCTCTCCCTCTGACAGCATCCACCCGAGTTGCTTTCTTGAAAAATGTGCTGATCTGTGTGTTTTTGCATATACGTCTTGAGCAATGCTAACTAGTAACGTTTTTTTTCCTTTGACGCAACCAGGAGGGCCCCTCCCCATGCGTTGAAAGTGTACTGTGATATGTATAAAAACTGTACTCTGTGAATAAAGCCTCAGACCACCCCTGATCCTTGCATGGTGATGGGGTTTGCTCTCCCTTAACCCGGGTTATGGAATAAAAGCCCATGTTTTACTCTTTCACCACGGACTCCTCAGTTCATTATTTCATTTATATTGATAATTTATAGAAATTCAGACCTGGTAATTAATTTATTTACCACAGTTGAACCAATGAACGAGCGTTGATAAGGACACATTTCCAACCTTGAATAGGCAACATATTTTTATCGCGGCTGCTCAGACTGGGTTTGGATTTAGTGGGTTCAAATACTAAAACAGGAAGCTTAATTCCGCACTCCTGGCATAGCAACTGAGACCACGGAATGCAGGTCCCTGGCTGCAAACATATGCATCCGGAGTGTTTTTTGGGATTATAATTAAGATTGTGTAGTGTCCCACTAGTATGTGTGTGACCAGAGTTGTCTGGTGTGGCCAATATTGACATGCACCGGACGTTGTGACTCATTTCCAGGGAGGTACTAAATTTGCAACTCTTTGCTGTGTGTTACCGGAATGGTCTGTTGCGACCTGTATCATCGTGCCTAGGTGTAACTCTGTTCAATGTGTACCTGACGGGGTGCCTCCTCCCTCTGAGAGGCCCCCCTGCTTCATTCTCAATTCATCAACTGTTCCCTTACTTGGCCCTCAGTGCATCGAATCAACTGCCCTCTCCTCACCTGCCCTTTCCAGACGACACTGTGTTGCCAGGTAGTATTGCCTAGCTCAGGCCTGGGTGATGAGTGACTGACTGGAGGAACGCTTCTGAAAACGATCAGAAGTGGGTCAAGAGACTGCGTGACCCCCCCTATGCTTCGCAGAAGTGGGCTGGTGCCGGAAGTCCCTTGTGAACCCCTTTGGTGTGACCGACTATTGTCCTCTGCCTGATTCTACTCCGCATCCTGTGGGTGAACTTCTCAAGTGGCTGCCAAATCCCTTATGCTGCCTGCCTCCTAATTGACCTTGCTGCCTATCCCCACCTGCTTCCCTGGAACCCTGACTAAGAGTGACATCAGCCGCGTGCGGCCTAGAGCCATGGGTAGGATGGGGTGTCTTCAATCCATGGGTGTAGGACAGCCGGGGTGAGTTGGAGCTCTGAATCAAAAGGGGCAACCTAGTAACCCAGGGACCTGGGCTGGATATTTTTTAACAAAATGGTGGTCCCTATAGGGGAAGTGTAGCCCTTGACTTTTACTGCAAAGTGTTAAGAAAGGGGTACCAGAAGAAGTGCCAGGAGAGAAGCCTGAGTTTGGAAACAGAAATTGCAGTGGAAGACTAAAGCACACTTCAATTTTTTTTTAAATTTTGATGATGAAAGGCCTCCTTTCCAAATTTCATCTACTCAGGTCACATACAATACAATAGTGCACTTTTCTGCAGGGAATTTGGTCACTTGAGCAACCTCCTTGAGGTCCGTTTCACACTGACCCAGTGATGTACACATGATTTCACAGTGCCTATATATCTTCTATCCAAAATAGATGTCTGCTATATATTTCTGCATCCGGATGATGACCCTGTTTTAAATAATCTAAGTCCAGGGGTCGAAATGTTGACAAAAACATTAACTGTTTCTTAAGTAAATGATGGTGACTATCAACACTCGCTTATCTGAGGTTGATCTCTAACACTATTATCCCTATCAGCCACATGTATATATTTCTGTACATAGCACGTATGCACTTTCTGCACTTATAGTCACTTTCACTGCTCTGTTACCCCCCTTTTTTTGGAGCACCTTGTGTTCAATAGAGCAAATATAAGTTTTACTTCTTACTGTCAACAATCAAAGAAAAAGTTGCTAAAATGAAATATTTGTGTTAGAAGTGTTTGTACCCCCTTCTTGACACTTTGGGCTGAGTTGGAGGGCAGAGGGAGGCTTGGGGCCATGGGGTCTGCAGTGTGTAATCAATTGACTGACTGGGTGTCGGTAGCACTGCATTAGGGTGCTGAGTGTGTATGTGTGTGAGTGCATCGATACAGACTTGCCTGATATCAGTTGCCCCGCATATCGGTGTGGAGTGAGTGTGTGGAAGTGACAGTGGTAAATCACCCGTGATTCACAACACTGCTGATATGTTGATTTCTTGCCAAAGAGCATTACGTTTGACATTGGTTTTTCCCCTTGTGACCTTGGTCTGCGGTGGTGCTAAAAAGTGGTATAATTCTGTATATGTACATATGTCTGATATCGTGTTGTCCCAGGGTGCACCCTTGAACTGTGTGGGATTGAATTATAAAAAGTGCTAGGGTGGGCCCAGGGTGGACAAACGTGTTGCACCACTTAAGTGTGCTGTGGGGGTGGGTGTAAAATATGAACTTTCCCAGGTGTGGGAATTGCTGATGTAATTCGAACACGGTTGGGCCTAGTACAGCTAGTAATAATTCTGAGTGTGATTTATGCCCAGAAATACATGATGTTCATGTTGTGTTGATTATTATGTGTGCTGAATACAAACGTTAGTTACATACATCATGTGTGAAGTCTCTTTTGTGATGCTCAGTGTATTTATCGTGAGTGGCTGCTGTGCCTTTGCTTGACACTTTGCCTCTGTGGTAAGCCTGACTGCTCAGTGCCAAGCTACCCAAGGGTGAGTGCAGGTTATATAGTGTGTGTAATCACTCCCCCTTATGGGACTGGTGGGTTCTGCCTGACAGGGGTACTACCTAAGCCAACTAGAAAGTGCTGGTTCCAGCAGAAGAGCTGCTATATCACACCCAGGGCCCATGAGAGCCTTTTATGTCACACCCAGAGATCCAAGCGATGAGGCCTCGCCCCTGTATCTTACCCAGGGGACAAGCATACTGACTGTGTCACACCCAGCTGTCCAAGCGACAAACAACCTTCACCTTTCCTAGCCTGCTGACTATCAAGAAAAAAAGGTGACCCCCTCGGGAACGCCTCCTAAGCTTTCTTGCGACTACTCAATTCGGACACATAAAATAGGCAATATGTCAGATTTCTGTCAGTGGCAGGGTGCTCAAGTAAAATGTTTGCACTTCTTCCAAGTTTGCCAGACACCAAATACTGGGACTAAGGATCAGATGTAGTCTCTTACCCACTGACTGTGGCTTCAGGACAGACCTCCGCCCCACGGATTCACCAGAACTTTCAATCAATTTCCGTGCCTGCTAACCTTCCCTGCTGCGCAGATGTGAATCCGTCTGGGCGGGGTCCTTTTCCTTCGGCTGCAGTCGGGTCCAAGGCACCAATCTCTCCTGGATGGCTTGCCAAAATGTTGCTCGAATATGAATTTGTCTTGAAAAAGCAAAAGACAGGAGGTGTTTGGCAAAACAGGAACAGTTGGTTTAATTAAACTTTTCGTCTGGGAAAAAAGTTACAGAGTCCTGGTCTGAGGACTGCCTCAAAGTACAATCAATCTGAGCGTCATTATATACATTTTGTAGAGTTTCATAAAACAATTCGGAGATCCTTTTTTGGTAAAGGAATGCGTGCCTAGTCTTTGAGTTATACATACTCCCACCTGATAACAAATGTAGGTGGGCCTCAACCTTGATGGGAGACAATAAGGGCCAGTGGAAAACTTGTCCAGGTGTCCGGCATGAGTAGCGTGTGATCACTGTGTGTACTGTGTGTGTTGTGTTCTGATTGGCTGAGTGTTTCTAACTTCATATGGCATCTAACTTTATGGTGTTTTGGGAATGCCCGCACCCCTTCGGCCATGTGTGCTTTGTTGGGGCCATTCTCCCTGGACCATTGTGGTGTTGCTGGATTGATCTGGGATTACTGTTTGCACGTTTGCCTGGTGGCTACATGCCACCCCACCTGTGAGCTGTCAATCGGTAAACTCAGGACTAGGTTGCAAGGCTTGCCTGACCACGTATTTCTGAATTGGGTTTGGTGGAGAGGCAATGTCAGTTGAATTTGACAAGAGTGATGCGATTTATTTTTTATATATAAAGGTGTCATTGCGTACATCGCCTGTTCCTACTTGTAGGTTCAGTATGAGGTTAGTGTTTGCACTCTCATCTTGGTTACCTGTTCTCTGAGGCAGGCCGCCTGCTCACAGTTGTTGCTCCTGTATGAGGCTTGTGCAAGAGGAAGGTGCCTGCTGTCCCACCCTTGCTGTTCTCTGTTAAAGACGCTGTAAGAGGCTGGTGTTTGTCCCTGAAGCAGACCCTGTAAGGGGTGTCACCTGCCCTCTTGTTGCCTGTAAGGGACTGGTCTCTGCTCACTCTGGTTATGCCTCACTCATTCCTGGCACAGACACTGTATGCTGCTCGTGTCTGCTCTCTGTGGTTGGGACTGTCTGTTCCCTTTCACAGACCCGGTATGAGGCTGGTGTGTGTTCCCTTCCATAGATCCAGTATGAGGCTGGTGTGTGTTCCTTGTCACAGACCTTGTATGGAGCTTGTGTTTGTTCTCTGAGGCAGACCCTGTAAGGGGTGTCACCTGCTCCCTTGTTGCCTGTCAGGGACTGGTGTCTAATCTCTCTGGTTATGACTGCCTCTTCCATGGCACAGACCCTTCTTTAGGCTGGTGTCTGCTTTTTCTGGTACACACAGACCCTTCAAGGGCTGCAGTCGGCCTATCACAGACTGATGCCTGCTCTCTTGCTGCCTCGTATAAGATTTAGTGATAGAAGTGACTGCTCTGCATAGAAAGTTCATGGCGTCATTGAAAGGAACTGGGACACATACGACAGGCTGTGAGACTGCAAGGAGAGGAGAGGCATGTATGGGGAAGTGACATTTAGGGCCAATCTGGAGACCTGTTTCTTGGTACTTACAATTAGGGTAAGGCTGTCCTGGTATTTTAATATGGATGAGTGCCCTGGAAACTTAACCTTGAATATGTGGAAACATGTTCCCTGGTTCTTACAATCTGTAAATGTGTGGTAGGCACTTACAATCTGTACAAGTGTGGCTGGTACACATGATCTGGAAACGTCACCTGATATTATCTGTACTTGTGTGGCTGGTACACATGATCTGGAAACATGTGACCTGATACTTTAAATCTGTACATGTGTGGCAGGAAGTTTTATTCGCCTTTAGACCCTCATGGGTGAGTAGTGCGCTCCACAAATCCTTGATTGATTGATTGGTTTCTGTAGATGTGTGGCTGGTACACATGATCTAGAAACATGTGACCTCATACAATCTATAAATGTGTGGTAGGCACTTACAATGATCTGGAAACACGCGACCTGATGCTTACAATCTGCACATGTGTGGCTTGTACACATGACCTGGAAACATATGACCTGTGTTAGACCTGGCACCTTGGCGTGAGTTTCCCTTCCACTTTTTGATGGTGTGCCTCGATTGTTTTGCTGGTGTTGTCCGCTCAGGGCACTGCGCCACGGCTAATCCGTGCCGCAGTGCAAGTGCTCCCTAGGTAAAGTGTACCTGTAATTGATGTTCACGATTGGTTTATTGGATTCACTGTCAGTCCCCAGTAAAGGGCACCAGGGGTGCCAGGGCTTGTGAATGCCAATGCTGCTGGTGGGCTTGCAGCGCTGGTTGTGCCACCCACAGGAAGCGGCCTTGTAAAATGTGTCTAGGGTCTGCCACCGCAGACCCTGTGCGCGGTCCGGGACCGTCGCGCTGACTGCGCAAGTGCCCCCACTTGCCAGTCCCTAAACCTTCCCTTACCTACATATTAGCCACCCCTCTGGTAGGCCCAAGGGCAGGGTGCATTGTAGGCATAAGGTAGGACATGCCCTGATGTGTGTGGCATGTCTTAGTAGTGAATTACAGCCCTTTCCGTTTTTCACTATTGAAGGCTACCTGCTCTCCATAGGCCAGAATGGGCTGCTGGGATCACGCCAACGCTGTGACCCCAGTGGACTCAGAGAGCATGGTAGAGTGTCAAGTTTAGTATGCCTGAACTCAGAATAATAAAATACTTCTTGTAGTCAAGTTTATTTTAATATCCTGGGTTTGTAAATACTACTTTTCGAAAGTTAGTATTTACTGACCTGACCATCTCAGTCCGCCTCTGCTGTGTGTGTGTGTTCTGCCTAGCAACAGTAAGGAGCAGGGTGGGGGGATCCCCAGAGACAGGTTGGCTGCCAGGTGGTGGGCCGGGAGATGACACCAGGATGGGTGGGAGGAGTACACCTTGACTCTTGAATAGACCTGTGCTCTGCCACCACAAAGCCGGCGCCGCCCCCTGTGGGGCGGCTGATGTCTCTGCCCTGCTGCTGAAAGGAAAGAGCAGAGTCACCATAACAAAGTGCTCCAGAACTGGACTGAGCCAGGCCTAGGCCCCCTGGCGCTAAAGAACAAAAGAATCATGGTATAAAAGTAGGAGCCTGGCTCCTAAGAAATCAGAATCCTGTTTTACCACAAAGAACCTCTGCCCGACTAGAAGGAGAAGGAGACGTTGGAGGAGCTGGCCTGCTGCTTGCCTTGCTGAGAAAGGAGAGGAAGAGACTACTGAAAAGACTTTGCTGCTTTGTGCTTGAAACATTCTCCAAGGGCTTGATCTGAGCTTGCCCCCTGAACTGAACCCCAGGACCAGTGGGTTCTCTGTGCTTTTGCTCGTCCTCCGATTCGAGCCGTGTGGGCATCCTGCTGGAAAAGAGACTGCGCCCCTCATCGCCCCTCCTAGGGCCGTGACACCCAGGAGCTCGCCTGCGGTAACCCCGTGAGAGCCCCGCTCCGTCCGGAGCCGCTCTCTGTCCCCGGGCCAGGCCGCCTGCACCCCTGTCACCGCCTGCCACTGGAGCGCGCTGAACGCGCTATCACCCCTCCCGCCGGAAGCCGTCCGACGACTGTGATCTACGCCGGGTCATCCAGCTGCACTGACCGTGCCCTGTGACCCCGCTTCGCTATCCCCGGACTCCTCGGGCCGCGCCGCCCCCGCTGTGGAGACCCCCCTGCACCGCCGTGCTGAGGGTCGCTGGCCGCGCCTGCCTACCTGCCCACACCCGCTGATCGAGGACCCAAGAACACTTCTCAAGCTGAGAGTCGCACCGACCTGTGCCGACTCTCCACCTCACGAAAGAAAGTTCCAGTATCGGGCTCGGGGCCCGCAATGCCTTATTTCCCCGTTCGCAGGAGCCGATCTCTGTGAGTACTGGAAACCACAAGTAACATTTGCGAGAGACTACAAAGTATCCATTTGAGACGACGAACAAAGAACATTTGCCTGCTTTATAACCTGGTGGCATAGCGAAAACGTTATTGGTCTTGTGATAAGTCTGCTGAGAGATATATACCTATTTTTACATAAAGAAGCGTATTTTTATATATATCCAAGTCTGGTGTCCGTTTCTGGGGGGATTGATGTATTTACTGTGTGTGTGATTGTAAGTGCTTAACCAACAACGCCTGAGGAATCGCCTTGGCTGCTCACGCCACGCACCTAGAGGGTGAGCAAGGGTCATTCGCAAGGGGTTATCCTGCGCCCTGACGTGGAGGAGAGGTTTCCTGCTTGACACAAGGGCAACCTTGCGCCAACCAGAGATCCCCGACTCTAACATTGGTGGCAGCGGTGGGATTTCGGATTTGCACTTGTAATTTGCATACAGTGAATTATTAATCACCAGATAGTGAGAGCAGACCAAATAACGCAGCCACAGGTTTTTAAATTGTTGAACTTTGTTGAGACATCTGCCATTACTGCAACCATGCCTAGCTCACTCTCCGCTGGGAGACCACTCTCTGTGATTTCTGGAATAGATGAGGTGGATTGGGAGAGACTGGAAGGCTACTCGATGGAGCAATTGAAAGGCTACAGTGTAAAATTCCGAGTTCCCCATGCTGGATTCAGGAAGAAGCCCCAGTACACCAAGGCGCTGAGAGCCTGGAAGGAGTCACGAGACCCACGGAATGCGGGGGACATCGTTCCACCCGACAACCTTGAGGAGCCCAGCAGAGTCCGGTCGCCAGAGGAGCTGGCAGACAGGGCAGCAGACAGGGCGCATGCAATGGAGATGGCAAAGTTGGCAGGACAAATGGAAATGGAAAAGCAGAAGTTGGCCCTGGAGGCACAACAACGCCAAATGGATCATGATATCAGATTGAAGGAGTTGGAGCTGAAGGCGAAAAGTTTGGACACCGCTCCTTCTGGTGGCAGCACTCCACAGGTGCAGGTAGAGTCCAAGGTGTACATCCCCAAAGATGTAGTAAAGGAGTATTTTAGAAAGGATGACATAGGGCAGTGGTTTAGAGCCTACGAGGTGGCCATGTCTTCACACCGGGTCCCTGAGAAAGACTGGGGAGCGGGGTTGTGGGGAAGGTTCCTTGCTGAAGGGCGTGACACACTGTTAGATTTACCCTTAGATCTCCAAGCCTCATACCCCCATATGAAGGAAGCTTTAATGACCAGGTATGGGTTAACTCCTGAGCTATATCGACAGAGGTTCAGGGAGACTAAGAAGATCCCTGAGAGTACGTATGTGGAGTATGTGACCTTTTTCTGCAGAGCACTGGATGGTTGGGTGAAGGGTAGCAAAGTGAATGATTATCAAGGGCTACTTGATTTAATTGCATGGGAGCACTTGTCCAGTCAATGTTTTCCTGAGCTACGCCAGCACCTGATTGATAGCAAGCTGTCCAACCCGAGGAAGCTTGCTGAGGAGGCGGACCGCTGGCTCAGCACCAGGGTCCACAAGGGTCAAGTGGGAGACTCCGCCAAAGGTGGGCAGGGTCCCCAGCAGAAGAGTGGGGGGGACAGGGGTAAACAGAAGGGGTTCCAAAAAGGCCCCCAAAGTAATTCCCAAGGGAACCAGCAGAAGGGTTCTCAGCCTCCCCCACCCCCGCAGCAGAACGGGGCCCCGACAGGTAGACCTGTTCCAAAGGGGCCCTTCAATTGTTATAGGTGTGGTGACCCGGGTCACATTGCCTCTGATCCTAAGTGTCGCCTGTTTGGTAAGACCGCACCCACTGGTGCTCCCCCCCGGCAAGTAGCTAGTGTTAACTTTGGGGAGGAGGTAGCAGTCCAGGAGAGTGGGGGTCCCGGGCAGATGACCCTAGTCTCGCTAGGAGACAGTGAGATGGTCCCTGTAACCTACCTGCCCTCTAACACTAAGAAATATGGGCAAGTAGTGACCATCAATGGAAAGAAGGTTGAGGCTCTTAGAGATACAGGAGCCAGCGTGACCTCGGTGAGGCAACACCTGGTGTCTCAAGAGCAGATTGTACCCAATGCCTACTGTAGGGTTGTCAATGCTGACAACATAGAGAGTCGTTGTCCAATGGCTCAAGTTCCCTTTGAGTGGGGGGAGGTCTCTGGTACTCTACAAGTCGCTGTGAGAACTGACATGCCTGTAGATTGTCTGCTAGGGAACGACCTGGAGAGCTCCCCTTGGGAAAAGGTGGAGAAGACCACGCATCTGAGGATGGTGGGTCTACCCGACTGGGCGTGCGTGACCACCCGGTCCATGGCAGCCAGTAGGGGTGTTGAGAGGGTCCTGGAGCCTGAGGGAGAGGTCCAGGAACCGGCCTTAGGGAGAAGGCGCAGGAGGCGCGGGAAACCGGCCCCCGAAGTTCCCACAGCCCAGGAGGAAGTAGACCCTGAGGGGGATGCTCTGGAGCCTACCGGGGAACAGATTGCCGAACTGGGAGACTTGCCTGAGCTGACCCATTGGCAGCAAGAAGGAGGTCCCTCCAGGGAGGAATTCTGCAGGGAGCAGAAAGAATGCCCTTCTCTCGTGGGTATGCGGCAGCAGGCTGCAGACCAGGCCAATGGTGTTCAGGCCAAAACACACTACGTGTACTGGGAGAGTGACCTCCTGTATTCCGAGCCTAAGGCTGCTGAACCTGGGTCAGCCCGTGTGCTGGTGGTACCCCAGAAGTTCAGAACCTTCCTACTGGGGCTGGCTCATGATGTGCCGTTAGCAGGACATTTGGGGATGGACAAGACCTATGACAGGCTTGTCACCCACTTTTACTGGCCCCAAATGCACAAGAATTCAGATTCCTACTGCAGAACCTGTCAGACTTGCCAGGCAAGTGGTAAGAGCGGAGGGAAGCACAAGGCTCCTCTGCAACCTTTCCCTGTGGTCGGTACGCCATTCCAACGAGTGGGTATTGATATTGTGGGGCCTCTGGACCCCAAGACAGCCCTGGGCAACAGGTTCATCCTGGTCTTGGTGGACCATGCCACCCGGTACCCTGAAGCCATCCCTCTGAGGACAGTGACGGCCCCTGTGGTGGGACGGGCACTGATGGGAATTTTCTCCCGAGTGGGATTCCCTCTAGAGGTGGTGAGCGACAGGGGGACCAATTTCATATCCACATATATGAAATCCCTGTGGAAGGAGTGTGGGGTAACTTACAAGTTCACCACTCCTTACCACCCCCAAGGAAATGGGTTGGTTGAGAGATTCAACCGAACCCTCAAAGGCATGATCATGGGCCTGGACGGTCCAATGAGGCGTAAGTGGGACGTCCTCTTGCCATGCCTGCTCTTCGCTTACCGAGAGGTGCACAGAAGTCTCTAGGATTCAGCCCCTTTGAGCTTCTGTATGGTCACCCGGTAAGAGGACCTCTGAGTTTGGTAAAGGAAGGCTGGGAGCAATCTCCCAGGAAACCTCCCCAGAATGTATACAGTTACATGCTGGCCTTCCGAAACCAGACTCGGCGTTTCAGGCAACTTGCTGAGGCAAATCTGGAAGCCAGCCAGGAGGAGATGAAGCGGTGGTACGACCGGAATGCCACTCTGGTAGAGCTTCAACCTGGACAAAAGGTGTGGGTCTTGACCCCAGTGGAGCCTTGTGCACTTCAGGATAAGTGGACAGGTCCATTTGAGGTTGTGGAGCACAAAAGTCCTATCACCTACTTGGTGGACATGCAGTCTCCCAGGAACCCTTTGAGGGTCCTACATGTTAACCGCCTTAAGCCCCACTTAGAGAGGACCGAAGTGGGCATGCTGCTGGCCACTGATGATGGAATGGAAGAGGAGACCGAGCCTCTTCCTGACCTCTTAGTGGCCTCTGAGAAAGATGGGTCAGTGGATGGAGTTAACCTCTCACCCACCCTGACGCCCGAACAACAGGAAGATTGCCGCCACTTGCTGGGGCAGTTTGCCGACAGATTCTCCCTGTTTCCTGGTGTCACAGATTGGTGCGTCCATAATGTGGACACAGGAGACAGCTTACCTGTGAAGCACAAGGCTTACAGGGTAACTGACAGGGTCAGAGCTTGCATCAAGGAGGAGGTCTCCAAAATGCTTGCGCTAGGGGTGGTTGAGTCCTCCAGCAGTCCTTGGTCCAGCCCCGTGGTCTTGGTCCCCAAAGCTGCTGCGCCGGGAGCCACACCTGAACTCCGGTTCTGTGTGGACTACAGAGGACTCAATTCAGTCACGAAGACTGACGCGCACCCCACCCCCAGAGCTGATGAGCTCATTGATCGGCTGGGGGCTGCCCGGTTCCTCAGCACGTTTGATTTAACGTCTGGGTACTGGCAGATCGCCTTGACCGATGGGGCCAAAGAGAGGTCAGCATTCTCTACACCAGATGGGCACTTCCAGTTCCGAGTCATGCCATTTGGGATGAAGAATGCCCCTGCCACCTTTCAGAGGTTGGTCAACCAGGTACTGGTTGGGCTGGATGCGTTCAGTGCCGCCTACCTGGATGACATCGCAGTGTTCAGTGCCACCTGGCCCGAACACCTGCACCACCTCTGGGAAGTGTTGATGGCTATGCGCCGAGCAGGCCTCACGATCAAGGCCAGCAAGTGCCAGATCGGGCAGGGTTCCGTGGTGTACTTGGGACACCAAGTGGGGAGTGGCAAGGTGGCACCCTTGCAACCCAAAATTGAGACCATCCTGGCTTGGGAACCCTCCAAGACGCAGACCGCAGTGAGGGCCTTCCTGGGGCTCACTGGGTACTACAGGAGGTTTGTCAAGGGCTATGGAACGATTGTTGCCCCCTTGACAGAGCTGACTTCCAAGAAGCAGCCCAGGAACGTGATTTGGACTGACACCTGTCAGAAAGCTTTCGACACCCTGAAGACTGCCATGTGCACGGCGCCCGTGCTCTTGGCCCCTGACTTCTCCAAGGAATTCCTAGTGCAGACAGACGCTTCAGAGCATGGTGTAGGGGCTGTTCTCTCACAGATGACTGAGGAGGGCTGGGACCAACCCGTAGCCTTCATCAGTAGGAGGTTACTTCCACGGGAAAGTAGGTGGAGTGCAATTGAGCGAGAAGCATTTGCTGTGGTCTGGGCGCTGAAGAAGCTAAGACCCTACTTGTTTGGGTCTCACTTCCGGGTTCCGACGGACCACAGGCCCCTCAGATGGTTGATGCAAATGAGGGGTGAGAACCCGAAGCTGTTGAGGTGGTCCATCTCCCTACAGGGTATGGACTTTACGGTGGAACACCGTCCTGGTACAGATCACGCCAACGCTGACGGTCTGTCCAGGTATTTCCGCCTTAGTGACGAGGAACCCCCTGGGCAAGGGTAGTTCTCCCCTCATTTCAGCTGGAAGGGACACGTGTTAGACCTGGCACCTTGGCGTGAGTTTCCCTTCCACTTTTTGATGGTGTGCCTCGATTGTTTTGCTGGTGTTGTCCGCTCAGGGCACTGCGCCACGGCTAATCCGTGCCGCAGTGCAAGTGCTCCCTAGGTAAAGTGTACCTGTAATTGATGTTCACGATTGGTTTATTGGATTCACTGTCAGTCCCCAGTAAAGGGCACCAGGGGTGCCAGGGCTTGTGAATGCCAATGCTGCTGGTGGGCTTGCAGCGCTGGTTGCGCCACCCACAGGAAGTGGCCTTGTAAAATGTGTCTAGGGTCTGCCACCGCAGACCCTGTGCGCGGTCCGGGACCGTCGCGCTGACTGCGCAAGTGCCCCCACTTGCCAGTCCCTAAACCTTCCCTTACCTACATATTAGCCACCCCTCTGGTAGGCCCAAGGGCAGGGTGCATTGTAGGCATAAGGTAGGACATGCCCTGATGTGTGTGGCATGTCTTAGTAGTGAATTACAACCCTTTCCGTTTTTCACTATTGAAGGCTACCTGCTCTCCATAGGCCAGAATGGGCTGCTGGGATCACGCCAACGCTGTGACCCCAGTGGACTCAGAGAGCATGGTAGAGTGTCAAGTTTAGTATGCCTGAACTCAGAATAATAAAATACTTCTTGTAGTCAAGTTTATTTTAATATCCTGGGTTTGTAAATACTACTTTTAGAAAGTTAGTATTTACTGACCTGACCATCTCAGTCCGCCTCTGCTGTGTGTGTGTGTTCTGCCTAGCAACAGTAAGGAGCAGGGTGGGGGGATCCCCAGAGACAGGTTGGCTGCCAGGTGGTGGGCCGGGAGATGACACCAGGATGGGTGGGAGGAGTACATCTTGACTCTTGAATAGACCTGTGCTCTGCCACCACAAAGCCGGCGCCGCCCCCTGTGGGGCGGCTGATGTCTCTGCCCTGCTGCTGAAAGGAAAGAGCAGAGTCACCATAACAAAGTGCTCCAGAACTGGACTGAGCCAGGCCTAGGCCCCCTGGCGCTAAAGAACAAAAGAATCATGGTATAAAAGTAGGAGCCTGGCTCCTAAGAAATCAGAATCCTGTTTTACCACAAAGAACCTCTGCCCGACTAGAAGGAGAAGGAGACGCTGGAGGAGCTGGCCTGCTGCTTGCCTTGCTGAGAAAGGAGAGGAAGAGACTACTGAAAAGACTTTGCTGCTTTGTGCTTGAAACATTCTCCAAGGGCTTGATCTGAGCTTGCCCCCTGAACTGAACCCCAGGACCAGTGGGTTCTCTGTGCTTTTGCTCGTCCTCCGATTCGAGCCGTGTGGGCATCCCGCTGGAAAAGAGACTGCGCCCCTCATCGCCCCTCCTAGGGCCGTGACACCCAGGAGCTCGCCTGCTGTAACCCCGTGAGAGCCCCGCTCCGTCCGGAGCCGCTCTCTGTCCCCGGGCCAGGCCGCCTGCACCCCTGTCACCGCCTGCCACTGGAGCGCGCTGAACGCGCTATCACCCCTCCCGCCGGAAGCCGTCCGACGACTGTGATCTACGCCGGGTCATCCAGCTGCACTGACCGTGCCCTGTGACCCCGCTTCGCTATCCCCGGACTCCTCGGGCCGCGCCGCCCCCGCTGTGGAGACCCCCCTGCACCGTCGTGCTGAGGGTCGCTGGCCGCGCCTGCCTACCTGCCCACACCCGCTGATCGAGGACCCAAGAACACTTCTCAAGCTGAGAGTCGCACCGACCTGTGCCGACTCTCCACCTCACGAAAGAAAGTTCCATTATCGGGCTCGGGGCCCGCAACGCCTTATTTCCCCGTTCGCAGGAGCCGATCTCTGTGAGTACTGGTAACCACAAGTAACATTTGCGAGAGACTACAAAGTATCCATTTGAGACGACGAACAAAGAACATTTGCCTGCTTTATAACCTGGTGGCATAGCGAAAACGTTATTGGTCTTGTGATAAGTCTGCTGAGAGATATATACCTATTTTTACATAAAGAAGCGTATTTTTATATATATCCAAGTCTGGTGTCCGTTTCTGGGGGGATTGATGTATTTACTGTGTGTGTGATTGTAAGTGCTTAACCAACAACGCCTGAGGAATCGCCTTGGCTGCTCACGCCATGCACCTAGAGGGTGAGCAAGGGTCATTCGCAAGGGGTTATCCTGCGCCCTGACGTGGAGGAGAGGTTTCCTGCTTGACACAAGGGCAACCTTGCGCCAACCAGAGATCCCCGACTCTAACAACCTGATACAATCTGTACATGTGTGGCGTGTTGCTTATATTTCAGATAAGTATGGATTATACTTTTAAATTCAAAAACTGTGCCTATAATCACGATATAAGTGGCTGGTACTTTCAATCTGCATATGGTTGAATGATTTGTAGTGAACATTACTGTATGAATAATTTCACTTTACAGGTCTACAGTTGTCATTTGTGTTCTTTCCTCTCTGCAGGTGAACCTCCAGGACTGGCTGTGTCCTCTGAGGGGAGAGATGAGATACATGCTGGAGTCTAAACTCAAGGAAGAGGAACAATATTACACCATGAGGGTGAGTGGCAGCCGTGAGTCCTGCGCAGTTAAGGATCAGTCATTGTGTGTGTGCAGCTCTGTGCATGCGCCTGTCTAGGCTAGAGATGCAGAGAGGCCAGTGGTTCACCCTCCAGCCTGGGTCGTGCCTCCACCAGGTAATTATACTGTGTGGAGAGTCACTTTCCGGGGGGGGGGACCAAGGGCCAGATCTTTTCAGGGGTCTTCATGAAAGGCTCAAAAACAAGTATTCCTCTCAGAGGCGCTTTAAGACATGGGCCCAGGGCCCCAACCTTTCAGAGGGCCCCCTGATAGAGCCAGCTCTGTTCTGCAGAGTCTTAACCTGATGACCTCGAATAATTCCTAAACAGATGGTTTTAAATACCGTTTTCCTTGAATTTATTTGCCAGAATAGCAACCTAGTTCCAGATATATGCGTTTGTTTCATGCAACGTTCATACAAAAAAGTTTCTTTCATATCAAAACATATATGAGAAGTGCAAGGGCGTTACAGAGAATATTTGCAGTAATATTCGTGAACTGCTGCTATGTTACAATATTAAAACCCAAGTCACTTTCCCTGAATACTAGATTTAAACACATTTAGAATGAGGGCGAGTGTCCCTGTGCACTGTCAGTGACTTGTCAAAAGAGGGCATGAAAGAGCTGAAACTGGATCATAAATTCAAAGCTCTTCAGAACATGGGTCTCCAAAGTACGACTGACCCAGGGCTCCCAAAATCCTTAAAATGTCCCTGACTCTCTCGACCTTATCACAGTAATCCCATGGTGGCCTGTGTCACAGTATGTATGCACACATCCTAGGCATCTGGCTGTAAGTGTGTGCATGCAGGTTTGTGTCTGCTGTTTGTGCTCCTGTTTGTTGTGTGTTTGTGTGTGCATGGTAACAATGAATTGTGAGTGTGTATGTATGGGTTTTTAGTCATCTGTTTGTGGGCGTGCAATTAACTGTGTCTGTTTGTACCTGTTTGTCTATAGGTTTGTGTGCGAATTTGTGGCTATGTGCGTGCCTCTGTGTGAGTGTGCGTCACCGGCTTTGTGCATGAATTGTCTGAAATTATCTGTTAGTAATTTGTACATGCAGATATGCAGCTGTGCATGGCGGTGTGTATGCAATTGTCTGTGTGTCTTTGCCCTGTTGTTCTGCTTTCACAGTCTGAATTCCAAAATGGCAAAACGAACAGATCAGGATTCCAGAAATTCATCTACATTATTGAGGATGTGCACTCAGTATCTGCTTGTCACTTGCCTCCTAAGGTGATATTTTTCGTTTTTTACATTGGAGGTGGTGTACTGAGCATGATGGAGAGAATGTGTTATTGCAGTCAGTATTGTGTTGTTGGCCTTTTGTTGTCGAGAGTTGCCCTTGTTGACCTTTGTGGGGTTGAAATTATGTCCTTCAGCATTGTGAAGGTGCTAGGTCAATTTTACGATTTACTAAGCAATGTCAATGTTGTCTCGTTGGGTAAGAGATGTACTTCTCAAATTATTTCTAGTCAAGAATAATGAAAGTTATGATTGGAGAAATATTGGACCAGCTGAGGTCCTGTGTCAGTGATTAGATCATGTTCTTGATGGATTTAGAAGAACTGAGATTCAACGTCAGTGGTTGTTTTCTCTCCTTGATGGGTCAGTCTTAGGATTTTCTAAGGGTTTTTCTCGTTGGGTAAGAGATGTCCACCTCAAATCAGATTTACGCAGGAATAATGAAATTTACTGGTTGGTCTTGTAGAACTTTTGGACCAGCTGAGGTACAGTATCAGTGATTCTTTCCTGTTCTTGATGGGTTTAGAAGAACCGAGACTCCAGGTCTGTGATTATTTCCTCTCGTGATCAGTCTTGTGGAACTGTGGGACCAGCGGAGATCCACAGTCAGTGATTACTTCCTGTTCTTGATGGGTGTATACGAACTGTTGGACCAGCGGAGATCCACCGCAAGTGATTATTTTGTGAGGCCAGCTGTTGTACATCATGGGAAGCCCTTAAAACGGTAATTAGGGGGAAACCCAAATCCTATACAGACCACAAACACAAATTGAAAGACGCAGGCGTTAGCAATACTAAAACAAACATACTCAGACTTGAATGTGAATGCCTGTCTACTAATGAGACCTCACTACTATGAGAACTACAGATCTCAAGATAATCCCACCGATAATTGACGTTAGGCACAACTAGATTAACATGGATAACAACTCCAAGGAGAGTATATGAGATGTGGGATAAATCGAGTAAACTGTTGTACTGGTTGACAGAGAGACAGACCACTTCTAGAATAGTCCCCTGTATCCGAGACATTTCCGTAACATTGTCAACAGATACTCTCTGTCATGTGTTTCCTGCATGGCCCACTGTAGATTTCCCTATATTAGCCTAACTGTGCACATCATAGGCTGCATTTTCCTATGCACACTTTACTATATAAATCCGCTTGCCTTTGAGCCACATTGTACTTTCACACAGAACCTGCATGTGTTTTCATGTTCTGTTCTTTTCCTGGGATTTAGTCTGAACACCACATACAAGGTCAAATAACAATGTCCTTTATAATTCTTTATGGTCAGGCACTAGTACCTAGGCATAACACAAGAATGCAGCTGTTTTTTATGAGCATCCATGTCTTGTCATATAGATGAGCACAGAAGTTCAAAAAACACATATGGAGCGACAATTCTAGAATTCTGAGAGGAGAACATTGTATCAGCTGAGATGTAGAACATCCACCTATGTATGCTAAGGTACGGGGTCCGCCACTAATCCCAGAGATCTTTGATATGTTTGATATGTAATCATTTAGCTTCAGTAGAAGGGGAGGGGAGTTTATGCTACTCTGTCTTATAACATGACAGGACTTTTCATGGTATACGGTTTATTAACCATGCTAACAGTATTTTTCATAGGCATTTGTTTTCTAATTGTGGCACAAATACTACATTTTGAAGCATGATAGGTTAAATAAATATTATAAGCTTCCTGCGTGTCTCTTGTTTATCTTTTACTGGACAAGTACGAGTGAGAGGGAGAAAGGGTGTGTCCTCTTACTATGATCGCTGAGAGGGTTCGGAGTATTGTGCTCTGGGGTGTCAATTCACTTGTCTCTCTGGTAAGGTTAGGAGGGCAAGTGAGGCACTAATAATAGTCAGACTCGGGCTCATGGTACTGAGGTGGTATGGTCTATAGTACTGTTTCTGAGCAGAATCCCTGCAACACTTCGAGATAACCTAAGTGTTCGCAGACTACTATCAATCCTTGTATGACGCCAGACCTATTCACAAGATAGAACATTTGTCTCCCCCGATAGGTGGTCTTCCACATCAAGGTCCATCCAATGACATTCGCTTCCAAGATAAAACATCTGTCTCCCCTGATAGGTGGTGTTCCACATCAAGGTCCATCCAATGACATTTGTTTCCAAGTTAAAACATCTGTCTCCCCTGATAGGTGGTCTTCCACATCAAGGTCCATCCAATGACATTTGTTTCCAAGAAAGAACATCTGTCTCCTGATAGGTGGCCTTCCACATCAAGGTACATCCAATGACTTTTGTTATGAACTTGAATCTTCAAGCACTGAAGATGAGCTCACCAATGCTTTGGCTGAGATGTAAACCAGTAAACTCCCAGGCCTAAAAGGAGTTCTGATGGAGCTCTTTCAGCAGTTTGCATCGCTTACTTCACCTCTCCTATTAAGTATGTTCGAAGATGCCAGATCGACTAGGTCTTTGCCTGAGCTCTTTAATCAGTTACAATAACAGTCCTTCTAAAACCAGGCAAATCACCTGACCTCCATCAATGGTATAGACCAATTTCATTAGTTTTAGTTCAAGTCAAGGTCCTCACCAATGCATTAGCCAACAGAGACAAAAATTGCATCATTTCAAACAGGGACTCTAGGCATCGCATCTGAAGAGTTCAGACTGCACTCATGTGAATACCGGATTATCCATTCCCTCTGCACTAATGTTCATTGATTTTGAATAGGCCTTGATTTCCTGGAGGCTGCCTTTATGCAGCAGGTTGCAACTCGATTGAACTTCAGGCCATACTTTTTCTTGTAATTAAAGTTATTCAGTGGCCAGAGTTAGAATCCGTTGCATTTCATCCTCTGCATTCAATATCAAAAGAGGAACAAGGCAAGGGTTCCAGTAGGAGGGGATTATGAAGACCATATTTCTCTATATGCAGACGACCTATTCATTTTTATCTGACATCTGAGGTGGACAGTTCGGAGACTCCTGCAAATGCTGAACTAATATGGGCCGGCATCTGGACTGCAAGTGAACTGGAATAAATCCAGTCTGATTCCACTGCAGGGCAAACTCAGCTACGTACATGTGGGGTGACATGCACGGTTGTATGTGATTTCATGGAAAAACTGTTTCAAGGAATACTGTTAATGAGAAACCATTTCATCTAAACTGTTTAATGGAAATTTTAAGAATAAATGGCATTTACCTTTTCATAGAAACAATTGATATAATGTCTTTTTGGTCGAAATTGGCTTGTGAATGCTCATTTTTTAAGTGCAATGGTTGCTGGTCTTACTTTCAGAAACAGTGTTTTTGTAGACAGGGCTTTAAATGGGATGAAAAAACTTGGGGGGTCTCTCAGAGGGGCATGGCCAATGTAATTGAGGGCGTGGCTTTAAAACACGTTAGCGAGACATCTGTGCTTAGCATACTGTGCCGTTCGACTTGTATTTTGCTGTTTCTGTCATTGCATCCAGATATATGATACAACAAGTAACATCATACCTGCAACAAGTCACAACCATGGGCTTTGTCAATGGTTGTTAGTTGCATAAGATAAATAAGCAGCAACTATGGCTTGTATATAATGAAAAACCTTCCACTTAATAATAATAATAATAATAATACTGCCATTTATTAAGCGCGAACAGCTACCTCCGAAGAGGTGTCCCGGCGCTGTAGCAACAGGTGAACAAAGAGTGAATAAATTAAGCTAGGTTGAAAAGCCAGGTTTTGACTGCCTTCCCGAACTGAGTTTCAGAGGATATCTGTCGTAAGGAGTTGGGGATGGAATTCCACAATTTAGATGCCCCAAACGTAAATGATCTGCCACTCAGCCTGGTTTTCTTCACGCGGGAGGTGCAGAGTAAATTCTTGGAGCAGGATCTCAAAACACATGACTGCGTGTAAACACCCAGCCTCTGTTTCAGATACGCAGGGCATGATCCGAGAAATGCCTGGAAGGCGAGTGTCAGGGCCTTAAATTTGATTCTCTTGGCTACAGGTAGCCAGTGTAGGTCTCTAATATGCGGAGAGATGTGTTTCCGAATAGGAACATGTTTGATTAATCTCGCAGCCGCATTTTGGACCATCTGGAGTGTCTTTACGAGGTAGGCCGGTTAGCCAGTGTAAAGGCCGTTAGCATAGTCCAGGCGGGCAGTTACTGTAGCGTGGATTACAGTCCTGCGGCAGCTCTCTGGCAGCAAATGAATACATTTCCGCAGGTTTCTCAGGCTACGAAAACAGGTAGCTGTGACCTGCTGAATTTGAGCCAAGAAGGATAGGTCAACATGCCATTTTACACCCAGATTTTTTGCCTTGCCCGCAGGTGCAGGTGGCGGACCCATTTCTTCAGGCCACCAGAGGGCGGGCGGCGGTGGCTGGTATTTGCCAAAAAAACATCACTTCGGTTTTGTCGGCATTCAACTTAAGTTTATTGTTATTCATCCAGCCTGCAATGTCCTTTAAGCAGCCTTTGAAGCACTTGAAAGAGTCTTCAGTCTGATCCTTAAATGGGAAGACCAGCTGGGTGTCGTTTGCTTAAGAAATCGCCTTCACTCTCCAGTTGGCTATCAAAGTAAATAACGGGGCCAAGTATATGTTAAATAGGAGCGGACTAAGGGCCGACCCTTGCGAGATGGGGGCAAAGGCGGAGAAGAGAGACAAGGGTGCATGCCTAACTGCCACGTCGGATTTGGATGTAGTGGTAGTGGCTGCAAAAGAGTTATAAACGTTGCTGATTTCATCATTGAAAAAGATTGAAATTCTCTCGCACAGTGCCGTCGATGACTGGGCATCAATGACCAGCTCACAGGGTTTGAGGAAGGAGTTGACCACCTTAAAGATAGCTTTTACCGGTTTATCAGAAGAGTCAATACACTTGGCAATGTGATCTCTTCTTGCCTCCCTCATGAGTTTGTGCATAGCCTTTAAGGATTTCTTATAAATCATTTTGGCAGAGGCGTCATAATCCACCCTCCAGGAACGTTCCAAGCACATGCACTTACTTTTCATAGCCCTAAGTGACTCCGAGAACCGGGGGGCTGAGGGGGTTTTCCTCATAGATCTAGTAACTCTCGCTGGTGCCGATGACTCTACTGCGGCGGCAATCCAGTCATGAAGGGCCAGAGTGTCTACATTAGGGTCAAGGGACAGGGGCGGTTGGCTAGCTAATAAAATCAGGCTCAAGTATGCGGCTGTCAGCTTCTTCCAGTTTCTCTTTAAAAAGTATCTGTCACTTTCAGATACGTCTGGCTTAGCCAGATTAAAAGAGAAAGAAATGGGAAATGGTCTCACCAAACCACCTGGTATGGCTCTTCAGTTTTCATGGACGAGATATTGGAGAATATCAGGTCAATGGTATGGCCAGCTTTGTGGGTAGGGAATTTCACAAGTTGGGGCAGATTCGCACCTTCCATCAAGGAGACCATCTGCATTGCTGGGACACAAGTGCGGTCATTTATGTGCAAATTAAAATCCCCTAATACCGTAAAATTAGAGGATAGAAGGGATTTCTGTGCAATGAAGTTGCATAATTCCAGGTGTATATCAGGTGGACAGTCAGGAGGCCTATATATCAGTAGGCCTAGGGAGGAGGTAGAGGGGCCAGTATGGATGCAGAAATTAAGGCCCTCATCCATGCCCATATTACCCAATGCTGAAGAGGCTATGCCCCAGGAGTCTTTAAAGACAATCGCTACTCAGCCTCCCCTTTTGTCTCCCGCCCTATTAACGCAGCATAGTTTAAACCCGGAAGGCAAAGCTAGCGCTACTGTAGCAAGGGTATCATCCTTCAGCCATGCTTCAGTTAGAAACAAAACCTTCACCTCATTTCCAGCCATTAGCAGCCACAGATCCTCTGCATGTTTAGATAAGGATCTGCAGTTTATAAGGCACGCCCTAATCTTATTAGACGGCCCAATCTGTTCCTTTTTGCCCTCCCTTAGGTCTGTGGCTCCTAGCGTCCAGTTGTATTCAGTGCACGTGCTGCGTAGAGTAGCTGTCATCACGTCGCACCCATGAGGCTTGGAACAGGTTTAGGCTGCGCGGCCGTGCCGGCATTCAGTTTAAATAACTCCCCAGTAGCGGAAGTAAAGAAAAAAAACAGGGCGGAGCCACGTCTCTCCATCCACTCAAACAGCACAAGCTGTGGTGGACCAGGGACCGCCGCCGGAATGTACAAAGAAGCAAAGTAAGTGACCAAATAGTTCAAATGCTCTAGCGATATTAAAATGCATCAGAACACAAAGGCAGTACACAGCATAATTAGGCTAAAAAATGAAGGGGGGATTTTGCCAAAACCCTGGTGACACCACACAATGTTGCTGCTCCTGAGTTTCAAAAAGAGAAGGGAAATCCATAGAGAAAATGACTCTCTTTAAAGGATTTCCCTTCCCCTACAACGCTCAGCTGGCATGACGTCATGCCATAACTTCTCCACTAGCGAGAAGTGAGCAGCGCACATGATGTGCCTGCTGTCTGCAGTCAGGAAAAAAGAAGTACCGCCTGTGCCAGGGCACAAAACAGAGACCGATAGGGACCCGTTTCAAGGCCCCCTTTAAAAAACTGCCAGTGCTCAGCACCGGTGAGATCCGGCCCACTTAAAGCCCTGGTTGTAGATATTTATTTCATGCTTTCCTTTAGGGGACATTATTTCATATTTATATCATTTACATTGCCAAACAATTACTTTGGATGCTTTTAATTCACTGACCCATCACCACCCGCAAACACCATCCATCGCTGACCGCTCACAACCCCTGAACACCATTAATCCCTGCCCCTAAATCCCCTCACCACACCTAAACTATTCTCATCCTTCAAAGCCTAAAAGCCCTTTCTACCCCAGAAATCCTCCATCCCTGACCCGTAATATCTCTCACTACCCCTAACTCCACGCTTTCCTGAACCCTAAAATCCCCTTTCTACACCTAAACCCCACTCATCCTATATGCCTTAAATCACCCCAGCACACCCAAACTCCACCCTTTCCTAATGTCTAAAAAACCCTCACCGCCCTTAAACACCAGCCATTTAAGACCCATAAGAACTCCTCATCACCCTGAACTATTCGTCCCTGAACTCTAAAAAGCCCTTTCTACATCTAAACTCCACCCATCCCTCAGTCCTTAAAATCCCTCACCACACTAAACTCCACCCCATCATGAACCCTAAAAACTCTTCTCATCCCCAGCCGATGCCATCAATGTACTTTAAAACTCATCAAGAGCCCTAAATACTGCCTATCCATGAACCCTAAAACCCCTCAATTACCTTACACTCCGCCCATCCATAAACCCTAAAAACCCCTCACCACCTCCACACTCCACTCATCTCTGAACCCTAAAAATCCCTTTCTATTCCCTAACGCCAATTATTCCTGACCCCTAAAAAACTCTCATCACCCTAAACATAACCCATTCCAAAACTCCAAAAACCCTCAGTACTCCTAAACTCCACCCAAGTTTAATGTCATTTTGGACTTTTCCTTAAAATGATCTTTCCTTTAAAATATTTCCTTTGATTTTCGTTATTTTTTCAATTTCCTTAACATTGCTACCGTTTCTCAATTTAAATCTCTTGGGATACACTTAATGTTTGAGTCCACACACAGCTGAGAATTAAACCTCGTACCCCTGAGACACCGTATCATAAGTACGAATCCTAATTGCAGCAGACTACCCCTCAATATACGTAGGAGGATTTCACTGCATCAGCCGATCCTGTTTCCTAAACGTCTGTCTGTATTTCAGACCTACCCCTATGAGATCCCCAAACACTATCTTGACAGGCTTTAATCCATAGCAAATAGCTTCATTTCAGCAAAGAAACCCTGAGAATTGCCTTTGATAGCTGCACCCGATCGATCGGTTTTTGGAGGGGGATGGACATGGCAGCCGTATATTGGTAGTATTAGGCCTTTTCACATCGAGTGGGCCCTTCTAAAGGAACTAGAAATGCTAAATTTCTTATACAGCCCCAGCGGCCCTATAACTCTTCTCCTCTACTCAATAGTGGTCCTTAAATGGTGAGCGCGTTATGGTGGACTAAGTTGATATGTTTTGTGAAGCTATCCGGAATACTTACTGAGCTTTGGGATCTCTAGGTTTCCTGGCAGCACAGACGCAGTCAACAAACCAACATGAGACAGAGAGCCTGGTGGATTGTAACCACAAACCAGCCACAAATGAATTAAGGAGGGTGGTTCCTAAGTAACGATCAGTCCTGTGAGTACTTGTTATCAGTAGGTTCCAAGCCTACTGTCATCATGAATAGACACACAAGAATACACACCTAGGGGAAGATTTACAAAAAACTCATGCAATGCAGCGCAGCCCCCCGCGAGCCTGTGCTGCGTAGCGCAACGGGAAGGGAGCAGGAGAGCGCCACATCTTCAGAGATATGGCTCTCTCCTCCCCTTTCCGTTGCGCCGGTGCTAGTTTCAGCTGCCGTGCGCCATAGCGCTAGGGTGTGTGCATGAGTCTAGCATAGGTTTTGTACAGAAAGGGCACCCTTCCTGTACAAAGTGCGGTGCCCAGATACAATGCAAAGCTTTTCCCACTTTGTATCGTGCTGCACAGTGCAGCACGATACAAAGTAGGGAAAGAACAGAGAAATAAAAACATTTCTTCTGTTAGCACCTCCTTTGAAGGGGCATTAACTTTTGGTTCAAAACCATGTCTACAAATCTTTGTAAATATGATTTTGCGTCAAAAGGCATGGGTGGTTGCATGAGAAGGCCCATGTACCACCCATGTAACGCCCCCTCCGCGCTAAGTAACGCAAAGCAGTGCTTCGTGCTACTTTGGGGGTGCTTTCCAGCGCAAAATAAGTTTTGCGCTGGAAAGTAAATAGCAAAAAGACCATTTCGCGCTGGTTAGCATCACTTTTGTGATGCTAACCAGCGCAAAATGTTTGTGCATTTCCCCCTAAGAATATGCTTCTATGACTTTTATTAAACTCAGAAACTAATTATAGTGCATATAAATGGGTATAATTGGGACAGAATAATGGCGACAATAGCAGCCAATAACGAGAATGCCCAAAACAATTGCAACAATTTAATCTTAGCACAAAAAGGAGGCTTGTGAGTTTCCTTAAGTGGCCTCATCTTTCACTCACATACCTAGTGGAACAGCTGAGTTAGTGTTCTGTCTGAAGACTGCTGTTGTCTCTCTCTCTCTAAACCTTCAACAGGTATGGTGTCTTTAAACAAATCGATCATCAGGCAGTCTGATGTACCTGTCTTTTGGCCTTTGAAAAGGAAAAGGTATTTGCAACATTCTTCTTCATTTCTCCCTGCTCCTGTTCTCTGCTCCCTCGAAGCGATTATTGCTCTCACCCTAACCTTTGTCTGGGTGCAGCTTAAGTGCTCCTTTCAGAATATTCAAAGTCATTAAAATGAACAATCAAAATGTGAGTGTGGCGAGTCCCACGTGGTAACTGAGGGTGGGGACCCCGGGGGCACTAGGGATGCACTGACTAGCGTTTCAGTCATGCAGGATCCGCCCCCTTTCCCTTAGTAGATGCCTTATAGGCTGGAAAGGAAGAAGGAAGTGGTACACAGGATCGGGGAAGGATTGTCAGAGTAGAAAACAGATTAGACGGTGGACTAATGTTCCTGCACCTCGTGCCAGTTTCAAATTTGATAGAAGTCTTGCGCAACAAGCCCAGGCATCAACCGTCCAGTGATGCCACTGTGATCCAGATCCTTTTAAAGCAAGTAGTGGGCGTGCACAGAGTGACTAAGTCCAGAAAAAGATAGTGAGAATTTCAGAAATCTTTATTTATATATTCTAATGAAATTTCAAAACATTATGTTTCAGCCAACGCGTTTCGTTCTCTTTAGGAGAACTTGATCAGGGCTAAATCAAGTATGAGTCCATCAACAGCGACCCCGTGAATTTGTCAAGGGGTCGCTGCTTCAGGTAGGTGACACAAGAGAGTGTGCGCACCATTTGTTGTTGGTTTACTTCACGTGCCTACTTGGTGGGGATCTAGTGCTCCGTACTTGAGACACGATAAGGGACTCTTGGAACAGGGTCTTTTCTGGGAACTATTTTTTGCATGTAATTCAATTGCGGCTGGGTGTCATAGCGAGAAGTGTTTCCTTTCATGAGCTACTAGCTTGTCATTCAGAAGGATTTGACTGTCACATTAGTTGCCAGATTTGCATTCCAGCATACACTGAGGTGTATAATGGTGATGGGCTCATTGGAAACAATGTAGCAGATTCTAATAGCCTTAGACATTTATTTTCCCCGAGGGTGCTATACTGATACTGAGGGAGATCCCGGGAGAAGCTCCAAGAAAGATGTACATAGAAAAGAAGAAACCAAGGAATGAACAGACTTCATAGAGGTTTTCTCGTGTTACTCAGACTTTACGGAAATAAAACTACTTTTTTCAGCTAATTTGCTTGGGCTAGCCTCTCTTGAACTGTAACAGTGGTGTCAGAAGTGGGATTTAGATCCCCTACAGTACAAGAAGATAGCTCAGCCTGTAACCCTGGATGACATATTTAAACAACTAGCTGTAGGCCAGCGACATCTCCCACTAGGGGTAGAAGGACAGGCTACAGCCACACAGAAATATGAGAGAATTTGCAGTAAGCTTTCCAAACACAGGCAGGAGTGATGGTCAATAATCAGGTTGTACAGGACACCGCCATACAAAGACTGATGGATACCATTGCCAGCAGTAAAATGCACCGTAATGTTCCCAGCTCAGTGCTACAGAAATACCAACCTGTAGATGATCAGGGTTTCTTTTTTAAGAACTTTGAGAAGGTAGCCAACACTGCAATGTGGCCTGTAGAATGCTGGGGACAGTATATAGCACCCCTTTTGTCTGGGGAGCAGCAAACATCGTATCAAGCAGCAAATCCTGCTGGAACAACACCTTATAAAGGGGAAAGAGGATAATTCTGGAACTATTAGGTTATGACAATGAGTATTATCGCTTAAAATTTCATAAGGAGAAATGGGTGCCCTAGGACAATCCTAGAGCTTTTACTGAGTTCAGGATCTTGGTACTCATTGGTTGCAACCAACTACCTCCACAATGAAAGAAGTATTGGATAAGATTTTTTTGGGACAGTTTCTTGATGGCCTCCTTAATCCTCCTTGGGCTTAGATAAAACAGCACCCTTACATAGGGCTCTTGATTTTAGGGTTTCCTAACCAATCACCCCTACCCCTTTTGCCCTGTGTTGGAGGTTCTAAGCACAAAGTCCAACTCCTAGACCTACCTTTGAGAATAGACAATCCCCTCATCCCCCTAATAGGGTTGTAGGGCAAGGTCCACAATGTTATCAGTGTGCAGAGTGGGGTCATTTAGCCCGGAATTATCCTCAGAAGACTTCCCTACCATAGCCAATGGAAGTAGGGTATTCTCAAGGACGGGTTTTGTGGGCTGGGGGTAGTCCAGATCAACATCATATGACTGTCCAAGTCAATCAAGTGTCTACAAAGGTTCTGGTTGATTCGGGATGTCCTCATTCGTTTATCAGCTGCAAAATAGTGAAAAACCACCAGGGCTCCCTTACAGTCATTACCTATCATTGATGTTCTCTTCTCTAGAGTCGGTATGGATCTAGTGTGAGGATTAGTTGCGCCAGCCTGTGGCTATCATATATTCTGGTACTGGTTAACTATGCAACCAGGTATTCCGACACGGTACCCATGACCAATAGTACTTGGGGTCAAGCAAATCCGCACCTCAGTATAGCATCCACAAACGGATAACCTTGTGGAACGGTATAACTTTAGTTATCACCTGTGTTCACGGTGACAGCAAGCCTTATCCTGTTGCTATGGTCGAAATAGAGTGAAAGGGAAAAAAAGAGTTCATACGGGTAGGAGGGATTTCCCAGTTAGTTGAGGAAATGATTCTGGGAACTGACTATTAGGAGTTTCCTCTGCTGTTGGCCACGGCAGTTAAGCAAAGAAATGATCAAGCCTGGTTTGAGGAAGCCCCATTTATGACTGAGCATTTCACGGGCAGTAGGTACAAAACAAAATTGTCCACCAAGAAAAATGCATTCATAATAAACAGGTTGTTCTGAATGGCATAGCTAATGTCCCTTCTGTTTCTTCCTCTATAGACGGGGAACGGGGTGACCAACGCAGCTTCTGGGCAGCCCACAAAGATGACCTCAATTTAGAGAATGGTTGGGCCCAGATCGTGTTGGAAGAGGATGGACAGTAAGGACCCTATTTTTGTGTCTCTAAGGGTTTACTGTATAGGAAGGTGAGGGAGCCCAATGAGACAAGATGTCAACTATCGGTATCACTCCCACTTTAGGGAACAGGTATTGCACCTAGCTCATGGACAGGCCGGTGGGGGACATTATGCAAGGGAGAAAACAGAAGAATACCTTTTGAGACATTTCTATTGGCCTGGGGGCTTTTCAGACATTAGACGCTTTTGTGCTGCCTGTGTACAATGCCAATGAGGTAAACTGTCTCTAATTCCAAGGGCTCCCTTACAGTCATTACCTATCATTGATGTTCTCTTCTCTAGAGTCGGTATGGATCTAGTGTGACGATTAGTTGCGCCAGCCTGTGGCTATCATATATTCTGGTACTGGTTAACTATGCAACCAGGTACTCCGACGCGGTACCCATGACCAATAGTACTTGGGGTCAAGCAAATCCGCACCTCAGTATATCATCCACAAACGGATAACCTTGTGGAACGGTATAACCGTATGATCAAAAAACTGTTGTTCAGACTTTACGAAGATAAAACTACCTGTTTCCATTCATTTTTGTGGGCTAATCTCTCTTGTCCTATAACAGTGAGTTTAATGCAAGTACGCCTACTTCTATAAAAAGATTACATGTCATTTTAAATAGATATTTAGAAAAATTGAATATTTAGAAAAACAATCATTGGACTGCCAAATATCAAATAATACATGACTGCAAACCAAGCTCATTGTAAAATAGACTTCAAACAATAAATGTATGCAAGCTGAATTATCAACCTGTAATGAAACATTTAGTAAACAATACTAAGTGATATGCATTTATAATATAACCCGTTTACCGCGGCAGACATTACACCGCGGTGCGGGTGTTCTAAAGGGTGGGCGGGGCTGCGTCGGCCAACGGTCGTGTGCAGCACCTGGAAGGTCGTGCTCGCGTCGGCCGCTGGCCGACGCGAGCACGCAACGGGTTAAAGAAATGCATTTGAATACATGAGTATATGAGATGCAGTGGGATCACATCACAATAGGAGGGTAAACTTACATTGCAGATACTCTTCTGGCAGGTAACATATATGAGGCACATTAAATAGTTAGAAGACCTCAGAGCATGGGGCATTATTGGCATCTCAATATTAGGTAAGGTATGAGAAGATTCTTAAATAAAATCATTCATCACTCTATAATCTGAATTTAAACTAGGTAACACATAGTTTGTTAAAAAACCTCCTAGAATTCTACATCCTTGATGGCAGCTTCTCTAGGGGATTTGATATTACTAGAGTAGCCCCCGTTGGAGACGCAGATCTTCATGGGGAAGATCGATTTGGGTGGAACCTCAAAGCTAAATCTTTCCCTCAACACTTATTCACCTGTGGATTTATCAATATTGAGAGCAAATTGTCGGACAGATATAGGTCCCATTGGACGAGGCAGATTGAAGAAAGCCCTTCTTGTCCCATTTCCGCAAAACTGGCATATATACAGTTAAGTTACCTATACAGCACATACTGCACTCCTGAGCCTCTATGGAAAGTGGGTAAGTTGCACTCGTCGTCCTGTACCAGATGCCACAATGATCTAGCAGACTTGATACACATGACATGCTCCTAAGCAAAAAATTAAACCTTCTGGGTAAGAGTCATGAGAACATTTTCCATAGTAGTCTCTCAAGGCGTGTTTAGTAGGAAGTTTGGCGACAGAGGGCGGTTTGAGAGGAAAGAGTACATTGATGGGGCATAGCATACTTTTAGCTAAAGGGACATCACAAAAAATCAGAGAGGAGAGTCGACACCACCATTAGATGTGCAGCTGAGGTGGGTAGATTGAAGAAGGTCTCTTTTATTTGGCTTGAGAGTGCCCTACCAAACACACAAAATTGGGGGTCATGGTGGAACTACTTTCATCTAGTTACACTGTAATCTACAGGGAAGGTATCTTCGAACACCAAGTGGCCACAAACTATCTTCACATTATATACGTTCTGATGAGTAGATATTCATAATTTCTAAACTTAATATAAAAATGACAAAAAAACTATGGTCCCTATTCCGATGCGGTTAGGAAGGCCTCCTAACGGCATTTGCTCTGTCCGAATCAGATCGGGAACGTGTCTTTTTGACCAATTCAGAAAGGTTTCCGAACGACCGAGTGTGATGCGAGTTAGGCGTTAGGAATATCCCAATCCAAACCCGACAGCATTCGGAATGACTGAGAGGTACGCAGCAGAATCGTACGGCTCTACGGGCCGCGTTTCCTAACGACTGAGTACGATGCTGGATTTGGACAGCATTTCCGAATCGTGCCGTCCGACTTGAATCGGCAGTCGGAAGCAGACTTTGGGGGCCCGTTGCTGTCCCCCCTGCACCCGGAGCCTTCCCAATCGGGCCCATTGGGGAACCCATAGGCCCCCCCTTACCAACTAAGCACAGTGTGGCAGGCAGCAGAGGGTGCCTGCCACAGGGTGCCCAATTTTCCCCAGCCACCCCTTTCTTCAATTGGAGCCTATGCATGCGGTCGGAACATAGGCTCCCATTGAAGTCAATGGGAGTCTGACCAAATCGTATCTGGAAGCATCCAGATGCATCGTACTCGGTCGGTCAGACTCTACCGATCCGAATCGGTCAGAAACCATTCCCAAACCCATTTGGTCGGGTAGATTTCCAAACCGCATCGGAATTGGGCCCTATGTGTAAAAAACTGCTAAATATCTTCTGGTGCAATATTATTGAATTGTAAAGTAACGTTTGACTTGATAAATAAACCTACTGAAGAAAATATAGGGCCTCATTGTGATACAAGCATCTGACCGCCATCACTGCGGGGTGGAGACAGCCCGACATGTAGTCAGCGCCTCAACCTGCCATATTATGATACGACCGCCATGAAGGTAGTTTGAAACATACATTATCTATAGCAGCTTGTGCTGCGGCCCGGAAAAGGGCTGTAACACAAGCCGCAATAGAAAAATGCAGGTTTATAAACATCCATGTGGTGCCTGGCACACGGTACATGGATGTTTGGGGGGGTCACCACATGCTCCCTCCTGGCCACGTAGCAGAGACCCACGGAGGAGACAGCAAGATACTACTCGTAAATGCACTTTGTGAAATCCCAAAGTCGTAAACTTAGATGTGTGGTCTAAGTTTAGATCAAACGTCTAAATTTACCTTTGTGAATCGGCCCATGGTTTTTCATGGACAGCTCCTGATCTAGTGTGAAGCCGAGATTTTCCACAACTTGCATGGGGGAGGGGACTGCTCCCAGTTCAGAAGGCCTCCAGTCGGAGACCAGAGGTGCTGAGCTTTGCCGAACAGCAATATTTCTGTTTTTTTGCTGTTCAATTGGAGACAGTTCACCGTCATCCATACAGCAATCATCCTCATACAGTCCGAGAATCGGTGCGTAGCACTGTCAATATCTCGACCCAACAAGACGATGAGCTGGCTATCTTCTGCCTATGATATGACAATGTCAGGCTCAAGGATGAGCCCTGGGACACCTCTTTGTTGATGGAGAAAGTGCAGGATTTTAAAAAGCCCAGCGTGTTTGTCTGTGTACGGCTGTTTAAGACATCAGCTAGCCACCGTAGGGCGCTGCCCATGACACAAACTCATGCAGTCTGCTCGGCAGTATTGCATGAGAAACGGTGTCAAATACTTCTGATAGATCTAACACCACAAGCATAGCAGAAGAGCCAGCATCTAGAGATAGGCGGATGATGTCTGTGACTGCCACCAACGTGTTCTCTGTGCTTTGGCCAGCTCTACATCCAGATTGGGAGAGATCAAGAATCATATGGTCCGGGGCATGGCCAACGACAAGGCCGCTTAAGACGTGCTTTCGCCGAGCTCCGGCCGAAAGCTTTCATCTGACAACTTATCCAGCAGTCCAGAGGCCTGGAATCAAACTATCCCTGCAGCAGAAGGGCCACAGACCTCCCGGTGCTTTTCTCTGAGGCAATTGGGAGGCATTTCGGCCTTGGAAACGTTGCTGTCCATGCCGGGAAGGTCCGCTGACACCCAATCAAAATGGCGCTCTGCCGGGACTGAAGCGGCTCGGCTGGCCCTGTGAGGTCGCGGCACTCCCTGGGGAAACAGAACTCTTTCCTGCCGGCTCCTGGCGGACGACACCCCCGCTGCCACCCAACCTAATGGCACACGCGCAGTACTGCTGGTAGAGCCCCGGCCCCGGAGAGGAAGGTGAGCCTGCCACTGAGGGACGCTGCGCCGCTTAAACTGCCTGACTGGCAGTGAAGGCTGCTGAACGGGGAGATCCCCAGGCCGTCTCCTCGACAACCGGATCCTCCGAGGACTCGAGCGGCTGCTGCTGCCACGGCGAGATTGCCTGTGGATATGAGTTGAGCCTCCACCCCCCTGAGCGGCGCTGCGGCTGGACCCGGTCGGGTTCAGAACGAGTTTCATCCCCCACCCCTCCTGTCCTGTAGGGCCCTGAGAATTAGATCGGGGCTGAGATCATGCTCCTGTGGGACCCCGGAGAAACTTGGAGGCCGCATACGCCTGTGGACGACCACTTCCCCGTGCTGTTCACGCAGTAGGGGGCCGTGATTGACTTGCTGTTGCTGCGGTGCCCTGGCCAGGCGGGGCCTCCCCGGGCCCCTCTGAATGGGAAGCAACTACACGGTGATCCCCGCTTGGTCCTAGGTGCTCTGTCTACCCTGAGCCCTCTGTATCCCTGAAGAGGTTGGGGTGGAGGGGCCTTCCACCCACCGGATTGGGCCCACCCTCCCTTCCAATTAACGTCAGGCTGGACTTGTGGCCCCCCTTTTGGTCCCCAGAAGCCCTGTTTGACTTAAGGGTGGGCAATCGGGCCGGGATTGCTACGGAGGAGGGGGTGCTGCAGCGCCGCCGTCTAGCATGGGTGTATACCCCTTCCCTCTCTGCCAGTCTCGGACCCTGGACTCCTGATTATGCTGGAGGCCAAATGACTGTACTGAGGGTCAATTGGGGGACTGCCCTATCCTCAGAGGGCTTTTGTTGCCTCACCTCTGACGTGACCTCGCATCGTGTGAGCCGCGCGACGACCCGCTGGGTAGGGCCACCCACGACGGTTGGAACGGCATGTAGGAAGGAGGGGCCTCCCCTGTCTCATAGAAGACCGGTCCCTGCTCATCAACCACTCTTCCTGTGGATCATCACTACACTCCCTGCCATGGGCAAAGACAAAGACCTGAAGCCAAGGGAAAATAGACCGCTACAATAAGGTAATCACACTCCATCTGGAGGATCGACCACCTAGCCGTACAGACATTGATACTCTTCTCCAGGCAATTCAATCCTTCAGGCTGGCACTAGAGGAGAAAATAGGAAAAGTGGGCTTGGAGGTGACGCTCTTGAGGCAGGACCTTCATAACTTGGCCGACAGAGTCACGGAATCGGAAACCCGGCTGGGTGAGGCTGAGGACTCGCTTCAGCATCTTCGTAAGGGGATGGCAGACCTTCATACAAAGACCTCCAGTGGCGCGTTGATGATGCAGAAAAGAGAGCGAGGTGAAACACCCAACACTTTGTGGGGTTCCGAGAGGGCATTGATGGAACAAGTACATCCGACTTCCTTTACTCTTGGCTCCAGCATAGTTTCCTGGGGGTTACATTTAAGGGCGCGTAGGGCGCTGACGGCGAGGCCTCCCCCGGGTACGCAGCCGCGACCTATCATAGACCGATTCTTGAACTTTCTAGATAGGGACGTGATCCTTAGAGAGGCCAGAAAACTTGGGGACATTAGACATGAAAACGCCCATATAATGATTTTCCAGACTACAGCAGGGGGGTCCAAAAATAAAGGCGCACCTATGACTCTGTGAAGGCGATACTCAGGGAACATAAAATATAGTACATGGTTCTATTCCCTGTGAAATTAAAGGTACTCTTTATAGGAAAGACCCACTTCTTTCAAACACCGGAGGAAGTGTGGCAGTGGATTGAAGGGCATCCTGTTTTGAAAAAGATGGCACATTTGCCGTGGACCAGTCAGTCACTAGTAGAGAAAGATCCTAAACTCCTTGGATTCCAGAGGACGCTGAGATTCCGGGGTAACTGGAAGGAACGTCTGCAAGGGGCTACGCCGTACATTACGAAAGGGAGTGGCTGCATACGGAGGAGAAGTGGACGATCGCTGGACTCGAATGTGCCAGTGAACTCATGCAACACCCGCATCCTCGGACGTCGTGAACCCTGTACCGAGACGGACACTAGAGAGAGCACGTCCAGAGAAGAAGAAGAAGATGATCCATCGCAACATCTTCTGGTTTCTGAAATTGTAGCAATGGAGCAAGATGCTGAGACGGAAACGCTTGCCACGCAGGGAGAAGCCCCTGACTCGATCTCCTGAACAGGGGCCTTAGAGACTTGCCGTTGGACCAAATTAGTAAGGCTGAGCTTGGTATTAGACACTCCCCCCCATAACACCTTCTCGACCTGCAGAGCAACCTAAGGGTTGCATTCAAGAGCAGGTGAAAGGCCAGAAGAGGCCTAAGACTCAGATATTTGCTCTTCTTCCTTCCTTTTCTTCTTTATTGTTCTGCCTTTCCCCACACCCCTTCCCCTGTGCTTTTCCTCTTCTTCAATCCTTGGTCTCGCTTTTTCCTTTTTTATTGTATGCTATTTTCCTTTTGGTTGTTTACTGCGCTGCAAGAGTTTGAACTTGTAACATAAGTTTTGGGCTGGGGTGGGCGACAGACCTCTACCACCTTTAATCACAACCTCATAAGTACTATCCTGGGTGAGGATGTGAAGCTGGGGGGTGGGGTGGAGGGGAGGGGGGATGGGAAGGGGCCTAAATCATTTAAGTTGTTGTTGCTGCTGTTTAAGTTTTTGTTAAGGTTTAGTCACAGAGTCTGCAGGACACACAACCAACTGCACCCCTATTCCATGGCGCAACTTTACTGCATATGGATACATACGCCACAACTGCACTATAGCCTCCCACGATGAGTTCGGAGAATAAACCCTTCACGGCCCTAACCTGGAATGTTAATGGCCTTGGGGACAAAATGAAAAGAAGGTTGGTGATGTCCTTTATAAAATGAACTCATCCGGATGTGGTAATATTACAGAAAACCCATCTCAAAGGCACTAAATGTGGATTCATAGCGAGGGGGGCATATATCGTCCTGGCTCATGTGGGGTACACCTCAGTTTCTAGAGGAGTCGCTATCCTGACTAAGAGGCCGCCTCCCTTTAGCGTGACACATACATGGATAGATCCCCATGGCACATTTGTTGGAATGACAGGGTTATGGGGCAGGAGGAATGTTACCATCATTTCAGTCTATGCCCCGCCGAAACTACAAACCAGGACGTTAAACAAAGTGACAGACATATTACTGAAGACACTGGGTTCGAGACCTATTATCGGGGGAGACTTCAATGACGTGATGCAGATACCCATAGATCATTCAGGGGATCATGCCCAACCATCCCCTACCACACAGCTGGCACGCCTTGCTGAGACACTGGGTCTGGTGGATGTCTGGCGCCACCTGCATCTAGGGGCACGACAATACTCATACTACTCTGGCACCCATAGGGTCTACTTAAGAGTGGACTATGTGTTCCTTCCGAGTGGTGCAATACAGGACATACACAAAGCGGATTATCTGTCCAGGGGTCTGTACGATCATTCACCCCTGTATGTGCAAATAGGGGATCAGACCCGGGCGGGACACATGGGCTGGAGATTGTCAGCATAGGACCTATCGAATGAGACAGTGCTCAAGGGCATTAGAGCTGATACAAAAATCTTCTTTGCTTAAAATTTGGGATCAGTACAGTCAGGGGTAGTGATCTGGGAATTGTATAAAACGGTCCCGAGAGATTGGGCACAAAACCGGGTAGCATGGGAAAGAAGGAAAGACCAGGAAGAGTTAACTAAACTGGAAGCTCAGATTCTCACCCTAGAGAGATGAAATATAATGCAGAGAGACACCCATGTACTACGACAGCTAACAGATGCACAACATCACTATAGGGCCCTGGCTACTCAGGTGGCCAAGGCACAGGCCCAGGCGACCTTGCATAGGCTATATGACGTGGGAGACATGTCGGGTAAGCTCCTGGCATGGCTTAGCCGAAGAGAAGTAGAGGCCCGATGGGTAGTAAGTATTATAGATCAGCAAGGGATAACACAGACGTATGACAAATAGATAGTGCAGACTTTTGCGTCCTACTACAAAAACTTCTATGATACCCGGACCCTATGTCCGTCCCCTGCCATTAAAGATTATTTAGTGGAGACACATACCCTATTATTGGAAGATGCCGATATGGAGGGGCTATACTCAGATATTACTGTTGACGAAATGAAAATGGCTATAGCCCAATTACGTCCCGGGAAGACCCCAGGACTGAACGGCCTACCTGCAGAACTCTACAAGCGGTGTACGGATCTCTTTAGTCCCCACCTTTTGAATCTCTTTCAAGACGCAAGTCAGGAGGGAATCCTTCCCCTGGACCTACGTATGGCCACGATCATCCCTATTCATAAACAGGGGAAGCCCCAAAATGAGTGTGCATCATACGCCCAATATCCCTACTCAATACAGAGGTGAAGATATTGGCTACTATCTTTGCCACAAGACTTCGCCAAGTAATAACTACTCTGGTACATCAGGACCAGTCAGGATTTTTGCCCACTGGGCGACTAGACCGAATTTGCGTAGGACACATAACTGGATAATGGAGGGTAAGGACCGCGACACCCCGCACCTACTCCCGTCATTGGACGCAGAAAAGGCGTTCAACACAGTCCATTGGCCCTTTCTTGAGGCTACATTGATTAAATTCAGTATAGGTCCCAATTTCTGGAAATGGGTGGGACTCCTGTATAAAGATCCCAGGGTGAGGATTAAGGTCAACGTCAGACCTCCGGGGACTTTTCTATTAGATGAGGTACCCAACAGGGCTGCCATTTATCCCCGCTACTTTTTTCTCTCACGATAGAGACTCTGGCCTGTTCGATCCGACAACACCCTGAGATCCAGGGGTTCCACATTAAACCAGCAGACATTTGGGAAGAAAAGATCTCTCTATATGCGGACGATATCCTTCTATATATCACACATCCAGACATAACAATCCCCACCCTCGTCTATACTATAGACACCTATGGGCATAACTCGGGGTACACCATAAATTGGCATAAGTCAGTAATATATAGCCCAGGTGCCTTGTCCACATGGTCTGCCCTCCCTGGGGACCTCCAGATAGCCCATAACAGGTTCACATACTTGGGAATTTATCTCACCACTGATAAGGACCTTTGCTACCAGAGAAACATTAAACGCATACTTACAAATTTTGCAGAAGACGCGCAGCGATGGAAATCACTCCCGCTCACTATTCTAGGCCGGGCCGCTATGTTTAAAATGATTACTTTGGCCCGATTTCTGTATGCACTACAGAACGCGTATTTCCCCCTACCCCTACCACGACTAACCTTCCGAGATATCGAGGCTGAACTACGCCCCCTCCTATGGCTCGGGAAACAGCAGAGGATCGCATTAAGTACCCTACAACGCAATCAATATAACGGAGGAATATCGCTTCCGGACATTGAGGCCTACTATTGGGTGGAACAGCTAGCCCCAGTGAATGATTGGATACACTCCTCGGGGGATCACCCCACCTATAGACTAGAGAGGGAAACTATGGCGGGATGTACCTGCCTGCACTATCTATATGGAGGCAGGGGCAAGGGGAGACTTCTCCTGACCACCCAAGCCACGATAGAGGTGTGGGGGAAAGCAACAAAGGCAATGGGGTGGGACCGGAAACTCACCAAGCAGACGCCCCTTTGGCACTGCGCCTGGCTAAAAGACATCCAAAAGTTGAGAGGCTTAAGGGGACGACATAAGTATCTCCACCATAGGCGACATCATCGACAAAGGTAAACTCAAAAGCTTCCACTCCCTACAGAAAGACTTTGCATTACATACCTCCCAGTTTTTCAAGTATGCACAACTTAGGCACGCCTGGCAATAGAGAACTTAAACTCCTCCCCACTGCTGGACTATGCACCATTGGAGGGACGTCTGTTACAGGAGCATATACTTACCAAGGTGGTGTCACTCACTTATCGGACCTTAAATGATAACACACCAGATAGGCTGGGCAAGCTGCGAGATACCTGGGAAGGAGATTTAGGCACACTCGAAACCATAGATTGGGAAGCAGCCCTGATGCACCATATAGAGGTGGCAACTAAATCGCGCCTTCACCTCATTCAATATAAAATATTCCACAAAGCCTATTATGACGGGGTTAGGCTACACAAAATGGGCCGAGCCAGCGAACTTAATTGTCAGAGGTGTGGCTATGAGGAGGGGGACTTTTATCACACCTTCTGGGAATGTACTAAAATACAGGTCAAATGGGGAAAGGTATTGCAGGAACTGAGTAATGTTTTAGAAGTGGCTATACCCTTAGACCCTACATTTATATTGCTGGGCATACCAGGGGACGTAGATCTGGGCCAGCCACAGGTCATATTTACTACGCTAGCCCTGGTAGTAGCGAAGAGGGACCTAGTGAGAACTTGGGGAGCTACGACCGCTCCTTTGCTCCGAGAGTGGAAGGCAGGGATATGTATATGGCAGCTGAAAGGGTTACTTATAAGGCGAGGGGGTGCCCGAAGAAATTTTGCAAGGTATGGGGTAAATGGAGGACCTATTATGGCCTGGATGTGGAGGCGGGAGATGTCTAGATGGACCCCAGAGGGGTGTTTCCTTTAAACCCAAGGACAGGTTAAAAGGTTTTAAAGTATCTTATGGTCCTGCAAAAACTGCCATGAGATGTTTGTTGATTAGGCTTTCCAACAATTTCCCCCGATATTTGGAGAAGTGAGATGGGTGGTAGTTGAACAAACCTTTGGGGTCCGCATTTGTGTTTTTTTTAGTATTGGAGGGACCTGAACGGCCTCCCAGGCTAATGGTATTTTGTCCAAGTCTATGGAAAGATTGAATAACAAAAGAATGGTGGGACCTATCAAAGTCGCAAGACTGGCAGAGATCCTGGGCGGACATATGTCTGCAGGCAAACCAGATTTAGCTTTGGCCAGAAGCCCAATGAACTGATCTAAGGTAAAAGGGCGAACCTGTCTAGGTGGGGGTTTAGTTAAAGGGGTGGCGCAGTAGGATGCATTGCATTGATCTGGCTGTGGCTGATGGCAAACTTTTTATAGATGGCTTCAATTGTATCCTCAAAGACGAAAGCCAGAGTCACATAATTGCTGAGAAGCTGGGATGGCCAAGGTACAGGCATGTGGTTTTGTGAAATCATTGAGTACTTTGTAGAGCTCTTTGGACGAATTGCCAGCATTCTCAATTTTGCTACAGATGTAGCTTCTTCTAGTTTTTCTGATGTGTGTGTGGTAGATTGTGAGTGCTAGTTTATAAGCCGCTCTGTCATCCAGAGTTTTAGATTGGTGCTATTGTCTTTCCAGTCTTTTTGTAGGCAGCTTCCATAGTGCTGAGTTCCATGGAGAACCATGGCACATGGGGCTTGGACGAGATGTGCCTGGCCTGTTTAAGTGGTGCTGTTTTATCAAACGCTACAGTATGAGAGTTAAGATAGATGGTTATTACTAATAAACAAAAATATTAATAAAATTACACAAAATATTTTTACTACATACAAATAAAAAAACGAATATTTCAGAGTAAAAAAAATAATAATTAAATAATCGCATTCCAAGATAAATCATTTGTAAAAATAATTATTCAACAGTAACAGGGTAAAATGTACTATTCCCACTCCCATCTAAACCAATTTATGGAAGGTTTCTTACACTAACGGGATGACGGTTGTTATTCCCACTTCAATCTAAATCACATTGGTGAAGATGTTGTATGCTAAAGGGGTAACATTTACTATTACCCCTCCAATCTAAACCAATTTGGTAAAGGTATAGGACACTAAAAGGGTGTCATTTACTATTGTCACTCCAAACCAACCACACTGGGGCAATGTGTTGGACACTAAAGGGGTGAAATTTACTATTTCTAATCCAACCATATTGGATGAAGGTATTCAATACTGAAAGTGTGACATTTACTATACCCACTCAAGCCTAAACCAATTTGAGGAAGGTGTTGAACACTAAAGTGGTGAAATTGACTATTCCCACTCCAATCCAAACCAATTTGGGAAATGTGTTGGACACTGAAGGGGTGCAATTTACTATTCCAACTCCAATCTATACCAATTTGACAAAGTTGTTGGACACTAAAGGGGTGGGGCATTACTATTTCCATTCCAACCTAAACCAATTTAGTGAAGGTGTTGGATACAAAAGGGGGGAAATATATTATTCCGACTCAAATCTAAACTAATTTGGAGAAGGCTTTGGACACTATAGGGGTGACATTTACTATTCCCACTTCAATCTAAACTACTTTGGGTAAGGAGTTGGACACTAAACTGGTGAAATTTACTATTCCCACTTGAATGTAAACCATATTGGAGAAAGGTGTTGGACTCTAATAGGGTAACATTTTATAAATCCTTTCCAATGTATACCAATTTGAGGAAGGTGTTGGACACTAAAGGGTGAAATATACTATCCTCACTCCAATCTAAACAATTTGAGGAAGGGGCTGGACACTACAGGAGTGAAATTTACTATTTCCACTCCAATCCAACCATATTGGAGGAAGGTATTGGACACTAAAAGGGTAACATTTAATAATCCCACTACAAACTAAGGATATTTAAAATAGGATATTGCAAATTAAGAAATCGTAAGCAAATGTATGAAAAACACCAAGTGCATGCAGGTGGTAAACAGGTGCAAGGTACTTAAACCACCCCACAATGCAACAGACCCAACCACAATGGCAGCAATGTTTGTGATAGCCAGCAGGCTGCGTATTCGGGCTCTTGCACAGAGGAGAATGAGACAGGAACGTATCTTCAGGCTGCGCATCACTCTGTTCCAGCACACTGAAGAGGACATCTATGACAAGTACAGGCTGCACCCACAGACCATATTGGACCTGATTGAGGAGCTGAAACCCTACTTGGAACACCCTACACGCAGGACACAAACAATTCCCACACATGTGCAGGTGCAGGTCCTGTGCTCCCTGCACCTCCTGGCGTCAGGGAGTTTTCAAGGGGTCATAGCTGAGGTTGGTGGGGTGTCACAGAGTGCACTTTCGCGCTTCTTTCATGCCTTTCTAGATGCAATGCTACAGAGGCTCTCACATCACATATACTTCCCCACCACCCAACAGGCATTACAGCAAACAAAACTTGACTTCTACCAGATTGCACGTTTCCCCCACGTCATTGGCTGCATCGATGGGACCCATGTGGCCATCACACCCCCATCAGGAACTGAATGTCTACAGAAACCGTAAATGCTACCATTTCCTCAATATACAGATTGTGTGCAACGCAAAGTATATCATCAATGACATCTTACCCAAATACCCTGGCAGTACACATGACTCTTTCATCTTTAGTCACAGTGGAATACACAGACGTCTGAGTGCTGGAGAGTTTGGGGAGGGATACCTGCTAGGTAAATTGTGAGACCGGCCTCGTGGCGTGGGCCCTCCCGACCAGCAGGTTACTCTGCCACCACGCCGAACTTCGTTGATACAGCCTTCCGGCCACCGTGGGCCAACATCCCAAGGGCCGACCAGATCCCCAACACGCATGCCCGACCGAGGGAGAGCGAAACCCCCCCAAACCAGACCGAGAGGCGCCGACCCTGTCACACCTCTGGTCTCTCCCCCGAGGGAGGTTTCGATCGACCACCAGGCCCCCGGGGAGCAGGCGCCTCGACCGCTGGGTGTCTGGAGTCCCTCCCGGACCCACCTGAACAGCTCAAAGGGCCGAGCGACAGGAAACCCCGACACACCGCCCCCCAGGCACCAGACCCCTCTCCGCGAGGACTCCGGACTTTAAAGAGGAGGGGGAGTATAACAAGGGGTGCTGAAGGGACGAGAGCAGAGAAGACCTGGACTGACGAGAGCCCGCTGACCTGGTCGCGGCTCGATCGCTCCCCGAACCGAAGAACGCTACCCGAACTCTGCACCATCTGAGCCCTGCTGACGCTGTCGCGGCTCCCCGAACTCTGAACCATCTGAGCCCTGCTGACGCTGTTGCGGCTCCCCGAACGCTGAACCATCTGAGCCCTGCTGACGCTGTCGCGGCTTCCCGAACTCTGAACCATCTGCGCCCTGCTGATACCGTCGCGGCTCCCCGAACACTGAACCATCTGAGCCCTGCTGACGCCGTCGCGGCTCCCCGAACTACGAACCTCCGGTGCCTGCTGAGTGACTCGCGGCCCGCTCCTCCAAGAGAATCGGCAGAGATTGCCGAGAGAAGCAACATCCCCTCAGCTCGAGGATTGAGAGCTGTGCGCCGGATACCTCGCAGAGACACTGATTCAAAGACTGTCCCGCTACCCCTTGTTTCCCTCATCACGAGATCGTTGCCGCTTGTGGCATTAATTCTGCACCTGCCTGCCGGATCATAAAGATCCCTGACAACTACCGATAAAAGCATATTGTCTTACAACGAATTACTGTGTGGCGTCCCTCTATCCGAAAAGAGAGTAAGCGCAGCGTGTGCGATCCTAGGTACGAGACCCTTCAAGGAAGGGCCTCCCCGCTCTTGCTCGGCCTAACTCTGGGTAAGGTGAGCCTCCGGGTGGTCGGGAACGTATTCCGTAGCCTCCCCGGGGAACGCCTTCCAACATTTGGTGGCAGGCGACGGGATCCGAGCCAACACCTAGAGATCGTGCAGTAGACGGCCTACGCACTACCAAGAAGAAATGGAAGGAGAAACTTCCCTAGGTGCCGCAGGCACCAACCCAAGCACGACATTCCAAAAGGACCAGTTAGAATCTTATACGCACCGAGAACTGAAACAATTTTGCAAAGACTTTGGAATCGCTACCACCGGACTAAGCACGAAAGAGGACTTCCAGGGGGCATTAAAAACCTGGGTCGAGGCGGGAACTCCCCGGACACAAACAGAAGGAGAGCCTCCCAACGAACCACGAAGCACCCCGGAGAGGAACGGCGCCCCCGAGGGGGGCCTATCCCCAGAGGAACTAGCGGACCGAGAAAGAGGTCGCAACCACGAACTAGAACTAGCAAAATAAAAAATCGAAGGAGAGCTAAAACTGGCTGAAAAAAAACTGGCGGTGGAACAGTTACGCCTACAAGGAGAACTCGAGGAAAAGAAACGACAAAGAGAACACGAAGAAAGAAAACTCCAACTAGAGCACGAACGTAGCCTAAAAGAAATCGAGCTCAAGGCTAAGAATGCGGAGGCCAGACCCTCGGAAACGCAACCCCTCTCCTCCACCGTGGAACCAAAGGTCCACATCCCCAAAGAGGTGGTGAAAGAATACTATAAGAACGACGACATTCAGCAATGGTTCAAAGCCTACGAAGTCGCCATGACCTCCCACCGAGTCCCGCAGAAAGACTGGGGGGCTGGGCTGTGGGGCCGGTTCCTGAGCGAGGGGAGAGATACCCTGCTGGACCTGCCCTCCACGGTGATGAACTCCTACAGTCACATGAAAGAGGCCCTAGTAGCCAGATATGGGCTCACCCCTGAAATGTACCGGCAACGGTTTAGAGACTGCAAGAAGATACCCGGTACCACCTGGGTGGAGTACGTGAACTTTTACAGCCGGGCCTTGGACGGATGGATCAAGGGCAGCAAGGTCTCCACCTTTGAGGAGCTGTTCGACCTAATCGCATGGGAACACTTGTCCGCTAATTGCTTTGTAGAGCTGCGCCAGCACCTCCTGGACAGCAAACTCATAGACCCTCGAAAACTGGCCGTCGAGGCTGACCGGTGGGTAAACACCCGGGCCTCCCGGGGCCCCGTGGGAGACTACAGTCGCCACAGTCAGGGACCCCCCCGCCAGAGGGGCGGAGGGAATCAAGGCCGGCCAAGGGAACTCCCGGGGGGATCCCCGCTCAGCCCCCCCAGAGGACAACCTCCGCCCTTCCCAGCTCCACCTCCGGCCAGCACCGGGCCACCAGGGAGACCAGGCCCCGAGTGAGGATCACCTGTTTCCGCTGCCAACAGACCGGACACTATGCCAGCGACCCTCAATGTCCCATGTACCAGCGAACCACCACAACAACCCCGCCGGCTCGACAAATGGCCTCCGTAGCCCTGGGGGAAGAGATGGAAGACTCTGAAGAATGGGAACCAGCCGCCATGGCCTTGGTCTTCCTAGGGGACCGGGAGATGGTCCCCGGAACGTCCCTGCCCGCCAACACGAAGAAGTACCGACAGCAGGTAACGGTCAACGGTCACCGCGTCGAGGGCCTCCGGGACACGGGGGCGAGTGTCACGGCGGTTCATTGTCACCTGGTCTCCGAAGATCAGATCCTGCCTGGCGCCTTTTGTCCCGTCATATCATCAGACAATTCCGAGAGCCTCTGCCGGATGGCCCTAGTCCCCTTCGAATGGGGGGGAGTCACCGGCAAGTTAAAGGTGGCGGTCCGAACCTCCCAGCCCGTGGACTGCCTCCTGGGCAACGACCTTGAGAACTCCCCGTGGGGACAAGTGGAACGAAGAGCCCATCTCGAGATGATGGGCCTACCCGAATGGGTATGCGCCACCACGCGCTCGATGACTCTCAGAGTGCCTTCCTCCGAGGGGGGAGAAGCCCTGCCGCTAAGCTCCGCCACCATCCCCGAGGTACAGAATACGCCACCAGGGGCCAACGACCCCCTTCTGGACGAAACAACCGCTCCCGACGAAGGGTCCGTGCCTTCCGACTCCGAATCCCTGACCGAACTCGGGGACTTGCCAGAACTGGCCCAGTGGCACTGCGAAGGGGGACCCTCCCGTGAAGAATTCTGCCAAGAACAATCCACCTGCCCGTCCCTCATTGGACCCCGACAACAGGCCGAGGCCCAAGCAGCAGGCGACCGGACTGGCACCCACTGGGTATACTGGGAAAACGGCCTCCTGTACAGCGAACAGAAGTCGGCCGAGTTGGGATCGGCCCGAGTACTAGTGGTACCCCTGCGCTTCCGAAGTCTCCTCCTGGGCCTGGCCCATGATGTACCCCTGGCCGGACACTTAGGCCAAGATAAGACCTACCAACGACTCGTCACCCACTTCTATTGGCCCAAGATGCGAGCAAATGTGGAGGCCCACTGCAAGTCCTGACCCACGTGCCAGGCCAGCGGAAAGAGTGGGGGCAAGCGCAAGGCTCCGCTACAACCCTTCCCAGTCGTCAGTACCCCCTTTGAGCGGGTAGGAATCGACATTGTGGGACCACTGGACCCCAAGACCGCCCAGGGCCACCGGTTCATCCTCGTCCTGGTGGATCATGCCACCCGTTACCCCGAAGCCATCCCTCTCCGCACCGTGACGGCCCCCGTGGTAGGCCGGGCCTTGATGGGGATCTTCTCCCGCGTGGGGTTCCGCCGCGAAGTCGTGAGTGACCGGGGTACGAACTTTATCTCCCGATATATGAGGTCCCTCTGGCAGCAGTGCGGCGTGTCGTACAAGTTCACCACCCCGTACCACCCCCAAGGAAACGGCCTAGTCGAGCGCTTTAACAAAACACTGAAAGGAATGATCATGGGCCTCGAGGAACCCCTACGCCGGAGGTGGGACGTCCTCCTCCCATGCCTCCTGTTCGCCTACCGGGAGGTTCCACAAAAATCCCTGGGATTCAGCCCATTCGAACTACTATATGGACACCCCGTCCGGGGACCCCTGAGCCTGGTCAAGGAGGGTTGGGAAACAACCCCCCGGGGGACCCCTCCGGATGTGTTCCGATACATCTTGGCGCCCCGCAACCAGACCCGGAAATTCCGAGAACTCGCAGAAGCGAACCTCGAGGCTAGCCAGGAAGAGATGAAGCGCTGGTATGACCAGAATGCTACGCTGGTCGAGTTTCAGCCGGGCCAACAAGTCTGGGTCATGGCCCCGGTGAAACCCTGCGCCCTCCAAGATAAATGGACCGGACCCTTCAAGGTGGTCGAGCGGAAGAGCCAAGTCACCTATCTCGTCGATGTGCAGTCCCCGCGGAACCCCCTCCGGGTTCTCCACGTGAACCGCCTCAAACCCCACTTTGTACGGACAGAAATGAGTTTACTCCTGGCCACCGACGATGGGGCCGAAGAAGACACCGAGCCCCTTCCAGACCCCCTGGGGGCAAAAGAGACCGATGGTTCCGTGGAGGGGGTGAGACTATCAACCACCCTCACAGCCCAACAGTCTGACGACTGCCGCCAGCTACTAAGGCAGTTCGCGGACCTCTTCTCCCTAACCCCTGGGGTCACCAACTGGTGTGTCCACGACGTGAACACCGGCGACAGCCCGCCAGTGAGACACCGGGCCTACCGGGTCCCTGATCGGGTCCGAACCTGCATCCAGACCGAGGTGGCGAAGATGCTGGACCTCGGGGTGATCGAGCCCTGCGACAGCCCCTGGGCCAGCCCGGTAGTCTTGGTTCCGAAAGCGGCTACCCCGGGTGTCGCCCCCGAGCTGAGGTTTTGCGTGGACTACCGAGGACTCAATGCGGTCACCCGAGCGGACGCTCACCCTATCCCCCGTGCCGACGAGCTCATTGACCGCCTCGGGGCCGCTCGCTACCTCAGCACCTTCGACCTGACTAGTGGATACTGGCAGATTGCCCTCACCCGAGGGGGCCAAGGAGCGCTCCGCCTTCTCCACCCCGGATGGGCACTACCGCTTTAGGGTGATGCCGTTTGGAATGAAGAATGCCCCGGCCACCTTCCAGCGGCTGGTGAACAGGGTCCTGTCCGGACTAGAGGGGTTCAGCGCAGCATACCTCGACGATATAGCGGTATTCAGCTCCCAATGGACCGAGCACCTCCAGCACCTCCGACAAGTCCTGCTGGCTCTGCGCCGGGCCGGCCTCACCATCAAAGCCAGCAAATGTCAAATTGGGCACGGCTCCGTAACCTATCTGGGGCACCAGGTGGGAAGTGGGCAGGTCGCCCCCCTCCAGCCGAAGATCGACGCCATCTTGTCCTGGGAACCCCCCACGACCCAAACGGAAGTCCAGGCCTTCCTGGGCCTCACCGGTTACTACCGGAGGTTTATTAAGAACTATGGCAGCATCGCAGGCCCCCTCACAGAACTAACCTCCAAAAAACACCCCAAGAAAGTACACTGGACTCCCTCCTGCCAGAAGGCGTTCGACACCCTAAAGGCCGCCATGTGCGCGGCTCCGGTGCTCAAAGTACCCGACTACGCCCAGGAGTTTGTGGTCCAGACGGACGCCTCGGAACACGGCATCGGGGCAGTCCTCTCCCAGTTCGACGACAAGGGCATAGATTGGCCCATAGCCTTCATCAGCCGAAGGTTGCTGCCCCGAGAACAGCGGTGGAGCACCATTGAGAGAGAGACCTTCGCAGTAGTCTGGGCCCTCAAAAAGCTACGGCCCTACCTGTTCGGAACACACTTCCGAGTACAAACGGACCACCGCCCCTTGCGGTGGTTGATGCAGATGTGAGGGGAAAACCCCAAGCTGCTACGCTGGTCCATCTCCCTCCAGGGGATGGATTTCACGGTGGATCATCGCCCCGGGACGGACCACGCCAACGCGGACTGCCTGTCCCGATTCTTCCGCTTCAGCGAGGAGAACCCCCAAGTGGATGGGTAGTTCTCCCCGCCTTTCAGCTGGGGGGGGGCACGTGTGAGACCGGCCTCGTGGCGTGGGCCCTCCCGACCAGCAGGTTACTCTGCCACCACGCCGAACTTCGTTGATACAGCCTTCCGGCCACCGTGGGCCAACATCCCGAGGGCCGACCAGATCCCCAACACGCATGCCCGACCGAGGGAGAGCGAAACCCCCCCAAACCAGACCGAGAGGCGCCGACCCTGTCACACCTCTGGTCTCTCCCCCGAGGGAGGTTTCGATCGACCACCAGGCCCCCGGGGAGCAGGCGCCTTGACCGCTGGGTGTCTGGAGTCCCTCCCGGACCCACCTGAACAGATCAAAGGACCGAGCGACAGGAAACCCCGACACACCGCCCCCCAGGCACCAGACCCCTCTCCGCGAGGACTCCGGACTTCAAAGAGGAGGGGGAGTATAACAAGGGGTGCTGAAGGGACGAGAGCAGAGAAGACCTGGACTGACGAGAGCCCGCTGACCTGGTCGCGGCTCGATCGCTCCCCGAACCGAAGAACGCTACCCGAACTCTGCACCATCTGAGCCCTGCTGACGCTGTCGCGGCTCCCCGAACTCTGAACCATCTGAGCCCTGCTGACGCTGTCGCGGCTCCCCGAACGCTGAACCATCTGAGCCCTGCTGACGCTGTCGCAGCGTGTGCGATCCTAGGTACGAGACCCTTCCAGGAAGGGCCTCCCCGCTCTTGCTCGGCCTAACTCTGGGTAAGGTGAGCCTCCGGGTGGTCGGGAACGTATTCCGTAGCCTCCCCGGGGAACGCCTTCCAACATAAATACATGGCACACATCCATACATCCACTACATCACTGGTGGGTGGGGACATTGACTTACCTATTGTGTCTATCCCTGCAGGTGACAGTGCCTATGCAGTGCGAGACTTCATCCTGACCCCGTATCTGGATTCAGCCAATGCAAGTGAGAGGAGATACAACAGGGCACACAGATCTACACGCTGCGTCATTGAGCATACGTTTGGAATCCTTAAGAGCCGGTTCCGGTGCCTGCATAAAAGTGGAGGCGCACTGCAATACAGCCCTGAGACCTGCTGTAAAATCGTGGCAAGCTGTGCAATGCTCCATAACATGGCTATGAGGAAAGGCACCACAATTGATGTGACCAATACAGACACATCGGATGACGATTGCCCTGCTCCCCCTGGCAGACCAGCGTCAGGAGTCGGGGCAGCTGCTGGATGCCAGAGACGGACTGAGATCACACAAAACTACTTCTAGGGGAGCAATGATGACATGAGACAAAAAATATTTCTAATGTGTGCTGTGTTTATTCACACTTCACAATCATTAAAAGTGTTGCTGTACCCAGCACATGTTATGCACACAGTGCAGGTACGACACAAGTAACTGTGCTATCTGCATAGTTGGGTTACATCACCCTTTTTTGATTAATTGTCACTGGACAGTTCACCTCCTTCGGTGACGCATTGGTGGTGTTTGGCGTCCAGGCTGAGTGCCCTCCGTGGTGTTCCTGGGTCCTGCACCCTGTCTCGAACTGTGCCGTCTTTCTCCAGGCAATGTAGGAGTGATGCTGCTCCTACTGGAGGTTTCTTCACTCTCGCCAGAGGCCATGAGAGCGCTGTCACCTGAGTTGGACGTCTGCAGCTGCTCCACTGCACTGGTGACCTGTGCTAGCCCTCTGGCTATGTCCTGACAGCAGTGCGCCATTTCCACCTGCATTGTGACGCTTCTGCGTGTCAGAGTGCTGGTGGTGGTGCAGAGGCGGTTCACGGCCTTGGTATATGTGTGCAGGCGTGCATTGGCACGTCGGGCAGCCCTCTCACTGGCGGCTTGGTTGTGCCTCAGAGTGTCACACAGGTCACGGATGGCACCTGCCATGGCCATGATGCCCTCCCCCATGTTTTGCTGATCTTTGTGAATACGGCATAGCTGCCTATTTATTGACTTCAAAGATTTACATTGCAGGCGCTGTACCTGCAGCATGCTGTGTTCCAGCCCAGAAAATACGGTGTCCTCCGCTTCAGTGGCAGTGCTGCTCCTGGGCCTTGACCTGCGTCTTTCCTGTGGTGGAATGCTTGGCCTTGGTGTCTCATGACTGGGCATGTGTGACACACCCTGACTCCCCTCTCTTCTGTCACTGTCCTCCCCTGTGGCCGGTATGTCATCCTCAAATGGAGGCAGTGGGGGCACATGTGTGCGCTTCCTGCGCAGGATTGGGGTGTGCTCCGTATCATCACTGGAGTCCTCAGGATGTGCAGGCTCCTCTCCCTCTGCACTGTCATCACGTGCCCTGGATTGTGCTGTGGATGTAAAGGGGACTACATGAGTTTGTGTCTTTGTCTGCAATTTGCACTCAATAAAGTTTCTACAGTTTGTATCGGCTAACTTCTGACACTGTATCATTCACTTATCCCACATGTTGCATTAGATTTCCTATGTCTCATGGACACACTGTCAGACATATTACTACAAGTTCCATGATGCATTGCTGGGTGTGCTGTAAGACTTGGACTGGAATGACATTTTGTGAGGATATTTAGCGCATTTGGGGAAGTGTGCATGGGATGGGGATCAGTGCAGATTGATTTTGCATGCATCTTACCTTAGCTGCTGGATGCAGGGTCGGAGCTGTCAATGTCAGCCACACCACCGACGCTCTCAGGCAGGAGAGTCGACTCCACAAGCTCCTCGTGGGGTGTTGGCTGTGCTGCTATGGATGGTCCTCCCCCGGTCTGGTTTGCATCCTTTAGTCTGGCTGCCACCCTCTCCTTCGACCACCGCTTGCGCAATTCCTCGATAGTGCGATTAGTCACACCCACAGCATTCACCTTCTGTTGAATGTCCAGCCAGATTTTGCGTTTCCTTGCTTCTGGAACTCGCAGTGCCTTTTTACCAAAAAGGAGCTCATGGCCGCATACCATCTCCTCTATGAGGACCTCCTGCTCCTTGTCAGAAAACTTGTGTTTTTTCTTCCTCTTCCTCTTCTCTGCATCCTTGCCCTCATGTTGCTTGTTGGACTCCATTGCTGTTTGTTCTCTCCTGAGATGCCTCCTCACACTCTCCAAACAGCCTCTGGGTGTGGCTCAGGTAAGTAGAGTAGTACATATGCCCCCAAATCATTAAACATAAATTATTTAAAACATGTTATATTTTTTTACATTTAAAATATATTTTAAAATAAAAGTACCATTTTAAAAACATTAAGGTGCCGATTCCAATCCGTTCAAAAAAATTTGCGTACGACTCGTATCCGTAAATTTTTACGTACGAATCGTACAAGTGCCCTACAACCGACGAAGTACGATTTGTACGTGAAAAATACATATGAATAGCTTCGGGAAAAGGGTACGAGAGGGAGCCGGACTGTTTTACGTACCAATCGTAAGACTGAAGTCCGAGCGCGCAAGTACGATCTGTACCGCCCATCCGAATACACAACTGCATGGAAAAGGCCCCGTACTGAGCGAACGCAGTACCACTCATGTACCCGGGCAAACTTGTGCCCGGATACGAGTCGTACAGCTCTCCCTCCCCCCGCATATGTCAGCACTGTACCCCCGTATGTCAGCACCATACCCCCCCATGTCCGCACTGTACCCCAGCCCTGTACGTGTACGCACCGTACCCCAGCCCCGTACCACAGCCCCATACCTGTACGCACCGTACCCCAGCACCGTACCCCAGCCCCATACCTGTACGCACCATACCCCAGCACCGTACCCCAGCACCGTACCCCAGCCCCGTACCTGTACGCACCGTACCCCAGCACCGTACCCCAGCCCCGTACCTGTACGCACCGTACCCCAGCCCATACCCCAGCCCCGTACCTGTACGCACCGTACCCCAGCACCGTACCCCAGCACCGTACCCCAGCCCTGTACCCCAGCACCGTACCCCAGCCCCGTACCCCAGCCCCGTACATGTACGCACCGTACCCCAGTCCCAAACCCCAACCCCGTACCTGTACGCACCGTACCCCAGCACCGTACCTCAGCCCCGTACCCCAGCACCGTACCCCAGCCCCGTACATGTACGCACCGTACCCCAGCCCCGTACATGTACGCAACGTACCCTAGGCCTGTACCCCAGCCCCATACATGTACGCACCGTACCCCAGGCCCGTACCCCAGCCCCTTACCCCAGCCCCACATGTACGCACCGTACCCCAACACCGTACCCCAGCACCCTCACCCAGCACCCTCACCCAGCATCGCGTATGTACGGACCTTACAACAACATTGCAGATAGAGCACAGTACACCAACATCACGTATGTACGCACCTTACCTACGCGAAAAACACTCGTACTGAACCAGGACACTGTAAAACAGCACAAGGAGGGTCAATTCGACTCACACAACACCACAAAACACGTCTACAGTAGAAAATACATCTCAATGACTGACCTGGCACATCCAAACAGGCAAACAGAGGCCCAAACTCACAACCACCTCTTATAACACACCCACCAAAATTTCAAACTCAGCCACACCCACAAATGGACCAATAAAAAGGGCCCACACACAAACCATGAGCCTTTGCAACAGACCCACTGCTGCCAGACCCCACAGACAAACAACTGCACCCATACACTTTAAATTACACATATTCACACAACCTCCTTCACAAAGACCCCCTCTTCACATTCAGACCCACACTGTCACATTCACACCCACACACCCACAACCATCCAAACCCACACCTCGCACACAAGAATCCAAAGTTCACAAGGTAGGAGCTGGACATCCTTGTCAACGAAGTCATCAGAGTCGAGCCACAGCTGTTTGGAACATTGGTCAGACAGACCAGCATAGCTGAAAAATCACGCATGTGGCAGAGGATCGTCGATAGGGTGAATGCTGTTGCGGCCATCAGAAGGACCAGGCATGAATGCCAAGCCAGGTAGTACGATCTGCGGAGGGCAGTCAAGCGGAAAATGAACGAGGAATACGCCCAGAGCAACATCACTGGAGGTGGGCTGCCCCGCAGAATGGTACATTACCATCCCTGGGAGGATAAGGTGATGGCCCTGCTTCCGCCGGTGGGAGTACACGGAGTCGAAGGAGTCGCAGAGCCTGGTGAGTACACAAACAACTTACGTAACATGGGGGTAATGGCATCCACACCCCAAAAACACCAAATGCATGCAACGACCCCCAAGCCCTCACCGGACACAACCACACTCAAAAACAACGCACATGCCACTAACATGTCCATGCCCCATTCACAAAGCAAGGCCATGCCATGTCCAGGGCTACACGAACCACAAACCCAAGACTGGATGTCCGGCATGCTGGGAGGGTGGGGCTCACAAAACACATTGTGCAACTCAGAAGCAGACACCATTGCCCTCAGCCCATATGGCCCAGGTACATACCCATGCACCATGCCCAATGCACAGGGACTGGCAAAGTACTGACAAGGTAGCTGACACTTGGCCCTGCTGTATGCAGCACAAGGCCTTCCTGTGACCACTGTACACTCAAACACCAACTCCACAAGCTCAGATATCTAGCACAGGAACTCACACTCACTGTCATGCCAGCATGCACCATGAGGGGACAGACACATCACCTGGGAGACCCAATGCCAACTCACACTACACCCAACAGTAGGCCCTGTCACACACACCCCCCTTACACAAGCACACACCCCGGGGCAGGCAACGGATTTACCCACTCTCACAATGGACATGTGACATAACAAGATCAATCCATAGCCAAATAAGTATCCTAGCCAAAAATCTACAGGTCAAACACTCAGGAACACATATCAATCTGTCCCCCGCAACATACCCATCCAGAAGTGGACATTGAGAGGAATGCTAGGCACATCCAACTACCTGGAGGAACTGTGCCAACTTGAATATGTATGAAACATGGACGTCGCATGAAACAGCATTAACATTGTCTCTCTCTCACACACAGGGCAACGTCATGGCTCTCCCCCCAAAAATGGGGGGGTAGAATCACAGTCCCAGGCTCGGCGTGAAGATGATCCCACCGGCAGCGACGACTCTCACCACTCCGTGGATGACCCCAACCAATCTGGACCCTCTGGTGCCGAAGCCCCTGCAGCACCTGCATCAAGTTCATCTGTGTCAACCACCACCCCGATTCCTGCCACATCCCAGGAGACACCCAGGAGCCCTGCTCGCACTGAACAACAGAGCCAGTCTGACCAGGAGGGACAAGGTTCTCCGGGCACCCAGGAGGAGGCAGGCAACTCCGCAAATGCCATCCCTCAGGGGTCCCGTAGACCCGATGTGCCCACAACGGCAGGCCAGGCTCGTGTGGGCAGGGGTGGTGGGAGTGGAGGCAGGCGGAGGCGCGAACCTGACCGGCGTGACACCAGGGGCATCAGCCAGGTAGTGGAGACCCTCAACGAGATGAAGAACCTGCAGGCCGAGCAACATGCCAGACAACAACAACACCAAGGACGGATGGAGGCTGAGCTCCTGGCGGTGCAAACGGACATGAGCCATTCACTCCGTCGGATTGCCGAAAACATGGGCAACCCTCCCTGTGCCCCCAGGCGAAGACCACCACCAGCCTCAGGGAGGGAGGAGGAGGAGGAGGATTCGTCCGACGGAGCGTCCCATGCATCGTCAAGGCCTGCATCTGAGGGTCCCGCGAGGAAGGTGGGTCGTCCACGGAAAAGACCTTGAGAGGCAGCGGACCATCCACATCTCCCAGGTCACCTGGCCTGGCACTTGACCCTCTGGCGCAACTGCAGCACATCATCCAATGACATTCTCTGCCACATGGACTTGCTGGTCACAGTCTGACCAATGATGACCAACACTGTGGTCTGGACTCTGATGACTTCAAATGCAAAGGATCCCATCTCCCCCTGTGAACTTTGGATTCTATGCACACTGTATAGCACCTATTTGTCCACACTAAACACGCCCCCCACCGAGAATAAATCTTAATTTATTTACTTATATGTTGCAGTCATTTAGCATGAGTACACAACCTACGTGTGGGTAAATGTCAACTATGCCTGAGTGTTGAAGTAACTCCAGCCATCCATACCCTGGGATCGGAGTCTGGTACTGGACACACATGGGTCACAATGTATCATCCAATACAGACATGGAGCACAATACTCACCCGTGATGGGTCAAGTGCTGAGGGGGGGCTTGCAATACTGTGTGGACAGACAAATTTGGAAGAGTATCATTAATGCGTAGAGGTCGTGGCTCATGTGGATGTTCACGGGGAGGGAGTACCAGGTATGTTTTGCCAGGTGGGAGAACCATGTCCTGCATGCTGTAGTACGGTGGATGTGAAGAATGGTGACCAGGGCAAGATTGGATGCACGGAGATGGCCCAACGGGGTCTCGGATGACAGATGTACAATGTTGGTTTGGGGTCTTGGGGTCTGGGGTTGTGGACTGCCTCCTGAGTGTGGGTGGCGAGTCTGAATGACATCCTGCAGCAGACAGTGATCCATTGCAGCTGTCTCTGGTGGACGGTGATGTTGCTGGGGCGTCAGATGTTGAAGCTGAGGTGTGCAGATGCACCCTGGATGTGGACAAGTTTCCCAGGAGTTTTGATGTACTTGCCCCTTAGAGGGAAGGGCAGTAGTTGACACGGCTGTTGTCGTGGACCTGGGGGATGGTCTGTATTTCCTTGGAGTGGATCTATCTGTGGATCATGTGCATCATGCAGAGGGTGTTGCAGCCTGAGGTACAGATGCTGGTGTTTAGCATGGCAAATGTGAGCGACAAATCCATGATGCACACGATCTTGTGTGCGTGGCCACGGGGTGCTTGTGAAGGGCTCTTGCGGGTGGGACACAAGCAGTTGACCCAGCTGTAAGTGGACAATCCTCAGATGATTACCTCAGTCCTGTACAAGTCCAGCCTCAGGTGGCTGATGTTCAGCCATTCATCAATGGATCTCATGCATTCTTGAATACTGGAACTGGCAATGTCTGCGTCTTTTGTGAGGGTGAGGATCATCTGGCTGTCAATGGCATACGAGCTGATGATGAGGTGCTGTGCGCATGTGATCGTGGAGAGGGGGGGCCTGGACACATTGAAGATTGACACGCTGACAGATGATACCTGGGCCATGTGCCAGATTACGCCACCATACTACATGCTGAAGGCTTGAATCCCACTCCCATGGCCTTGCTGGGGTACGGAGCCGGTGGGGAGTAGGAGGGACATGACCTGGTTGGTGTGACAGGGCCTGGAAGGCGGTGCAGCTCTGTGTAGGCAGTTGGAGCTGCACACTCATCATGCAAAGGTGTCGTGTGTGCGTTTAGGGTATGCCTGAGAGCAGGCGGTAGATTTTCGGATGGACATTGCTTGGAGGGTGGCTGCAACATCAGACTGTAGTGTGATGTGGGTCATGCAAGGACATGAGGGTTGTGCAATGTGCACGTTGCATGCGCTGACGGTCCAGCCTTTGGCACCGTGTGGCCGCAACAGTGGCACAGACAAGCTGATGACAACCAAATGAATGGGTGGAGGGAGGAAGGGAGGAGCATCTTTGAGGCGTGTGTGTTGCCGAATCCGGCAACTTTGTGGGCCCTTGCTGCAGGGGCCGCATCAGCAGGCGGCATGTCCTGGAAACTATGCCACAAGTTGCACACAAAGACAAGGATGTCAGAAAGGACAACTGCAACAGGCATATGTAAAGGAAGGAGTGTCCTGTTTCCCATGGCACACACAGAGACAATGGATGCACAATCACCAAACATGACTGACAGCGGATCAGGAAACTGAAGGCCGAGCTGCGCACAGGAGACACACCCTCAGCAGGTGTTGAGGGCCCGTTGTGGGGACCAACATGGCCAAATACATACACAACCATGGACTTCATGCACAATAGAGATTCTAATCCATGGGGAACAGCATGCATGTTGCTAATCTACACATAGACTCATATGCACAATCTTTGACAACTATGCCAGAGATGCCGCATGCAAAGTGGCAAGAGACCTGCATTGACAGAGATGAGGCACCTTGGAGGCTAAGGAACACCTTTATTACTCTTTCTCACACCTAGGGAAATGCATCAATATGAACAGACTCACAGATCATTTGGCTGAACATGTGGGACCTACACTGGACACCCCCTTCACACCACAGAATCTGTAAATCCATTGAACTGGCACACAAGTGAAGGGGGTGAGCCAAACACCCCCTGCTGCACACGGAGAGGCTGCAATTCCCCATTGATCCTCTTATGGGGATGTCCCACACTATGTCCACCCGTAGCATCCCGTATGTTTCAGAGGGAAGTTTTACACACATTGATGCCTTCATCAGAATCCACATTCCCATTACAGATAACTTTCACGAAGGGTGACTATCAATTCATGGGAGTCATGCTACATGTCATGTGGCCCATGGTGAGTCGGCATGTATGCATAGTAGCACAACCTGCACAGGAGCAGTGCCCACACATTCCAAGCACCTACCACCTCCAAAATGCCCTGCTGCAATCCTTACCCAAAAAGACTTTTCACCATGTCCGTGCTGGAACGCTGATTCAGCACATGTTGCAATACTCATGAGGAATAGCAGGAGGCCAACGATGACACGAGCAGACAGCATGCGCAACTACCTGGGGATGACAGACACACAAGAAGTCAGCAAAAATATTGCCATCCGCATGCATGGGCATTTACTCTACAGGAATAAGGTTGTCACCATGCTAGTTTATAATTTTGTGTCTCAGTTAAAATGTGTGGAATAACATCATCACTCGAGTGACACATCAGAACACACCTCCAAGTCACTTAGCATACAGTCAGCTGGACACACACATTGCAACACATGCCACACAAGGCTCCAAGCGTGCACACTCAGACACAGGGACTCACCATTATGAGAAGAAGTTGCGTATGAGCTGACTCCGGATGTCCTCCTCCTCCTCCTCACTTGCCTTGTGACCAAGCCCTTCATCCTCCACGGGTGGATGTTCCTGCTCATCCGGATCCAGGATGAGTGGCACTGCCTTCTCCACTGCCATGTTGTGCAGCATGCAGCACACGAGGAAGATTTTGCAGACCTTCACCGGTGCATATGGGAGGGACCCGCCTGTCTTGTGAAGGCACCGGAATCGGCTCTTCAGGAGGCCAAACTTCCTCTCAATCACTCGCCTGGTCTGCCCATGGACGTTGTTGTAACGGTGATCTGCAGCTGTTCTGTGGTTGCGGAGAGGCGTCTTCAGCCATGGCATGTTGGGATAGCCAGAGTCCCCTACATGGACACATCATGTAAAGAAGTGGGTCAGGAGATGCCGTAAGATACAAAGATACCGTTAAACACAGGACAAACAGAGTATACCCACCAACAAGACATGCTCGTTCGTTGTGCAGCCACAGCATCATTTGTGGTACCCTGCTACGCCTCATGATGTAGGCATCGTGTGCTGACCCTGGAAAACGTGCACAGACATGGGAAATCAGCATGTTAGGTAAACACACCACAAGGGCATTAAGAGAGTGATAATGTTTACGGTTGCGATAGGCTACCTCGTGTGCCTGTGGTGGGACCAAAGCCACATGTGTCAGGACTCCCAAGATTACAGATAGGTTTAATTGCGCATCGAAGACTCAAAGATTGTACACCCCGAGCTATGGAAGGTACATGGGTGGAGCTGACTCGGAAATGGCGCCGGAAACGGCCACCAGAACCGAGTAGCTGTTAGCGTTCTAGTGTTTGGCAGAGAACGCGCTGGAATCCTAGGTGAGGCTCGCGCTGCTTAGGAACTGCGCACTTCACAAAGAATTCTAGAGAGTCAGGAGCGCACTTCAGAGCGTGCTAACAAAAGAGTTTTAGTGTTGGTTAGAAGGCTTTTCATAATCAAGACTGAAGGGCATTCGGAAGACTGTAGATACGAGTTAGTAAGCCGAGTTCAATGAAGTCGAGTGATGTTTGAGGAGAACAGCAAGTCTCAGTTTTGTAAAGATTTCGTACCAAGTCGTCAGGGAGAGAAAGCAGCGTCTACAGGAGCATCTGAAGAAAGAAAAAGAAAACTAAGCTAAGTTAACAAGTGCATATTTGTCACGTCAGAGAACTGAAGTAAATTACATATTTGTTTCGTCAGAGAACTGAAGTAAATTACTGATAGCTATAGAGTTATAGAACTTACTGTGAGGAAAGTGGCTTTTCTGTATTTCCGCACTGAGGTCACGAGTTGTAACGGCAAGTCCTGAAAAAACGAAGAGAGAATTGCATTACATGTTAGAACGCTTGAGCAACTACAAATAATTAGAATAAGATAAAACAATACTTACCACAGAAATAAGTCGTCGGACAGTAGCTTAAGAACAGAGAGTAAAATACCACCACGAAAAGAATAAGAAGAGAAAACACTAAATACACAGATGAATAATTACAAATAGGAAAATACCTCAAACTCAGTAAGTAGAATACCAAATTAAAATAAATAATCCCAAGTTAAAAGAGAGCAAAAGTTCTTAACAGATAAATGTAAATATATTGCAGGTGTGCAAAAGGAAAAAGAAACTGCGAACTAAGGCAGATACCAAGGAAGATAAAACATAGAAGAGTGTAAAGAAAAATAGGAAAGTAAGTAAGAAGCACAGGGAGAAAGATTCTCATGAGGCAGATAAACTTTAGGTTTTAGCTGTTTCCTTTTTAATTGCAGACGAAGAATATAGTTAAGGAATTAAAAGGCACACACAGAAAAGAAATAAAAGAAATAGAAGAGAAGCTGAGTTCTGGAATTGGCATGGTAAGGAAATAAGGCAATAGGGGTTAAGAGATAAGAGAGGGTTAAGGACTAAAAGTTTATGATAACAATAACTCTTGTCTACAGGTTACCTCTTCAGCAATAGAAGTCTGCTGGACGGACTCCTGAAGAAAGCCGCAGAACAGTCTCTTCTCTCTTTTGTTATTTTATCCATTTTCCCCCTTCCCCCAAGATAGCCACTCTAGAGACTTGTCACACTAAGCTCTGGATTGCTGTCGGGGTGGATTTGGGAACCAGCATCTCTGTTCCTGCGTAGTAGAGTACAGTAACTAGAGTCTGACAACATGTGTCCCATCAATGGACCCAATTACATGGGGCATCCCTCCCAGGGCATAGAACTCACCCTTGACACCTGTCAACTGCTCACGAGTCGGAAAATAGATGAATTCATCCAGGTGCTCCAACATGGCTTCTAAAACATCATGCAGGACACGGCTGAACATAGTCTGGGACATGCCACCAACATCAGCTATGGTGAATTGAAACGTACCGGTGGCAAAAAAATGTAGGGCTGCCATCACCTTCATCTTGGGGGTCAGCGCAGTAGGATACCTGTGTCGCGGTTGGAGGTGTGGTGCCAGCTTTGCGGTCAAGTTCTCCATCAACTGTTGCGTAAATCGGTAACGTCTTATGCAGTCACGTTCCCTCATGGCACCCAAGTCTGGCATTGGTCGGGGGAGAGGCGGTGCCCTGCAGAAAATTGAAATGAATAACGATGAGTGAGTACATAGCAACATCAATGTCAATGTACTGAGCACATGCTCAACTGCTACTACACATCTGCTAAATACAGAGTCTGGTCTGTGCAATACATCCAGGACACGTATGCCAGCCAGGTGATACTCCTACGAAAAGCCAGCTACGCCCATTGATTGTCAAGTCTACATGACAAGCCCTCAAACTAGCTGTGGGCTAGTGTAAGTGAACAGCCAGAGACATCACAGGAGTGACATACATCCACATATCTGCATTTGAAGGATGTCATCTCATACAGACAGCAGGCGGCAAGCTAGACGCACAGGTCACATGTCATTAAGAATTTACAGATCACACACATTGCGATTAAGGGGTACACGTGAAAAACGAAAACACAGACATGGAGACAACGCAGATATGTCCTCATGTCAAAAAAGCATGTTCGAAGCATCCAGACACACGTAGCGTGTGAATCCACATGTGGCATGGTGTGCGTATATGTGTGCCATGCACATCTACACACAGACACATGTTGGATGCAGCAACAGCAGATGCAGTTGACGGAACACCAACAGCAAGCTCATGGGAACACATGACACACACATGATATAGTCACATCGGTGCACGCTGGTAGTTAGATGTCAGGTGTTAGTGTCCCTGTCCCTGGCATCAGGGGACAGATGCGGGTGTTGGTGCCTGTGCCAAACCAGTGATGCAGTGCTTGACACGTTTGTACTACATGCACACATGTGCAAAGTGTGAAGGGGAAGTGTGCCACATAGTGCCCCATCACACATGACAGGTGTACACAGGTCATCACACATCTATTGTGCTAAAACATGAGGAGACATGTGCCATATCACTGCCTGACACACCTAGGCCCTGCACATGATGGACTGCAATGACAATGACTTGATGTACAGCCTTGTGCGAGTCTGAGACCTCCATTCCTTTCGTGTGCGCCTCCTATCACCAGTGAAAGCTGTGAAATGCACCGTACACACGCTCTGAGGGCGTGTGTACGGTCCGTATCACTCTATTTGTGTTGCCGTCGGAGTACGCGTGTGTGTACGGACCATACACATGTACGTGTACTACCTTAGTACACGTACGTGTACTATGGTAGTACACGTACGTACGTGTACACACTGGTCGTACACGTACGTGTACTACGGTCGTACACGTACGTGTACACACTGGTCGTACACGTACGTGTACTACCGTAGTACACGTACGTGTACACACTGGTCGTACACGTACGAGTACTACCGTAGTACACGTACCGTAGTACACGTACGTGTACACACTGGTCGCACACGTACGAGTACTACCGTAGTACACGTACGTGTACACACTGGTCGTACACGTACGTGTACACACCGGTAGTACACGTACGTGTACGTACGTGTACACACCGGTAGTACACGTACGTGTACTACCGTAGTACACGTACGTGTACACACTGGTCGTACACGTACGTGTACACACTGGTAGTACACGTACGTGTACTACCAGTGCGTACACGTATGTGTCAAACGCACTGTGCAAATGGTGCCGTAGGGGTACGTGTGAAACGCACCGTACCTGTGTGTGGATTTCAAAATTACATAGGGGACACATGAGGGACAAGTATTAGGGCCTAAATGCATACTGGTTGTCATGGATACCGAGTTTCCAGTTCAAATTTTTCCATCAGGTGGGCTGGAAAAGTCAGTTGGCCACAAAATACAATGTTTCAAAGTGGTTGTTGACTTGACATGATGCTCAAAATTTGAACCATGCAAAGGCACTCACTGGTGTATGTTTAAAGGGATTGGAGGAAAAGTAGGATGCAAATGAGTCTGACCAATCACTCTGTACTCCTGTAAATGAAACAGCCCAGCAAGGCAGATATAAGTCAGCCAGAACCCATGAGAGGGCACTTGCCTGCACAACCTTTCAGTCGACACCACTGCTGCTGTCTGTGCTTCCTCTGACACCATGTCAAGGTCTGTGGAGAGGGCCCAGCCTTTCACCCAAGAGGAGAACGAGGCATTGCTAGATGTCATCCTCCCTCAGTACCCCAGCCTGTATGGGAGACCAGGGGAGCAGGTGAGTGCTGACTCCACTACCTTTGACTTTGCACCTTTTTTGTGACTGTCACTTCTGGCATTGTGTCCAGGTGTGACAGACATGCAATGTTGTTTAGAGTGGGTCCCAGGGGTGGGAATGGCTTATGTCTCTCATGCAGAGCATGATGTAGTTCATGTGTGCACTCCTCACTTGCACTGTGCTTACTGTGACATTCACTGCATAGTGCATTGCACATTCAGCATGGCCAATCCTTTGGGCCATTTTTGTTCTATAGTCCTGAGGTGATTCGGTGGTCCCCCCAGTGTGATAGGTGACTGTACCCACAGATGTGTGTGAGTTGAGTGGAGCTGTGGTGAGAGTGGTGAGAGTGTCCAAATGATGTGTACGCCCCCTGGACATTGATGTGTGTGAATGTTCCTTGTCATGTGGGTGAGTGTCTATGTGGAGTGTTGCACCCCAGCTCCATGGAGGAGGCAACAGCTCTACCCATCTGATGTGAGAAGTAAGCCGTGCTGTGTGTCTAACTTGCTGAGCTAGCCCCACACCTGTGACACCCCACAGGCAAGTGGCACATGTGCAGAGTGAGGTTTGTATCCGCTGTTGCCAATGGCAGGTGATTGATCTGTGCCTGTGTGTGTCTGTGTACTCTGCTGAGGTTGCGTCAGTGGCCTGGGGCATGTGACTGCTTTGAGGTGCTGTCCATCAGCCTGGTGTTGCTTGTGATGCACAGTGTGTGCCATGATCAGGGAGTGTGTCGCACCCCTCATGCCACCTGTGTACTTTCAATGCCATGTAGTGCATTGGGGCTTCCACAGAGGCTAATGTCCCTATGACAAAGGTGCTATTCGTTGGCAGCATCCTATGCCCTGTTCAACATATCAAAGATGTTCAAATGTGTGTCTCTGTGACATTGAGCAGGTGTAGTGATGTTGTCTCACTTTGTCATCCTCACAGGTAACTGCCTACGAGAAGGGGAAGATATGGAAGCGGGCCGTCAGGGCCGTGATATCGGTGGAGGGTTGCAGCCGGCGCCTAGCCCAAGTGAGGAAACGCTGGCAGGACATCCGGTGCTGGACCCGGAGGATCGCCCAGGTCCTGCTGAAGGACTCGCCGGCACGGCACGTCATGTCTGAGGCCACAACATCGAGGGGTGGGTGCAGAGGATTCCCAGCAGTGGACAGAGACATGGGGTGGGTGCCTATCACTCCCAGCAGTGGACAGAGACATTTGAGGGGTGGGTGCAGAGGACTCCCAGCAGTGGACAGAGACATGGGGGTGGGTGCCTATCACTCCCAGCAGTGGACAGAGACATGGGGGTGGGCGCCTATCACTCCCAGCAGTGGACAGAGACATGGGGGTGGGTGCCTATCACTCCCAGCAGTGGACAGAGACATGTGAGGGGTGGGTACAGAGGACTCCCAGCAGTGGACAGAGACATGGGGGTGGGTGCCTATCACTCCCAGCAGTGGACAGAGACATGGGGGTGGGTGCCTATCACTCCCAGCAGTGGACAGAGACATGTGAGGGGTGGGTGCAGAGGACTCCCAGCAGTGGACTGAGACATGGGGGTGGGTGCCTATCACTCCCAGCAGTGGACAGAGACATGTGAGGGGTGGGTGCAGAGGACTCCCAGCAGTGGACAGGGACATGGGGGTGGGTGCCTATCACCCCCAGCAGTGGACAGATACATGGGGGTGGGTGCCTATCACTCCCAGCAGTGGACAGAGACATGTGAGGGGTGGGTACAGAGGACTCCCAGCAGTGCACAGGGGCATGGGGGTGGGTGCCTATCACTCCCAGCAGTGGACAGAGACATGTGAGGGGTGGGTGCAGAGGACTCCCAGCAGTGGACAGAGACATGGGGGTGGGTGCCTATCACTCCCAGCAGTGGACAGAGACATGGGGGTGGGTGCCTATCACTCCCAGCAGTGGACAGAAACATGGGGGTGGATGCCTATCACTCCCAGAAGTGGACAGAGACATGTGAGGGGTGGGTGCAGAGGACTCCCAGCAGTGGACAGGGACATGGGGGTGGGTGCCTATCACTCCCAGCAGTGGACAGAGACATGTGAGGGGTGGGTGCAGAGGACTCCCAGCAGTGGACAGAGACATGGGGGTGGGTGCCTATCACTCCCAGCAGTGGACAGAGACATGTGAGGGGTGGGTGCAGAGGACTCCCAGCAGTGGACAGAGACATGGGGGTGTGTACATCATTATCAGATGACCACAACTCCATGGGTGTATGTACGCATCCCTAATTTTCGACTATGTTGATAGTGCCATAACAACACATCACTGACAGCAGTGTCCCACTCCCATGAGGATGGATGTCTTTCCCCCACTGCATGACACACCACATGTGGGTGTGAGGACAAATCACACATGCATACCCACCCCTGGTGGATGCAGCACAATACACACACAGAGATCATGCCACAAGACTGTATAGTCATGTCAATGCCTACTAAACTGGGAGAGCCAAAGGGAACACACACTGTCACGCACATCCCAGGACTGATAGGAATGTACAGGTGCTGGGACAGTTACCAAGATGTTGTCTCTCATGGAAGGAATAGGGTGGAGTTCCCACAGATACAATGCCCACAATTGTGAGTCAGGTGCCCAAATAGCCTGCAGAACAAGTACCATATGTGTGCTAGGCTGGGATTACACACATGCATTGTGCGGAAAAGGGACAATTTCTCCATGAAGGCACGGCAACATACTCAATACACAAGTACAGTGATTAGCAAGGATGGCACAGAGGATGCAGCCGGAGACATTGCTGAGCAGGCATGGCCATAGTTGAAGGAAATGTAGACACAGGTCAGCACAACAATTGTGCAACTCCCTGCAGGGAAGATGTCAGGTGCCACAGAGGAAGGAACACTCCTTGGGACAATGTCTCCAAAACAAATAGCATACACGAGCAAAGAATCTTAGCAGAGACCTTGTGATGGCACGCAGATACCATGGTCCACACCATGATCATCAGACTACATTTCCCAGAAACCTAACACATTACCACAACCCCAACTCCTGGAGCATCAGCACCAACATCAATACCTGAAATGCAATAGTGTTCAAAGGAAAAAGAAAATGCTTTATTCAGCATTAAATGAAAAATTATCAAAGGACACTATTTACAAAGGCCAATGGCCAGTCCAGATCAGAACTCCTTGGGGGGGACACATGGCTACGCGTCTCCCCGAGCTTGCCTGCACATTAGAACCCTCAGGTTCGTCGACTGGGGGGACGGGGGCATCATGTGGGGAAGGACCAGGCACCGCAGGGACAGGAGGGGGAAGGGCAGGTGTGGTGGGTGCAGGGCTGGACGACTCCACCACAGGGGGTGGGGCAGCGCCAAAGGTGGAGGTTAGCACGGCACTGCACACCTCTGCCAGGTCGTCCAGAGTATCCCCTGCATCCGAAGAAGCCACAGGCACTAAGGAGGGGGGGTCAGAGTGATGGGGTGCAGCGCTACTGGGGGAGGGGGTGGACAGGGGGGGACTCAACTTCCCTACCCGTGGAGTGCCTTGCCCGTTTGCGGGCTGGTGACCCAGTGGGGCTGAGGCCCCGCACAGCCAAGTAGCTCTCCTTCTCAGATTGTGTGGCAGGGGAGCCGAGGGGAGTGCCATTGGAGGGACTGGGTAGTGAGGCATGCGGACTCGGACTGTGGCTGCGTGTATGCCTGTGTGCCCCAGACCCAGTGGGTGTGCCTTCATCCCCCTGAGTGTGCGTGCCAGGAGGTGTGCGCCTGCCCTTATGTGTTGGTGTGCTGCCTGTGTCTGGTGGGGTGCGTGCTTGGGAATGCCTGGGTGTGCTAGGGACAGGCATGGGAGTGGGAAGTGTGCATGGTGCAGGGGTAGGGGGGGAAGAAGCGCTGCAGGAGACTCACTGCTGCCGTCAGTGAAGAGTTCATGGACCTCAGCAACATCCGTTGGTCAGACATCGCTGATGACATGCCCTCCATGTACGACACCATCTGTGTCAGCAGTCTGGTGTGGCCATGGAGGACATTCAGCATCGATGTCTGGCCAACCTGCAACTGCCGCTGAATGTCCACAGACTCTGCACTGAGGGCAGCAGGGGGGACAGGGGCAGGGGGTGCGGTGCTTGGCACAAAGGAGACATGGTGGTGCCCTGCACGGACAGAAGGGACCGGAGCAACTGGGAGGGCGGTGATGGGAATGGAGGGGGCGGTGACAGATGTAGTGCTGCTGCCAGGTGTTGTAGCAGCCTCCGCCCCCTCGAGGAGTTCTGCCTCGGACCCGTCAGCGTCGTAGTCGGTGTTGCCACTAGACAGGTCCTCCGCCTGACTCCCCTCGCCCTCCGTGCCACTTGCTCCCGCAGACTCGCTAGCAGTGGTGGCACCGGTGCTGGATCCCTCCTCCAGGTCCGTGCAGGTGTCTCCCTCGGTGTCCTCCGATGATGCTGTGGGCAAGGTGAAGATACAGAAAATAATCAGTCACCTGTATGTATGTATGTATGTATGTATGTATGTATGTATGTATAGGTATTTATATAGCGCCAATCACCACTACGGGTATCTCAGCGCTGTACTCATACCGCTGAAGGAACCCTTCCTGGCTTTCCATGTGAGGTGTCCACTCCTGGGCACCCCCATGGTAAGGCTAGGCATCCCAGCGCTGTTGGGGCCGTTGTGGAGATTAAGCAAGCTATTGCCCAGAGTTGCAGCATGGGACCCATGATTAGAATAGGCACTGAGGCGAGAATATCCGGTCCGCGGAATTTATAGCCCGAGACCCTGCCGTGACGGGAATCGAACCCTGGTCCCAGACCAGTGCTCTGCATCGAGGTGTGCCACTCTAACCATTGAGCCACACTTCTCCACCATTGAGCCACACTTCTCCACTCTGTATACATCTGACACATGAGTCCAAACAAAATATGTCACAGTGCATATCAGGAAATATATCATGAGTAACAGCTAGAATACTCCGCACATATGTAAGCCCTGCACTCCCCAGTTGGTTGACCCACCATGCTACTTGGAAACAAGGAAAATTAGGACACAACAGCAAATAACTTGATATCGAATTATACTGAGAAGCTAGTGTCTGGGAACAGTTGAGCACAGCAAGACTGTGAAGGCATGCCACCTCTTGTTCACTGTGAACGAAACAGTATTGGTGCACCCCAGGCCATATAACAGACCTCAATGCTGAAAGTGTCCCCACACTCAGAGACCTGTGAGTACTTTGGAAACCCAAACGAAATACATTGTGATCCCTTGGGAATCACACACTTTACACAATCTCCATGTTTAGAATGTGTGAATGTGCCACTTTGTGAACAGAACACACATGTGCCTGTATAACAGAAGTCACACAAGGAGGTGCACACAAAACTACATTCACACAGTCATTGTATGAGCTGCCAGCCTAATTCAAATAAGCCACTGTTAAGAAGAAATGGGGTATCAGTAAGTACATATACATGGCACCATGGTGGTCTGGATGACTTGACACTCGTAAGTTGGTATCAGCAACAACCAAGGACTTACCCAAATGCAACCACGCTGTGGGAACATGTATATGTATAATCTGAAAACAAGTGTCATTCGAACTGTGCCTTTCTTTAAAATGTGCCAGCGTATCCCCGGAAAGTGTAAAGGTACTTTCTTGTGCACTTCCTTGGGAGACATCTGTCATGCAGGCACATTATTGTCCTAGACAACAAAACATCAAAGTCAAGCATATAAAAAATTGAGACATGTTGACAAGTGTAGTGAGTGCCAAGGTACAAGACTTCTTGACTAACAACTTGAATCATGCTACCTGTCACATGGCCATCCGTACCATGATGACACAGTTGGCAACACATCTGACTCACTGCCTGTCATGTGGAGTGGCACACATGTCCAAACACAGGACAATGCATTAGCTAATGGGCATGCAATTGTGTCGGAATAAGGAGCACCTGCACTGAGGAGACACCCTCATGGGAACCAAGAATGTCCACACAGGTGTCAGCACACACAGACCAAACTACGTAGCATCTGGACCACACACTGGTGCCAAAAATGGATGAGCAGGAACCATGTATTTTAACTTTTGACACATGCTGCAAAGCACAAACATTAAACCCTGCACAATATGACTGGGTCACTGCGTGTTGAGTGTCTGTCCAGACAATTATCACGCACAGGTCAGACCTGGCAAGGAGACATAAGGTTTGGACATGTAGGCCTTGCCCGCACAAACCCCCCATACCTGAGACAATGTAATTGAGACAGATCAAGAAGTTACACCTCTTAATCTGGGTTTACTAAAATGTGCATCAAGAATTCCTAAATGTACTCCACATCACCTCGTGAGGCTGCCAACACATATTTGTGACAAACAACCATCAACAGATAGTTGTACATAGACACACAGGCACTGCCCAGTGTGAGGATGCACAAGCCAAATGGGGTCACCCTGTACAGTGGACACATGTAGCACACTTTACATAAATACAAATGAGGCCAGGGAACAATGCCACAGAGGCCAACCTATGCTGAACACACAGAGAATGGGCACAGTGTTGGATGACACACATGATTCCGAGGCAAGGGTGTCTCAGGGGACTGTAGTGGGCACACTGCTCCATGGTCCTGGAATGATCTGACTGTAACATGAGCAACCGTCCCGGCACTATGCATATCTCCCACTCATGCACGTCATGTCTGAGGCCACAACATCGGTCATGCATGCTGCAAGGCTGTTCATTTGAATCCTCACACTCCTATGTTGACACTCAGCATCAGTGCCAACAAATATGGACCCCCAAATGACTGAACAGGACAGGACACAGGCAAGGTACCAACACATGTCACAGACCACCCCCACACATGATGCAGAAAGCAGTGTGCACTTGGATTAACTGTCAGCCTAGATGACCATGTGCAATAGTGATTACACACAGACCAGGGAACACATCTCAAGGAGGGGAAGGGAGGAGGAACAGCACTGGTTGACTTGGGGGAACAGGATATGCACTGCACATATACCCCTGGCAGTGTATCCAGGCGACTGAGCACTTCCAAAAGCTGGTGACACACAACAAACACACATGTACCTACCCCCTCCTTGCTGCTGTCCCTCCTGTAACCGCCTATCCGTGTCAGGGAAGACCACCTCCAGGACACGCTTCATCTGGTGGGTCAGGCGTCGGCGCCCGCCGTGCTGGGAGTGATAGGCACCCACCCCCATTTCTATGTCCACTGCTGGGAATCCTCTGCACCCACCCCTCACATGTCTCTGTCCACTGCTGGGAGTGATAGGCACCCACCCCCATGTCCCTGTCCACTGCTGGGAGTCCTCTGCACCCACCCCTCACATGTCTCTGTCCACTGCTGGGAGTGATAGGCACCCACCCCCATGTCCCTGTCCACTGCTGGGAGTCCTCTGCACCCACCCCTCACATGTCTCTGTCCACTGCTGGGAGTGATAGGCACCCACCCCCATGTTTCTGTCCACTGCTGGGAGTGATAGGCACCCACCCCCATGTCTCTGTCCACTGCTGGGAGTCCTCTGCACCAACCACTCGCATGTCTCTGTCCACTGCTGGGAGTGATAGGCACCCACCCCCATGTCTGTCCACTGCTGGGAGTGATAGGCACCCACCCCATGTCTCTGTCCACTGCTGGGAGTGATAGGCACCCACCCCCATGTCTCTGTCCACTGCTGGGAGTCCTCTGCACCCACCCCTCACATGTCTCTGTCCACTGCTGGGAGTGATAGGCACCCACCCCCATGTCTATGTTCACTGCTGGGAGTGATAGGCACCCACCCCCATGTCTCTGTCCACTGCTGGATGTGATAGGCACCCACCCCCATGCCTCTGTCCACTGCTGGGAGTCCTCTGCACATACCCCTCACATGTCTCTGTCCACTGCTGGGAGTGATAGGCACCCACCCCCATGTCTCTGCCTTGAGGCAGTCGCCCAATGGATGAGCAGCTCCCACCTCAAACTAAACGGGGAGAAGACTGAACTTATGTTCCTAGGGAAAACCCCCTCGCCCTTCTCCTCGTTGGCTTGGCCATCCTGTCTTGGACCCATGCCCATGCCAAAACAACAGATCAAAAGTCTCGGCATGTGGCTTGACAGCTCTCTTAGTTTTACTCAACATACTACTAAGCTCTCGGCCACATGTTTTGGCTTACTACGTACGCTCAGAAAAATCCTCCCCTTGCTCCCCTCCCAGGCTAGAAGAATCATGGTCCAAGCCATGATTCTGTCTCGCCTGGATTACGGGAACTCACTCTACCTGGGCGCCCCTCAGTCAACTTTAAATAGGCTCCAGGTTATCCAAAACTGTGCAGCACGTCACCTACTACAGATTCCCCGCAGACAGTCAGCCAAGCCTGCTTTAAAAAATTTACATTGGCTACCCATTCGAGCCAGGATCCAGTTTAAAGCTATGTGTTTGACTCACAAAGCATTCTGGAAATACGGGCCCGCCATTACTCAATCTCTAGTTGCTCCCTACCGACCTTCCAGAACTCTTCGTTCTAGCGCCGCCTTTCTTGCCACACCTCTGAAAGTCCGTAGATCCAGATGGGGTGGCCGTACCTTTACTCTGAACGCCTCTAACCTCTGGAACACTCTCCCACACACCCTCCGTAGTGAACCTAACATATTGGTCTTTCGTAAACATCTCAAAACCCACCTGTTCCTCTCAGCTTTTCAGTGATACTCTCTCTTTCAGTGTTCTCCGTTGTCTGCAAGCGCTAGGAGGCCTACGGGTAGCTACGCGCTATATAAATATAACTTCAATTCAATTCCATTCTCTGTCCACTGCTGGGAGTCCTCTGCACCCACCCCTCACATGTCTCTGTCCACGGCTGGGAATCCTATGCAGCCACCCACCCACCCACCCACCCGCCCCCTTGGTGCAGTACACTGCTGTCCTGGTCATACACCCCCCCTAATATACTGATAATATGCTGCACCAGGCCGTAAGCCAACATTCGTGGTGTGTGTACGCCTTGTATCCATAATGTACTGGTGCCGTAGGGGTACGGGTGATACGGACCGTACCCCCGCATTCATAGGGTGTGTACGGTCCGTACCACGCATACCCCTACATCAACACTACAATGGTGGTACGGACCGTACCCACGGTCTGAGGGCGCGGGTATGGTCCGTACCACCATTGTAGTGTTGACTATGGGGTACGCCTGGTACGGACCGTACCCACACCCTCAGACCGTGGGTACGGTCCGTACCACGCGTACCCCTACATCACCACTACAATGGTGCTATGGACCGTACCCACGCGGGAAAACCAGCGTCCTTTTGAGCGCCTCCGGGCGCGTGGCTAGCGTCACGGGTCGCTAGGGCCGCTGGGAGCTGTAGTTGACTCCGGCCGCGAGAAGGTAATGCAGCGATGGCGGCGTTTTCGGCCCTGAAGTGGGACAGCAGGGTTGCAAGAGAAGGTAGGGAGAGCACCAGCAATAACCCCCGACCAGGTAGCAGGTCTCCCGTTATCGGCAGGGCTCCGTGTTCAAAGCTTCCCCTGTGTCAGTCAATTCATCCACCTTGTCGTCAACGTGCATCCACTATGTCCAGTTAGGAGAGTGTGCTGTAATCAGTCCTTCATACATGAAAACGCTATGGGGACCAGTCCTCATAGCACGCTAGTCCTCACCGTGGTATGTCTTGTTTTGTCAGTGTTTACCAACACTGGGAGGAGCTACCAGTGTATGTGAAAAAATTAAAATACACACCCTAAAAATAATTACATTTTGAAATGTACTGATTTATGCAAAGAAGAGGAATTCAAAAATGTCCCCCGGTGCAGGTTTGTGTTTCTGGGTATGTTTGGAATGTGTAATGTGGAAGGTTAATGAAAGCCCTCGAGGGAGTGAAACGCTGGAGAAGGATATCAACAAGCAGCATCTCAGTCTGGCAAAATGAGAAACGTGCCTTGGAATTGCTACCATGGACTCCGAGTCTCATGACAACGAACAGATGCCCCTCTGACCCGCATATGAATGGGACAGGGAGCCTACCAGCAGCACAGCATGAGATTGGAAGCTCTGTGTAAACATAGATCTGAGTGACGCTGCAGGAATGCGCCAAAGGAGACGCTCAACCTCCAACACGATATCCACACCCCAATTCTTTTAATACTCGATTTTTAATAAAATATTGTCCAAGACATCAGATGCGTGCCATGTTTCCCACAATGTACACCAAGACAAAACATAACAGCATTTAGATGAGAAGCAACACAAACAGTAGCCAGTCCACATGTTGAAAGAGTGCACATTATGTCTCCCTGCTACAATTAGGTAAATAAAAAACAAGACAATTGTTGCATCTGGCCAAGAAATAGCGCAGAGAATAAAAGCAGAAAAATAACTGCAGAGGTGAACCCTGGTGATTCCAGAGATACGTAGTTAATTATACTCCGTTATAGCTATCAACCAAAAAGGAAGCACCACGGAGGTGAATTTAGTCTACAAATTCCATCTTTACAGGCCTGTCCCAGGCAGCAGTGACCGCATGTGGCCACCTCTGAATTCATGCAGCTGGTGGATGCACACCAGATGGAGCACATTTATGGAATGCTCCTGCTGACAGGCAAGAGAAACTACACCCACCCTCCCCTCAAGCAAACGCACACAAGAAGAATAAAATGAAGCGGTAGCAGACAACATTTATTTTATGTGAAAGTGTGACAGTAAATCTTATTTTATTAAAATTTGAAAAAAAAGTAACCACTGTATTTTGTATTCTAATTTATATAGTGCTGGGTCTTGGTGATAGGCGCTCATTAATAGATTTGCAATAGTAAATGTAACAATAAATAGAATACTAATAAGCTTCTTACCCCGCTACAGGTACCAATCACCTGAGCAACTTTAGGCACCTTGATTATACCGCCTCTATCCAGACCCACAGCTTATGAAGCCAAGTGGATATCCAGTTCCACCTGCCCTCCCTGACTGCGGCTTGGGCTCCAGCATCTATCCTGACTTTAAGCCCTACCTTGAACACTTCTAACTTAATTCCCCCACCTAGACCGCGCATTGGGCACCAGCATCTCACGTAATTGACAGGATCACCTCCGATCTAGGTCCCTCTCTGAGGTACTCCAGAAATGAATTCCACTGACTCTCTGCATTGACTGATCCCACTGTCACTATGCCCTGTCCTAATGTGACCAATTCAGACCTGAAGATGATCTCAATGTCATGAGATCGAAATGTCGTTGACCCCCTACAACAGGAACTCCTTACATTTTGTTAATTTGTGTGGAGTTCCATCTCTTGTTGTCAATGCGATGTCAAGATTTTAATTCACCCTCACTATGTCACTTCACACTTTCTTCACCGATATGTGAGCACCTGAATATTATTTAAGTATTTTCAATTGTGTTATGGTAATAAACACCCTACCTTACAAGATAGTTTTGCCCCTGTACATTATTAGATACTCCCGACATGATTGTCTTTGTAAAATAGTTTTCTGCAAGTGTCTCCCTTAGGGAGCATTAACTACATACCTGGACCCCTAGGGACACCCCTGAACCATTGTTTTCTCTAAACATATTTTCTTTCCCAGACTTCAAAGTTAGAGGATTTCCTGTTTTCCTTGCAGGTCCCCAAATCTCCTCCCCCTTCACTGCTTGTGCCCTGCCGGTGTTTGTCCTTTCTAACTATTTAGCCATGCCCTGCCGATCTCCTCTCTTGAGGCTCTGGTCCTTTGAGTTACAGCGTCTACGGGTCTCGAGCTTTCACTTCTGAGCTTTCACTTTTCCTCGATTTAGGACTTGTGCCCTGGTCGCTTGTTTAGCTTTACAAATGCAGCTCTCCCTGCTAAGGCAAGGCTTGCTTGTCACTGTAAATGTAGATTAACAAGACACTTAGCTGTGCAGGGACGCATGATTTCCCTTTCTGACAGGGTGTGTGATCTTTGTGTTTGTCACAAGGGGTAACCTTTCACGAAAAAAGAGGCAGTTTTGAAGTAAATCATGCAAGGCACCAAGCACCGGGAGCCCTGCTACTTCGGAGCTTGACAGGATTTGAACATTCCCTGTCACGCAGCCTGAGGTTTTCAGACAAGTATGTTACATTTTATGGACTCTTCCTTTGAGATGTAATAAATCGCTCCTTTCCCTTCCGTTGATTGTTGAAAAACTTGCATTTGTTATGGGAACATAATAACTCATTATAACCCATTTTCTCCTTTCAACATCGTTGATATTTACGTTTTCGTGGGAGCCTAAGTAGGTCATTTAAAAAACAAAAAATGCTGCTAATATTGCCTGGTACAGAAGGAGTGTAGCGTTGGAAATGTGGATTTTTCCAGTTTTTCAGACTTTTTTTTTAAATTCAAGCCAACATGAAAAATTTATCTCGTGGGATTTTATGAGCAGGGACATGTGCTTTAGATATGAAGTGCCACCTCGTGGAGAATTATTGCATATCTTTTTTTATGTTCAAAAGGTTTTTTTCAGTTTTTGTATTAAGCAAAACATAAAGACAATACAGAAAAATATTATTGAGCGAAAATACCTAATCACAATATAGAGATACAAAAGCAGCAAATGGATTGCAGTAGGTAACAACAATACAATTACTCAATAAAAAATGAAAAAGGGAAGGGAAAGGAAACAATTAGAAACATATTGCATTAACTAGCAAATATAGAGCTACTATAGCGAAAAGATTTGTCTATTATAATTGCAATAAAACTAGATATAAATATATAATTAAGAAGATAAATATATAGCAACAGGTTTCCAAAAAGAATGATAAGAGTTTGAACTATGACCAATACCGGTTTAAGATAAGTGAGCTCCTCTTCTTGTAAAAATCACCCATGACCACCAAACATGTACTGATAATAACTAAACATCTTTCCAGCAGAATGTAATGGATTTTAAAGCAGCTGATATTAGAAAAAAATAGTTTACCTTCTAAGTCATTCAATTTGTGTGTCAAAACAGCAGATTAGCATATTACCATTTTAAATGAAACATCATCATGAATAGTTAATATCTTTTTTGTAATATCCTAAACATCTGTCCAAAATTTAGCAACTACAGGACAATCAAAAAGCATGTTTTAATGAACCCGGATGTAATTTACAGTGCCAACAAGTTGTAGATTGGAGAAGTTTAGTTTGAAATAAACGTAATGGAGTCCATAAACAGTTAAATAAAATATAAGAATTAGTTTGATAAAGTGAGACAGGTAACCAACCAGAAATATTACTAAGCCAAATATCTTTCCATATATCAGCAGATAAGGAGAGCGAAAGTTCATTATTTCAAAATACCGAAATCATATCATATAGAGAATTAGATATTATATAAAATAGAAACACCATGAGACGATGTGGAAACAGTTTGACTATAAATTGATAAGTCAGCTTTAACATTAGAAGGAATAACACGGGGAAATGAATCTAGAATTGAATTACATTAAAAATTCATATATGGTAATATCAGACTGAGGTAAACTACATTTTGTTTGCAGAGCATCAAATAATATGAATGCATTGTTGTAATAGACATCTTTAAGATAAGAAATACCAGCATTAATCCATGAAGACCAAAAACTTACATTTCTATTTAATTTAATGACTGTGCTATACCATAATGACATGTCTGCTGTAGTAAACATGGGAGATTGAAAAATTGAGTCTAAATCATTAACAATCAATTTAGTGGATTTTAGAATAAAAGATTTATGAAAAAATTGTGATTTATTAGACATGGTTAACAAAGTGGGTAGTGGAAATGGAGTTACTATTGACTTCTCGAAAAGAAGCCACTTAGGTGGATTATTTAAAGGTGAATGGTTAAACCATATGGAACTTTGTTTCAAAATGAAAGCTTTGTGATAATGAAAAAAGTCAGGTAAACCAAAACCTGCATTACATTTGGGTATTTTCAATTTTATATAACTAATACAAGGTGATTTTTTATTCCAAAGAAATTTGAAGAGAAGTTTATCAACATCTTTGTAAAATTTGAATGAAAATTGAGTAGGAATCATAGCTAGAGTGTAGAAAATTTTGGGTGCAATAGTCATTTTAATAGAATCCATTCTTCCCCACCATGAAAGGTGAAGATAAGACCATTTGGATGTTTTATCTTTAATATAATTTAAGATAACGACACAGTTCAATGTTATTGTACACTTTATGGATGACGAGAACAGAATACCAAGATACCTCAATTTATCTTTTTGCCAAATAATTTCATTCATAGGTAACATATCATGAGTACAATATATATTTAAAGGAAAAAAATCAGTTTTATTAGTATTCAATTTGTAGCCAGATACAGCAGAATATTTCGAAATAATCTCTAATAGGGGAGGGAATGAGGATAAAGGATCACTAATAAATAAAAGTACATCATCAGCATATGCTACGGTTTTAATAATGACGTCTTTAATATTGATTCCCTTAATATTATCACAATTTCTTATAGAAGTAAGTAAAAGTTCAATACCTAAAAGGAACAAAAGAGGGGAAAGGGGGCAACCTTGTCTTGTACCTCTAAAAAGAAAAAATTGGTTTGATATTTGGCCATTGATAAATAAACGAGCAGTAGGAGCAGAATACAGAGCAGAAATCATGCGAATACATGTGTCACCAAACTAAAATGATAATAATGTATGGAATAAGAATTGCCAGTGAATGTTTTCAAAAGCTTTCTCAGTATCGAATGTGAGAATTCCCGATGGTAGAGATATATTGAAAGCTTGTTCAATGACATGTAACAGAGTTCTTGTATTATTAGCAGAATATCTATTCTTCATAAAACCAGATTGGTCTGGATGAATAATAGAATCTAACACAGGGGATAATCTAGAAGCAAGTATTTTAGCATATAATTTACAATCTTGATTAATTAAAGAGATAGGGCGATAATTTGATACAAGTGTGGGATCTTTATCAGGTTTGGGAAGTACAATAATAAAAGCCTCAGTAAAAGAACCTGAAGTAATTCCTGTAGAACTAAAAAAGGTAAGAAGTTGAAATAAAAAAGGAATAAGCTGTAATTGAAATTCTTTGTAAAACTCAGCAGGAATACCATCGGGACCAGGAGACTTATTTTTTTTAAAGAGATTTTATGGCTGATAGAATTTCATCTTGAGTAATGGGAGAGTCAAGCCCACTTTTATCTGATTGTGAAATCTTGGGTAAACCACACTTAGTTAAAAAGGAATCAATCAAGGAAACATCACTAAAATTGGGTTTGTTATAGAGGGTAGAGTAAAAATCCCAAAATTCATTAACAATATCATTGGGCGATAAAGCAATTTTAACATTAGGGCCATGAATTGAATTGATTTGAGTTTTATCTTTTTTTATACGCAAATAATTAGCTAAAAGTCTGCTGGACCTATTGGCATGGAAACGATACTTGGCTTTAGAATTAGAAATCTGAATACCAGCTCTTTTGCTAAGGATAGAATTATACTCATATCGAAGTTTTTGTAATTTGATTCTATATTGAGAGTCATTAGACGTAATAAAAAGTCTCTCAAATTTTGCTATTTGCTTTTCCAAGTGTTTAATATTTGCATTAAAGGTTTTATTTTCGTGTGCCATAAGAGAAATAGTTACACCTCTAATATAAGCTCTAAAAGCGTCCCATATATTAACCATAGAGGTAGAACCCTCAGGGTTAAGAAGGAAGTATTCCTGAATGGCATTTAAGAGCTTAGGTTTATTACGCTCATTAAGAACAATGTCAGTATTCATTCGCCATCTAGATTGCTTTGTAAAGGAAGAATTTAAATTCAAAACAAAAGAAATCAAAGCATTATCCGAAATATCAATGTTACCAATCATAGGAGTAATGACGGAGTTAATTAATTGCTTAGAGACTAATAAATAGTCAAGCCTAGAATGAGAATTATGTGGATTAGAAAAGTATGTAAAACATTTTTCTGTAAGGAAATGTAGTAGCCAAATAGCTACTAACTGTGTGGTTTGAATAAATGATTTAAAAGCATAAAAAACCTTACGAGGATGAAATTTAGTAAGAGAAATTCTATCTAATAAAGGATCAAATAGAACATTAAAATCGCCTCCATCAATTAGAGGAACTTTTCCCAACTTTAAAACTTCAGTTGTGAGAGTAGACCAAAAAGCAGGATTATCTGCAGTAGGACCATAAACATTAAGTAAAAATATAACTGAATCATGAACTTTAATTTTAACTATGACATTTCTCCCGTCAGTATCTGAAAATGTACTCAAAATTTGGCAATGTAATTTTTTCGAAAAAAGAATAGCTACACCATTTTTTTGCCAACTGCAGGAGAAAAGACAATATTATCAACCCACTTTTTTTTCATATATTCTAAAATGTTGTCATCAATATGGGTTTCCTGTATAAAACAAATATCTGCCTTGGAACTACCTAAGTAGTCTAACTGGATGACATAAACCTTTAACATTTAATGAGACTACTTTAATTTCATGAACATTAGCCATGATAAAAGAGAAAAAGAAAAAAGGTCAAGAAGAGGAAAGTAAGAATTAAGTAAAGAACATGAAGAATAGTAGCTTCAGAACAGGCGAAAAGGAAAGGGTAGGAAAAGAACGTACAGACTAACACTCAAAAGACGACAACAAAAATGACAAACACAGAGAAACATCAATAACAGATGCGAAACGCACACGCACTTAACAAGCATGACCAAATCATTGGAGCCCAGCTTCTAGAGAATGACAAAATTTGTCAGAAATATCAGCTAAAATATTATTCAAGTAGCAGAGCCATGCGTGTCCATAGAATGCTGCGAATGCTGCGAATTATGTGACTGCTGTTCCAGAAACAATTTTAAATCTTCTGGGCGTTGGAAGGACTTAGAAAAATGATCTCTCCAGATGTGCATCGTTGAAGGATCAAATAAGCCATACTTAAATCCAAGACTACGCAGTTGAGGACGCAAATCCTTGCGAGTCTTAACAGTCTCTTTGGCGAAGTCTTGGTGAATAAAAATGTGATTGCCATTTACCATTAAAGATGGATTTTCGCGTGACGCTTTTCTTATCAAAACCAAATGATGATGACGAAGAACCTTAAAAATCATTTGTCGTGGCTTGGTATGATGAGGATTACGATGGGATGGAATCCTATGCGCTTTATCTATTTCAAATTTCTCTGGAAATTTAACATTTAAGAGACCAGGAAGCAAATTCTACAGATATAATCTGCAATTGGAGCCTTCAACATCTTCTGGCAAATTAAAAATACGTAGATTGTATTGCCTGTTGCGATTTTCCATATCAAACAATTGAGCAAACATAGGGGAGATTTTAGCCACAAAAGGTCAAAAGGCGTCGATTTTAACCTTGTTATCCTGTATTTTAATGGAGTTATCCGAGACATTCATCGACATGCTAGCTATATCTTTACGCAGATTTTTTATTTCTGACGCAATATTATCAGTGTTGGCATGAAGAGCATGAAGTTTGTAGAGAATTAAGGACAAAGAGGTTTCGCTTAATTCCACCACTTTAGATTTAACAGGTGGAGGAGAAATCTGTTTCCTTTTATTATTGGGATTTTGTGCATTTTTACTCTCCATTTTTGTAATTTAAATAAAATGAAGAAGTAAATAATTGTAAAGCACAAATAAAGAGGATAAACACAGAAAAATGCAGCAAATAAGGCAGGTGCAGCAGCTAAAATGGTCTGTGGGAGTGGTTAGGCCAAAGCCAGGCCCTTTCCTGAGAGCCTGCTCCTCCCCCCGACAGGAAATCTGGACAGTACCTGATGAGGAGCTCCAAGCAGCCACCAGAGGAAGCAGCACACTGCACTTGAGGACTTCAGCGCCAGGAAAAACGCCCATACAGCCGCAGGTAGGCTTCACAGGACTGCCAGCAGTATTTAGAGAAAAAAAAATTATGTAAAATGCTGAAAATCGGTGATAAAACGGCTCCAAAATGCGGAGCTCACATCGCGGCGAATCGAATTATTGCACATCTTAATATTTTATAAAGCGAGGTGAATGTGCTGTTAAAAATCTCTTTTTCTGATCTTTGTTTATTATGCCTTCCAATACTATCTTCTTCAAAACCACAGTCAAATTTGCCAAGATGAGCATTCAACCAGAAGGCTGGTATTAAATCTTCCAAAGTATGCAGAGACATCTGAATAAATGACATGACGTCCCCCAAAATAAGTTTCCCTGCTCGGAATAAGGTCTTTATCTTTGGTGTGGGACCCTACATGATAAGAGACCTGCCAGTTGCAGGGAGCCAATATGTTATCACGTTTGGTGCTTTTCTCCTGCACCTGTATTTGCTTTCAACTTTTGCCCTTTACATCGTCCCCTCCCTTTAATGAAAATTCAGCCACTTGTTAATTCCCTCAATATTTATTTGGTAACTATATTTTTGAATCGGTGTGTCTCTAAGAAGGAACATTTCACACAGAGGTGACCCTAAAGGTGTTATGGGCTTCTATGATTTGTCATAGAGTTATTCAAATGGTCGCAGGTTTAAATCCCTGTGAGTCAACTCATCATCCTTCCGAGGTCGATATTAAGTACCATACACCTCTTTTATTCAGCTCCAGGAACCCAGAGGCGAATGTGCATTTTCACAAATATACCTTAAGTATGCCAGAATTACCTCATTTGTTTTGTTTGCATTCAGTAATGTGAGGAGTAATACAGTGCAGCCGACATGTCAGAGAAACAGTCTCTTATGGCCAGAAGATACCCTATAATTTTACATTTCAACACAGGATAGAAGCACCCAATAAACCTATGAAGATTAAGCTTATGATTCAAAACGTTGCTCTCTCTGCCTATGTAGACGTTTTTGCTTTTATTTCAATAGCAAAACAAAACAGCTCTTATGGTCAGCTGTTTTTTTTGTTCATTTTAATCCAGAATGGTACTGGATAGTGAAAATTGGAAACTGAGATTTTGGAGGAGACGTGCTGGTTACAGTGTATAAGAAGAACACGTGAGCATCGATAAAACTGTAGACTGCTTGGGGCACAGTGGTGCATTATGTTTTAGAGCACTATAAGCTTTTATGGATTACTCTCCGTGCAGCTATCGCCCTTGCTACTCTCTTGTTGCAACGCTGGGTTGGGTGAGTTTTTATAAATAGACTCAAGTCGTAAGTGTTAACCTAGGGCCCGATTCACAGAACTAACTTAAGACAAAATCCTAAACTTACTACCATTTTCGTATTCACAGAAGGCACTTACTCATTTTGGTATTCACAGAAGGCGCTTACTCATTTTGGTATTCACAGAAGTTAGGAGTTCTAACTTTAGGACTCCTAAATGCCTTCTGTGAATACCGAAAGTCTTAAAATTAGGATTTTTCTCAGTTTAGGAGTCCTAAAGTTAGGACTCCTAACTTTATTACTACTAAACTGGGAAAAATCCTAATTTTAAGACTTTCGGTATTCACAGAAGGCATTTAGGAGTCCTAAAGTTAGGAGTCCTAACTATACTACTACGAAACTGAGAAAAATCCTAATTTTAAGACTTTAGGTATTCACAGAAGGCATTTAGGAGTCCTGAAGTTAGGACTCCTAACTTCTGTGAATACTGAAATGAGTAAGTGCCTTCTGTGAATACCAAAATGAGTAAGTGCCTTCTGTGAATACCAAAATGGTAGTAAGTTTAGGATTTTGTCTTAAGTTAGTTCTGTGAATCGGGCCCCTAGATTTTACTGTTCTTCAAAAACAAGGCAGTATGCAAAAGTCTTAAATATCATATGGTTGAGTTAATTACTTTTGGAAACACCTTAAAGATTGGTGTTGTCACACAATTACAGGTCTGCGGTGCAGCAAAGCCTCATAGCCTACTATTGATCAATTTGCAAGTGTGGGTGTGGAAACGGTGACTTTGTAGCTTACTGGATAATGACGACTGGCCCTGATTCCGAAAGGTTTTGCTGTGACTTATTTATAGAGTACTTATGGCTCATTTTTGACTACGCCAGGAGCACTCCTGACTTGCACCTGCAATACAGGAGTGAGTTAAGGGTACTTACTACAAGGACAATCACACACTAAGCAAAATATTTATGGGTCAGGTCCATTTAGTAGCTGAACGCTCAATGGAAAATTAGATCTAGCTGTGTGTGTGTCTGGTTTTTGGTCTGGTATTGTCATTGAGTTATGGCGGTTGGTTCATAGTTGCCGGTCCTCATATCCTTTTAGCGTTCCATAGGTGCCAGGACTGTGTATGCTTTATATCGGTGCCTAATTTAGTGGAGTAGTATCGCCATTGCGTAAAAGCAGTGTCCGATCTTGAAATGGAATACTTTCCAACTGAGTACTGAAATTGGAATTCTGTACCGCCCTGCACTTTGGCCAAGCTCAGGCTTTTTTAGAGCTGATGTTCTCACTCTCTTAACTTTTTTATTAACGCAAGGAAAATACTTTCCATAATGTTTGCAAATTTAATGTGTGCAGTTAGATGTACGAGACTGTCAACCAGGGCTCTTTTAAAAACATTTTGGATTCAGGAAGAGAAGCAAAACTTTTGGAATGCTTTACACGTGCTTGTTATTCAACTTTGTAAAGCAGGAGGCCATGTATGAACCATAAACGTAGTACTGCTAAAACATAATACAACCAGTGCTATTAAAACTGCTGATTGTGGTTGCACAAGAACAACGCCCAGGCAATTTTCCAGTGTATTCTAGCTAAGCCTCAAACTTGAAGGTTTCCCTGATCAGGTCATGCTTTTGCATAAAAGCTGATCTGTGAATTCCTAGTGTCGACGACTGCGGCTGCCACATGGATATGCAAAGAATGTTATTTCTGACATATTTTAAATCATATCAAAACAAGATTTGTAAAGTGCAGCTAATCACCCGTGAGGGTGTCCAGGCGCTGCTTCAGTACATGCTTAAATCGCTACTATATACACATATAACCCCTTGACAGAATAACTTCCCCTGAGTTTAGCTTGCCATTAACAAATGCTTAAGGTGCATGATAACTCCTCATTTGTTCTTCTAAGGGAAATCAATTTTCAGTGGGAGATTGTGTTTCCTTACAATTCAAGAGTGACAGTTTTCTTTGACTTTCCGGCCATCAGTCATGGTTCGAAATTAGATGCATTCTTGTAGCGCATACTCATTGTTTACATGTCGTCTACCTGTCCATCTGGAGGTAGCCCAGAAGGTGCTTCCATTCCTGAGTCACACATATTGTCAAGCTGTGTTGGGCCCTTCAGTGATTAAGTACCACTCAACATTGTAGCACTTTCCTGTGGTTATTTCTTCCTGTAGTGTGAGATGAACAGTGTCAAGCAGCCCGTTACTACCTCGTAACCCAACACACTGGCTGAGCAGTGAAGTAGAAGGAAAATACTTCTTAGGTCGAGCCTCCTAGAGAGCGCATGCACTGGCTGTTGTGAGGCATATTGGGCCAGATGTACGACGTGCAAAATAGCGCCTCGCAAGTTGCGAGTCTTATGCGACTGCCAATTTGTGAGGCACTATTTTGCATGTACAACAGTGTGTTTAACACTGTTTGCCATACCCAATGCGGTCGCAAATTATGAGGCTTATGAATATTAGTGAGCCTCTCGCAATTTGCAAGCCCATTGAGAATGACAGGCCCTCCCAGCAGCCTTTTTTTTTTTTTTTTTAACGCAGCCCGTTTACCTTTAAGGAAAACGGGTTGCGTTAAAAAAAGTGCATTTAAAATAAAAAAATTGAAATGTTTTCGTTTCATTTTTTAAGACCAGGCAGTGGTCCCTGGGACTACTAACTGGCCTTAAAAAATATTTTTGGAGCTAGTCACAAAGGGTAAGGGGTCCTCTTGAAGAGGGCGGTAATTAGCGAGTGTTTTGCGACCGCAATTGCGGTTGCAAAACATTCATACATGGCTCTGCGGTCGCTGTTAGGAAGGGAACGCCCCTTCCTAATAGCAAGTCGCAATACACTATTTTGCTAGTCAGGAGAAAGTAACAGACACACAGATCCAAGTACATGGAGGTACATAGATACACAATGGAAGCAAGTATATGTAGACCAAAGATTTTTTTATTTTTTTTAACTCAACATAATTATTCTACATGTTTATACAAAGCAATACACAAAGATAGGTACATATCTATAGTGAAAATAAATGCTTATATACAGAGGGATATGCTGTAAATTTCTGTTTGTGTATGGTGCGGGTAAGAGCCAATTCTTGAGTAGTAGACCCCCTCCTTGATGGACTAGAACCTGCGAACAGGTGAGTAGTCACGCTTAATAAACACCTGATTGATTGATTAATTCTGAAGATAAGGTGGTTGTCGGTGGATCTTATATTGGGGGGTAAAGAGTTCCATAGTTTGGCTTCTTGAATAGAGAAGGATGTGCCACCCATGGTTTTTTCCTTGTATCTTGGGATTTTGAGGTGAGATGCCCCTTTGGAGCATCTCTAAAGAGATTATTTTTTAATCTAATGTTTTTCCCTCTCTACCAAAATCACAATCCCCCTACCCGTGGATCATGCCGGCTGCTGCTGGGTCAAGGAAGACGAGGGCTCAAGTAATGCCTCTGTCCACCTCCTCCTGCATGCCATCCAAGAACGAGAGGATGACAGCTTCTGTAGAGTGGGCCGAAAGAAAGCCTGCTTATGGGCTGTGGCAGTTGTCAGGTTAGCAATGGTCCCCAGTTTGTGTAGAAACAGTCTATTCAAAATATCCTTTCTTAGAGTTTGGAAGTATTGACGGTTCAGTTTGGGTGAATTATAGAAAAAAAGGGTGGCCACTTGTCTCTAACAGTGAACTCGCTCTAGGTGGGATGAGGGGAAGGTCAAACTTGCAGTCCAAATTCTGATGTAGCTCAATGGTAAGATTTTGTGATAAACATCTGTGGTTTCTATGCTGAATTACTGGTGATACTAAGTTTCACAATCGATTCAGACTTATCAGGAATACATGCTGGTAAAGTCTCTGGGCTTGTCTGTAGTGTAGTTCCTATATCCCTGATAGGCTCTGCACATTGGAATAATATACACTATAGTTTTGACATAGGACTGAGGTCAGTATGTCTCTATCGAGTACATTAAACGTAATTACTTGTGTGTGCCAGCTTACTCAGAGGTCACTAAAACTTCTCGAATACACAAGAAGGGATTAGTTTCTGACAACCGCATAAACATGACAACTTTGTTTCCCTTAGAGTCGGAACAATCACAGAACCGTGGAAACAATAGATACCAGTTTCACTCAGTCAATCGTGCACGCTTTGTTTCTACAGAGTTACACAGAAATAGATAGACGGGCGTTTCAATAAAAAGGGTTTATTAAACAGTCTTATTTCTCGTGCAAGAGATATGAACTGCTACAATCGTAAGACAGGATGCGAAGTACAATATGTACAGGGTTAGCCGTAAGATAAAATAATACTGCAATAGCATGGTTTGTAGCTATGACAAATATTCATAAAAATACATACATACATACATAACACAGGCTAAAATGTGAATACTCATCTGATGCTTCTAAATAGTTCTACCCCAGTGTACCTAACGTAAGTGTAGTATGAGGTAAGAAGTAGGTGCTGTTTTGTAAAGTATAGCTAGCTATAGTTTTAGTTTTGCCAAGAGTTGCCAAAAGTTTCTCTAAGTTCTAGTCTGCTCCACACCTTAGAATGTGTGAGGTTGGACTCTCTTTCCTGGACTCGATATCTAACACCCTGCAAGGGAAGTCAGAAACACTGGAGCTGGATTCTCTGCAAGGAGGATGACAGCGTCTGGTCAGTGCATCAGGCAGGAACTCGATCTCCATCCGAACTTGCCGTGGCTAACCGCAAGTAGGCAGTTGAACTGGAACGTACCGGAGCCGTGGTTTGCCAGGGCAAGTGCAGGTATATTTATACCTTGAAGGTGTATAGGAATGCCTGTATTGACGTTAAAGTCGGGCCTCGGAACATCATGAATGAACCCCTAAGTAATAGATGTTCATGCATAATAAATGAGTTCTTGGAGAAATCAATATCCAAGCAAGGGAAATTCCTAAAGGCTTAAGAGTCTGGTTTTCCAAGAACTCGTTGTGACGTGGATAGACGGATGTAGGAGACCATGCCTGTTTTTGGTTAGCATGGACAATGCCTAAATAAGGGCTGGATTTTCTATGCCTAAATAAGGGCAATATGAATTGTACGTATATAAGGGCATAAATCGGGAAACCTATATACGGAATCTAAATCTACACACAACAGTCAATCATTAGGGGCAGAAATGATAGTAGAGTGCTGCACTTTTCTGGCTGCACCGGCACAACTTTAGTAAAAATCTGTGGACTCCTTAGTCAGCAGGAATGTAATACTAAATAGGCCTGTGTTGCAGTTGGTTTAAAATGTCATTGTTTATTTAGGAGGCCTCGGTGTGTTTAACGTTCCTCTTTTTCTTTAGAGTACAAAGAAGCTATTTTATAATATGTAAGCTATAAATCTTTTGTTTGATCAAAGTGCGCGCCTTTTAACTGAAATAAAGTAACGGGTGACTATTTAGTCCAAATAAACATGCGGTTCTAATATATATCACTGAAGCATAGGTATAAAGCACAGAAAAATTCTGTTTAAGTAATCCACTTCTAAGTGGTAATGTATTCTCCAGTGACATCATTGGCAGATAGAGTATGAATTTCAAGTCACACACCAACAACACAAATAGCTGCATAAGTATACGGTTGACAGAACCAATAAAGCAATATGTGTTTCTTTCTTACAAATATAGATGGTTGAATGAATCTTCGGTGATTGCAACTGAACAAGGCATGGGTCATCATGCCTGGCTCTCAGATTAATCTAATAAACCTCAATTTGAACGTTATGGGTGGTGTGGCCAAAATCACAGCCATGAAAAAGAAGAGGCACAGAGCTCTATTGAAGGGCTCACCTTGATGGTCACCGGTGCCTCTTAATGGGGTGTTCTTCACTGTAGTGAACTACAGAGATCCTCAGATACCCAGAGAGCCAAGACAGGGAGGCACAGACCTGTGAAGCGGATATAGAAACCCGGGAGCACGAAGTACTGCACCAATGAATGAGGTGAGCAGGAGCAAAGAGACTACTACTCTCTCTTCTTGCAAGAAATAAGAGTGTGAGTTAGGGTAGAGTAGTAACCAGATAATTGGTAGGTGCTGTCTTTGGTGTGGAGTAGGTAATCGGAAAGAAGGACCCATGTGCATAGACTATTACAAGTGAAGATGAAATCACTGGCCGTCTTGAAGGGGCACTCTGGATGAAAATGTGCATGAAATCCCACCATGCCTGCCTTCCTTTTGTTGTCATCTGGCATGCCTAACACACACACAAAAAAAGGTTCCAACGGAACGGAGGACACAACTCAGAGAAACCCAACACGTCAGCGTGAAGCTGAGGGTGGGACGCTGGTCTCCGATTGGTATAGCGAGTTAGGATTGTAATGACGTGCAGGAATGTAATGCATGCCTTTACTTTATTCAGGAAACTGTAACGAGGATGATCTCACAGGGGTTATATAGGGGACATGAATAACATCTTCAGCGTGTCTGATTGGTTATGAAACCGAGTCGTCAAAAAGGACCTGGTCTGGGAAGACAATCTTTTAATTTAGGCTGTAGGTGTTTTATAAAGGGTTCTACAGTTAAGCTCTATAGATGCCGCGCACGGTCTGGGATCCTGGGGTGTTCACAGACCTAAATTGTGTTCATAGTAGTTTCGGAAGTAGTTAATCGGACGCACACCTCTGAGTGATAACATGATACAAAGCTCTGTCGTATAAGCGACATTAAAATGTCACAGGGCATGCATCATTAAAGTGCCAAAGCACCTCAGCCCAAGTCTAACCTCATAATATCCCCTTTACCCTGCTCCACTGTCTCCATGCATCAGCCCCCCACCAAAAGTCAATTTCTCGCTATAACAAACACTTGCCCGTTATAGTTCTGCCATTCCAAACCTTTATGGAAATCTTACCCAATCAGACCCCGGAACCAACCCTCCTGTCACAGACCAACTAATGCATTGTCCTCGTTCTCACAGTAGTTCTCTTCCCAACGTACTATAATACAATTCCTTCGTCTTCTTTGGACATTCAATTTTTATCTATCTATGTCCCCTGCTTCGCTAGGCTAGGCTGGTCTCGTTCAGCATGCCCCCGAGCCCCGCCAGGGCCTCTTCCCTCGGTTTCCCGACATCCCCATCTAGTAATCTCCTCAGGTCTTGTCATTCTACAGGGCCCTCCCGCGTCTTCTAAACCCCGCCATTTAAGTCTTTGCAGCTACCAAAACCATCTTTACTGAGGCCACCACCTACAGGCCTCTTATGGACCCACATAGCTGCCAAGGTTTCAGATTGCTTATGAGTGACATTTTCATAATTTCAGTGTGTGACATTCGACGGCTATGAGTGACACTTTCACGTGAGCAAAATTAAGCAATGATGACGTGGGTAAAATAAATATCAGAAATGACACCCATTTCAGCAACAAGAAACTCTAAGAGGATCTTAAAACTGCTGCAAAGCACCACAAATAGAAAGGCACTGTGGAACCAGACTGTACCAAACAGGATGTGAGAGGCCCCAGCGCTGATGATCTCAGTTGCCTGATAATAAATTACCATAATTACTCAGAGTCACTACAATCAGTTGACTCGCAGACTCTGAGCGCTGTCCAGCCCGCCGCAGCACCAGGCAAGTCTCAGAAAGTGAGAGGCTGAGGCACATATGCTGTAATTTTTTCAGAAGACTTTAGCTCAACTGCTAGCTCTCTAAAATAATTCAAATCAGTTCTACTGTAAGCAATAGGCCTAATCCGTTTATTATGAGAAGCTATGAAAAAGTGACTAGGGATATATTCGGGGCTACTGGAATTATGCAACGGGAGAGGACCAAATTATGTGGCACAGCTGAGTACATTTTGCAGCAAGAAAAGGCAAATTATGTGGCATAATGTGGCCCATTTTGTAAAAGTATTACTTCATTATTTCATGATTTTTAAACTTGGTAACACTGTATGGTCTTTGATTGCACCTCATTAGTACCAGTTTAACGCCCAAATATAGCAACAAGCAGCAGAAAAGTGATCAGTTCAAAGGGACTTCCACTGCGCAGCAACGCATAACGCTGGATTTTAGCAATTTTTTCACCGTTTGAGCTAGAAATAAAAAATGTTTTTGTAAAAATCTGCAGATTAAGTGGGCAGATGATAGATTATGTGGCAAATGCGGCAAACCAATAATTATGCTAAAATCGCTGCAGCTGCACAATCGCATTATTCCAGTGGCCCTGGATATAATGTAAAATTTCTATTACACTGCAATAAACCCCGCAGAGAGGTATTTTTTTACTCAGAATCTATCATATTACCGCAGTACACTCATATTGGCTCTAGTGATCAGATTTTGCAATAAAGGTGGTCTCAAGAAATAGAAGAATGGAATTGGTGTGGCCTTTTAACTATAGCTTTTATAACAGTGACCTGCAATCAAAGGTCACGTTTTTCTCCATATCAAAAACATGTCACTTAAAATTCTATACATAGATTATGTGGATCAAAATCAAATATTCCTCTTGGTTTCATTGAGCATTGAATGAATTCAGAAACCTTAATTAGGGCATGAACAGAATGTTGCCTTTTAAAACATGAAAACTTGAGTTGGCAAAAGAGGAGATGGTGACCACGTCTATTTATGATGCTTGATGTGAAAAAGAGAAGTAATTCCAAAGGGCTGCAGTGCATGCAATCAGAAGCTTGCCTGTGGGACAATAAAAGTGAAAGCAGCCTTATCTGGCCTGTGCACTGAAGCACAATGAGAGAGTAGAGTGTCTTCTGTATCCTGAAATGGACACTTCCACCAGTGGAACGGGAAGCCAAGAACAGCAGAAGCTCTCACTGAGCGGGCATCTGCTGATTATAAACACGAGCATGGATTTAAAACACTACATTTGAATTGCAGCAAGCCACAGGTCTTGGCCCCAGATCAGCTATATTGAAGGTAGTGCACATTGACACACACACTGGAGTGTCAAAAACAAAATTTATAGTTCAGCATGTATGAGTAACTTTTGATTCTCCAACTCCGGAAGCATTCAGAATAATGCCCAAAGCTACCTAAACCAGACCGCGGGGGCCCGAGCACATGAGCACTTTTTAGTCCCCGGATAGAAAAATACATTACTAATGTTAATCACATCACTCTTTATTTATACAAATTAACCTCAGACAGTGGCCCATACGAGTCTGCAGACCTGCCGCCGGCAACCACGCTTTCACCCTAACAACCCTCTGCTTCGAGACACCCATTCCGGCTCTGTCCCCTGCTTGCTCGTCTGCCTTTTACAAATGAAATGCAGCAAGTCTACAAGCACGACGTGCTTGTAGACTCGCTGCCTTTCATTTGTTAATAGGGCACAACAACAGGGCAGATTGTGTGCCTTTGTTAAAGTAATCAAAAGGGACACAATCTGACCGTTTTCGCGCCGCACGCATTTAAAAGCGGCGGCGCGAAGGTCCGTAATTTACAATGCGCCATCCAGGAGATATAGGTGTGCACCGGGAGGTCTCTGTACGTATATTTCCAACGCGGTAACCACGACAATAAAGCTCTTGACTAATGGTGGTCATGTTTTTTACCAGATTCTTTCCCTCGTTTTTGGAGGCAAACGACAAATTATTCTGGTGAATTTATATAACAATATTCCTAAGGGAGACTACAAGCATGCTCTTGAGGATATAAACAATTTGATTTATCGTGGGGCAGACCGGGGTCATAAAGATACGTGTATTATTTTCTCCGGTGATTTTAACTGTCACTTATGCCCACACAGTAGTAAGGGTACATGCAGTTTGTCAAATCCTTTGGGCGAAAGTTGTACTCATTTCGAGCACTCTACGTTAGGTAATCTACTAAATGTTTTAATTCACGATTGGAATTTGGGCTATGCTAATGAGCTTTGCAACCCACAAATTAGTTTTCAACCTACCTTCTTTGGGCATGGACTACATTCCACGATAGACTTTACATTGATCACTAACAGCTATCGCCACAATATCCTCATGTTTAATACAGAGGATATTGCTATGAGTGATCATTTTCCCATCAGTGTAATCTTTGATATTGGACTGAGAAACGGAAAACTACCAAACACAGTGGAAAATCTCTATGGTCATTCTATTCAAATGGCGAGAAAAAACGGATATGCAATTAAATGGAAAATGGTTGATTCTGTCAACTTCTTGCATAGCCTCATTACTGACCAGTATTCTAACATCATGATTTGTTTGGCAGATTCTCCAGATCCTAACTTGGTCATTAAAGCCTTCCAGTCGATTGCGCTGCAAATATCCAACAATCTGACTGGAACGCCCAGTGAAGGACGGGGAACAAAACCCGAGGGCTGGTTCAACCCTGAATGTAGCAAAGCCCATGCAAATCTGAAACAGTACCTAAAAACCACGCCTAGGAATTATTTAGACATTAGAGCAGCCAGACTAGTTTATAAACTTTCCTTACGAAAGCGAAAACAAGAGATTAAGGAGAATGCCTGGACTGCCCTAGTAAAGGCGTCTTGTTTGAGAGACAATACTGCATTCTGGAAAGCAGTTAATGCTCCTTTTTTTGTGGATAGAAAAACTAATGTGATAGATCTGGCAATTGAACAATCTGCTTGGGTTGATCACTACACTGAACTGTATAAGAAGGATGACCTATTTAGTTTACCAACTCTTACACAAAGTACATTGAATAATAGCCTGTCCACTTTAACTGTGGGTTTCCCTCTGGATATTTCGTTCTCTGTAACGGAAACGGAGCTAGCTCTAACTGAAAGTTCAAACAACAAAGCTCCGGGCCCAGACGGGATTCCCATAGATCTATTTAAGGAAAATATCCCTTTTTGGGCCCCGCTCCTGACCAACCTATTAAACAGCTACAATAAAAAGGGTTTCCCCCTGACTTGGCAGGAAGCAATAATCGGCCCCATTTTCAACAAGCATTTGCAATGCAATAGGTCTCGTATTTATGCGAGTTTAAGCTATTGGCATTGTAAATGACAATGCTTTTTATTTATGTTTCAAAAACAAAAACATAAATAAAAGGCATTGTCATTTACAATGCCAATAGCTCAAACTTGCGTAAATGCTTGACCTGTTGCATTGCAAATGCTTGTTTTTTGGTAGGCATGGAGAGATTAAGGGATTTGCCCAGACTCACTGGATTTTGAGCCCATACCTAGACTCGAGCCTGGTTCCACAGCTCCAAATGCGGCAACTCTGGCCGTTAGACCACATCCTGTCCCCCACTGGTAAGAGTGGGGCTAGCATTCCTAGCACCCAGTGTGTAAAGATGCATATGGAAGGCCTGGATTACAAAAAAAAATGTTGTGAAGGAAAGTCAAGAAAAGGTATGGAGTTCAAGTTATATGTTATGATTAAGAAATGGGTAAGAAGATACATGGGCATAAGAGCTGTGTGATACGGAAGTTTATAGTGATCTTTAACATTACTAAGAGGAGCCAGAATGTTTATAGTCTGTGCCTAAATGTAGTTGCCCTTCTTTCTTTCAGAGTCTTAATTTTATGCCTACATTGCAGCTGCATTGTGTGATCTCCCTTTTTAAAAAGTCTTGTAAAATGTCCTGTATGGTTTCTCTACGCAGGCTATGATGAGACCTTGACACGGCTTGCTGCTATCCTTGCCAAGCACTTTGCCGACCCTTGAATCGTTGGCACTGGAAAGTTCATTGCCTATCAGTATGGGAGTAGCGAAATAGTCTGCGCACATAGGGGCACAGTGGATTTATATGTAAAGGCAGCAACATTACTACCCCAGCTGAGAGATGCTTGGTGTTTTGTGTTCTGTCTGGAGGTGGGATAACTGGGCTCTTCGGTAGCATTATAGTTTGCTGCCGAGGGCTCCAAGGAACTTAAAGGCCCAGAGTTTCTGACTTGAGCTGCAGGCAAGCGCCTCCATCTAGGGCACTTTTAAGACTGGCATAGCCCGAGACAAAGGGTAATATTACAGGCAATGGGGTAGAATGCGGCAATGTAACAGGAATGCAAATATCGAAATGATTAAGGAGGCCAATACCAGTAATTATTGACCCTCTACCGCTGTACCTTCAGTGCGGCACCCAACATTCCAATTTGGAAATGTATGTCTGTGTCTGGCAAAGCAGGCTTATACATCGCTTTATGGAACGTTGGATAGGAGCACTAGGAACTGTAGACGTCAGTATGTTACTTTAGGGTTTGCTTGAAATTTCCAGTGCCAAATAGAGCCCGATTTGTGAATTAATTAAAAACTGATATACAATCTAGTTGCTTTGCATATTTCCATGAATATTAATCGACTGAAAAAATAAAGTTCACTTCATAAATAGATACTTTCGATTATGTAACTTCTACTTCTTAATGATAGACTGCAGAGATTAATTTGTTTGAATAAAAAATACATCTGCTTAGCTGCTAAGAATGAAATAGCTGACATGAGCTTTCATCCCTTTTCTAATACTTTTATTGTTTTCTTTTTCAACTTTATGTATCGTTTTATACAACAAATACATTCAATGAATCCAGAACTCAAATATAAAACAATAATGCATGTGTGGCACCACAAATTTACTAGGCAAGAAAATGATGCAGGTAAATACAAGGGCAAGGCGAACAAATGATACACAGGTTACACTTCAAAAGCAGACATAGCGCATCGGGGCACTTCAGAGCACAACAGGAGAGTGCCTTATACAGCAGGTGACAGATAACGAGTGTTTAACTTGCCATTTTATCATCTGCCGAATTATCAATGGACAACAAGTCGTCCTACAGGGGTTGCCAGATATCTTTGGGCCTGGAAGTAACTAGTTGCAGGGAAGCGTACAATTCAGAGATAGTATCACAATAGGACAGATCTTTCAGCTAGGCTGACACACAGCTCGGAGAGTGTAAGCAACCCTGTGAAGCGGGATCTGCTGTTTCACTAGGTGTAAGGCAATAGATGTAAAACAATGTAATCCTAATGGTAATGGCCTAACGTACCCTAGCAAAGCAATCAGGGGGTCGGGTAGAAGAGGTTGTTCAAGCATGAGAGACAAAGTGGAATAGATATCCCCCAATAGGATGCTATCATCCCACAGGCAGTGGCGGCTGATGATTTTTCACAGTGGTAAAGCGTGGGGTAAAACCGCTTGCTGTCACATAGTGGATAACTCATGTGGAGTGGGGCAGATCAAAGCATGCAGAGCCCATTATCTGTAACCAGAGTCGCAACTAGAGCCAAATTTCGGGGTGCTAAGAAAAAATTTCGGGGGCGGCTGAATCTTTTAAGCCATAGGCAAAGTGGAACTGCAGGGGCTCTTAGAAGGGGTGAAACAACAGCGAGGCCTCATTAACATGCAAATGGTCTTTTAAAGACCTGTGAAATGCTTGGGCGCGGCTGTGTGCGTGCCCTGGACACTGTCTCATCCCGGGCTGCCACACACGAGGGGGGGGGGGGGGCGGGGGGGTGCTGAAGCCCTTTGAGTCCAATGGGTGTTGCGCGCCTGTCTGTAACTGAGATTTACGAACACTTCAAAGTGGTTCTCGCTAGGGTCTTAGCTCTTAGCCAAGCACACGGGTGAATTAAATTTGACACCACTGCCCTGGTTCCTCCTTCGGGGCTCGGGACAGCGGATAACCTGAAAACGTAATTTTGACTCTGATGAGAAGGCAGCCCACTAACCCAGGCTTGGGACCCCACCACCCCTCCCCCTCAACTGCATGAGCTGTGCAAAAACCGGGAGTTTCTTTTAATGTTGTAAGCAGACTGGTGTGCATCTAAGCTCCTTCCCACATCCAAGTTTAAGGATTAAGTCATTTATACACATGTAGCTGTCTGATTTAATGCATGATACCTACGCCAAAGTGCCACTAAATATTTTCTGTGATTTTTCATATTTTTGCTTCTTTTTACATTTTGCCATGATCTGCTCATACCCTAACATTCCCATTACAGAATCTTACTCTATTGGCATGTATAATATGCAATAAATCTTAAACCCAAATGTAAGTGTATACACACATTCTATTACTGGGTCCTGTGTATTTTTCCTGTACAAAGAGAGTGAAATGTGTTTGCGGTGGGCTGTAGGGTGGCATGTAGCTTTTTGTTCCATTTACTCACCTCACCACCTGTCTCATGGGTGTACTCCTGGCATAGCAAGATAGCGCAGGAGGTTCAGTACTTGCTGCTGACTTCTGGTGCAGTCTATACCATGATTTTGAATACCGACAGGTCAGCTCAGACGTTCATCCTTCTAAGGCGGACAGAGTGAGTACTGTCACGTTGGGTAATAATAACTCCTCTTCTTTACAGCGGTTAGAAATAACTAGTTCATCCGGGGGATGGGAGCCCACGGCAGGTCCAATAAGCAGCGGACTCGGCGGCTCTTGATCTCAGCGTTGCACATATGCATTACTCATAGGGAATGAGGTAATGCCCTTCACAGTCCGGAGAGCCGGCCCTCTGTTCCAAGTGCTGCGCGCGCTGCTCTCCGGTGACGACAACAAGCCCTCCTCAACCCAAACCTAATTACGAACAAGAGCTCCGATGCTTTATTCAGCCATGAATTCTAATAGGACAGAGAGCGACTGGCAGGGGCTGGTCAATGAGATGAGAGACTTTAACAGTGCAGAGGGCGGCGTGTTGGGGGTAAATGTGTAGGCGTGATGCGTTTTTAAAATGATGTGGCTGCATTTTACGTAACCCGAAAACAGGACTATGGTAAAAAAAAAGATATCAAGGCAGGGAGTGGCACAGTGATGCGGGCCGCAGTTGTAAAAGGCAGGGAGAGGGTGAGACTGAGAAAGGGAAAGATAGGGATCAAAGGAAACAAGAAGGGGGTGGCAAATGGTGTGCACTTTGATGTCCTCAGTGGCCGCGCGGCCCACTGAGGACATCAAAGCAAGTGATCAGGCAGTGCTTTTCAGGCTGCCAAATGGTGCGCGCGCCCGGGGCACATGCACTGTATTTGGAGGCCTGAAAAGCCACTGTTTGCACTTCCAAAACTCGCTTACTATAAGTCTCGCCAGAGCAGCGCTAAAGCGCTGTCTCAGACGAGACCTAAAAAGGGAGATCGAAATGATCCAAAATGTTATAGGCCTATCTCGCTGCTGGATTCGTTGATGAAAGTAGCCGGAAGACTTATCCTAAATAGATTACAATTGTGGGCTAAAGAAAGCGACATCCTTTCTAAATTTCAATACGGTTTTAAAGAAGGACTAGGCACAGTCGAACAAGGACTTAATCTAGCTATTATAATTGCAAAATACACGATAGCTAAGAAGGGCAACCTTTTTATGACCTTTGTCGACTTAACTTCAGCCTTTGACTGTTTAAGCCATGAACTTTTGTGGGATACTTTAAACTCATTAGGCATTGATTTGAATATTTTGAATTTTATCAAAGAGCTATATCGTGGAGCAGGAGCAAAGGTGCGTTTTGGTAAAAATGGTGAATGCACAAACAAATTTCCTATCATGAAAGGCGTACGCCAGGGTTGCATTCTGGCTCCCTATCTTTTTAATTTATACATAAATGGAGTGGCGGAGTTTTTATTGAAGCAGAAAGTAGACTATCCCCAGATAAATGGCGAGGCGTACCCATTTTATTATACGCTGATGACGCGGTCATCATGGCCAGAACTCAACTAGGGCTCCAAAAAGCGTTAACTACCTTTTCAACTTTTATGTCATCTAGGGGTCTAAAAATTAACACTGGAAAAACTTTTACCATGAGCTGTTCATCAGCGTCCAAAGTTCCTTGTAATACTTTTTTAAATCAGTCTAAGATAGAATTAACAGATTCATTTTCTTATTTAGGGATTTTATTTAACTACAGGGGTTCTTGGACACCAGCAGTTAACACTAGGAATTTAGCTTTTGCACGCTCACTTGGAGCTCTGAAACAGTTCGCAAACAAATTAGGAGGTAGACCTGTCCGTATCTTAATGGACATTTACAAAGCTAAATGTGTTTCAATTGCCACATACGGGGCCGGTCTTTGGGGTATTGCAGACTGCCGGGTAATTCAAGTAAGAGAAAATATTTTCCTCCTGTACTTGCTAGCAGTCCCCAGGTCTATCTCCACGTATGTGTGCCATAACGAATTGGACATAACTTATATCTCTGATTTGATCAGAATTAGCCCCTTGTTATTGTGGTATAAGATATGGACCTCACTAGCTACTACCTTAAATAGAACTGTCCTATCTGATTGTATCAACCTCGAAAGAGGTAAAAACATTCCATGGTTAGCATACATAAAGGCTTTCCTAATAAATATAGGCCTACCACATTACTTTAATAATCCAACTTTATTATCCACGCTTTCAAGAAAGGATTTTAAAGACCAATGTCTTGCTTTCTTAGAAAACAGTCGGTGGATTAAAGAGAGTACGAAAAAATCTGTTTCACATCATCAGTTACTCCTTCAGGGCTTTGGATTACAGTTTTATCTTTCGCCAGATTTTACCTGTTATGATAGAATGTTACTGGCCCGTTTGAGAACTGATTGTTATTATAGGCTAATCACATTTCCTGAAACAAATAATTGGTCGCCCCACTTAATCAAATGTCCATGTGATGATATTTCTGAGCAATCATCTATTCATAGTCTTTTGTTCTGCAAATTTTATGCGTGGGGCAGGAAGAGACATTTGATACCTTTACTGAAAACCTGGGGTCTAAGGCAGTGCAGACCAGCCTTTGTAAAACTGCTCATGCTTGAAGATGAAATGACTATTAAGGCCGTATCTAAATTTCTGAAATATGTAATTAGATGTAGATCTTCTATGTCCTAGTACCCCTCAATTTTATATTCAAATAAGATTATTTTATCATGATACAATTAATTTGATTAACTTGTATATTCTTTTTAATATGTGATTGTTGTATTTACTGTGCTTTTATGGTTTTTAATGAAATCGAATAAAGCTATCTTTGACTTGACTTGAGGTGTGCACCCTTGCATGCGCGCACCTTGAAGGGAACAGAGGTCCCTACTGATTAGGCCTGGGCAAAGCACTACGCTACGCTCGCGAAGTTTGCGAAGTTCTCGCTACTTCGCACTACGCAAATTTCACGTAGCACAGTGCGAACACGCGTAGCGTAGTCTTGCGTAGTGCTGCGGTCATTTTTTGCTTGCTCGCGGTCCTCAACGTCAAGATGGCGACCGCGAGCAAGCAAAATGACATCCCGGCGAGACTTTTTCCTTGTTCGCGATCAGCAACATCAAGTTGGCGATCGCGAACAAGGAAAATAAACCTCCCGGCGAGATTCCCAACGCGAGGAGGTCAGGTTTCTCATTGCGAGGGGTCGCGTATGCTCGCGACCGCTCGCGATGAGAAACTACCAGTTCGCGTTGAGAAAGCTGCCGCTCGAGTAAAAATCTCCTCGAGCAGCAGAAAACTACAGCTCGCACTGTGCAAGATGCCATTTTCAATGATTGCACAGTGCCGGTTGCTTGTCCGCACTGTGCAATCATTGAAAACAACATCTTGCACAGTGCGAACATGTTACTACGCAGTTCGCGAAGTGCTACGCGAAGCTCGCGTAGTGCGAACTGCACTTTGCGTAGCTTCGCGAAGTGCTACTACGCGAACTACGCCCACCCTTACTACTGATATTTGTAATGTTGCAAGCTGAATAACACCAAAGCCTGATGTGTAGATACCAATTTATATACTTTATTGGTTACAGCGGGAGAGCGCCGGACAAGACGCAGCCTCGCGGTCTTAGCCTGAATCGCGCATGCGCAATCGCTTCATTCGTGCTGTCCTCGTGCGCTACGTAGCCACGTAGCGTGCGAGGACTAGAGCGCAACACTACATATCTCCCTTCTTTTGTTACACAACGATTATGTAGTCCATACAGTCCTACAGGTAGCTTAGCTTCCCTCTAGTTCAAAGTCTCGGAAGTGGTTAGGTCTTACCACCACTCTGCCTGCTCTAGTATGCCTTACCGGAGTGGAGGAAGCGTCTGGGGTACCATCCTCTGCGGGGCTCCCCACCTTGTCTCTTGGAGTACTCCGTTCTTCTCTCCTCGGGGACCCGCTCTCCTCTCCAAGCTGTTCCTCCATCTCAGTTGTCACTTGATCTCCATGTTCCTCGCAGCTCCCTTCTGCCTTCGTGTCCCTTTCTTCGGCTGGGTTACTTCCTTCATTTTCTCTTGGCTTTGGTTCTTGTTGTGTCTTTTCATTCTCTTCTAGAGGCCATCTTAGGATCTTGTTGCATTTGGACATGAGGTCTTGGGACCACACGTTCCCATCACTGAGCAAAGCTGCCCTATCGTACACTTCTTTCACTTGTAGAGGTGGACTGTACTTGCTGTCTCCTTTCCTTTTCTGTATAGCTAATCTGATTCTCATCCATTCTCCTCTCTCCAGGGTTGTTCCCTTCACTTTTCTCCTCTGATTGTAGTACTCTGTATATATCCTCTGGGCCTTCTCTAGATTGTGCTGTACCACTGCAGGAGACCATTTGCTAGTGATCGTCTTCTCTCTCCATGTTACGTTGTCCTTGGTGAAGGGGTGTCTTCCTCTTAAGATTTGGAAAGGGCTATACCCCGTGCCGGTGGGGGTGATGCGGTATGCCCATATCATGTTCTGCATCTCTTTCTCCCAATCCTTGCCCATCATGATGGCTGCTTGAATGGACCCCATTATGACTCTATTGAATCGTTCCACCTGTCCATTACTCGACGGGTGATACACGGAGGTGTGTTGTATCTTGATTCCGTTCCTCTCTGCATACTTGTACCACTTTTCGGATGTGAATTGAGGTCCATTGTCGCTCAGGATGGTTCTCGGGATACCTTCCCTGAGGAAAACTGAAGTTAGAAACTTAATCACTGTCTCCGCATCCATTACTTCTTGGATGTGTATCTCCGGCCATTTCGAGTACTTGTCGACCAGAACGCATAGATATTTGGGCGTTCTTTGGGTGTCCAGCACGGGTCCCAGAATATCCACTGCCACTTCTTCCCACGGGCCACTCGGTAGTGTGAGCTTCCCCAATGCCGGTCGTAAGGGATTCAGTGTTTTGTCCGCCCTTTGGCATTGATCGCATTCTCTTACGTGTCTCTCCACCTGGACATCCATTCCTGGCCACCAGTACATGTGTTTTGCTCTCATCTTGGTTTTCACCATTCCTAGATGTCCTTCGTGCAATATCGCGACCAGTCGAGAAACTAACGCTGCCGGGGGAATAACTTTATCACCTCTGTACAGGAATATGCCTTTGTCCCCCACTGACAGTTCCTCTCTGACTTCATAAAATTTCTTGAGCGCCTCCTGCAACCGTCTTTTCTCGGGCCATCCATGTATTATGTTCTCTTTGACCTCACTTATCTCCTTATCTTCTTCGTACGCTTGGGTCCACTCTTGATTACTTATCACTCTTTCTGGATCTTCCATCATCGCTACCATTTCTTCCTCTTCTGTTGCTGGGTTCGGGGCTTCTTCCATGGCTGCCACTCTACTGAGGTAATCTTCTACTTTGTTTCGTGTCCCTGGTATGTACTCCACATCATACCTGTACTCTAGTAATTTTAGTGTCATCTTGGCGATGCGTGGCGTGGCACTGGCATGCCCACTCGAGGTGAGCACTTTGACTAATGGCTTGTGATCAGTTTTGAGTTTGAACCTCGTGCCCCATAGGAATTGGCGGAACTTCCCCATGGCCCACACCACTGCTAGCATCTCCTTCTCGATTATGCTATATTTCTGTTCTGTGGGTGATAACGCTCTTGATGCGAAACTGAGGGTCTCCGTCGTTCCTTCTCTCCTCTCCTGCATGAGGACTGCCCCCAGTCCTTTCTCACTGGCATCCGTCGTCAATACCGACCGTCCGAGCGGGTCATATCCCTGCAGTGGCACGGCTTGGCTAATGTCCCTCTTCAAGACTTCAAATTCTTTTTGTGTTTCTTCTGTCCACTTGAATGCTGTTTTGTGCCTTGTCAATTGTCGTAGATGGTGTGTCTTGGTGGCAAAGTGTTGCACAAACTTGCTATAATATTCTGCCATCCCTAGGAAGGATCTCACCTCTTCTTTGTTGGATGGAGCCATAGCATTGCAAATCGCTTTCACATTTGCGAGTTTAGGCGTGATGCCCTGTCCTCCTATTTCATGTCCCAAGTAGGTGACGGACGTCATTCCCAGTCGGCACTTTTCCCATTCTGCGGTCAGGCCGTTGTTTTCTAGAACACGGAGTACTTTATCTAACTTCTTATCATGGTCTTTCCTGTCTGTCCCCATCACCAGTATGTCATCTTGGAAGTACTGAATACCCTCGATGTCCTGGAATAGACGATGCATCAATTTCTGGAACACCGCCGCTGCTGAGGCGAGGCCAAACGGCATTCTGCGGAATTGGTAGCATCCGAAGGGTGTTATAAAGGATGTCAGTTTCCGGCTTGTAGGATGTAAATCTATCTGGTGATAGGCAGAAGTAAGGTCAATGGTGGAGAACCACTTTACCCCCTTAGTCTTGGACAACATTTCTTCAATGCGCGGCAATGGGAATTTTTCCACTATTAGGCATTTGTTCAGTTCTCGAAGGTCTACACACAGGCGGACTTTGCCATTGGGTTTCATTGCCACTACCAAGGGGGCGAGCCATTCTGAGCTGTCTATAGGCTCTATTATTCAATTTTCCTCCAGTCTGCGAAGTTCCAGTTGCACTGCTTCTTTTATGGCTAGAGGCACATTGCGGGCTTTGTGGGATACCGACCTGGAGTTCTCTTTGAGTACAATCTTGTGTGTGAATTTCTCCAGTTTTCCAACCTTCCCGCCAAATACCTTCGGGAATTTGCTTTTCATATCTTCCAGTTCCGGCCAGCTCCCGGGCACTGTCATAAGCACTTGCGTGTCCCCTCCTGGGTCTAACTTGATCCCTAGGTCACCTTGATCCATCCACCCTAGGACGGATGGGCCCTTCTCTGCTACATATAATTTGCACTCCGCGCTTCTTCCTCTAAATTCGAAGTTTAACTTCCTGTATCCCACCATGGGAATGGGTTCGCCTGTGTACGATACTGATCGTATATGCGGTGGTTCTAGCCTTGATCCCAACTTGGGCTCGATTTCTTCCTTCCACACTGCTCTTTGGACGATGGTGTATGGGGATCCCGAGTCTACTACTATCTTGATTCTCACTCCTCCTATCACCATGTCACATTGCGGTTTGCGGGAGCGCTTGCCTTCAATTCCAAGCACTTGTTCCTCCACGCATAGTACACCATCGTCCTCCACTTGTTCTTCTTCTTCCTCCTGTTGATCTTGCATAACGTACTTCACCATTTGTCTCTTCGTTTTCCGGCGACAAACCTTTTCGTAGTGCCCCATTATGCCGCAGAACATACATTTCGCTCGAAACGCTGGGCAACGTTTGTCCTGGGCTGCATGTGCTTGACTTCCGCACCTGTAGCACGCCCCGTTGATGTCTCTATTCTGCTTCCATGTTTGTCCCTGTTTCCCTTTCCATTTATTTGGTCCTTTCCCTTCAGGCGGCATGGTTTTGCTCCTTCCCTGTGGTTCAGTGTCGTCCACTTTGTTCACGATGGTCTTCTGAAGGGTCTCCCTTTTCGCTGCATCAGCACACCTTTTTGACAATTCCGCCTTTTTTACCATGGCAATTACTTCTTTAAGCGATGCCTCACTGTTTGCCCATAACTTGTCTTGCACTGTTTTGTTGGTGGTATGCATGACTATTTGATCTTTTATGAATTCGTCATGTAGGACTCCATACTTGCATGTCACCGCCAACTTTCTCAACGCTGCCACATAATCGTCTATGGATTCACCGGTTTCTTGTTTCCTTTGCTGCAAATTGTACTGGTCAATGGAAACACACACCGCGGGGCGGTAGTGGTTGTCGAGATTTTCAATGGCGTGCCTGAATACGTCGTCGTCGGCATTCTGTCTGGGTGTGGGGACCAGGTTCTGAAAGACCCTTATGCCTTCCGGGCCTAAGTTGTGCAGGAGAATCCTTTTCTTCCTCGCGCTGGGGAAGGCTTCTCCATTTTCGTCTTCTAGAGCTGCAATGTAGTTCTTGAAGTACTCTCTCCAATCCTCCCACTTCATTTGAGGTTCTCCCGGTCTCTACAGAAACGGGATCGGCGTTGTTAGTGAAGATGCCTGCGTGCTCATCGCAGCGAGTCTTTCTGGTTCCGCCCCTGGGCCTCTGACTGCCTGGCGCGTCCGCGCTTTCACTTTGCGCCTGATCCTGTCGGGTTTCTCCTGCTTCCCTGTCTCTGCATGCTGCTGCTTCCGCCAGGGTCTCTTTGGGTTGGAGATTCTCCGTCCTTATCTTGGCTTCTACCCCACTACTGGTTCCTCACCCTGTGGTTGGCTTCTGTCCCTTCTTGTTGCCTCTGCCGCGCTCTCCCGCCATGTTGTGCACCTTGGTGGTGGTCTTCCTTCCTGTGGTCCCAGGTGGTGGCTTCCAGGCTGGCCTGTGCTTACAGGGGTGGTGGCTCCTATTACTCCCAAAATCCCACCCTCGTCGCCACTGTAATGTTGCAAGCATAATCCTGAATGAATACCACCGAAGCCTGATGTGTAGATACCAATTTATATACTTTATTGGTTACAGCGGGAGGCGCCGGACAAGACGCGGCCTCGCGCGCTACGTAGCCACGTAGCGTGCGAGGACTAGAGCGCAATACTACAATATTCATGTCCTAGCCTTCGGTACAACACCAACAGTCTCGTCTCTGCTTCGGACTGATGTGGGAAGGGACAATTTAAATCTCGGGGCACAACTGCGGCCTACACCATGAAGATACAGTTTTCGGCTCGAAGTCCAGCATGCCTACAGAGTTCTCATCAGAATCTTGATGGATCCATTCGGAACCATCAGCTCTACAACCAGATCTGTCAGCGCACCACCTGTGTCCTGGGCCTTTGGCATTTTCTCACCTCCAGGGCCGTGCACAAACTATTCTGGATCGGGAGCGGTGTAGTCCTTCGCCAGGACTTTGGTGCTCCCCGCTGGAACAGTTTCGCAACTGGATTGTCAAATGGAGACAATCAGTTAAATCAAGTAGTCAGGTCACAAATCACAGACACTGATCTATGTTTTAATGTTTTACTCAGTCCCAGAAGGGCACATTTTTTACCGAACACAAGCTGTCAGACTGACCTCTGCTATGTACATGGTACACTTCTGCTTTGGCGTCTTCAGAATGCTCTATGCACCCTGTTCCCATCATACCCCACAGTGCCGTAGGAATTCCAACCGCTCACACTAATTATCTCTGACACTGAGGGTGAGAAGATGATCTTGAAGCTATATCGCGCTTGCTTGGATCTTTTCTTTTGCTACCCTATGACACCAAACTGCGTACCACATGGGAGACTGAATTGGGCATCCTCCTCCCTGACAAGATCTGGAAAGTCTGCTGCACGTAAACAGGATTGGTCTCCATGAACCATAGTCACAAGCTCATCCACTTTAAATTCATTACACCACGCGTGCATTACCCCTGAAGCAATAGCTAAAATAGACTCTACGCGATCCCCAATTGCCGTAAGTGCCATGTGCCTGTGGCAGATTTCGCTCACATGACTTGGACATGCCCCACCTTTTTCAAGTTCTGGAGGGACGCCTTTGATAGCCTAGCTTTGATGCTAGATATAACTTTAGAACCAAACCCTCTCCGTGCCCTTTTGGGATACATGGGTAACGTTCCCAAATCTGTCAAACGGCACACACCCCTGGCTCTTCTCTTAGACAAATGTGAACTTGCCATTCATTGGGGCAGCAGAACACCACCCACAACGGAGGCCTGGCTCTGAAGCCTTATCTTTTGCGACACCACTAGTGATTTGTATTCCACTCTTAAACCACCTACGTCCAGACCTAAGGACATCTGGCAACCCTTGAGAACCTATCTGTTGGCAATTGATCATTCAACATCGGAATAGTGGCTAATAGGGACGGGGTGTACAAATGCAATTATTTATTTGTTTAAATTTCTTTATTTGCATTTTCATATTTTTGTTGCAATGTCCACATGGTATATAATACAGTCTATATAGTTAGTTCCAACTAGTGAACTTCTCTTTTACAGATTGTGATATCAAGACATTACAGTTTAAGTATATTAATTATGTTAAGCAGATGTCACGTTTCCTGATGAGTTAACAACAATTACGTGTTATGATTGTTCTGACAAATGTATACAGTCACTGTTGGCCCTCCTCCCCCCGTATTATTTTGCTGCATGGACACCCATCAGCTCTCAGATCCCTCAGATTGTTCTTGCAAAGCTTGTCTTCATTGACAATGTTGGAATATTTGTTTTTTATTTACTCATTTCTCTCTCCCGGAGATCAGCAGTCTGTTTGCATTCTATGTATGGTATGCAAAAACAATAATTAAGGGGTTGAAAAAAAAGGTTTACTCAGAATTAGTACAAGTACTGAATTTAGCCATAAGCAAGTTAGCATGTACATGCCCCGGTTACTTACCGGTAATCTTCATTACTCCGAGTATTGTCTTCCTCGTCACATGAGTTACGAAGTGAGCTTTAGCTCCACACCAGAACCCTCCAAAGCAAATTAGAATCCCATGCCTCCCATCCCTCCCCAACATGGCTGACCACCCTAACCCTTGACCCAGTATAAGGGGAGGGTCGACCCAACCCACTTCCTGTATTACTACCTAGCCTCAAGAACCACATGAAGCCGACAGCCAAACAGGGAGGGAGGGATGGGAACTCATGTGGCGAGGAAGACAATACTCGGAGTAATGAAGATTACCGGTAAGTAACCGAGGCATTACCTCCTCGTAAGTCTTCCTCTCCACCAGATTTATGAAGTGAGCACATACCCAAGCCAAGCGGCTTCATGTAAAACCCACAAGTAACCACAGACAAAGGGACAAGGCCAAACAAGTAGGCATAATCCAAAACAGCTGGACAACCCCCAAGAGAAAGCACAGTAAGCGAGAACTACAAGAGCCGGAAAACCCAGCCGTGAGAACCGCCCAGCAAAGCCCCCCATAGAAGGACCACCCAACACCACCTGGCAGCGTACCAAGAACAGGTGCGGAGAGGACCAGGCAGCAGCCCCACAGAAACCAGCAGTAGCGACCCAACATAAAAAAGGCCCAAGAGACAGATAGAGGCCCCGGGAGACCGACCCCGCACCAGGGCAGACACCACAGAACCAGCGTCACCTGCCAGCAAGAGAGGCCATGCCACCCACCAACACAGGGAGGAGAGAGAAGGTCAAAGGATCAGAACGGACAGGACCAAAAGTGATAAACAAGTTGACACAGCAGCAAAAAAGACCCAGTCCTCTCCAAATACAGCAACACCGCACGGCGGGCAACCAATCAGCGAGAGCAGAAACCACTCCAGACACGAGTACAGGAGGGAAACGAAACACAACACCACTGGGATGGTCGACAACCAAAGGGACCGAGGGCAGAAATACAGGACCCCAACGCAGCACAAAAGGACAGGCAGGATCCACAAGAACGGAGGAGAGTGCAGAAGGACCTAGCTCCCCAATCCACCCAGCAGAGACAATGGCCTCCAAAAACACCACCAGCAAGGCGAGGAACGAGAAGGCCAGGAAACCCAGAGGCTCAAACGGACCCCCCGAAAGGGCCAGCAACACCAACAGAAGACCCCAGGAAGGCAGAAAGCACAGCCTTAGGACACTACAGGCAACAACTGTGGAGCAACCATGCCACCAAAGGATCCAAAAGGCCGACCAAGGACCGCGGAACGCCCGCAAGTTCGCCCACCGTGCCAGAAGAGCCGAAGGGGCCACACCCAAGGCAAACTCACTCAAAAAGGAAATCAAACACCCAAACGGGAAACACAGGGAAAAAGTATAATCCCGAGGAAACACACCAATAAGAAAAAGACCCCCAAAGGTGAGAAAACAAGCCAGAGAGCAGCCGGGAAACAGGAGCCCTGAAGGCACTCCAACACTGCCAGGGAGCAAGCCTGAGACCGCAGGCTCAAGCAAACAAGCCAGAAGAGGCAGAACCCCCACCGAAAGTGGAGGGCCCGCAAAGGGAATGGAAGAACCGAGAACACCCAGCACTCCAGGATGGACACCACCCACTGGAGAGGAAACCAAGGGCTGCAACCCCAGCCGGGGATTACATCAACAGAACAAACACCCCCTCCTGGCAAAACCCGCACAAAAGAAGTAGAACCAAAGGAAACGGAGAAAAGGCAGAAGCAGAAAGCCCGGCCAACGGAATGACAGCGCATCCAGCCATCACGCCCCCAGACACGGAAGCAGAGGGCAGAAGTGAGGCAGGCGAGCCAAGCACACGACCACAAGTAGAACCCCCGTTGGGCACCCAAACTGGGCCGGCAACAAATGGAACACTGCCACCGTTAGTGAGACGGAATACACGGGCAGAAAGACCCTGCTCAGGCGAACCGCCACGCAGACCACTAACCCCGGGAGACAAACCGCCCGAGTGACAACACCCTCACCCAAGGCCAGACCAGAATCACCTGTGCAAGTAGCCAAGGGGAGCGAACCTTCCAACCCTGTTAAACGAGGCAGCCCCTCACCAAAAGTCATCAGTTATTCAGATTTCCAGGCGGACCCCAAATCCAGGAACTAACCAGGCCTGACAAGCGCAACTTCAGAGAGTAGACGGGAACCGGCATAGGCAGGGTGACAAGGCAGTCGTTCCTGCACGTCCTTCTGGACCTGAACACGATCTCCCCGAAGAGCTGGGCAAAACCGCAGACACAGCAAAAGAATGGCCAACAATATCCGAAAAGTGGATCAGCCACCCGCATGCAGGGGAACTTAGCCCCCAGCACCATGTAATCCCAGGAAGTCACCATTCCAGGAACTAACCAGGGCCAACCATGCTTAACTCCAGAGATCAGACAGATCAGGGTGGTATGGCTGTAGGCTTGACCCAGCACATAGCGGTAACAAAACACCGTCCCCCAGCGCCACAGGCTGGAATCCGACAAAACCACCCGGGAAGACCCCTGGAGATAGAGAACTCCACCAACCAACCAACCCGGAGTGGACCAAAGAGCGGAGACACCACCACCGGCAGAACGGAATTCGCTGACCAATAGCACCCAGGGAAATAAGAAGATACAGCAAGGTCCACCGACCAAGACAAGCCCAGGGAAGCACATGCAGACTCAACCCCGGTACCCCCATCCACCGAAGGACCGGGACAAAAAAAATAGCAAAGGACAAATGGGAACCCAGCGCCACACAGGCAGCATGCAACATGCGGGCTCCCCCTGACCCCAGAAACAACTTTATTAGGCAGAGAAACACCTGCAGGCAGACCGTTGCCCGGAAACACCATCCGTGAGGAAGCGGATACCACACAGCGCAGAGCCCAGGATCCCATGAACACGTAGATCAAGCTACTGAACAAGACAGGAAGCACAGACGCACAGAAGATGTGGGCTGCCGGAGACACGGAATTGAAAATAGCAAACAAACAAAAAACATACACGTCCACCCACAACGCAAAAAGACTCATAACAACATCATAACATGTGTATCTGCCAAGCACACGGTCACCTAACGTAACTCAATTTATCGACCTCAGATGGATGAAAGGCTGAGTGGCCTCACTGGGATTTGAACCTGTGCCCATGAGGTCAAACACAGGCCTCTGTAGTGGACGCATGAGTCCACTGAGCCACCAGACCCGTGCAAAACGCCAAAGGCAAAAACACAACAGGACAGATGCACCAACTGGCAACCCGACCAGAGCACTGAGCAGGCGAGATTGTGGGGAAACAAAAGGCATGCGGAAAACAAGAGTGGTCAACCACAGCCGCAACTGCCGCAACCACACAAAAGAAACCAGAGAGCACCTCCGACACCCCTAACCAGACACACCTATGCAGAAAACGCAGAGCAGGAAAGCGAAAACAGCCCGCCAGAACGTAACAACCCCACGAAACACAGAGTGAGGCGCGCATATCAAAGCCGAAGCAAAGAGAAGAGAAAACAGCTAAGACACAGCAGCCCCAATAGTGCCAATATCGGCCACACTCACCAGCCCTCCCACAGCAACATACAGGTAGCGAAATAAGCAGACAAGACAACTTTTTGGTGGAGAAAATTGCTGCAGGTTTATTAGCATACCAAATATGCCAACATGGTGGGTTATCTTACAGGCGATCCAAAGGCAAGCCACCCCTCGCGGCCTACCCCCTGATGGGCCAACTTGCATCGCGGTCTTAGCTAATCGGTGCTTAGCGGTTGTGGTGAGGGGATAGCCCCTCCCACTTCCAGTGAAACATTGGTCCACCATATAACTCACGCCCCCCCTACGAGGGGCGGAGCGTTCAAGCGACCCCCGATTGCACAGGTTTCCAACCGCCCGTAGGACAGATGGGGCGCCGTCGCACCCCAGGGTCCACCGCACAGACTTCCTGGGGATATTCGGCCTCAGCACCCTTTGTGCTCCTGAAGAGGGTACCCCTGAGTACCTTTCCACCTCTGGATCGCCATGTAACTCATGTAACAGGATTCGTCACCTGGCCTCTTAGAAACGGAATCGGAGACTGTGCCCGGCCCGCTCGGCCGCCGAGGCACATGCACACATGGGATCACTCACTAGATTTCCCATCTGTTACAGCCGGAAAGGCCCCTGGCGAGGCGGGATGTGCCCGGCCTGCGGAGGTAGGCCCCATGCTGACCAGACCACACAGTGTGCTTCAGCCCCCATGGAGGTTCGCGACCCAGCGAGTGAGTTCTACGCGACATCCTCTGCCCTCCCCATAATAAAGATGCCCCCTGCAGCGCTGAGCTTAAGCCCCGCAGCAAAATTGGATTACAGGACGAGGGAGCCTGAACGGCACCCGCTGCCCCCCAACGTCGCATTCATAAACTGCACCGCAGAGAGAGCATGGGCACCAACGCCACAGAGGGCCAGGCACCCTCCCCCACCCCTCCGCCCCGTTCCTACTGGACAAACCGGGCTCCCCAAAAAGTGGACCGGAGCCAAGACCAAAGGAGAAGAAGGAGTTGGTGGGGGGGGGAGAACATACCACCGCACTCCCTATCTGAGACCGACCCCAGGAAGCACCCGAATGCCCGGCTCCCCCCGCAGCCGCGATGGGAAAGGGAGCCACCCCTTCAGTGAAACGGCAAGCCATAGTGCAGGAAATGCATTCGGGAAGGATTTTGAGTGCTTAATACATCCCATGCCACTACATGCGCTAACCCCTTTCCGTTATTTCCCTAGACCATGCACTCGGTAATGCGCCCATAAATATATAGTCCTCTAATCAACAGATTGCCTTAATGTGAATAAGATACGACAAGGGGCAACCACCCCGTGACTCAGCGCTGCCTGATTTGAAAGGATCTTTAAAAAACACCCTGGAAGGCCGTAAGCTAAATAGAAAAAATGCCTAAAGCATCCTATTTTTTTTTTTCCAGTCGGCCTCCCATCCAAGTACTAACCAGGCCCGACCCTGCTTAACTTCCAGGATGGCAGACGTGCAGTAACCAGACTTCGCCGGATGCAGTTATGAGGGGGGATCCCGGACCACCAACCTGCTAATAAATGATGCGAGGGGGTGCTGGGGGAGCAAATCACGTTGAAGGCCCCCCGCGGCCAGTCCCGCCAGAACAACGGGCCTGCCCCGCGGCCCCTGAAGCGAGGAGACACACTTGTGCCGTCCCTCCCCCCCTCCTCCCTGTCCTTTAAACGTAAAGGTGCAGCTCTAAGCGCGCGTAAACTATTGCCGGAGGTCAGGATAAAGAAACTAATCTGGTCACTTCAATCACCGCCCCCCGCACCTAACCCAGGGGGCGGTGCTTTACCGACTAAGCAGCCTGGCCTGTAGTCCGCGATCTAACGACTCTAACGCATGGGCACCCACACGACCAGGCATCCCCGTACTGAGAGAGCACCTAACAAGAAGCCCAACATGCCTCCTATCTATAAATTACCGCAACGCCTAGGGGCAGGGGCACGCAGCCCCACTACCCCCCCCCCCAAGCTTAACTGCCCCAAAGGGCCCAGGCTCACTGCCACAACCAGCGCCCGTGCATACTGGCCCGAGAGCCTTCTCTCGGCCAGTCAGAAACCGGGCTATGCCGTAGCGGCAGCCCGGCCGGATAATGCTCCAGCGAGCGATATGTTTGCACCTCCCCCCCCCGCTGACCCTAGGGGTTGAAAAAAGAGTGTGCCGGCGCGGAGAACACCGTTCGAAGTGCCTGGGGGCATGGGCATGAGCCCAAAGAAGAGTCTCAAGGATAAGGTGGTGTTGCGTGGAAGATGTCGCAAAGAGGTCTGCTATGGCAGAGGCGTGCATGGTGGGGCGGGGGCATCCTACTCTCGCCGGGAGCCCCCCCCCCCGGGATGCATCTTGTCCCCAGGGCCTCCAGCACACCACTGGTGGGGGCACATATTGCACACTTACCACGCCACAGGGGACGCAGCCCCAAGTGAGCCCCGGAGGGAGTGAATCGGATGCGTGAGTAAATTCTCCCGAGACAGCGAATGCCCAGTCGTCCCGAGATCGACTCCACTCAGCAGGGAGCCAATTTGCGCACCAGCATCCCTGCCCTCTCGCCGTTCCCGGGCATGGAAAGGGAGCAGGGAGGGCTCGGGCGCCGGATTCCGGCCGACCGCCCCTCCCTCCCCCAGGTATATCACCCTGTACTACTACGAGCGCCCTAGACCGGAGGAGCTACATACCGCTTATAGTTGCTTCCCCCCCTCCCTACACGACCGGACCCCTCGGGCCTCAGACCCCTTTTCCACATGGCAGAGGCCCCCGTAGGGCCTCGGCCGTTGTGAGCGCCTTGGCCCACCCTCCTGGTGCGGCACAAGGAAGTTGCTCGGACCCATGACGCCTGGTGCTGGTCACCCCCTTGCTCGGGGGTAACGGGAAAGAACCGCCTGCACAAGGAGGCCGGGAGAAATCTCCCTTCTGCCTCCCCGACCCGATACCGGGCCACCCCCTGCTGCCTGGGCTGCACAAGGTAAGGACCTGGAACCCATGCGAGCAGCCACCCGACGGGGTGAGGGGGCAGAGCCTCACTCACCCGCCTATGACGAGCTGCAGAGGACGATCTGGGAGACCATTACCACGTCCAAACGGCGTCAAGGCAGCACAACAAGTCGGCGTCAGGGCGAGGGGACAAAGAGGCCGCCAGGGGGGCGGGGGAGGACTATATACCTCTCCCTCAACCCCCCCTCGGCCGGAAGTGACACGCGGGACCCCAGCAGGGGTTTCTGGCCAAAAGACTAGGCTGCCCAGTGTGCCATCTTGTGGCACTAAAGGGGCCGCCCTCTTATGAGGGTCCCCTGCGGGGACTGTGATGGTCAGCCCGCAGAATAGGGGGTGCAAATGCTGGAGCAGAGTTTTCTGTTGAAAATCTATTGGGTTTTTAAGCTCTGGTTTGTCTATTTGTCGATAATAAAAATATTAATTCATAATTACTAATTATTTGTTTTGTGTAAATGTTCTGACTAACCAATATGAATTAACAAGAGAAAACGACACGTGGGAATGCTTTCGTATTGCTTATTAATAATGTGCATGTTTTATTAAATAAATGTTGCTGAGTGCTGTTTATTTTAAAGCATAAAATGCTTTTGAATTGTTATGTACTAATGCTTTTCTGTGTTGCAAAGGCTAGATAATTACATACACATAAGGGTATTAGTGGGGTTAACACTGTTTAATCACTATGCTGTGGTAACGTTGTTTTTGTCTCTTTTAATTAAGATGGTACGTTTTGGCCTAGTATAAAATGGCTGCCGTTTGCAGCTTGGCCTCGAGTGAATGATTTGTGATGAGAAGGCCTTGCTGAACATGGTCGAGAGTCATCTGACCACAGTCTTCGCCTGGTTAAAGTTTTCCGTGAGGACAGCAGTTCTGGGCGAATATCCAAATACATCTGAGCAACCTTGGAGGACAAAGGAGCCATAATGAATGAACTCTGAGATCATAATGCTGGTTCCGAGGAAATATGAACATGAAAAGATACTTTTCAAATTCTAGTTCCGTGTTCCGTCTTTTTATTTTTGCGATTTTTTTTGAGCGGAGATTTTCTAAATGTAGCGATGCTACATTCTTTCCTGCTCGCTCTGCTCAGCGGTTCAGCGGATATCTAAAACATTTTATGTTGCTTTCTTTTGTTAGAATTATTATAAATATTGTTAGCCTAGAGAGGGTTTTTGCCACTTTGCCACTTCTTCCCAAATCTGCGTTGGTGAGGATCTATGCTGTGAGGACGGTGACTCGGGAGACTTCTACTGAGAGACCTGTCCTGACCCATTCTGACATTTAGCTAGAATAGGTAATTGTGTGAAAAATGATTTACTCTGATTGATTTTCTTTGACTAATTTTAGATAAAGTACCGTAATTTTAAATACAGTGTTGGTGGTTATTTCTTGTCAATTATTGAGTACTCTATTTTGATTATTGTTGTATAGATTGATTAGATCATGACTCAGGACAGTCACAATTAGGTCTTATCGACCTCAGTGTAGATGCAGGGTGTTTAGGAGGTTTTCTTTCCACAGGTTTAGTGTTGGTAGAGTATTTGAGCGTATGTTAGTAAAATGGGCCCAAGTGTATGATGAGTGTATGTGCGTGTAACTGTGAAATTACTCTATCCGTGGAAGTAGGGAGATTTTGTACACCCCAATCTGCACCACAAACACATAGGTTGAGACCGAAAACGAGCAAAAGTGCCCCAAAGCCCTTTGGCACCCCCTCCCCTCCCCCCCATCCCAGCCATTAGAAGCCCAAAGTGCGCCGGATACCCATGGGCGGTACACGCACCCACCAGACACACACCAAGGACGAAGGAACATGCATAGGGGGCAGTATACCAAACGCCATTGAGGAGAAAGGAGGGCACCCGCGGCAACACTGACGAGTGACGGTGAGAACAGGTCCACAGAGCAAATGACCCATAGGGCAGCCACCAGCGTGAGTGCCTCCGCTCTGCCCGAGCCAGCAGCGGAACCGGCCAAAAAAACACCTCCGGTGCCCTCAGCGGTTCCGAGGGGGGAGGCAGGAATCCCGGACCGGGGTCTTCTGACTCCCTAACCCCGGCAGAGAAGCGGGAGGAGGGTGGGTGGGCCGAAGCAGGATGAGTAGCCTGGAAGTGCATCGGCATCGAAGAGGAAGGGGGAGAACCAGTGGTATCACAACGCCGGCCGGCTTGTACACAGGGAGGCTCGCCGGCAAATACACCACGGCGGGAGTGCAGGAGCACCAGACAACCGCACAGCCCTAAGAACTGCTCCACGAGGGCATGCAGGGATCAGGGAGAGAGACCACTAACAGCCGCAAGCCCACGTAGCCAGGCAACCTCAAAAAATGCGGGAAGCCGGCCGGTAGAGGCGCCATCCCTGGAGGCAGGATAGGTATCTCCACGACCCCAACAAACCAGCGTCCCCACTCGAGGACACAGTCCCAAGAAAGAAAAGTGGGGGGTGGGGTCAAAATGGGAGCACAGCGTGACCCAGGAACAGACAAGGAGAAACCAAGGCCAAGTCCTGGCATTGGAGAGGGGACAAAACAGGTGAACCCGCTAGTGCAGGGCCGAACCAACACTAAGAGCCCGCAAACATCAGAGCCCGCTAGTACAGGGCTGCAAAAACAAAAAGGGCAGCGTGATGGTAAATAGCCACTAGGCGGGGGAAAACCCAGTGCATGAGCCCGCTCGAGCAGGCCTCCTTCCCAAGGCCGTGGGACCTGCTAGAGCAGGACCTTTCCCCAACTTACCTGAAACACGCTCTGGAGAATCTGCAGTGCAGGAACAAAAAAACAGGTAGTGGGTTCGGTCGACCCTCCCCTTATACTGGGTCAAGGGTGACGGTGGTCGGGCAGGGATGGGAGGCATGGGATGCTAATTTGCTTTGGTGGGTTCTGGTGTGGAGCTAAAGCTCACTTCCTAACTCTGGTGGCAAGGAAGACTTAAGAGGAAGTAATGAAGTACAGCAAGATTCAATACAAAATCGGGCATAGATTCTCCTTCATAGAATGGGGAAAGGGTTTCATCTTAAGCAGGAGAAATCATTCTCTTTTTTAGCAAAACAAAAACTTCATACATTTACTACTTTAGTGCGGTGTTCTCACAGGCTCAGCCAATAGGGGTTAAAACACAAGAAACTGTTCCATCTGCTTACTATCAAGGTTACTCTCACAGACACTGTGCAAAGCCTCATTGTTCAGAGAAAGAAATGTTTTACTACAGTTGCCGTCTGGGAAAGATGTGTCCATGGAAAAGTGCATTCTCCTCACATCTTTATCACAGTTTACATTGAAGCCTGAGATTGTTTATTATGGCACACAGCAAGCATCAAACACATTGGTGACAAGCGGGTGTATATTAGATAATTTTGCCTAAAGCAGCAAAACACAGTAAATAAAAGATTTTCCAATTTTGTGTTTCCACACTTCCAAATACCTGCTTGCAGTGTAATGTATTAATGTTTTACCAGCTAGTGAAAGGTAGTAGTAAGGCATTTATAAACAGGAGTCAAATAGGACACAGCATGTTTGTGAACACAGGACAATTGCAGTACACAGATTGCTTATATTAAAATTTGAGAAGAGGATGTGGCCTAACAGCTCGGGCGGTCGACTTCAAATCAGGGGAACTGGGTTCAAGTCTCGGCACAGTCGCTCAATATCCTGTGATTCTGGGCAAATCACTTAATCTTTCTATGCCTTACAAAAAAAGAAAAAAAGAAAAGAGAATGTGTCCTTGTGTAACGCAACTGGTGCTCATGTAAAGTGCTCTGATACTTTTGGACCAAGTTCACGCTAATAAACATATATACAAAATATGTATATAAAATAATTTCACGCTAATAAACATATATACAAAATATATATAAAATAATAAACATTTCGTGGCAGGGGGCTAATTCTTAGAGCAATAGGCAGAGTGGAGATGCAAAGCCTCGATAACAAGTAAATGGGCTTTTTTTTTTTTCTTTAATTTTTTTTTTCATTTACAGGAAGAATATAACAAAAGAAAGCTACTGTTTTAGGCTCCCTATTTCAGGCTTTGTTACACAATCTACCCCAGGGTCAGGAATACTTTCTGTTCAAATTTGGTGATCCCAGGTTTTAAAAAAAAGTCAGATTGAAGATTCTGTTAGCTGCCCTAAAGAACTGGGTCTTTTTCAGGAAAAAGTTGGGAATCCCCTATTATGCTCCCCAGGCCCCGATATGGGACTCACCAGGGACTCCAGAGTGTTTGAAAGATCAGCTAGCTCGCCCTTTGAGGTTGGCGGGTATTACACATTGGGGAGATCTTCTAAAGGATACACACCTTATTGATTGGGATTCTCTCTATACCCTGACGGAGGGTTCTCTCACCAGGTTCAAATATTATCAACTATCAGGTTGGTGGGCTACTCTCGCGCCGGTGTCTTGTACATCTAATTCAAGCTTTGACCTGGTAAGCAAGAAAGGGACCTGGAAAAGAGAGTTGGCCTTTTGGTATTGGGCCATGATGGGAGCAGAAGAAATTCCGGAGATTGAACTCTTAAAATTATGGGGTGAACAGGTTGATTTGGATTATAATAATCTTAAGGAGCTGTGGGAGGATTCCTTTGCTATGCTACATAAGGTGGTTAAGCCAGCTGCACTTAAAAGGAACCATCTGTTCACCCTGTATAGAGTTTATATCTCACCCAAGAAACTTGTAAGATTCACCAATCTGGAACATCGGTGCCCGCGTTGTAGATTGCTCGCCGCTGATGACATACATATGTTTGTGGATTGTCCTTCTTTGGCGCAATATTGGGCTAGATTAGGTGAATTCATTGCAGCAGTATTAAATGTACAACTTACCATAAATCCAAAGACAATTTTGTTTGGGTTAGTTAACGATTATCAAATATGTGCCATTGACTCTAAACTTATTTTTTATATTATGTTGTTAGCAAGGCGAGAAATATGTAGGGCGTGGAAAAACGAGAAGGCACCTATCTTCTCAGATTGCTTGAAACATATTATGTTCACCTGTGAGTCAGATATTGCCTGTGATCCCTCCAGTAAAGCAAAGGTATGGGCACCCTTAATGGCCTGGCGGAATAGATGATGGAAGTATTCCGATGATTTTACCTGGGCACTGTTGGGGCTCAATCTCTAACATCATCAATGGGCCTCTCAGTGAGTAAACGTTGGAGTGGACAGAGCAAACAGTAAAATGCCAGAGAGGTTAGACCCCTCCCCCTCTCCCCCCAGGGTCCTAAAATCGGAATCGGACTTTTTCTAGTGGGGGTTGAGGGGAGGGTGCTTCCTTATTTGGACTGCCCTTCCCCGTCTGGTGGTATATGAGGAATAAAAAAAAAATAATAAAAAAAAAAATGAAAGCTGGTTACATTGGGTAATGTCTATTGCCATATCACTTCCATTGCAGGTCATATACACAGGTAATACAGTATCAAGAGTTGTCGTATTTTACATTTTAGATGTATCAAAACGTCTGGATCACCGATCCCGGCCATTGATCTGTCCCCTTACTAGACCCTATGGGTTAGTTGCTCAAGTCTGGATCCGAGTCTTCTGCCGGAGGAGCACAGATGTTACCCCGAAATGAATTCTACTTACCCCTCACCCATTCCCACTTTTTGGGACACCCTCTGTTTATAAAAACTGCTTTTTCGGCCACCATTGAGCTATCCATATCTTGACACCAGCGTCTCTGCTGGGGGGCTGCTGGCACGCCCCAGTGTTGTGCGATATTGCGTTTTGCCAAAGTGATCCCCAGGGTTGCCCAGTCTTGTGCTGCGTGATTTAGGTCAGTTGGTTCCCATATATTGAGGAGGCACCTTTTTGGTTCCGGGGGAACCTGAAAACCACACACCGAGTAATTGTGTCCATAACCTCCTTGCAGTAGTGTGTTATGTGGGGACATTCCCAGAACGTGTGGTAGAATGTGCCCCTTGTCCCACATCCCCGCAGACAGAGAGGTGTTTCAGCTCAGCCGATTTGTGGAGCATGGTTCTAGTGTAGTATGTCCTATGTAAGATTTTCAGTTGCACCAACCGTAGTCGGGACGGGATCGCCACCTCCCTTGGGAATGCTAATGCTTCTTGCCAGTGCTGGTCGTCTATGTCTCCAAGGTCCGCCCGCCATTTGTCTCGTAAGGCTAGCATGGGATATTTCTGATTATTAATAAGTTTATGGTAGGTGAGGCAAATGGCCCTCTTAGTGAGATGGTCTGTAAGGAGACGGTCCTCGAGTGGGGATGATTCAGGGAGAACCGTGCCTCTAGGTATGGCCCTTGTAAGTGCATGTTTGATTTGTGTGTAGTGAGATAGTTCTGTGTCAGCCATTTGATAGGTCGTTTGCAGTTGAGCAAAGGCCACTACTTCTCCCTTTTTCCAGAGGTCCCCGATTCTTGAGATACCAATCAGGTCCCACTGCGCAAACCCTTTACTGTTGCGGAGCGTACCAAGTTTGGGTGTATCCCAAAATGGTGTGAGTTGTGTAAGGACTCCCTCCCATCCGAGCGCCCGCTGCGCTGTGAACCATGCGCATATTGTATGCGCAGTGGGACCCATCCATGCATCTTTTTTGTTCTTGTGGTAAAGCGCCCTCAGGAGTCCTTCGGTCCCAAGAGCATGCCGGTCGAGCCGGAGAGCCGGTTCCTCCTGTGGGGCATGGAGCCATTGTTCACTATAATAAGTTGTGAGGCCCAGTAATACAGCCGTATGCTAGGCAAGGCTATTCCACCATCATACCAGCTTCTAGTAAGTTTAGACAGGGCTATGCGGGGGGTTTACCACCCCAGAGGAGCAGTCCCACCTCAGCCTTGATTGCTTTAAAGTAAGAGTCTGGGACCAGGGTGGGTGTATTTTGCAGAGCGTATAGGAATCGCGGGAGAGCCATGATTTTAACTAAGGCTGCGCGGCCCAGGAAGGTCAGGGGTAGTGTATGCCAGTGTTTTACATCGTTCTTTAGTCTCCGGAGGGGGGCTTAAGATTTCTCTCGTAAAATTGAGCATGATCTTGGGTAATGTGGATACCCAGGTATTTAAAGCCGTCTTTCCCCAGCTGTATCGTTACTCCCTTGGGTAGACGTGGAGGGGAACCGTGGAGGACAAACAGAACTGACTTCGCCCAGTTAATCGTGTAACCCAAACATCTACCATAGGTGGCACAAATCTCTAGTAGACAATTGATGGAGCGGCTGTGGGAGGACATATATAATAATATATCATCTGCGTACAGTGATATACGGTCTTCCCACCCCTCTGTCCATCTCAATCCTCGTATCACTGGGTCGCATCGTATCCAAGTCGCGAGGGGCTCGAGCACTAGGGCGAATAGGAGCAGGGACAAGGGACATCCCTGTCTGGTCCCGCGCCCTAAAGGGAAGTCCTCAGAGATGCGCCCATTGACCACAACATGCGCCAAGGGTTGTGTATATAATAACAGGACCCATGCGCGAAAATTGGGCCCAAGGCCAAAGTGCAGTAGTACTGCGAACATGAAGGGCCATTTCACCCGATCAAAGGCCATACTGGCATCTAGCGATAGAATGACTGCCTCCTCTCGGATGATAGACATTGGAGTCAACACCCCGTGGAGCCGTCTTAAATTCATTGCCGTGTTGCGGCCAGGATTAAGCCCGGATTGATCCGGGTGGACAAGTGACGCGAGGTGTGGCTGAAGCCTAGTGGCAAGCACTTTCGCCAAGATTTTCGTCTCTGCCTTGAGGAGTGAAATAGGACGGTATGAGGCACAATCCTGAGGGGGCTTGCCAGGTGTTGGGATCGTCACTAAGGTCGCTGTCCTCTGATCCCTGGGCAGCATTCCCTTATCCAGACTGTCTTCGTACATTTTCAATAAGTGGGGTCCCAGTCTGTCTGCATCAGTTTTGTAGAATTCTACCGGGATGCCGTTGGGACCTAGGGCTTTGCCTGATTGTAGACTCCTAAGTGCAGCAATAATTTCATCCACCGTAAATGGCTCGTCTAATGTGTCGGCATCTCGGGGTGTCAAAGTGGGCAACCGAATGTCTCTGAGAAAATCTAAATTCTCCGTCACTGTGGCGTTTGTGGATGGTGTGTAGACTGCCTCGTAGTGTCTTGCGAAGGCTGTCACTATGTCTTGAGGGTCCGTTACGTCCTCCCCGGAGGGTAAATGTAGATGGGCCACCCAGCGACTAACATGCTCTTTCTTGTTTAGCCAGGCTAGCAACTTACCGGCCTTGTCCCCTGTCTCATAGATTGTGTGTTGTGTTTTTCGGACTCTCGCCTTGGCTTCCTCCCATGTGTAGTCCCTATACGCTTGTTTGACCAAGTCTAGCTTATGCGTAGTCTCATTGGTCTGTGTTCTGGTGTGTTCTTCTTCTGCTAGGCTAACCGCGCTCTCTAGTTCTAGCACTCGTAGGGCCTTGTCACGTTTGTGCGATGTTATTACGGATATTGCTTGCCCTCGTGGGACCATCTTGAACGCCTCCCATAGAATACCAGGGGAATCAACTGAATGTGTATTTTCTTGAAAATATTGTTCTGTGGTTTTTCGCAGCTGTTTCCTAATAGTCGGGACTTTTAAGTACCCCGGGTAAAATGGATAAATGCGTTTACGTCCCACGTGCTGTGATGTGTATGTCACTAACAGGGGGTGAGTGATCGGATATGCCTCTAGGGAGGTGTGTGATCTCTGAAATTGCTGCTAGGCTTGTTGGGAATGAGAGGATGTAATCTATCCTGGACAGACTATTGTGGACACCTGAGTGGTACATGTATTGGCGCGCCGCTGGATGTTGTGTACGCCAGACGTCCATAAGTCCCATCGCTTATGCAAAGTCACGTAAATGTGTAGAGGGCTTCCTTGGACTCGAGATGGTAACCTATCCTGTGAGGCATCAAGGACTGCGTTAAAGTCCCCTCCTATAATTAGTTCCCCCGGGGGTAAGGTGAGCAGAAATTTACCAAGAGCTGAGAGGGCCAGGGCATCGAGCGCGGGTGGGACGTATACCGTAACTAAGTTGTACGCTCGTCCCTCCCATTGACAGGATAATGCCGCAAAGCGCCCTTGTTCATCCCTCTGAGTGTCCTGTATTATCAATGGGCAGCTTTTACGTATTAATATTCCCACTCCTCTGGATCCCGTGGTGAATTCAGAGTGTATTACCATTTTGAAACCCCATCTGTCAAGCGCTTTAGTAGCGGTCCCTACCAAATGGGTTTCCTGCAAGAGGACTACAGACGGAGCCTGTCTCTTGAGATGTTGTAGCACGAGCCCTCTTTTAATTTTATCGTCTAGGCCATTGACATTCCATGATATGAGAGTGAGGGGGGGCAGGGCTTGAGGTTGTCATCCAGACTTAATTGCGGGGGGCCAGGCATCTTGGCGCCCCGGACTTTAAGGCCGTTTTGCGACATTGGATTTGTGTATGCGAGTTAATGGGTTCCCTGTGCACAACCCCAATGTACATGGTACCAGCATAGAACAGCTGAACATTTTTAGGAAAAGGGAAATACAAATTCTAACAATACCAAAATCACATCCCCCTCCCTCCACCCCCCCACCCTGCTTCAATGCTAGACAGATTTCCAACTACCCACCACCCCAACTTTGCAGAGCGCTTTAATCCCATGAACAGTACTTGCGTGCGGGAGGAGAGAGTATCCGGGGCACGCCAGACATCCCTTCCCTCCAGGACGTTGAAAAAGTTTTGATATTACGTTAATCGAGGAATCTTAAACATAGTTTCAGTAGGTGTAATATGTCTCTATTGGTTCACTTCTGGACCACCACGGGCGATCTGTACCTGAGCCAGGTCTCTTGGTAGGAGTTGAGCAGAGGTGTCATCTCTAAAGTCTGAGCTTCACCGAATTGGTGACCAACATCCAGTGAGGGTCAGTCCTCTGCATCCGTGTGGCGGTGGTCGAGTTCCTTGTCCGTGCGTCTCTGTCCGTGTGTTGTTGCTTCTGTTGCGTGACGTTGTTGCCGTCCATTGCCGTTTTTAGGCCTGTTAACCTGCCGCCAGCCCTCTAGCCAGTCATGGGCGTCTTCCGGCTTGTCATAGAAGAGGGTCTTACCGTCCGCCACTCCCCGAAGTTTCGCGGGATAAAATATGGAGTATGCCAGTTCTCTGCGCTGAAGTTCCTTCTTGACCTCAAGAAAGCTCCTTCTCTGCTTGGTGACTGCCGCCAAGTAATCTGGGAAGAAAGAGAAGACTGAGTTCTCTATACGCAGAGGTGGAGCCACTCTACCTGTTTGGAGAATGGCATCACGGTCTCTAAAGTAGAGGATCCTGGCCAAGATCGGTCAAGGGGGGGGCCCCAGGTTTTGGCTTACCCCCCGGTATTCTGTGCGCCCGCTCCACCGAAAAAAAGCTGGAGAGACCCCTTAGCTGGAGGTGATTCTTGATGAGGCCTCCCACGTAGAGGTCCATGGCCAGCATTCCCCTCGACTCTGGAACTTCTGTGATACGGACGTTGTTGCTTCTCGATCTGCCTTCTTGGTTGTGCAGTTTGGCTGCCATCTGGTGGTTCTGTGCTTCCAAGTGTTGGACCTGTCGCTGGAGGCTGGCTGTATCCTTTGCGAGAGATGCCGTCCTGGTTTCGACTTCAGTCATTCTGGAAGCCATCTTCTGAAAGTCTGCTCGGAGGAACGATACATCTGAGGAAATGTACCCCACTGTCGTCTGGACGCTCATTAGAGCGGACATGATGTCTAGCCATGTGACTTCTGACTGGCCTTCTGGTGTGACACCCACATCTGTGGGCGTCCGCTGAGTGGTCGCTTCCATCGCGTCTTTAGAGAAGGCATATTTGTCTAGTTTGGCTTGCTGGGTCGCCCGAGGACCCCGGCCCTCCATTGGGCCCCCGTCACGGGATTACGATTATTGCGCAGTACTCACCGCCGCCTGCCACGGGACTACGTGTCACCCTGCGGCCTGTCGGGTTTCCTGCTTGATCGTGGGGCGTCTCTGGCGGATGTCAGGCTATTCTAGCCCAGTGGAGTCCAAGTCTATGGCCTACAGCGCCTCGTCAAGTGCTGGAGTCGAGGTTGCCAGCATGGGGGGTTTTCTCACTGCGTGTGGGCCATGGGGCCTCCCCGCTGGTACCCGCGCGACCTAGGTGCGGTATCTCGAACTGCCCGGAGTTGCTCGGGGGGAGTCTGGTTTCCCGTGCCTGCGCACCTTTTCTCCACCTTCCCTCCCGTTTGTTTGGGGGGTATGCAGGGACTTCCACAGTTTGCAATGTCACAGGGGTGCCGGGTATTCTTGCGCCCCAATTTGTGCCCCCTCAGTGCAGTCAGGCAGTGCGGGGTTCGTTAATGTTCCAGGGAGCACGCTGGCTCCCACCACCAGATCAAGGAGTCTTCAGCGGGGACGCCCAATGTCATTTTTTATGGCACTCTCCCTCCAGTCACCAGGACCAATCGCCACGTTAGGGGTGGGTGCTCCTTGCCATCAGTGTTCTGATGCCCATAACCGTCCTGGGGAGTAGTTTTGAAGCAGGATAAGTGCCCGGATTAATTAGGGATGCTTTCGTGCTGGCCGGAGCTCGGCTTAGGTTGCGGCCATTACGCTCGGCTGCAAGCTGCGCCCCCCCCGTAAATGGTCTTTTAATGACCTGTGAAGTACTCCGTTGCAGCTGCAAGAAGATGGACGCCAGACCAGCAGCCCACAGCAGCTGTCTCATCCCGGGTTCACGCACACAACAAAAACCCTTTAACCCCTATGGGCGTTGCGCGCCTGCCTCAGACAGAAAAGAAAGCAAAGCACATGAACGAAAAAGTCCGAACCAAACCAGCATACTCCTACAACGCCGAACGAATACAAGTAATGGGGCCAATATCCATAGGCGTGCTTGGCACTCAAAAAGGAGGGACATGGAAGACTATTAACCAATCACAACAACAACATTTTAAAAGGCACACTAAATGACAAATAGAAACAACAAGCTAAAAAGAGGCGTTTACAAACATCGTAGAGCATATACTGCATGTCTCAACGGGACAGCGCTGTGCTGACTAGCCGATACCTAAAAATGAGGTTCTTTTAACAGTAAGCAGCAGTGAATTAAGATGAGAGCGGGCAATGGTGAGAAAACATACAACCGGTGCCAATCGCAGGGGTGTGCCAGGGGAGCAAGCGGGGGCAGGGAACATAAACATTGCAAACAGTAATATTGTTTTTTTGATCAGTCTGCAAGGGAGCTCCCAGGGCCACATACATAATGTTATTTATAAACGGCTCTATAGTTGTTATGATGTGGTGACACTGGGGTTTCACCAGCAATCCACGCCTCACCTCATACACAGTTGTTTCTGTCAGTCTGGCTCTGTTAATTTCCTTTTTTCCTCGTTAGCAGTGAAACTGCATTAGCACAGGTGAAGTTTGCGCTCCTCTGTGCAGCATTCCAGCTCAGTTCTTGGCAATTATCCACAAGGTCAGTGACTTTACCTGTGGGTGCTCAAAGGCTACTTCAGCCCCATGAAAGGCATGCGGAGAAGTGATGAAAATGCTGCCCTCTGCCACTGAGTGAGATTGCCAAATCGCCTCATGTTTACTCAGCACCATGCATGCAGTGCTAGGCTTGCATTTAACAACCCAATGTACTCTGGGAGTTGTAGTCTTTGGATTATTATGCAATGAGTTGCATCAGCGTTTGCTTAGGGGCTTTGTTGCAGTGCAGTTCATTTCAATCTTGGTCTGCTGTCACTTGTTAGTGAAGCTAATATTTAGCCATTCAGTGTTTGGCCTGACGTGCATTTCGGTCCGTTAGTGCTTTTATCGAGTCAGTCAATGGCTGCCTAGCTGTGAAAAAGCCCACAGGGTTTATGTCACTGGTGCCGATTAGGCACCTAGTCGTAGTGTTCAGACCACTGCATTAAGCACGCTGTGACTTACACGCTAACATGTTTAATGGGAAAGTGAAACTCCAGCTCCTAGCAAGCCCCCAGCTGTTTGTGAACCCACTACGATCAAAAATTCACCCTGCTAACAGCAGTGTGATGTTGGCCAAGTTAGTGTTTCTTATCGTGGCTGTGCTGGTGTGCTGTGTCTGAGTTAGTTGTGCACTGTTATGTTATGTTAATTGGATTTATAGAGCGCAGCGGTTACCCTAAGGTGTCCCGGCGCTATGCACTGCCTGTAAGTTAGCGGAGAGAAGGTCAATGAGTAAACAGCCAAGTCTTCAGTCCCTTTCTAAAGGAGAGGCGATCTGCAGCATTCCTCAGGTGGAACGGCAGGTCGTTCCAAGCCTTGGATGTGATGTAATAAAACTCCTACCTCCCCAACTGGCTTTTTTAAATGTAGGGATTTGGACGTTTTTTGCTCCTGTGGACTGAAGAGTCCTACTGGGGACATGCCACCGAAATAAACCTCCTAATCCATGATCATGATTATGACCTAATGTTCCTTACAGAGACATGGCTCTCGGATTACACTGATCCGGATGTCGTCGCAGCTCTCCCCACAGGCTATCTCTGCCAAACGTTAAATAGACCTAAAGGGAGGGGAGGCGGGATAGCCATAATCCACAGGCAACGATATGCCTGCAGGATGACGAACGCTGACATTGAGGATTGTGAGTGCGGCCAGTTTTCCATCCAAATCACTCCAGCCCTCACTGTGGCGGGGCTTCTGACCTATCGTCCCCCTGGGGCCCCTGGCAACTTCCCCAACTCTTTAGTTGAAGCCATCTCTCAACTAGCCTCCTCCACCTCTAACTTTCTGTTATTAGGTGATCTTAATTTCCACTTCCTTGACCCAACGGATCGTGTGGCCGTGGACATTAGACACGACCTTACAGCCTTAGAGGTAGGTCTGATGAACAACGAGCCCACCCACGAGAAGGGCCATCTATTGGATCCCATCTTTTCCAATATTCCAACGATGACCACCGATCCTCCGGTGGCCCTCCCATGGACTGACCATTTCCTGGTCCCCTTTTTCTGGGAAACTCCCAGGTCTAATCACTCTATTCCTAAAACCCAGGTTACTGATCGCCAATGGCATAAATTGTCATTGGATATCTGGACCCGTTCTCTGACCGAGTCCACCCCTAATCTTTCCTCGGACCCAAATCTGGCCGATAAACAATTCAGTGACTGGATTACGTCGTCTCTGGACACTCTGCTTCCAAAAATTACCACTCTTAAGCAACCTAAAAAGATATCCCCTGCTCCGTGGTATACTCCAGAGCTTAAAACCTTACGGCAAGAATGTAAAAAGACCGAACGCTCATGGAGACGTGAGAAAACAGGAGCGAACAAAAAACTCTACTCTATTTCTCTCCTCAATTATAAAACCGCGATCCGGATTACCAAAAGCGTGTTCTTCCAGGAGAGAATAGAGAGAGCAGGTGGCTCCGGAAAGGAATCATTCGCTATCCTGAAAGAACTTTCAAAGCCATCAGTACAAGACCATGGACCCCCCTCTGACCCTACAGCCGATCAAGAGAAATGCCAACAATTGGCTAACTTTTTTCAGGACAAAATCCGATTAATCCTGGATTCAATTCCTCCCTTGCACCCAAGGGAAGAAACCGTTTCTCCACATTCGACTTCTCCCACCGGCCTATCCACATGGGGCCAGTTCACCTCAGATGAAGTGCGAACAACGCTTAACTCTATGAAAAGTGGTTCCCCCAGAGATCCTGCACCTCTTCGGATTCTTAAAGAGGTAGCCCCCTCCATCATCCCCGCTCTCACTCAGTTGATCAATACATCACTTCAACAGGGAGTTGTGCCCCAGAGTTGGAAGAAGGCAGTGGTAAAGGCCTTATTAAAGAAACCCACCCTGGACCCTGATAACTTGGCGAATTATCGGCCCATTTCCTTACTCCCAGGAGTAAGTAAGATCGCGGAAAAACTTGTCAACAAGAAACTCTCCGAGTATCTAGAAGCTAACAACAAGCTAAAAAACTCCCAGACGGGCTTTCGACCAGGACAGGGCACGGACATCGCCCTCCTGGCAGCGGTAGAGGAAGCTAGAACGCTGCTAGATGGTGGAGGATCAGTGGCAGTGATCCTCCTCGACCTTAGTGCAGCGTTCGACACCGTGGACCACCAGCTCCTCATCGAAAGACTGGCAAAAGTTGGTCTAGAAGGCACAGCCATATCCTGGCTCTCATCCTTCTTGTCACAACGATCTTATCAGATCTGGGAGAAAGACGCCCGTTCCTCCGAAATGCCCCTCCAATGTGGTGTGCCTCAGGGCTCCTCCCTTAGCCCTACATTATTTAACATATATATGTCCACATTGGAGGAAGTCATCACCCCTTTCGGAGTGAGTGTCATCAACTATGCTGATGACACACAATTAGTGGTGTCTTTGTCCCACCCTCAACATCAGAAAGCCGATCTTCTTAACTGCCTCACTCAGGTCCATCACTGGATGAACACATCAGCGCTAAAATTAAACGGGGCAAAAACCGAGGTCCTTGTACTCGGCCCAAAAGGATCCTTACTTCCTTTGGACATGTGGCCAACATGTCTAGGCCCCCCCCCAGACCCAAAGACAGAGGTGAAAAGTCTGGGTGTCTGGATCGACTCGGAACTCTCCTTCGCCCCACAAGCAAAAAAGGTCGTAGGGACCTGTTTCGGTCTGCTAAAATCCCTGAGGAAGGTCCTGCCCCTTCTTCCTCCGAAATCGCAAAAACTTTTAGTCCAGGGTCTTATTATATCAAGACTGGACTATAGTAATGCGATCTATTTGGGTGCACCGGAAGCAACATTGACTAAATTGCAGAGGATCCAGAATACCGCTGCTCGGATCATTACCAACACCCCGGCCAGATCATCGGCCAAGCCTGCCCTCAAATTCCTGCATTGGCTCCCCATAAGGGAGAGAATTAAATTCAAAGCCCTGTGCTTGGTGCACAAAACCCTGAACAACCAAGGCCCTCCAATTCTCCGAAACTTCATTACCCCTTATAGAGCCACAAGATCCCTTCGTTCTAATGCAGAAAACCTTATCAATGCCCCAAGGTTTAGGAAAGCACGGTCAGGAGGAAGACGGTTCTCGGTCCATGCGGCCCGTCTTTGGAACTCCCTCCCGCGAGATCTTCGTTTGGAACCCCAATACCTCCGTTTTAGGAAACGATTAAAGACACATCTTTTCCCTTAGACCTTATGCCCTGCCCGTAACTCAGTCCTCAGTCATGTCTCTAAGGTTCCTCAGCGCTGGGATACTTCCGGGTGACTACGCGCTTTATAAAAATAAATAATAATAATAATAATAATAATAATACCATTTGCACCTTTGCCTCAAATGGTCAGGGCCTATTCCATTAAGGACTTTAAAGGCTGTGAGGAGGGCCTTAAAATGTACCCTTTGTATCACAGGAAGCCAGTGTAGCTGAATTAATTCTTTTTTCACAGAGATAAATTTGGGTGTGCCTGACAACAGCCTAGCTGCTGTGTTTCGGCCTATCTGAAGCCTATTGATGTGCTGATTTTGGGCATTCAGATAGAGGCTGTTGCAGTAGTCCAGTCGTGCCATGATAAGTACCATGACCACCGTCCTGAGATTTCCTTCTGAGAGATAAGGTTTTATTTTCCTTAAGATTCTCAGTATCAGGAACCATGCAGACACCACGGAACTTATATGATCACTAAACGTGAGTCTGTTATCTACTGATACCCCTAAATATTTTACTTTCAGGTGTCCATAACTGAGGATTATTTCCAACTACAAGAACCTCGGTTTTGCTGGAATTTAGTTTTAGACAATTAGTCGACATCCATCCTGCTATGGTCATCATGCAGTCATGAAAGCGAACTCCCATTTCTTTTTCCTCTCCATCTTTAAGGGATAACACTATTTGAGTGCACTCAGCGCTCGTCACTGTTGGTCACTTGTCACTGTTGGCTATGCAAACCCCGTCCTACAATTAAGCTTTCCCAGGTCTCTCATCAGTGTTCAGGCTGCCAGACCGCTACACATGCCAGCAGCTGATTTTGAAAGACTGAGCTTACCTGTCAACCCAGAGAGCAACCGGAGGTGCCACAGAAGTTTCCAGAAGGGGCACTAATGTAAGTCCGCCTGCACCATCAGCAGTAAACCTTGGCATTACAACCAGGAACGCTCCAGCTGATTAGCAATGCAGAGACATGGTTGCCATATAAGAAAAGTTCATTGTTCTCCAATGTTCAAGACTAACCGCGATTGTGCAAGCAGACTTTTGTGTGCATATCAGGGGCGTGGTCAGATCCTCGTAGTGAGCGAAGCAAACGCTTGTGTGTAGGGCTTTAATTTGTGTGATGTTCCCGGTAAGCGCTGGAAGCAGTCGGCACCTCTAAACAACACCATGGAAAGACTGAGTTGGGGGCAAAAAACAGGAAATCGCAGCAAGGCATTGTTGCTTTTTTCCTCAGGAGCTCGTCTTGTTATGGAGCTCTGTCTGTACATTTGTAGGAGCAAAATGTCAATAGCTCAAAATCTCGCAACTGCGAGACATATTGCATTGCAAATGCTTATGTCATGTCATACAGTCTTGAAATAGTTGAGAATCCAATATGGCACAGTAAAAGCACGCCACCCACATTACACTGTATTTTTCTGCACACCAGGTACGCTTTATTGAAAAGTTAAATTCACTGGGGATCCTTCAACCGCCGTAAGGTACTTCTTCAATTCCAAATAGCTAGTTTGATGTTTTGCACCATACCATGATGAAAAGCATGTGCTAAACCCGGCAAGAGACCACATCTTTTCAGACTCAGCCATGTTGTACACACACTTGTTTGCAATCAAATATGACAATCTGTGTATGCATTGCTCGCGTTTATCACAGTTCAAGATGGGCATTGTCTTTCAGCAACATGGCCATTTTATAACCGCATGGCAATTTGACTAACGAGCATGCTCCGGAACAAGTAAGATAAAATGTTTGTTTAGATCCACACAGCCCACATCAATGTCGGAAACCGCAAGCATATACTCTTCACTAATGATATCATATTTTATATATAGTTTTTTAAAAGTATTTGGATATGTAATTTGTAGTTGGGCTGCCGTTTCAACTGAAATCTGCATGTCTGCTTTATTATACTTTTGGATTTAACATGCTACACGCTCTGGTGTCATTTGTCTTGGATGCACTTCACAGTTTGCGGTTTACATGGTTGCGCAAACTTCTTTTAACAGGGCGCGATCTATCATTGTTTTAGCTTTTTAACCAGATTCGGAATCACTTGAGATATCTGACATTCTTACAGGATCACATTCAGCTGAAGGACTCTCCCTTTCTCTCGTGCGCCAAGGAGAGCCCCTGCTCCCAAGCATGTCATGTGTATACAGAAGTGGGCGCCATGCTGAAACAAAGCGTGGACCCCTGTACATAAAACGTGTGCGTGCCTGCAAGGGAAGCGGATGCAGCAGTAAATAAAAAATAAGTACTCCCAAAGAAAAACATATAGACCTGCAATGTAGGGAAATGAAAAAAAAATGGAGGTGGGCAAGCCGTGCTCAGCAAAATAAAATAAAATCAAATGCAGCTGAGGGATTCTCCCTTTCTCTTGTGCGCCGCGGAGAGCCCCTGCTCCCAAGCATGGCACCGGCCAATAAGGAGACAGGAAATAAAAGCAATATAAAAGGTGACCAATGGCAAGCATCAGGAGAAATTACACTCTGTAGAGTGTTTACAGCAGGTCTTGCAAACACCGCATGCGTGCTGATGCTCAACCTAAAAATTTTACTCATTTTTTTGAAACACATCACATTTTCCTTCAAGGAAGACGGGTTGCCCTTAAAAACAATTACTTATTTAAAAGTTATCACAGGTATAGTAGTCTGATGACCCCCAGAAGGCCACCATCCCTGTAATGTCTATGACTCATTGTAGAGCGCAGTTTGCAACTTCCCTCATTAATATTCATGAGGTAGGTCAAATTTCGACCCACTACGATCCAGTATTTTGCTAACTGACCTATTAGTACATAGGTCAGTTTTCAAAATATCACAATGGTCACAAGAAAAACTGGTTGCAAATTGCAACCAGTATTTTGCAATCAGTGCTTCATTCATGTGGTCCCCTGTCACTAAGCTGTGCATGGACTCCACCCGTGGCGGCTCCCTTACCACAATTGTGAATGCCTCTCATTCCACCCACTGGGACAATGCCATGCCCTTATTCTCAGTAAAATAATTATGAATGGTTTTGAGAAGATGCGATGTGGACTCCAGGTAAGTTTTCAGGTAGAAATTTATTAGATGATCAATTAGTGGGACCAGCAGAGAAGGCATCAGCAACTACCTGAAGTATTTCAAAACACAACATTCTATCGCCTTCCCAGCTCTCCTCCCAAAAATCTAGAACCAAAACTCAACACATCTTCCCCTCTCACAAATCAACACAAAACAAAACCCCAAAGAGAATGACAAAATAAAATACAAATAATAAAGGCAATAACAAAACATGAAAACATACTTAACACAACTTATAGAGAAAACAGATGAAAGATTGGTTCAATGGCCAACATAATCCTTCAGTCTTTCAGGATGTTTCCTCTCATCTGAAGACCTCAAACACCTACTCCCTTTTGCATTCTTCACTATGCCCTTTGTCATACATACCATGACTTCCCGGTCCCCGGACATTCCTCTGCACAGACAATTTCTCTTTATTCCCACATTTCCCATCATCCAACTTCACCAAACATTCTTAAACATGCACTACTTTTTAGTTCAGAAAAATTAGAATACCCCTTGGCAACAAAACCTGGTATCTTGATCTGAACCTAATCTCCTACTCTGACCTTCAACCGACAAGCGCCATACCCATCACTCATACACACATTTATTTTGTGCCATTTCCCGTTTACTCTTAACAGATGACATCTCAGTTGTACCAGCATTTCGCAGCAAACCAACTTCAGTCCACAGCAAATAGTAATCCACCACCACTATGCCAAACTCTTTCAATGCATTCATGGGTACAATTCATTGGTTCAATGACATCCAAACCCAAATTCACCCAAAGTTTCTCTGGAACCGGAACAGCCTCATACCAATATGACCATGATGTCCCAATTTCAAAATCTTGGCACGTAACTCAGAAGTAACCACTAACAAATCAGACCTTCTTGGAATGCCATCAACAACAGTAAGCTCTCCAAATTTGCGCTTGTAAAAGTATAGTTGAAGATACTGGTTACCTACAGGCCAACCTTTGCTAACAAACTTCATCATCTCTTGTATCAATACATCATTAGACACAGCAGACTTCCGTTCAATTTCTGTGACACAGTCATCCCATTTGTTACTAGTGATGCCTACCATGTAAAAATCTTCATCAGGCATCACTTGCTCCTGCTTAGATCTGTTCAAGATAACCTGAATAAACAATCCACTATAATGTTCTTCACACCAGGAATATACTGTAGGCGATATTGAAATTCCTGCAATCTATACCACCATTCAAAAAATCTAGGTGTGGCTTTATCAGCACCCTTTTTAGTAAACAAACCTATTAATGGTTTGTGGTCCATACAAATAGTGAACTCCATACCTCACAATAACTTCCTAAAATGATTTACACCCCACCAACATGCTAAGGCCTCACGCTCTATAACAGAACAGGTACCCTCAGCTCCTCTCAGGGCAAATGAAGCAAATGCCACCACCTCATCTTTTCCTCCACGTGTTTGAAGCAAAACTGCCCCCAAAATAAACTGGCTGATATCAGTAAACACCACACAAGGATCATGCGTATCAAATGGAATGGCATTGGCAATCTCAACTTTTATTACCTCAAACTCCTCCTTAACTTCTTTAGACTGCACACATTTAGCATTCTTTTTGAGTAAAGCGCACATATTATGAGTTTCCTCGCCACACTTTGGAATAAACTGAGAGTAAAACTCCAACATCCCAAAAAATGACCTCAATTGATCCTTATCCACAGGCGTGGGAAACTCCGCAATAGTATCCACGAATGATTCCTTAGGCTCAACACCCTAAGCTGACAACTTATATCTCAAATAATTCACATGGTCAACTGAAAATTTACACTTGCTCGCTTTCAATGGTACACCTCTCTCTTTCAAGATGGATAACACTCTAACCCAAGATCTATCATGGGCATCCACATTCTTTTCAAACACCAGAATGTCATCTTGAAAACACTTCACTTTCGGAATATCCTTGAACAAAGCCTCAACCACACGTTGGAAAACAAAAGATGTTGATGCCAATCCGAAGGGCATGCGTTAATATATCTATCCGCCCCTTCTGGGGTGCCAAAAGATATCAAATGTCTGAAATCACAATGCGAAACTATCTGGTGGTACACAAATGTTATTTTCAGCGCAAAAAAACCCTTAGTATCCTTCAATGAGGAAAGTATTTCAGAAATGTTCGGCAACGGATTCCTATCAACCCAAATTCTCTCATTGAGATCCCTCAAATCAATGCACATCCTCAAATCCCTACTGGGTTACCTAGCTAACACAACCGTTGATAACCATTCCGAGCTTTCAAAGAGTTCTATAATCCAACAATGTTCTAACTCATCACACATTGATTAAGGCACACAAATTACTTTATGCACCACTGGATGAGCATTGGACTTCAACATTATTTGATGAGTAAAAACTTTGATGTTTCCCAATCTGTCAGCAAACACCTCAGGAAACATCTTTACCCATGTGCACTCATCAACTGTCATGACAGACCCAACATCAATTCTCCCGGACTGTTAGGATCTAAAATGATTCCCAAACTCAGCTGTTCCAACCACCCCAAAAGACATGAGCCATCCATGGCTACATACACAGTACCTTTGGCACAATTTCCCTTGAAACTCAAAGTTGCATCAAACTCCCTGGGAGTTCAATGGGTTTACCTCTATAAGCTACTGGACAACTATTGAAATTTCTCAAAATAATGCTGGAAAATTTCTTCCATTCCTTAGATACAATTAACGAGAAAAATCAACCAGAATCTGCTATCATAGTTATAGGTACTCCTGTGACATCAATTACACAATAAGGTATTTTTATAGCCACAGGCCCAACCTGAGAAACTTGCAAACTTTCACATTCCTTAGAAATCATCTAATGTTCCAAAGAAAAATTGTCTACACACAAAACTACACTTTCATCATCAGAATCACATCATACAGCAATTTCCCGCACTACACTCAAACACAGTATTAGCCCTTTTATCCAAAACAGTAGTAGACCGTGATCTCAAACTTTGGCAAAATGCCCCTTTTTTAACACTGTGCTTAAGTTTTATCTACTGCCGGACACTTTCGGGTACTACCCAAATAATTTTTGCTGCTGCACCGGTAACACTTCACTTCCTTAAGTTTGTATACATCTTTTTTCTTTTTCCCTTTTGATTTATCACTGGCACTAAGAGCATGCACATCTAATTTTAAGGTCATTTGCTCAATAATAGCAGTGGTAGACTCGATGTTGCTTGCTATTTCAATTGCCTTGTCAAGGGTTACATTTTCTGCAACTAGCAGTTTTTCCTGTACTTTCTTACTATTAGTCCTTTGTACAATTTGATCCCTTGTCATCTCCTTCTTAAAATTTTTATAATCAGACAAAGCTGCAAGCACTTTCAAAGCAGTTACATAAGATTCAATAGATTCCTTCGGTAACTGATGCCTCATATATAATGTATACCTTTCCATTATGATATTTGCAAATAAGCATGTCGCCAACACGTGTTTCGTCTAATGCTGTTTCCAAAAACTCTAGGGTCGTCTGACCCAGGTGATGGATACAGGAAATTATAGAGAAACTCCTCCTGAATAGAATATGCCTTTAATTAAGATACAAAGCCCTGACGAAGTCTGCTGTGATTGGAACAGCTTTAGACGAAACACGTGTTGGTGAAGGGGCGTGTCTAATATGTTTGAATAAAAGACAACTGAAACCACGACCTCACATGTTTCCCTGTACCTCCCATATCACATGCTTCAATAATATGCGAACCACCCATATAAGTACTCTCAATACTATATGCGCATTAACTAGTGTGATGTGTTTTATCAGATTCGGTTGATTGTATAATGGGGCTGTGTGCCTGTTTGGTATTGTCTTACTGACGAGTGTTAAAAGGTTGCAGTGTGACTTGTTATAGTAGGCCGTTATCCATGTTGTTTTGTTTTAATGGTACGTGGTATGTGTGGGTCAATGTTTAAAAGATTATTAGGTTTCTACTTGTGATGTAACACAGGAAGCTGGGGGCAACTACTCATTGCATTCAAAAGCCTTTCAGACCGGTGTCTCCAGCTACATTAGCCAGGTGGATGATCCAGGTGGATGAGATGGTTGCTGGAAGAAGCAGATATTGACATATCTGTCTTTGGGGCTCATTCTGCCAGAGGAACCAGGGCATCCAAGTCGTATGCTTTTGGTTCTCACATATAGAGCATTATGAGAGCTGCTCTTCAGAGGCTACCTTTAAGAAATATTACTACAAACTTATTGTAGACGTAGTGTCTGTGGTGGTAACGCAGCTTTCAACTAGCCTAATCGGAGCCTCCAGTCCTGACATAGAATGAAACCTTTTATAGCTTACGCGTCAAGAATTTTCAATTCTATTAAGGACATTGAGGCGAGGATTGTCCCATCCATTAGATGCATTTTCTTCGGTGCATTTGAAAAATGTCATAAAATTGTGCTGTTTCTTCTTCTCCCACCCAATAATTCTTGGCAGTAGTCTGTAGTACAGATTTCTGGAGCCAGACTTTATATTGGTTACTTTCTATTTCAGGAAACTACCAGAAGAATAGTTGAGATGTTTACCCTAAACTGGTAGGGCCCGATTCACAGAACTAACTTAAGACAAAATCCTAAACTTACTACCATTTTGGTATTCACAGAAGGCACTTACTCATTTTGGTATTCACAGAAGGCACTTACTCATTTCGGTATTCACAGAAGTTAGGAGTCCTAACTTTAGGACTCCCAAATGCCTTCTGTGAATACCGAAAGTCTTAAAATTAGGATTTTTCTCAGTTTAGTAGTAGTATAGTTAGGACTCCTAACTTTAGGACCCCTAAATGCGTTCTGTGATTACCGAAAGTCTTAAAATTAGGATTTTTCTCAATTTAGTAGTCCTAAGTCTAAATTTAGGACTACTAAATTGAGAAAAATCCTAATTTTAAGACTTTCGGTATTCACAGAAGGCATTTAGGAGTCCTAAAGTTAGGAGTCCTAACTATACTACTACTAAACTGAGAAAAATCCTAATTTTAAGACTTTCGGTATTCACAGAAGGCATTTAGGAGTCCTAAAGTTAGGAGTCCTAAACTTAGGACTACTAAATTGAGAAAAATCCTAATTTTAAGACTTTCGGTATTCACAGAAGGCATTTAGGAGTCCTAAAGTTAGGAGTCCTAACTATACTACTACTAAACTGAGAAAAATCCTAATTTTAAGACTTTCGGTATTCACAGAAGGCATTTGGGAGTCCTAAAGTTAGGACTCCTAACTTCTGTGAATACCAAAATGAGTAAGTGCCTTCTGTGAATACCAAAATTAGTAAGTGCCTTCTGTGAATACCAAAATGGTGGTAAGTTTAGGATTTTGTCTTAAGTTAGTTCTGTGAATCGGGCCCAAAAACATTGAGAATGTTTCATTTTTCCTACTCTTTTCCTTTCCCTTCCTCTTTAATATTCCCTTACTTGTTGTTGCTGTTTTTTCTCTTCTGGTTTTCTTTTTTTCCCCTTTACCTTCTTTCTAATTGTCTTTCTATCTTTCATTTTCTTCACTTTGGCTTACTCCTTTTAATTTATGTATCATTATTTCCACTTACTTTCCTCTCTGGACCTTTATTTTCTTATTTAATATTCTTCTTCTCTTTATGTTAGTCTTACTGTTTGGTTTACATATTATTCTTTTCAACTGTGCATTTTTTCCTTCCTTTCTCAATCTCCCTTTGTTCTAAGTCACCATTTATTTTCCTTGTTCGCTTCATGTTTCATTATCTGTATTTCTCTCACGTCCCTTCTTGACATGAGTTAAACACATTTACTGTAAGGCTGAGGTTATGGACAAGCCCGTGAGACCTGCAGTGCACACGCTCTGAATGACCCCATTCAGCACATCAGAGATGTCTTTGTCACCCATTGTGCGAAGCAACGAGTCCCAGAGGCACTTTCTCTTCATAGGCGGAAGAGCGTTTCTCCACCTGCTGGCGCAGCAGTAAACACAGAATAATAAAATGGTCATTACCATTTTAGTATTCTGTGTGCTGCCGCACGCAGATTCCTGCGTATTGCAGGATGTCTCCCAAGGTTCAGTGCGCATGTCAGATTGGCCAGCTGTCTACAGCCGGCCTATCAGACATGCACACTTCATACGCAGCAATCCAAAGGCTGAGAAACAGTCGGGGGATTGCTGGACAGGCCCCCAGTCTCAATCTGTGTCCTCAAGTTGTAAGCCAATGCGACCCTGCGCTGCACCACAGCAGCAGCCAATAGTAGGCTGTCGGACAATCTGAGCCTGTGCTGAGATCAGATCAGAGAGGTTCAACAACAGGGCCAATCACACTGGGTCTTTAGTTTAAGGGCCGTGTAGTGAATGGTCAGGGTTTGCTGGTCCTATGGCTATCCACACTCCTTTCTGTCAGAGCGAGTGCGTTCAGCAAAATGTGAGTTGTAAACACCTGTCACGCGGAGCCTCTAACTTACAAGTCTGAGGTAAAAAAGTCAGTGAAGCTCAAGCACGGGACTTGGCTAGGAGAAGTAACTAAATAACAGTTGGCTGTATATGTGCCGTGTCTTGAGGTTTCGCTGGATGTCTCTGAGGTGATTGGGTGATCTGTGCCCCCCCACATATAAACTACACATTACCTAAGATTTTCCGGGAGAATTTTTACCGCTCCAGTGTGGGAAGGGGCAAAGGGAGATTTTTGTGGTCATTGCTGTGGTGGGTGGTGAAGGTTTAGGAAGAGATAATGCATGCATGCCAACATTTGGAAACAGGTAAAAGGGAGATAGTGGAAAACGAATCTGAGAAGTGTGTTATCCCTATTGACTAACATTGAAACACTAGCAATTTTAGGAAAGAGACAGTAAATATAAGCCATTTTGGCTTTAAAATTCTGGAGTGTCCTGTCTAAATCTTGTCTGTAATGCATGTATTAATGATGTTGGTGGGCAGTACACAACTCAGTAGACTCTTTGAGGGTGTGGGATATTGCACAGCTCAGTGGGGGCTGTGTGGGTGGGCAGTGCACAGCTCAGTAGAGTGTCAACAGCATCACCTCCTCCCAAGATCAGACTATAAAACTAATTACACAACAAAATTACAAGCATTGACAGCAGCACAACAACCAATCATCAACAGCCTGTCCATCCGCAACCAAGCTGACCACTTAACTGAATGGAATTCTATCACCAGAGAGAACATAGTCACAATCATGAAGTCCATCCCCACAGATCCTGTCCCCACCTAGAAGCAGCATCTATCAGCATCACATTCAACCACATCAGCAACATCTTCATCACATCTGCCTCATTCTCTGAAGACTGGAAGCATGCCAATGTCAATGCCCTCCTCAAGAAACTTTCAGCCAACCCGAACTTACTGAACACTCCCCTACCCAGCCAAAGTGATAGAGAAGGCCACCAACAAGCAACTCACCTCAAACTAGACCACCTGTGGAACAACACTCAATCAGGATTAAAAAAAGAACCACAGCACCAAAACAGCCCTCATCGCAGCCACCGACGACATCCAAACTATCCTAGACTGAGGAGGGAGAGCGGCCGTCATCCTACTCGACCTCTCTGTGGCATTCGACATAGTCTCTTACAACATAGTTCTCAAAAGACTCCACGAGAATGGCATCCAAGGATGCGCACTTAAAATTAGCTCCTTCCTCATGGGAAGAACCCAAAAAGTCAGATTTCCAACCTTCACATCCGAATCCAAGAACCTGATCTCTGGAGTCCTCCAGGGATCCTCCCTCAGCCCTGCCCTTTCCAGAGTCTACCTGACACCACCCGCCAACACCATCCAATCCATAGGCATCAACATCATCTCCTACGCGGATGACACAGAGCTCATTCTCCTGATGGACAACATGAACACCAACATAACCAGCTTCACCAACTGCATGACCATGGTAGAAGACTGTAAAAGGACCAATTGCCTGAAACTTAACTCCGAACAGATGGAAGTGCTGGTCTTCAGAAACAAGATCTCCCCATGGGCGGTCACCTGGTGGCTAACCAAGCTAGGACCAACATCAACACAACCCAAACCACGCCAGAAACTGTGGGATCACCCTGGATAACAAGCTCGACATGGTGGCACAAGCTAATGCAGTGAGCACTGCCTGTTCCACATCAGACACATGCTATGAAACATCTTCAAATGGCTGCCACAGCGCACTAGACGAACCGTCACACAGGCACTCATCATGAGGAGACTCGACTATGGCAATGCACTTTACGTCGCAATCTCCAAGCAGCTCACATGCACAATCCACATGACCTGGAATGCCTCAGCAAAACTCGTCTGCAACCTCCCATGCCACACCTACATCTCACCTCAATTCAGAGAGCTCTACTTGCTCCCCATTCACAAACGCTGCCGGTTCAAACTCCTCACGCACACATACAAAGCCTTGCAGAACACCGGACCAGCATATCTGAACAGCCAAATACACTTCCACCAGCCAACCAGACACCTATGCTCAGCCTCAGTCTGAGTCGCACACACCCCCTGCATTTGCAAAAGCCTAGCAGGAGGGCGCACATCGCACCCAAATTTTGCCTTCTCTTCACTTCTTGATTTCCTCAAGAAACTGAAGACCCGGCTATTCGAATAACATTGCGGGGACCTTTCACCTTTACTCCGGCTCCAGCGATTGGATACTGTCATGGGGAATTAGCACGGTCTACAAATTGACATAACATGCTCAGTCCTTCGTGCTGACATCCCGAATTCATGTCCCACATGTTTGTGAGTGTAGCACTTTTGTGCTATGTGAGTGATTCAGAGTACTGGAGGACAGCGGGATCCATTTTGGATACCCCAAGACATGCCTTGAACAAAGTGGAGGGTGATGACTGTTGTCTCAGAGAGTGGACGTGTGCCGCCTGCATTTCTGTAGCTGAAGCTGGAAGAACCAGACACTGAAGTGAGGGGAGTGGAGACAGGGGGGCTGTTTATAATTCTATGAGGCTTTTGGTTTGCAACGAATGAGCTGCTGATTAGTCTTCCTGAGCACTGCCATTTGGTGGATGGTCGGGTGATGGGTGGGATTGTAGAATCTGTTGTGAAAAGTGAGTGAGTCTCTAGGTGAGGCCTCCACTTTTGTCTGTCCCTATTACTCTTTGAGTTGGACTGATGACATCTGGCTGCAGAGACTTCACTCCTCTTTATGACTTTGTTGTGGGTTCTCCAAGATGGAGACAGCCCCATTGCTACCTGTTGTGAAAACCATCACTCTACACAAAGGTTGTGTCTGGAGAGCAGCCTGAAGGGACCTCTTGAAACAGCCTGAGGAGAACACTCGCTGGGTCTGGTGGGTCAGGGGACTAATGCATCCAGTCCAGAAATAAGCGTTTTATCTCATGGTCACAAGTTGAAATCCCAGTGGGTCCAGCCAGCCTTTCATCCTTCTGAGGTCCATAAAAGGAGTGACATTGAATTGGGTAACAATAAACATCTGTCATTTCGGTGCCAAAAGACTCAAGACTGAATCCGTGCTTACCAAATTTAAATATTATGTTATATTGAGAAGAGAACCACCCCAAAACAGTTCCATAGTTTGAGTCAATGGATCCATATTCTCTTTCTAGAAATTGTACATGAAATTGTGACCAAAACCAACCACTTTGTTCAAGTTCCTTTATGACCAAGAAAGGGAATGCTCCACATATTACTCAAAAGACTGCTGTGTAATCAGAAATGGTGTTTGCTTAACAGCCGATCTCCAAGAGGTGAGAGGACATTACCTGAAGTCTGGCATGTCTGCTGGAGAAGCTGTGGACCTGACGTGAAGTGCCTTGAAGTCTGGCTGTCAGCTGAGAGTGGTAACTTGTCTGCCTGACCCTGCAGGTGATGACATTCTCTGGGAGGAGAAACAAACACCTACAAAGATAATACAGGTTATGTATAAAGCCCTCACTCGCCAACCTGGTTGGTGAAATGCTTCATCATCGGGCTCCACTGGGTATGGCCGAATGCCATCCCAGTGTGCTGCAACGCCAGGTTACTGCGGAGCGGGGTTCATGTGAGGTGACAGTGAATTTAAAAACTTCCAATTAAGTCAAAAAGAGGTACATTTATTGGTTTTGCTAATAGGAAATATTAAAAAAGAGTGAAGGTCAAAAAAATAGAAGACCGGTTTCACTCAGTGGCGGTCAACATGTTTCTGCCTAAATGAATGTTCAACAGGCTTTCGTCAGGACCAGAGTGGGAGTGCAGAGTCCCGGTGGTGTGAGCGCGCTAAGGTTCACCCTCCCGTGGACTGCTGTGTGAAAAGGGGGTGGGAGCAATATGGCACACCCTGCAGGAGGAAAAGAAGAAAATGACAACTTCAGTAATGGTGAGAGTGTCCCGTGATACGAGAAGGCAGCGAAAAAGAAAGAGTCACAGGGATTGGACAGACTCTGCCACCGCTGTGGTGTGATTGGTTGGAATGGCGGCTGTAGAGCCAATAGTATCTTGAATGAGGAAAAGGCAAGATCGTCTCTTTCTTTTCCGCTGCCTTCTCGTATCACGGGAAACTCTCACCATTACTTATACGAGCCCCTCGCCACGGACCCTCACATCCTGGACCCGGTTGCAAGAGGCGCTCTAGGTTCTTAACGGGTGCCGAGCAGCGAGGGCGTGAGTAACTTCCTTTTTCCCTCCCGTTTCTTACGGTAAGCGGTCCAAGAGTTTGTATGCTCGAGGTTGTCATTTTCTTCTTTTCCTCCTGCAGGGTGTGCCATATTGCTCCCACCCCCCTCCCGGGATCCCTGAGGCTTCAAATGGATATGCCTCTTAGTAAGATTGGTTCTCCATTCTCCTCGCAGTATAAGTCTATGTTTATGACTTACACAGGGGCACGTTTTGTCGTGCCCCAGCCCATATGTGATTCTAGAATCTCACACAGAGTATAACTTCCACGTGTGTTCCGATATACATTATTAGACACGCTATTCAGGCTAAGTCTTAATTTACTTACCTGACACCGATATCCGAATACTTTTAGGTGCACTGTTTTCACATTTCTTTCACCTGAGGTATACGTTAATGGCACTTCTTCATTTGAGCACCAAGTTTTCCGCTTGATTCTACAGCGTTTGATTACGAGTTGACCATCAACATTTACAATTCTTTCATGTTTTGTCTTTTGTTTGTGTGTCTTCCTAATTCCAGAATAAACTCGTTTCTCTCCACCACGATAACACTTGGCGGATTTTTCACTGTATATATTTTTCACACAGCAGTCCACGGGAGGGTGAACCTTAGCGCGCTCACACCACCGGGACTCTGCACTCCCACTCTGGTCCTGACGAAAGCCTGTTGAACATTCATTTAGGCAGAAACATGTTGACCGCCACTGAGTGAAACCGATCTTCTATTTTTTTGACCTTCACTCTTTTTTAATATTTCCAATTAGCAAAACCAATAAATTGACCTCTTTTTGACTTAATTGGAAGTTTTTTAATTCACTGTCACCTCACATGAACCCCGCTCCGCAGTAACCTGGCGTTGCAGCACACTGGGATGGCATTCAGCCATACCCAGTGGAGCCCGATGATGAAGCATGTCACCAACCAGGTTGGCGAGTGAGGGCTTTATACATAACCTGTATTATCTTTCTAGGTTCTTGTTCCTCTCAACAACATACATGTTTGTTTTGAGCCTGCAGACCTATGCCCTTTTGATGCAAAGTTGCCTTGTTTATATCACACTGACTTTGTTGTTTTTGAATTCATTCCCTTGAGGGGAGTAGTCGTGTTGTTCCCTTCCTCTCTCATTGTTTACATATATATTCTCTGGGAGGAACAAGGTCCAGCACGTCCAGTAAGGAGCTACACAACAGCGATCTAACGAGGACCCTGGTGCCCCAGAGCCTCATCTCAGTTCCTGGTGAGAATGGTTGTTCTGTCGTCCTTGATGTTCCAGTTAGGGTTGCAACTGAGTGATTGCCATAGTCCCGGGCGAGGGCTGCAACTGAAGTTTGCTGTAGGTACAAATGAGAGCAGTAACTGCCTCATTGCAGAGGCCTTGACGTGGGCTGCAACTGAGGGATTGCCGTCGGCCTAGCCAGAGCTGCGCCTTCCTTAGGTCCATCTGGGACCGCAACCTCAAGACTGTTGATTCGGGGCTGTAGCTGTTTTGACGGAGCTCTATCCGATGAAGACAGCTGCAGGCAGGCCCACTCCTGCTCCTGCAGAATCCGGCACCGCGAAATATCCAACAGGGGCTGGGTGAGTGTGCTACCAGGCATGGCCTGCATATGGCTCACACGCCCATTAGAATAATTGTGAGTTCTCTGCATTTCCTGCTGCGTACTCAGTTGGGCCACTACATCTACAAGGAAGGACCAGAAGGACTCAAACAGTATTGCCTCTCTCGAGGAAGAATAAGACAAATCAAAGACTGAGAGCTACTCCTAACTCATCAGAAGAGAGGGGGACCGTAAACCAGGGGATCACCGAGGAGGAGTATAGAGGGAGAGGGGCGATGGTAGAGCCTTTGTGGATTACACGCAGGAACACTCTTATGTGCTCATTGAAATGTGTAAAACTCTTATAAAGAAAATCCCTGGGCTGGATTATTGTGTTCTTTTTTTAATTGTTGATTGATGAACATGAGCATCCCCCCACTGCTTCCCTGAGAGGCCTGTGACTTCTTGTACTCCCTGAGTTGTAGGTACAACCCTGAGAGTCAATTGTGAAGGGGTTACACTTGACCCACTTTGCAGAGCCATATTAGGGCTGGCCACATGTTATCATTTGCAACTGACTTCAACACCCCACGGTTGAGGCCCTATAGCCTCTGCCTTCCCCTTGGCCCCTCTAACAGGGTCTCACAAGCCGTAAATCACATTGACCCCGGCTCTGCCGTTAGAATTCTCAGTGGTACTATTGGGGAAAATCAATTAGTGGCGCTCACTTTGAATATTCTGATTCAGTCCCCAAGTAGTCATGCGCTCTCTCCTGACTTCTGGGATGAAATGTTGCGGTACATCTGTCTGAGAGGAAATGAAATATGAAGAAAGTATGCCACAGAAGACAACAGCAGAGAGCGACACACAGCTATACATGGTGAAAGAGCAGCGCAGGCCCAAATCCCATGCTGATGCAAGACAGGTGAAGAGTTCACTAGCAAATACAGTGCATGATCAGCAAGGTCTTAGTTAAAGGAAAACCTGTGTTTGTAATCCTGAAAGTATTTATGATCTTAGCACACAGACATGTATTCTGTTGTCCTAGTAAATTAAAAAAGTGACTGAAAGAATATGAGAAGGTGATTCACTTAGCCAAAGTACACAGAATCTGCTAAGAAGTCTTGGGAGCAAAACGATAAAACATGTATGCAAATACATATGCATTCAAAAGAAGAAAATAAATGGTTTGTTAAGCATTGTTAGAATTGCAATTTAGAATGTGTAAGAAATAGGTTAAGAGGTTAAGGACCCAGGTGATGCAAAGTCTTTGTAACAAATATGTAACTGTGCATAACCTATTATTTTACCTTTTTAATAAGCATTGCTCATGTTGCAATTTAAGTGGCTGCATGTGAGGCAGCAAACTGAGACTGGATGTTTACCTGTGAGGGATAGCTGCTCTACCTACCACCACAGTAAATCGGAAAATCGGAAAAAGTTGTCAATCAGGTTACAACCTCATTTGTCGAATCCTATCAAGTTCTCCATCAGAGTCAGTCAGGATTCAGGGCAAATTTTAGTACTGAAACGGCACTGTTGGAAGTCTCAGAGGCCATAACGGACGCTCTGGATAAGGGTGGCAAGGCTGTATTGATATTATTGGACTTATCTGCGGCCTTTGACACCGTCCCCTATGACCGACTCCTGTTGAGACTCCAGGAGTGCGGTTTTGGGGGCGCGGTTCTCAACTGGTTTGCCTCCTTTCTCAGGGATCGCCAGCAAACAGTTTGGTCCCCGCCTTTTGCTGCCCATATTACCCCTTTGGAGGAGGGAGCTCCTCAGGGCTCAATTTTGAGCCCCACTCTTTTTAATATATATATGGCCCCTTTAGCGACTCTAGCCGAGGGTCATGGAGCAAAAATTGTATTGTACGCGGACGATACGCAGCTGCTCTTCACCTGAGACAAAGACACAGATTTTAAAGGAGATGCGATTAACGCCTGCTTATCAGAAGTGTTCTCCTGGCTCCAGTCTAATCAACTTAAATGCTATCCCGAAATGTCGGAGATCATCTTCTTTGGCCACCCCCTATACGTGTGGCATAATTGGTGGCCAGTAGACATGTCCCCTCCCTCAACTCCGGTAAAGACAGTGAAAACCCTAGGAGTAAAGCTGGACGAGAATCTCTCCATGCAAGCACAGATTCAGGCAGTTGTCGGAGCTTGCTTTGTCATGCTGAAAATGCTGAAGCAGTTTCTGCCCCTCCTGCCTATTACACATAGGAAAACGGTAGTCCAAGCACTGATAGTCTCCAGGCTGGACTATGTAAACATACTGTACCTAGGGCTGCCGGAGTATCTACTGGCAAGGCTGCAGGTGGCCCAGAATGCAGCAGCCGGAGCAATTCTCATGCTCGGCCTGAGAGCACGGATGTCTTCACAGTTGAAATCCCTACATTGGCTCCCAGTTCGTAAGAGGTTCCATTTTAAAGCTATGGTCCTGGCTTTCAAAGCTCTGCACGGCTTAGGTGCCTAGTACATTAGGAAACGAGTCCAGTTCTACTGCCCTCACTGCACACTAAGATCTTCAACGCTTCAGTTGGCACGCACTCCCAAATATCAACAAGCGCGGATAGGGTGGTGCTCCTTCCAGGTACTGGCGGCTAAACTGTGGAACATTCTGCCATTGGAACTAAGACTGATGCAGGACCTTCTCGCGTTTCGGAAGTCACTGAAAACCTGGTTATTTCAGCAATAAAATTCAATCTGGTCTCTATAGCTCAGGGCTAATGTGGTCACTACGCCTTCAGCGCCAGGACACTCGCTTACACTTGCGCTTTACAAATACTCATTTAACATAACATCTGCATTTGCCTTGCCAAGAGAAGTCTTGTCTTTTTTTCTTTATCTTAAATTTCCCCACAACAGTTGGCGAGCCAGATAGTGTCTTTTGCCTTCTAATCGACTGCTGCCACCGGAATACTGCCTACCCCCGCTGCATAGATCATTGCGCATCTTTTGATGAGGTAAGCCTAAAGTCCTTCCTGTTCACGGGGGCTGTTAGGACCGAAGATTGCTGTCTTTAATGTGAGGGCAATGAGGACTTCGTTCCATGTTTAGAATATATTGTATGACTTATCTCTATAAATGGTAAATGGAGATGTAATGCAAATATAAGAAAATAAGGTTATCGTATGTAAGATTGTTCACATTTGTTGCACAATATTAAGGTAACGTGCTGCGTAGTCGGTGGAGTGTTTATCCCAATATAAAGTTGGAAGTGGTCAATGTGGGTGATTCAAAGTTGGTTGTCCAATATGTGTTCCAATATTTTGACATCGAGGGATGGTGGAAAGGCCAATGTCACTAAACTTTACCTCCAAGTACAATCTGAACACTCGAATTACCGTCCTGGACCTAATGTCCAGAAGTAATTCCATGGTCTACGATATGCATGGCTTGAGGGTTATCCTCTCTTGAGCGGGGAGAGAAGTGGCCAGATGCTGCTGAAATTTTTTACACTTTAGAGTCAAAACAATGGTTATTGACATTTAGAAGTAGTTGAAGTGCTTTTATTTTGAAATATGTTGAGGGTGAATGCGTGAGTGTGCATGTGAATAGAACTGTGACCACAGAGTAATGCTGTTGTATAACGTTGTATAATGTTGTGACATATAATGTTTTTTAAATGACTGAAAAGACAAATTGATAGATGTCTTGTTTATGAGGACTAGTGTAAAAATTTAAAAGAAGAATATTGACTACATAGATAGAAGTTAAATTGTAAAAGTTGGTAGAAATACGGAGGGATTATGGAACCTCCCTTAGAACACATGCAAAAGACCTTTCAAGTGGACCAGAAAAGGTTACACAAATACTGGAGAGAATGGTTTAAAGTCACTCCGAACAAAACATATCCCTGGCAAAGGAAGAGACATTTGATGACAGAAATATTAGAACATATTGGTGAGAAGCCACTTTAGCCTATGGCGACTTTTTTGTGAAAAGTCTAAAGACCCCTCAAATTTTGACATCCCTAGTACTCCGTTTGCTCTCCCACCTCCATATGATTTAATGAATACTTTCCCTGAAGTACCTGGTATTTATCCACTGACGCAGCTACAGGAAACTGCAGTGGGATTTCAGAACCCTGAAGCTGAGATCCCTTCACAATACCCAAAGGGACTCTCTAATATTGCCCCACAGTTGTCAAAGCTAAGACACACGAGTACTCCCAGAAAGCAAGTAAGAATGAAGGATTCTCAGTTTTCAGGACAATTAGAAGCGCAGTTTACACTGCATTTAGATCCAGCTTCTCCCCAGGAGGGTAGAGGTGAAGAGTAGGGTCCAGGAGACAGTGAGGATCCGTCACCTGTTTTATCAGCAACATCTCATCTATTACAGAAGAGAGAGTCAACAGGTAGGGTAGCTAAGGAGCGAATGTCTACCCTACAACGAAGAGATGCAGGTGATGCTAGATGGAATGAATATGTAGACTAGGCTGTTAGTAGGGCGCGATGGCCAGTATCCCAAGGAAGAGATGAGGATTTTAGAAGGAAAGATGATAATCTACCACCTTAGCAGAAGGAAAAGGGGAAAATAATAGTTTCACCAGAAAGTGTTCAAGAATGATTATCACAAAGTGAGGATAGAAGGGATGTGGGAGAGTGAGAAAAGAAGAACATTGTGATATTCTTTCAGGACATTCAGGGAAGTTTTGGAAGGATGGCAAATATAAAAGAGTCAATACATAGGTGTGTCGATAACATGGGTGAAATACTTTGTTCTCCAAAGGCTAGGAACCCTACTTATTATATCAACATTCAAGAAGGGCCCCTTATTGATTTGATCATACAAAGGGAGTTATGGGATTTTCTAATTGCACTAATATTAGAGAAAGAAAGCAGGATGTGTTCTCTTCTCTAGAACTAGGAGACCCCGAGCAATAGAGCTTGAGTGGTTGCGGTTTCAGGGTACACATGGCCAGCCAGTCCCCAGGATGGGATCTTGTGAAGCTATGGGAGAATTGACACTACATGATAGACCAATGCAGAAGATGAGTGTTCAGTCAGTTTTGCACAACACTATTCTCACCCCTAGCGAGATAATTGCTGAAGTAAAAAATTGTTGGTACAGTGTTGTACGCTATGTGGATAATTTAGCAGGATGGGCTGAGGTTTAGCCCAACAGATGAGTTCATGGCCACAAGAAGGTTCCGTTGATTCATGTGACATGGCAAATGCTGAGGATTGTATTCGTTATGGTGATTGAGCTCCAGATTGGGATTATCCCAACAGGTGAAAGTAGTTGCATGTGTGGGAAAAATATGCCAGATAGCATGACCCCCAACATTTAGCTACTCCAGTATATCAGATGCCCCTGATGTGCAATTGTCCTGGAACACCTCATTATGTTCCTTGGCCATGAATAGACAAGGAGAATCTCAAAAAGTTGTTGTGGCTGCTTACAGAGGGAGCAGGAAAATGGATTAGGTCCTTTAAAAAGCAAACTGCAGGTATCACCCTGGCAGTAGAGGACATAAAACGTTTGCTCATACGTATAGGAGATGAGACAGATACTGCTCTTCAGAGGGCAGGCGTGAGAAATGTTACCCTCACTGAGACTAGGTATTATGGTTCTCCATTCAATATAGTTCGGACAGTAGTCTGGGATCAGCTGAGGAAAATGTATCCTGACAGGTCAGATATCGGGTCCCTCATGGCTCAATCAATGCAGCCGAATGAGGATCCCACTCAGTATCACAGCAGGATGAAAGAAAAGTGGACCCAAGAAGTAGGCCAGGGTTGGGGAAAAACAGAGGTAAATGCTATGTTTTACAATGTAGAGAAGAAGGATTTACTCTCTGATGTGCAGTACAATCTTGATTTTATAGTGGAATTAGAAGCCAAACCCTGGATAGAGATACATCCATTTTTGTAAGAAGAAGCAGGAGAAAGAGAGAAACAAGCAGGAAGTGACAAAGAAAACAACAGCCAAGTTACTGCTGCAAACGTTGGCAAAGAAAGGAGCAGTAGAAGGAGCTGTAGTAGCAGCCATGACTCAGATGACTGCAAAGTCTGTGGGATCGGTCCCAGGGACCGCCCGACAACAGTACCCACAGCAGCAGGATAATGTGAGGGAACAGGGAAGTAGCAAAAGAGGACGAGGAGGAAAAGGCAGGATAGGTCTCCAAAGGATGGATCACACATGCCATTACTGTTACAAATATGGACATTTCATTAGAGATTGTAGAACTAAGAGATGGAATGAACAAAAGGAAAGGACAGGAGTTTACAATCAGCCAAGAAATACAGTAGTGCAGCCACAGTCAAACCCACCAGTAATATATGTACCTAAGACACCACCACAAAATGTGCAGCAACCAGCAATGACTCATGTGCAACAAATGTATCCACAGCAAGTTTACTAAACACCCCCAATGGGGACTCCACCTCAGAGTGGAGAGGGAGGTGTGATTGTGAGAGGAGGAAACTCTTTCCATCTGAAATATGTGGGAGGATATACACAATGAAGATGTCCACAGAGTAGTTCCATGTATCCAGCATTGTCAGTGACAAACAGGCCAGATGAGGAACTCACTGTGACGGTAGCTATCAATAACAAGTGGTATGCATTATTCATAGATACAAGAGCAGCGAGACCTTGTATAAGAGAGGGAGATCTTCCAATTTCTAATAGATCAATGGACACACGAGGATTCTCTGGGGCAGTAATGAGGATTCCTTTTACTATACAAATGGAGATAAAAATAGGAGAGAGGTGCATTGATTGTTGTTTACTGTTCTCTCCAGCTGCCCCAGCTAATCTGTTAAGGAGAGATCTTGTGGCCAAGTTAAATATGACCATTCATTTTGAGCCTGATGGTACTATGTTTTGTTCTACCTTCCAGGATCATGGCTGTAACAGCAGATTGTTCTACTGGCAATCAAATTAGAGCTCGACCCACTGACAAAGAAGCATTAACTGCAGCAGTGTGTATAATATTAGCAGGAACACCAGAGTTACTAGGAAGGTGTGGAAATGAGCCTTTTTAGGGGCTCACCGGTGCAGGGGGTCAAATGTATTTGTCCACTGGTCCTTAAACCAACAAAGAAGAGATTGGCAAGGAAGCTGGAATATCAAATAACAAGTTTATTAATCCCTCATGAGTGGGACTACATCAATACAGTACCCTCAGGCAACTGTAGGAGGTAGTACATAGAATACAGAAACCATGGTGCTTATATACCCAGTTTACAGCTGAGTAAGCATGGAGACTCAAATGGGAGGTACAGGCATACACAGGAATACCTATTGACTAACATGGGCAGGCAAATATTACTTAGTCAGCAAAGTGGGAGGGGAGACAACTACTTACATCAGTTGGAATAGCCTGACAGTTACACTCCAAGACAAGTGCATTCTAGCAGCTACAGGCCTTTCTGAGCGTACACAGTGCTCTGGCTCAGTACTGAAGGAGTTAACTATAGTTGATGACTCAAGCAGAATAGAAAGGCAAGCAACAGTGAAGGCGGGAGAATCACATGGCTAACAAAAATGGATGCCACAACAGAAATGTCTTCAGCTTATGCTAATGGCAATTATCTGAGATTTCCACAGACGGCCCTTTTTGTATTAGCTGAAGACATTTGCTATGCGATAGAAGAAACATAAAAATTATCACCAATATCCACTAACATAAGTTCTCTTATTTCTTGGTCAGAGACTAGTCAGGGATTTACATTCTTAACATTTTGTTTGGCTGGTATACATGAGGTACAGGTAGAAGCACAAAGGGAACAAAGCATCGGGCCACATTGTATACATAAGCAGCAGGAAAAAAGGATTGCAGCATTTATACATAGAGCTGATAATAACTTCCAGCCCCAAGCGGTAAACATTGTCCACTTCCACCCAGTCAAAGTCCATGTTCTTAATTCCTGGTGGATTTCAGTGGCTATTTTATGCATCTTAGAAATCGCCTCAAAAACTGAAGGGGCGTGGTCAGGGATATACACGCAGCAACTGCTCCCGATGATGCGCATGCTCCACCACGGTCTGCTAGAACCACGTTGAGGACCATCCGGTTTTGGAGCGCCACAATTCTCGCAATTTGTAGTTCTTCCGTGATGTTTCCAAGTGCTATAGCTGTCTGATTGGTTACAGCCTCTACAACACGTGTCAAGCTCCTGATTTTTCTGCTATTTAAGGCCGCGCCAACAAAGAAGAACAGTCCCAAATTAAAGTCAACATATTGCTGCAGTGCAGTATCAGTCTGATCCACCTCATCATGATTTATTCTTCTCTTAACTCTGCTCTTGGAAATGTCATTGTACAGTTTATAGTCTTTGTGGTAGGATGCAGGAGCCAAAAACAAAGGTGGTAGCAAAAAGGACACAAAACAGGTTCACGACCAACCAATGGGTAAATGAAAGTATCCCTTATTTCCACAAATAAAATAGGTGTAGTGTGATGACATGAAACTGCTATTGTTTACTCCAGTAAAATTCAACACCAGAGTACAGTCACTTTTCCCTGCAGGAATACTACCAATATTGTTCACACACAGGTCTGCTCGAGCTCTAGTAAAAGCTATAACAGGAGGTCCATTACCCTTGACAGTTCGAGTGTTTGGGAAAACATAGCGTATGGAGGAGTTTCTACGGCGATACTCCTCCATTTCCCATACAGTTCCTTTAGCTTGTGGATCTCCTTCCTCATAAGGGTAACAAGCTTTATTCAACTGGGCATTCAGTCCACCTACATCAGCATTAGTAATGTTAGCAACTTCAGATGCCCATAGTAGTACAAACCAGGCCATACGAGAACCATTGTGTGAAAACGGCAGAGGAATGAAAGGTGTTCCTCCCTTTTTCTGATGAGCTGGCATCATTCCATACGGAAAGTTTTGGAAAAGTAGCATAGGGATCCAACTTGTCCTGATGAATGCTGGAGAATAAGCCTTGAACCAGCAGAAACATGTTGACCGCTATGCAGAATATAGGGGTGGTGAGCACCTAATTTACTCACACCACCACTATCCAATAGGTATTTTTATATACCTTTTTAACTCTGACTAGGGAGTCTAGGAATAAAATTATTATAGAGATATCCTATAGCCAGTTTTAAACTCACGACCTATCTGCACTTTAGGATCCTGTCTTTTCCTTCTGTCTTTATCACTGTTGTATTGTTTACCCCTCCCTATTGCTCCACCTCTAGCGTTGGTTTTGCGCAGAGGCGTCAGTAGCAGCCCTATGATGAAGCATGCCACAACTTGTTGTGGGTGAGGGCAGTTTTTACAAAGTGAGTGTGCTTTCTCAAATCTATTACATTTGCAAACATACATAGGCCGATTATTGGTTGCTCTACCTCCTTGTTTCTGAGGAGGATGAGGTAGGGATTTTTGCCTTCTCCCCCCTTTTCTTTGTTGTGTGTATTATCATTCCACACACCCAACAGTTGGTGATGTTCGTAGCCTTATGGGTGTGATGCAATATTTGAATAAACGTATTGTTGAGGTAAGACATCCTGTGTTGTTGCTCATGATAGGGAAGAGTGAAGTAATGATGCTCAATGGGGACAGGAGTAGTGACAGTCAGTAGATTTCGAGCAGGCGTTACTCCCTCTACAACCCATGTTATCGTAGCCAAGATGATAACAATGGAAGTAAGTCCAATAATAAACATAGTCTTTCTATCACAGACTCTCGTAGCAGTCAATTTCTTCTCCATAGGCATGTTCAGCTTGATGTTGAAAAACAAAACAGATGGAGCCCTAAAGTCCTGGGCAGCCGTTGGTTACTTCACTGAGGTTGAGACGAGTATTACTACAAGAGTCCTCCCTTTTGCTATTCAGACTTTCACTAACCCAAGACAGTGGCTCAAACAGTCTCTTTCTGCAACAAATTGTCTTTCTTCCGGGGTCGCAGCTGATATCGAGATGTACCAGGGATCGTATGGTCCGGGAAGACTTCCTCAGGTTCTTCAGGTGACGTAGTTTGGCCTCTCTTGGTGTTCAGGATGTCGCGGTGATCTTTCAGCGCAGCAGGTTCCACCAAGGCGGACGGCACCCTTTTGCAGTGGGTGGAATGGATCCAGTTCTTCCGATTGGTCACTCTGACTGCAGTTCTGGTGGCCAGAAGTACTTGCTTGGGTCTCCTCCACCTCGGTTCCAAGCTGCTTGACCTCTGGAAGACCTTCACCATCACTTGGTCACCGGGCCGCAGATCATGACGTCACCTTGCGACCTGTCAGGAAGAGCTTATCGAACCTGTTGATGAATAGAAAGCAAGCTGTCAGTCAACTGAGACAAGTAGTCGTTCATCAATACATAAGGTACATCATGTATAGGGCATGGCTTAGGAATCCCCCAAATATTCATTGGCCTCCCAAAATCCACCTCATACGGTGTGAGGCCAGATCGTGTATGTGGTATCGATCTAATGGCTATAACTGCCAAGGGCCGTGCATCAGGCCATCTCAGAGATGTGGAAGCCTGTATTTTAGCCAACTTGAGCTTGAGGGTAAAATTGTATCGTTCCACTAGCCCTGCTGATTGTGGGTGAAAAGCAGCATGGAATTTCTGCTTAATTCACAATCCTTTCAAGACATACTCAACAACTTGCCCAATGAAATGGGGTACGTTGTTACTCCTCAAAACTCAACAAAGGCCGAATCTGGGGAAAAACTTCGTTAGGAGCACCTTTGCTGTAGTAAGAGTTTTATTATCTTTCATAGCGTATGCCTCTATTCATTTACTAAAGGCACAGACCACCACTAAGACATATTTCAGGTTGTTGCAGCGTTCTAGCTGATTGTAATCCATTTGCAGAACCTCAAAAGGTGCAGTTGGTATGGCAAACACTCCTGTTGGAGTTCGTGTTCCCTTTCCAGGATTATACTGGAGACAAATCAGACAAGACTGGACTATCTTTTTAGCTGTACCGGCAATATCTGGATGATCCCAAACTTGCATAAGTAGCTTTGCTATTGAGGATGCTCCAACATGTGCTGGCCCATGTGCCATGTGAATCATGGGATGTAAATAAGCTGCGGGTAATCTCCACTTGGTCATGTCTTTATTCCTCCAACAGCCCTATCATCTAATGCTCCCTCCTTAGACCATTGGTCTACTTCATCAGAAGAGGCAGATTGTTGCATGTCCAGCACCTCTTGCCTGGCATCATGCCAATGTTCAGACTTGACCACATACATAGATGTAGTACTTCGCTGCATTGCAGTCTCACAGGCTGTGTGATCCGCAAAGGCATTGCCATGTCCTATTTTATCAGTCACTTTCTTGTGTGCGCTACACTTAACAATCGCTACTTTCTTAGGATATGTAAAGGCAGTAAGGAGATTATGTACTAATTCCCCATGCACTATTTGTGTCCCGTGTGATGTAAGGAAGCCTCTTTCCTTCCAAAGTTGCCCAACTCCAAAAGCATATCGACTATCGGTGTAGATGTTAACAGACAGATCAGTGCTAAGCTCACATGCTCTTGTTAGCGCTATCAACTCAGCTGCCTGAACTGACTTCTGTGGGATACGAGCTGTCTCAACTACAGTCTGGAGTGTTGTAATTGCATAAGCAGCTGATGTTGTGCCATCGGGCAATTTCAAGCAGGACCCATCAACCCACAATTCCCCGCCAAAACTAGAAGGGGGGTTATCTTGTAGGTCAACACAACCCTTTGTTTGTTCTTCAGTAAGAAATATACAATTATGTGACTCTTGTGGCTGGGACTGAGTAGCTGGGAATGGCAGTAGTGTAGCGGGATTCAAAGTCGAACATCTTTTCAATGTGATATGAGGGGCCAACAGTGTCAATTCATAACCTGTCAAGAGAGCACTAGTCAAATGTTGTGTTTTCCTTTGGTCCAAAAGGGCGTCAACTGAATGGGGCACTAACACAAGCAATCTATGTGACAAGACTATTCTCTCACTCTGACGTATTGACACAGCAGTCGCCGCTATCGCTCGAAAACACCCAGGCAACGCACGAGCGACTGGATCAAGGACAGCTGAAAAATATACACAAGGACGCTGCTTATCACCGTGTGTCTGGGTTAAAACTGAGAGAGCGCAACCATCCCTCTCGTGTACATAGAGTGTGAAGGCCTTAGTGTAGTCTGGAGTTCCTAATACTGGTGCAGAGAAAAGAGCTTGACGTAACTGCTGGAAAGCATTCTGGCATTCAGTAGTCTATGGGAGAGGCATCGGAGTGTCTTAAGTCAAAAGGGCGACAAGAGCTTAACAATGTAGGAAAAGCTAGGGATCCCCTGCCTGCAGAAAGAAGTAAGACCAATCAGTGCACAAACATCCTTCTGGGTACGGGGTACAGGTGTATCTAAAATAGCTTGAATTCGGTCTGGTGTGAGTGCACGTCCCTCCTTAGACAGGAGGTGACCTAAATAGGTAACCTGCTGTCTACAATACTGCAGTTTCTTCTGAGAGACTTTGTGATGATGAGATGCAAGAAATGATAACAACAGTGTTCCTTCTTCACACTGTTCAGGAGTATCAGCAGCCAACAAGATGTCATCGACATATTGAATAAGAGCCACCCCTTTTGGCACAGGGAAAGAATCAAGCTGTCTTTTTAATGCCCGACTATAGATGCTAGGACTCTCAGTATACCCTTGTGGAACTCTACAAAATCTGAATGAACGATTATTCAAAGTGAAGCCAAACAAATAATGGCTGTCAGGATGAATAGGTATCGAGAAAAATGCATTTTTCAAACCAATTACGCTAAATGTAGTTGCAGTAGGAGGAACCATAGTAAGAAGTGTCATGATGTCAGAGACTACTGGATATTAGGGCACTACTATCTTGTTGACCTCTCGCAGGTCTATAATAAATCTATAAACCTTAGTGTCAGTGTCTTTGTTCAAAATGGGAAGAATAGGGCTATTACAGGTATTTTAAGGAACTTCTTCCACAGTCCCCACTCTGATCAAATCCTGGACAATGTGTATCAATGCTTCTTCACCTTCTCGAGAGATTTTATACTGGGGCAATCGAGGCAAAGAAGCACCTTCCTTCACTTAAATATGGACTGGTGGGATAGCCATTTGTCCCACATCAGTATCTGATGTAGCCCACAAGGTACTTGGTAACGATGCCAGAGCAATATCCTCTTTAATAAGGCAAGACCTCTCAACCATTGGATAGCTGTCATTTAAAATAACACGCACACCTTCTGGGAAACAACGTATTGTAGCACAAAAATGTTTAAGCATATCGTTATCCACAATGTTATTCGGCGTGTTAGGGGAAAGCAAAAATGGACATGTTGCAATGAATTTATCAAGACCAAATGCAACTGGTTGTGTCAGTGGGCTAAGGGAAGGTGTCCCATCGAATCCTATTGAGGTTATCGTTGTGCCAGACAGGGGAGCCCTAGGAACCAATTGTTTAGACAGAGCACTACGAGTAGCTCCTGTATCAACCAGAAACTGATCAGTCGAACCCAAGACGTTTGCTTCGACATAGGGACTCCTCTGATCTACTGAGACCTCAAATGGTTCCTTACCCCATCCTAGGCATTCCTATGCATAATCAGAATCCTTAAGACCATCAGTCAAGTAATCAGACATTTGGTATTGGTTGCGCCCATCAAAGGTATTAAAGGATTTTGAGCTGTTCTCAACTGCCTCAAATCTGGTACGATTATCCATGCCTCCCCTATTTCCTGTGTTCCCTGGAAGGCCTCTCATACTTCCTCTACCCCGCTGATACTGCTGACCTTGCAAATGGGGGCACCCAGAACGCCAATGTCCAATCTCTTTACAATACGCACACTGATCAGAAGACAAAGTTGCTCCAGGGAAAGGGGGTACACCAGGGAGGTATATCGCACGTCCACCTCTACCACCACCTCTAAATGATGGACCATAGACTTGAGCCAACATAACTTTCGTTTTTAAATCCTTAACCTTTTTATCCTCCTTCCCTTTAGCTTCCGAATCCTGACGCTCATAATACTGTGCCATAGTCAAAAGGGAGACAGGGAAAGACGTAGTCCATGAACTCTCGCTGGCCTGTAGGCGATTAGCTATTTCTGGCAACATTTTAGCGACAAAATTGCCTACAAACAGATGCTTACCCGTGTCATCTGTCAACGACTGCCCACTAAAGTCATGGAATGCCTCCTCGAATCGTGTAAAGAAATCAGAAACTGACTCATCTGCTTTCTGCTTACAAGACGCTAATGTAGTCCAATCTATTTTCTTAGGGGGGGGATAAGAGTTTTCAACTTAGTTACAATAGCTTTGGGAAGATCTAATATCACCTGTTGTGGTTTCTGCACAGGCTCTCTATCGGCATCTGTTTCCTCTAAATGCACCCAAGTATCACCATAAGCTACATTATCATCTACCTTCCGAATTGATCTCCACATATCAGGGGGTAAAATAAGTCCAAAGAACATGTCAATATCAGGCAATGTCATAGTGCAAGAACTAATAGCTCCTTCAGCTTCTTCATAAAAAGCGGTGGATTTTTGCGCGGATCAGGCAAAGCAGCTTTAAGGGCCATAACATCTGCTCTACTCCAAGGGGTATAGACCCAATTATAAATAAAATATCCTTTCGCATTGTCTAAAGTTTTATCGTCACTTGTTCCCGTTCCCTTTGGGGGAACATACAAAGGCGCAGCTTCACGCATCGGTTTCACAGTAACTACAGGTTTACTAGTGTCTGTATCTGTCCCTGTAGCTCCTTCTTGTTGCGCTGGGATCTGAACTGTTTGCTCAGCTGTAGCTTTACCAGCTGCCTTTTTCTCTACTCGCAGACGGAATGCATCAATACGCAATTTAACCACTCGCCTAATTAGATTGGACACCTGTGAAGAAATAAAGGTGCCTTCACTTAACTGTTTATAATCAGTATTTATATCAGGGGGCTCTAGATCACTGGAATATTTTCTAAAACTGGTTATTACTTCACAAGTGAACGTCTCTAAAAAATATAACTACTCTAGATCTGACCATTGCTGAACCATTGCTAGAATGTCTGGAGCGGAGGCATTCCCATAAGCTGCTTTACGGGCAGCGGATCTAAGAGTGGCCTTATGCTCAGCAGTTAAAGTAGAGCGAGTCGTCCGTCCGTCCGTCTGGTTTATCCATATCTTTCTCTCCTGAAGACCAATGCTCTCCATCAGAAACATGTGGGCATATTTACTAGGACGGCGATAAATAAACGCAAAGCGCGCTTAGCGCCTGTTTATTTGTCGCCGTCTATCGCAGGAATGTATTGCCCTGGTAACGCGTTATTAACAACGCGTTACTCCAGGGCGATAATATTCCAGGGAAATGGGCCAACATCGCTGAAAAACCAGCGATGTTGCACCCAAAACGGAGATAGCCTTGGTGATACGACCCTGTGGTCATATCACCATAATCCACCTCCCATGTTAGCTATGCCCTAGTCAGGAATTTAACACACGTTAAATTCCTGCCTTATGGTATAGTTAACGGGATTTAAAATATCGCTACCCCTCGTTGATGATATCACGAAGCTGGGGTAGCGATATTTTCCCATGGTGTTTTGTTAGGCACGCCTCCTTTGCATCTCATTAGAGATGCAAGGCGAGGCGTGAACAAAACGGGAGCTGAATCAAGGAAACACGCGCTAGTGTGTCCTTGCAAATAATGCGATATAATTATCGCCACTTTTTGGCCAAAAACGCCCTCAAAAGCGGCGATAATTATGTTACCAGCCCTTGATGATATGCCCCTTCATTCTCAGGGGTGCTAGGGAATTTATATGGGGGTGGAGGTCTATCTAACAAAATAGAATCGTCTTGAGGTCTATTAAGGATGGGATAAATGGGGTGCCTAATAGGGTACTGACCAGTTACCTCTAAATGACGCTCCCTATCTTCTTTCTCTTTTATTTCCTTCATCTCTTTATTTTTCAATTCCAATGCTTTTTTATAAATGGCTTTACGCTGTTCTTTTTCTACTATAGCTTCTTCTCTCCTCACTCTCTCATTCACCTCTTTCTCCCACATTCCTACACAATCAAACATATCTTGTCGACTCTTTCGTGCAAACAGACACTGCTCAACATACTGAATCTTCTTAAAATCAAATGACCCATTTACTGACCATCATAGATCAGGATCCTTTTTCGTATATTTGTTCCACAGTGTACTGTACATTTTGGAAGAAATACCATATTTAATATACATAAACCTATTAGGTGTCCCCTCTAGGGGAGCAGGCTGACTATTTTCTAGATCCATAATGGTACCTCCAAGAAAGCAACACATTCCACGAAGTGTGCTAGGAGCAGGCATGCCAAACATATTATAAAAAAATATAATATTATAATCAAATAGTATTTATCTCAAGTATATCAAAAGTAGAGACAAAACATCTCCTCATTACCTGCCTTTGTTTATTGCAAAAGACAAATCAAACAAAACCAGAATCTTGCCCAAGCAAATCCAAAACAAGAGTGCCGCTTCAGCAACCTTACCAAACCAAAGTCTCCAACCTCTACCTGCCACGCTCTGGGTCGACGTAATGGTCACTTACGCAAAGGAGATCTCAGTCGGGACCGGCCAACACCTGGAGGGTCAGATCAGGAAAACGGGAAAAAACACGTCAGTCTGCAAAGACAAAGAGTCTCCTCGTGCAGGGTACCTCCTCAGTAGATTCCTGTCCTCCATCAAGACCACTCCTTCAGATGGCCAAGTCTCCAATGAGCCCTACGAGTTGGGTGCCAATTTTGTGGAGATGAGCCTTTTTAGGGGCTCACCGGTGCAGGGGTTCACCCTTATCTGTCCACTGGTCCTTAAACCAACAAAGTAGAGATTGGCGCGGAAGCTAGAATATCAAATAACAAGTTTATTAATTACTCATGAGTGGGACTACATCAATACAGTACCCTCAGGCAACTGTAGGAGGTAGTACATAGAATACAGAAACCATGGTGCTTATATACCCAGTTTACAGCTGAGTAAGCATGGAGACTCAAATTGGCGGTACAGGCATACACAGGAATACCTATTGACTAACATGGGCAGGCAAATATTACTTAGTCAGCAAAGTGGGAGGGGAGACAGAACTGCTTACATCAGTTGGAATAGTCTGATAGTTACACTCTAAGACAGGTGCATTCTAGCAGCTACAGGCCTTTCTGAGCATACACAGTGCTCTGGCTCAGTACTGAAGGAGTTAACTACAGTTGATGACTCAAGCAGAATAGAAAGGCAAGCAACAGTGAAGGAGGGAGAATCACCTGGCTAACAAAAATGGATGCCACAACAGAAATGTCTTCAGCTTATGCTAACGGCAATTATCTGCGATTTCCACAAAGGGAGGTTCAGTTACCCAAAGAGTTCCTTTTCCGGAGACAAGGGAAAGATGCTAGGATACCTGACAATGAGTTAATATTGCAAATAGAGGCTTTAGAGGTAACACCATCCTAAGGCGCTCTGATAACCTGTGATCTTAACCATGTCTTTTGGGCATATATTAAATTCATTGAGCCAGGTAAAATGGCTAGTGAGATACTGGATGATCAACTGTTCAATGATGATTCCAAGAAAACAATTGTAGTCTTTCCGGATGACATACCATTGAGGACAATATTGGAAGTAAGAATGCCCATACCAGGCAGAGCCTTTGCTTCTGTTATGGATGCAGATATTTCCCAAGTACCAGACACCTTATGGACTTAGGGTGCCCATGATGTAGGCCTTATTCATACTGCTCCTCTATTCAGAAATACACTGAAAGATGGTGCTATTCTACCTAGAGTGAAACAGTATCCTCTTTCTAAAGAAGCAGATGTGGGCATTGACCCTCCTATACAGGCGTTGCTAGAGCAAGGAGTGATTTATCCTGGAGTGTCCCCTTGTAACACCCCGATTTATCATGTCAAGAAATCTAGGGGTAATATTTGTCGTATGGTTCAAGACCTGCACCCCCTGAACAATGTAGTAGTACAAGAGTTTCCAATTGCTCCTAACCCTTCTTATAGTTTGACAAATATTCCCCAGGATGCTAAATTTTTCTTTGTTATAGATCTCAAGAATGGCTTTTTTAGCATCCCTCTCCATCGAAACAGCCATTATTTTACAGCATTCTCTTATCGGGGAGCTCAGTATTCTCATTTGCCTCAAGGATATTGTGAGCCCCCTAGTGATGAATGCTTTCAGTGTTACAGCTCATTACTGCAATATGTCGATGACATCTTAGTTTGCAATCCTACAGAACAGCAGTGTAGAAAAAGATACCATATCTCTCCTGGTTACTCTCGCACAGAAAGGATACAAAGTGTAGAAAGACAGATTCAGTACTGTCAGGAGGAGGGCCACTACCTAGGACAATTACTGTCAGCTTCTGGTCAATGAGTAACTCTTGAAAGAGCAGCATCTATACTCCAAATGACTAAGCCAGAAACTGTTACGGGAATGCAGAGGTTTCTTGGTCTCTGTTACTATGTGAGACAAAGGGTGTTTGATTACAGCACTTCAATAGCTCCTTTTCTGGCTTCTATGTAACAAGCAAAAGACAGAAATGACAAGATAATGTAGACACCAGATGTGAGGGAGACTTTTCAAAAATTGAAAACTGAAATAACGAATGCCCCAGTTTTGGGGACTCCTGATTACACCAATGAGTTGTATCTCTTTTGTCATTGTAATGGTCAAGTGGTGACAGCTGTCCTTACGCAGAAATGTCATACGCTGAATCCTTCGACATTCTTTGCCGTTCCCATATTAGACTCCGAGGATGATGCGCATGACTGTGCAACTTACCTTCCTAATTAATCTAGTCAAGCAACAGAGAATCCGCTATCAGGTATCGCCGTCTATTTTGTTTATGTTTCCTCTACTATTGACCAGGATACAGGAGTAAGACACACAGGTGCGGCAGTAGTCGGAGCACAACAGCATTATTCTTATGACACACTCCATAATGAAGAGCAGTTAACTCTACCAGCATATTAATCTGCACAAGCAGCAGAGTTGATAGCCTTGATAGCAGCTCTTAAGCAGGGAATAGGAAAAGTCATTACAATCTATTCAGATTCGACTCATGTGACTACTACTGTACATTAAGAGATGGAGCAGGGCAGGTTTCCTTAAGTCAGATGGAAGTCCTGTTATGCATAGGAATCTCGTAGAGGCTTTAATAGAGGCAGTGGCAGTTGTGAAATGTACTGCAGGTACAAATGGGCAGGATTTTGTGTCACGGGGAAATGCACTAGCAGATTGGGCAGTTAAGGATGCAGCTAGGAGCATCCCCGCTTTTACCATCAAATTAGTAATATGTCCTTGTTTTGATGACCCAGACTGCCTCGCCGTCTGATTCTGAATCGAATATTACCCCAGATTATGTCATGCCTCATTATGCTGAATCAGCGCGTTTACATCTGCGAGAATTGCAGGAAGCTGCTCCACCACATGAGAAACAGTTATGGGAGACTAGAGAGTGTTCCCAGTCAGGAGATGATGTAATCTTTATGCAAATATCTACAGATAAACCAGTGATGCCTCAAGCTTTACGTAGCTCTTGATCAGCTACCTTTACCAGCCCACATCTCGAGAGATCATTTGTCTATGCAAATACAAGATTGGTTTGTTCCCAACTTGCATGATATGCTTACCATGTACCTTTGTACGGTTTGTCAACAATTCTCTTCAAATCCCACATTGACGATGATAAATTCCACCCTTCCACTCTCACAAGGGCCTTTAAAGGCCCTCCATATTGACATGATAGATGAGTGCAACAACTATTGGTATTTCATAGCTGTAGTTTGTCCTTTTTCTCGATGGATTGAATCAGGACGTCCATTGTGATGCTAAGTCAGCTGATACTTTTCTGATTCGTGAGGTTATTCCCCGCTGGGGAATTCCAGAAGGGATAAGATCTTATACCAGCACACACTTTGTTAACCTCTTCAATGCCCGTGACGAGCTGGTCTCGTCATGGGCCGCGGTTGCGCTGTGCCCATGACGAGACCAGCTCGTCATAAACCCCGCCCGCTAATGCAACGGCCGGCACAGGGCGGGGAAAGGGGCGGGCACTGAAGGGGTTAATGAAATTTTGGCATATCTTTCCACAATGTTAGGAATAAAACATAACTTATCTTCCGTTTATCACCCCAAACCAATGTCATCATTGAGCGCCTAAACGGCCTGCTGAAAAATGAGATCAGCAAGCTATGCGGCATGTTGCATAAAAAGTGGTTGTATTGCTTACCATTAGCACTCTTCTCCCTGAGGAACACACCTAGTTCTGATCATTAACTGACACCTCATCAGATAGTGACAGGGAGACCTATAAATAGGCAAATACGTGCTGCCAGCAGTAAGGTACAAGGAGAAAGTACACCTGAAATCTTGAATGATGAAATGCATGTTTATCTCTCTGAATTAACCAAAGTTGCAAAGTTAATTTCTAAACAAGTAACCAAAGGGAAGGAGAAGCTCACCACCACTGAGATTGGCCTGCCAACTGTGCACATAGGTGACAAGGTTTTTGTCAAAAACTTTGTTCGGAAATGGAAGGACACCAAATTCGACAGGCCTTTAGCCGTGACAATGGCCACCCCCTCTGACCTCAAGGTAGATCGCAGGAAGCCTCGGATCCATCTGTCAGATGTCTGAATAAACCCTGTGTCATGCCAAAAACCACCAGCAATATAAATGGAACAAGAGGGGGGAAGAAGATTGTGAGCGTAAAAATAGCCCCCTCTACTTCTGATTTTGGACAATTTTTTGAACCAACAAATCGAAAGTTACATATTTTTGTTTTCTTTTTTGTCTCTTAATATTACCACTTTTACTGTTGCTCTTTCATAGTTATCTGTATTCTAGCTCTACTAGTTACATCACACATCTGCATAGAAAACAGTCTGCCCATGCCAATGTTTCCCATGGTATTCAACTAGATTATTAGATAACATGTGGTATCAGCTCATGTCAGATATAGGATCAGAAAGCACTGATGAGTCATGTATAATTTGCTCTTTAATTCCTCATGCCACAGAGTCAGATAGGTTATATTCAACTAATGAAGTACCCCCAGCTAAGCTCTATGTCTTTTACTTCTCTACCCGTGTAGGATTAAGGCTCAAATGCAGCTAACACATGTTGAAGAAGCACGTTTTCTAGTTAATGCTACAAAATATGACTCCTTAGCAGACGTTTTGCGCATCTTTACAAATAGATAGATATTAACGATGAGATAGCATGAATGAAGATGACAGGCTGTCCTACCACCGCAGAATGGATACAGATGGTCTTAGGTTTAGAGCATTAGGAGAAACACATATGCTCACCGAGTGTAGTAGCTATTTAGTAAATCCTTTATCCCCAGATTGTGTTCGTAGGCCAGGATTTAGAGTTACAGTATCAGTTTATGCCCATTTATTTATAGATTTTTTGTATTTCTAAAGTGCAACACATCTCCTAAGAGATATCATAGCGCTGAGTACTTGCCTAATTTGACAACTAAGATATCACACAGAGCGACAGATATAGTAGCAATCACTAGCCTGGAATATGTCAGGTTTTCATTTCCTTTCTAAACCTAGTGTGGTCGTGGGTGAGATCAATATTCAAAGGAAGAGTATTCCATTGAGTTGCAGCTAAATATGAGAAGGCTCAACTCCCCGCTCTAACTTTCCTTATCTTCTTAATTTTAGCTAAGGCCAAGTTACTTGTGTGGGATTATACAATTCCACTCTGGTTTACAAGAATTTAAAATTGGTTCATTTATGCATAGGCAGCCAGTCTAGAGTAGCTAGACAGGCAGACGTAGATCCAAACCTATCTATTTTGCAAATTAGCTAGGTTGTTGCATTTTGGATTACCTGCAATCTAGTAAAAATGTAATCAGCCATGCCTGCATATAGTACATTGGGATAGTCCAGTCTACTTGTTATGAGGGCATGTACTATGGTCATGCGCCAAGCTACAGGGATCCTTTTAAAGAATCTTCTTAGTAGGTTTAGGGTGGCAAAACATTTACCAAATGTGGTCCTAACATGCTCCTGCGTGGACAGTTGAAGATCATTGATGACCCCAGGTTTTTAGCTGCTTTCTGGGGCATGGGCAACTCTCCCAATGTTTCTGGCTATCAAGAGGTATCCCAAATGAGATGCGCTCCTCCGAACAATAGAATCTCTGCCTTCTCTGCTTTGAGCTTCAAGCAATGCTTTGTCATCCAGTCCGCAATTTCAGTGAGGCATCCCTGTAAGTTACATCGAGTCTCATTATGGTCCTCCCCCAGAGATATCATCAGCTGAGTATCGTCTACGTAAGATGCAATTTGGGAGCACCAATTTCTGATGATTTTTGCTTGTGGGGCTACCTGAATATTAAAAAGAGTGGGGCTCAACGAAGAGTCTTGTGGGACTCTGCAGTTGGATGTAAAAGACCTGAATCTGCATGATCCTAACTGCACTGTCTCTGTTCTGTTTTATAAAAAAAGAGCTCAACCACCTAAGGGCATAGGAATGTACACCAATCTCATGAAGCCTGTCAACCAATAGCCTGTGTGAGACAGTGTCAAACACTGCAGACAGGTCAAGTAGGATCGGGGCAGCAGCAATACTATCAGCTATTGGCCTGATATCGTCTAATAATGCTAGCAGCGTGGACTCTGCTGTTATTAGCTCAAAAGCCACTCTGGGAGGAAAACAGCAAATCGTTAGTCTCCAGAAAATTAGTCAATTGTTTGTTTATTGATTTTTCAAGGATTTTGGACATTAAAGGTAGAAGGGATATCAGTAGATAATTGGAAAGGATTGACACATCCATGCCAAATCTTTTTGCTAAAGTTAATACTATTGCTTCTTTCCAGATCTCTAGGAATGTCCCTTCAGCTAAAGATCAATTAAACTTTTGAGTAAAATATGGTCAGAGGATCATAGCTAGTTGGAAATAAATAAAATGGGGGCAGGGATTGAACGGCAAACCAGATTTCACATCCCTCATCAGCTGTTTTACCTGTGTTTCAGAGAGTGGTTCATTCCAAAACTCCCAAGTTCGCCTTAGTATTTGGGTGAGGATCCAAGAGAATCTGAGCCATATTTATAAAAGAGTATTGGTTCTCGACGGACATATAAGTCTTTGCAATTTTGTCTAAGAAGAAATTGCTAATTTCATTGCAAAATGCCTCAGTGTGGGGAATCGACTGAGACAAGCATGTAGGCTGAGCAAGTTCCTTCATGATTTTAAATATTTACCTTCATGCGCTGAATAAATTAGTTCTTCTTTGCTCTTTTCAAGGCCTTATAGTATAAGTTTTGCTCCTTAGTAATGTTTTGTACCGATGATCAATGCCTTTCTGATATTGAATTTTCCTGTAGAGTTATGTCTTTATGGAATGATAGTTTTATTGAATGTTCCTGTAGGGTTATGTCTTTATGGAATGGTACTGATATTAGTCAGAATGCAGTGAAAAAGAGTATGCATATTTGGGATGATAATGTTGTATGATACACTTGGATTGATAGTACAGTAAGTCCTCAGACAGTCATAATATTAACATCTGTTTCTTTATGATCAGAGGAAACTACACTGTTAATGTAGACAGTAATATCAACTATAGTGTCACAATAGATAACGCAGACATGCAGGGGGACACCTCCAGCCTCATGGACTATTATTGCCAGTGTGGAGAACTACTGTATGCTCACATACCACTGAACTGGAGTGGCCTATCTACAATGGTCACTTTGCATGCCTCTGTCTTGGTAATTTCTAGAGTAAATCTACCAATTCCACATGAACACCCCATGAGCTGTCCAACAACTTTGTTACATCATCATTGAAGGAGATGAACTGCAGAATATTATGGCACTAGTAATTGGAATGATGTTCCCCAAAAGACTGGTTGTTTAATGATGCACAGATGTTCTTTGGAAGTATTCTTGCGTTTGTCCTGGCAAAGGCAACTGCTCAATGGCTACAGATAACTCGATGGGAAGTCATGAAGTCCATAAATACTACGGAAAATGGATTTAATGCCAAAAAAGAAGAGTTGCATGCTATGAGAATGACGATAATGCAGCACTGTTATGTACTTGACCTCATGGCGGCCATGGAAGGAGGGGTATGCACAAATATAGGAACTGCTTGTTGTCTTTATGTCCCAGCAAATGATGTGGAAAATGGAACTTTGTGAGAGGCTATACAAACGTTGCACAGAAGAAAATGGTAGATAAAGGAGGTGCCCAGATAATTGGTTTACCAGGTGGTTTCCTTTCCTACCATCCTGGATGTCGGGTTTTTGAAAGCCCTGTTGCCAGCTCTTGTGGCCCTGTTGTTAATATGCTTTGGTATTCAATTAATATCCGCATGTAGTAGGATGATCAGTACAAAGGCGGGAGGGATGTTTACAGTTATCACACCAAATTGAGTAGTAAGTGCTCAGGGCAATACAATTCATCTGGAACCAAGTGCAGATCAGGGATTAGAGCCACTGGTTGAAATATCAACTAGAGAGGGGAAGGTTGGAGAGGAAATGAAATGTACAGAAATTATGCAACAGCAGACATCAACGGAGAGCTATACACAGCTATACTTCATGAAAGAGCAGGCAGTCCCAAATCCCATGCTGATGCAAGACAGGTGAAGAGTTCACTAGAAAATATAGTGTATGATCAGCAAGGTCTTAGTTAAAGGAAAACCCATGTTTGTAAGCCTGAAGGAATTTATGATCTTATACACAGGCATGTATTCTAGTGTCCTAGTAAATTAAAAATGTGACTGAAAGAACATGAGCAGGAGATTGAATTAGCCAAGGGTACACAGAATCTGATAAGACGTCTTAATGTGAAGTCTTTGTAACAAATATGTAACTGTTGAGTAACCTATTATTTGACCTTTTGTAATGAGCATTGTTCATATTGCTGTTTAAGTGGCTGCCTGTGAAGCAGCAAATTAAGGCAGGCTGTTTACCAGTGTGGGGATAGCTGCTCTCCCTGCCACAACAGTAAAATTCCTTTTGCCTTGCCAAGAGGAGGCTTGTCTTTTTTCTTTATCGTAAGATTCCTCGCAACATGTCTCTGTCCTTGATCGAAAAGTATGCGAAGTTATTTCGTGCAGGCAGCGACGGAAAACGTCTCAAGTCAGCGGGGTCCGTTCCGCTCCAGGTGCTGTACGCCATGTATAACTCACCGGGCAATGATGCTGCAATCTTTGCCCCTGCCCAGTCGATGGTGGGGGGTGGGGGGGGGGGCGTTACAATTCATGATAAAGGTAATGATGCTCACAATCTTAAATAAGCTGTGGCAGTACCAGCATCATTCAAGAGGAGGTTGTGACAGGGTTGTGGTGCTCGTTGTCAAGTGCATCGTAACCATGAGATTGGGTTCTTCTTGGGCCAAATCTCAAGCCCTGTACCCAAGCAAGCAGCTACCCACTATCTGTGTCACAGTGGATAGTACTCTGTGCAGATGTAGTTTGCCGTCTGATGGTGCCAATCTTCTTCCAGCACACGTAACTTCTTCATGCCCTACCACCGATGGTATCCAACACTTCTTTAGTTCTTCAAATGCTTCTTGGTGTTAGATGGGACAGCAGAGCTGGAAGCTTATTGAGTTCCCCAACACTCTGGGCCTCATGTGTCTGCACAATCATCTTCACTGGGGAGACATTTCCAGGACCTTGGACCTCACCCCTCACCTGTAGTACAGGGGTAATGACCTTGGCTTGTGTTACAGTGAGGGTATAAAGTTGCCTGGTATCCTTTGCATCTCCTCTCCTTCTGAGCTGTCTCTTTCTTGTACAAGGGCATCTCCAATGCCTCTCCTAAGCAATTGGTCAGGTCACTCCTTTGAAGCGGGGTCAAGGTGACCCATGCTGGATGACTGATCAAATCTTCCCCATTCAAAGGGGTTTAAGCTGCTCCAACGTTTATTCCAGCAGTGTAGTTCTGAGACTGGTTCTGAACTGTTCCACAATTTTTTATTTTTCTGACAGATTTTTCAAGCCATGAACTTTTCCCCAGAGCCCATATACTCAATCCATATCCGTTAGAAGATGTTTGGCCATGGTGGAAGCATTGGTATGTTTAAGAGGAGAAAAATGAGCTATATAGGAAAAGGACTCAACGATGATTATAATAAATACATATCCTCCTGAAGTTCAAAATGTAAGGCTAAAAGCAAGTGGCATTCTATGCCATGGTCCAGGAGGTCCAGGCTTAGATTTAAATGGCTTGGAATGCATTAATTTTCTTTGAGTGCAAAGTCTGGCAAACCAGAAAATACTGCTCAGCATCCTTTTTTAAGGATGGCCACCAGAAGGATCGCAGTACTAACAAGAGAGTGGCTGTAGATCCTCTATGGCACATTACACATTCACAAAACCTCTTCCTGAAGTTCCTTGGTAGGAATAATAGAGGATGTTGTTGGAAATACATATCAGTGATTCAGTTAAGTGTTTAAGAACCTTAAGATCTAAGTGAGAATGCTGGAGACGCACTTGTACAAATGTTTGTACAACACCAGTTATTTGATGATGGTTGAATGATTGCTAGAGCAAAGGTGATTGGATATCTGTGTGACATTCCATCAGCAAGTGTGTTCTTGGACTGAGGGATATAAGTAATGAAGAAGACGTACTGAGGAAAGCAGTTGTGACTGTTCTCACACTGTAAATTACGAAGACTCTCTAAGTTTCTATGATGGGTTTGAATCTCAAAAGGTCTAGTATTCGGAATTAAGGATGTCACCATTATGTGTAGATGAGTTTCATTGCAAGAGGTTTTATAAGCCTAATCCTGTTCAGCTCAGTGGGGGGCTTTGCGGATAGACAGTGCGCAGCTCAGTCTTGGTCCATGTGGGTGAGCAGTGCATGCCTCAGTGGGCAGATTACAATACAATACAATAAAATATAAAAAGCTCATGGCTGCCTCCGAGGAGACGTCCTGGCGCTAGCAGTACTGAGGTGTGCTGAAGGATTAGTTTGCGCCCTAACAGGGAGCCTACTTATCAAACAGGTATGTTTTCAACAATTTGTGGAAGGTAGGTTCAGAGGGTGTGAAGCAAGGACTTGGCGGTAAGGAGTTCCAGAGTTTGGCAGTCAGGAAAGAAGAGGAACGTCCACCTCTTCTTGTCTTTTTGGTTCTCGGGACAAATAAAAGTGTTTGCTCGTTGGACCAGGTGGCTCTCGTCTGATGATAGGGAATTAATCTCTTCCCCAGATAACCAGGGCCTTTATGCTCAAATGCTCTCTAGGCGAGTGTTAGGGCTTTAAATTGAATGCATCTAGCAATGGGCAGCCAATGAAGGTTGCGCAGGAAAGCCATGACAGAGGCATGGGCAGATAACTTCAAGATCAACTGGACTGCCACATTCTGGATGATCTGTAAGAGGTGATGCAGGTAAGCTGGCAAACCCAAATACAGGCTGTTTGCATAGTGAGGTTTTGCTGTTACCTGTTCATGGATAACAGATTTGCGGCTCTCCATCGGGTTCAAATGAATCATCTTCCAAAACAGATTTTAATGTCAAGAAACAGTTGGTCAATACAGATCTGCACTGAGGATCAAACAAAAAGTTAAAATCAAGTTTGACCCCCAGATTTCTTACCGCTGTTGCAGGGGAGGGCAGTTAGCCAGGCTTTGGGGGCGACCAGTTGAGGACGTTAGGCTGATGGTTAGCTCCAAAGAAGAGACTCTCCGTTTTATCAGTGTTTAACTTGCGGCAACTCACATTCGTCCATTTGCCGACATCCCTCAGGCATCCCTTAAATGCAGTTAATGCCCCACCTCTTTCTCCTTGAATGAAAGAAGCAGCTGTGTATCATCTGCCTAAGAGATGATTGACTGCGGAACTGAGGGCTTGAGCAGTGCACAGCTCAATGGGGGTTGTATGGATGACCAGCGCACAGCTCAGTAGGGGAAGTGTTGTGGGTGGAAAGTACAGAGCTCAGTGGCGAGCTGTGTGTGGGTAATGAACAACTCAATGCAGCAGGTGGTGTTTGGGGTGTGTATGGGCAATGTAAAGCCTTGTAAGGTTCTGTGTGGGTGGGTCGTGTACTGCTCATTGGAAATATGGGTGTGCAGTGCACACCTCAGTGGAAGGCTTTGTGGGTGGGTAGTACGCAGCTCAGTAGAGGGCTGTGTGAGTGGGAAGTGCACAGCTCAGTGGAGGGCTGCCTGGGTGGATAGTGCACAGCTCAGTCAGGCTCTTGTTGGGTGGGCAGTGCACAGCTCACTGTGCGGTTTGTGTGTGGAGTTTGGTGGGTGAGCAGTGGCCAGTTCAGTGATCAAGATTGGAAGACAGTGCACAGCTCAGTGGGAGCTGTGTAGGTGTAACGGTGCAGCTTAATCAGGTTCTTTGTGGCTGGCTAGTACACAGCTCAGTGGAGGGCTATGTGGGTGGCCAGTGCCCAGCTCAGTGGAGGGTTGTGTGGTGGCCCCATAAAGTTCTGTGTGGATGGATAGTGCAGTGATAGAATTGATTTTTAGATTTTCTAATAAAATAGGCCAAAAACCGATTAGAGACATGTTGACACTTTACAGAATGGAATGCCTACCAAGTGCTGGTTATGGTGCACCCCTGTGGTGTTATAATAACTGCGCAAAGCTGCAGACACTAGGAAATGTGTTTTTGATGCGCTTAGTGGCAATACCCAAATCTAGCGCTACTTACATCTTACATAAGGAATTGGTTGTCCCTTTTTTGGAAGATGATCTATATATGAGACCTATTATTTTGTGTAACCGCTTATGGAGCAAAACAGGGACATAGTTCACAAAGGATATCATTCAAGATTGTCTTACTCTAGATGCCTGAAGAAAAAAACAATTGACTTTTCCATCTACATACCTCCCTGAAAAAAATTGACCCCTGACATAGGTGTAATAGATAAAGCCAACATTCTTACTTATTCCAAAAAAGAAGTCAGGACTATACTTATGGAACAAAGAAAAAAGGAGAGAGAATCAAAAGAGTAAAAAATCTAAGGTAGCTAGCTACCTGCAAGGGTCAGCCTAACTACCTGAAGATCATTAAAAACAGCCAACAAAGAGTCTATCTCACTAGATTACGCTTAGACATACTCCATGCCTTCCTAAAAAGTGGAGCATGGTCTAAAAACCTCCCAAACTGTCCATGTGATGGTAAATCACGACAGAGCACAATGCACTTTTATTTTACACTTCTTATAAAGATCTTAGTAAACGGTTTTTAGCCCCCCTTTTTAAAACAGGTAAATATGTTTTTTATCCGGATACTTTTAATTATTTATGTTCTCTGGAAAAAAGTGAAAAAGTGATATCTGCCTATCAGTCATACCTTATATCACAATGGCCATACGAAGAAGTAAACAATTTGAATATCTTGAGGCCTTGAACTACGAGTAACCAGAATAACACGATATTCCCTTGTTATTGAGCCAGTATCAGGTCTTCAAGGACCTCTTGCTTGGAAACTGGGAAAGGCTGGATACATGCGAATGGCATTGGTTACTGAATCCCATAACAAATCTTTTTGTTTTTCTTCTGGTTAATATAATCTGAATCTATGATGCTTCCAAGGGGAATGTTCATTTCTTTTAATGTGTGTATCAAATGAACTGTATATAATCTATTTTGTGATTATGATGTACAATGTATACTTTTATGGTTTTATATCAATAAGCCAAATATTTTTTTTGAATTGAATTGGATACTGCACGGCTCATGGGGTCAATGTGAGTGAGAAATGCACAGCTCATTGGGGAGCTATCAGAGATGTGCACAGCTCAGTGGGGGTCTGTGTGGATGTGCAATGAACAGCTCCTTTGAGGGCTATGGAGACTTTTTGGGTTGGCAGTGTACAGCTCAGTGGGCGGTCTATGTGCTTGGGTATTATACAGCTCAGTAGGGGTCTGTGCTGATGGACAGTGCACAGCTCATTGGGGGAGTTAGGTGGACCATGCACCTACAGTAGGGGTCTGTGGGGTCTGTGCTGATGGGCAGTGCACTGCTCAGTGCGGGAGTTAGGTGGGCCGTGCAGCCTCAGTAGGGGTTTGTGGGGTCTGTGCTGATGGGCAGTGCACAGCCCAGTGGGGGAGGTGGGTGGACAGTGCACAACAAAGTGAGGTGCTAGGTTGCTGGGAGCACAGAACTAAGACAGTAGAAGGGAAGGCAGCAAGAGTGTGCAGCTGAAAAAACACCTTTTTCTTTTTGCTTAGCTTTAGCTTAGCACCGCCTGCGCCCCTAAATATGGCAACAATCATAGTTTTGTTGGTTTCTGTTAGAACTCCTTGTGAACCCATCACCTCCCCCCGCCTGCACACTAAAGATGGCGGTGCTCATTGGTATCTTCCCAGAATCTAACCATCATTTCCTTGATGCTGACAGAACAAGCTGAGAGCTGAGAAGCAGAAAATTGCGTCTGAGATGGAAGAGCTGCACCAGCGCCTGAGAGATGAAGAGCAGACACTGCACCAGAGACTGGAGGAGGTGGAGAAGACAATTACCAGGGTAGAACATGCAAATATCTCCAAACTGTCCAATCGAATCGCCTCTCTTAATGCCCTGATAACAGATCTAGAGAAGAAATGCAAGGAGCCAGCGTTGGAACTCCTGAAGGTGAGACACCGCTGGGTAAATACAAGATAATACAGAAGTGCTGCATTCATACGGTGTGTGAGGTGTTGAATGTAAGTGGAGAACATGCATGATCAACAGACAGGGTTAATTTACACTGACCTCCTTTACACTGACCTCCTGTATTTTGACAACTCAACAAAATATACAGACGAGTTAAACTAATGGCAAATCCTACTGCTATGACAGCCCAACATACTGTGCAGTCTGATTCAGTACAGAGAAATCTATTTGTATAATGACAGCCCAGCACAGTATAAGGAACAAGCTGTACTACATCAAACGATCCCATTCAGAAAATCACACTGTGCTGTGTCACGTGACCTCATTCAGAATGTGGTTATAGATTTTTTTTTTATTGGTAACAATCTCCTATGAAGGTCAACAATTAACATCCTTAAAACAGTATAAAATATAAATACATTTCAGTTTTATTCGTAAGCTGAAATATCAGGATATTAACAAATGTAATACATTTCTTATAAATGCTCTTATCAATGGAACCTAAATAAATGGAGTGAGCACTGGTTAGTTTTATTAACTGGTTGAGACTGAATATAATTACTACAGTGTGTGTAGTTTTGGTCAATCCTGCTAGCACCGTCCCACCTTCCCTTATTTACATTTAACGACAAGCCATGTGTGCGCGGGAAACAACCTTTACAACGAGACTTTGACAACGCGTGCAGTTACATCGCGGATTTTACAACGAACGCGATGTAACCACGCGATGCCATTACAACGCAAGTCTTTACATCGACTTGCGCTAGATGGCGTGCTAACATTACAAATAGTGTAGTTTACTATCCCAACACCTTCCCTACTGTTAAGTGGACTGGAGTTGGAATAGTAAATTACGCTTTTCTAATGTTAGCACGCCATCTCCGCAAGTCGATGTAAAGACTTGCGTTGTAATAGCATCGCGTGGTTACATCGCGTTCGTTGTAAAAACCGCGATGTAACTGCACGCGTTGCAAACACACGCGTTGAGTCTCTCGTAGACCGGTCACATTGTGAAACACGGCTGCATACTTTGGTACAGCCGTATCAACAGCAGGTTTCATGCTTTTTAATCAGGTTCAGTGCTGTTTATCCAAATTGTAATTAAGCTCCAGGGCTCGTGGTCTTATAGATTTCCTATCCTAACCTGAATTATGGCAGTCCATTCATTTCATAATTTGATCTTCAAACTGAAAAATTCAGAGAGAAGTCCAATCTTTTACATAGAACATAATTTAATGACTGAGGCTGTTCCAGTTCAAGTGTCACCAATTCTTAGAGAGAATTAAGAGCCTCCGGTTTTGAATGAAAACACCCTGGATAGGAGACAGCGGTGCTTCTTCCTGAGTACGGGTTATACCCAGTTCTAGTGCTGCAGCTTGTGTGGGCAGATGTTTTAAGAGTCTTATCCTGGGCTTCATCCAAAATACTTGTTTATTTACAGGCGAAAATGTAATTCCCTATAAGATCGTTAGAAGTAGTTTGGCGTGGAATACTGTGAGTATGGACACTAGTTGTTTCTCTGGTTTATCACCAATTATTTTTACTGCTGCAGGGGTTTTAGCAGGATATGCCACCTGATCTCAGGATTGAGTGACTGTAATATATATAATACATTATGCATTCAGAATATATCAGACTGTACTGTCATACGCCCTCATTCAGAATTTATAAGCTCTGTTGCCTTGTGGGCCCATTATGGATATCACAAACTGTGCTGTTTCATGTGACCCTATTTAGAATACCACAGACTGTGTGTGTTGAGGTGCGAGATCGGCACCCCAGTGTCCCCTTGGATTATATACTTGCATGTGGGATTACAATAACTTGAATTGTACAATCAATACCTAAACTTCAGCAATAATTTAAACTCGTTGTGGAAACTGATGTCCTTCTTTTGTTTTGCAGGATGTCAGAAGCACCCTGGACAGGTAAGGCTGGTTTATTGTCCTCCCATCAGTGTGTAAGGAGCAGGTCTGGCTGCAGTGTGGAAATGTCAGCACTGAGCTCACACAGATCCACTCTGCTACAGAGCAATACCACCTCATGCAATTATTATATGTAGATCACCTCATAACTACTCTCCTACCTTACAAACAGTGTTGAGGCCCCCTGGTGTGTTCTGAAAACATCCACAGTCTTTAAAACTCCCTTTCATTCTAAGAAACATGAATTGAATTTTTTTTAAATGACATTGAGATTCCTCAAACTCTTACTTTTATTACATTACCCCCTGAATCAGGGAAACTCTCTTGTGTCCACAAAAAGTACCTTTGTCCACAGAAACTACCTTAAGTTTTCCACAATCACAGAGTACTTGAAACCTCCTTCAACACTTTGCGACACCACTGTCAATCCTCAAATGTCCCTCTAGTGCTTTGAAACATCATTGGAATTGTCTAAAACCCACGTCCTCTCCTAACCCTGTCTCATCCTTTAGTAAGGCGCCTGTGCAGGGCATTAGAGGGCAAAGACCCTAATGTTGTGCCCTAGGTAAGAGAGCATAGTAAGGTTTTTGCAGGTGCATTCTGACTGCAAGTGGCCCTAGTACCCAGAGTTAAAGTGCTAATAAAAATTCAAGTGGAACCAATTTTCAAAGGTTTCCTGGGCAATTAGCAGCTATATGAAAGCACATACAGGCACATGCATCAAACCTTTTTGCGATCGCAAAGGGTGCGAATCGCAAAAATAGGCCGTTTGCGATCGCAAAAGTCAGTGTTGAAATGCATCAACTGTATATTTGCGAAAATCCATTTTTTCGCAAATATAAGGAATCGCAAAACATTCTGCGAATCAAATAGCGAATCGGTATTAGCGTGTCCCAATTACCGAATCGCAAACAACGAATCGCAAAATGTATGCATGACAAATCGCAAATAGCGATTTCCATGAAAATCGCAAATTAGCGATCGCTAAATAAGAAGGATCACAACCAGGTGGTAATCATGAGTGCAAATCACAGACAGGTGAAAACCAACTGAAACCCATTTAAACACACCCAGAATGAGCCAGCACTGTTCACAATGGCAGGGATTTACCTGATGGCGAGGAGGATGAGGCTGCAGGCTGCCGCACAGAGACGGAGGCGAATGAATGAGCGCATCTTCAGAGTCCGCATAACTTTGCTAGGCCAGCAAGAGGATGAGATATACGACAAGTATAGGCTCAATGCAGCAATGATCCATGACCTAATCAATGAATTGGACCCCATAATGCAACGACAGACACGTAGGACCAATGCCATCCCAACGCATGTGCAGGTCCTATGTTGCCTACACCTTCTGGCGTCAGGCAGTTTTCAGGGGGTCATTGCTGTTGCGGGAGGTGTGTCACAAAGCGCACTTTCAAGAATATTGAAAGCATTCCTTGATGCCATGATGGCCGTGATCGGGTCTCATATCAAGTTCCCTACCACCGCGCTTGACCTTGCAAAAACCAAACAGGAGTTCTACCAGATAGCTCGTTTCCCACATGTTTTGGGTTGTATTGATTGCACCCACGTTGCAATATGTCCCCCTGCAACACAGGAATATATATATAGAAATAGGAAATCTTACCATTCCCTCAATATTCAGGTTGTTTGCAATGCCAAAAACATTATCACTGACATTGTTGCGCAATTTCCAGGGAGTGCACATGACTCTTATATCTTCAGGCAAAGTGGCATACACACCCGTCTTGTCAGGGGAGAATTTGGAGAGGGACATCTGCTTGGTAAATATGTGTTATAGTTTATCACTGTCATTGTACGTATGTCAATGTGAAGCTGCCACTGACTCTTTGCTCCATTACATGTAGGTGACAGCGCATACGCCTTGCGTAATTACCTAATGACGCCTTACCTCAATCCCACAACTGCCAATCAACAGAGGTACAATGCAGCACATATTTCGACAAGGAACATCATAGAGCGCACATTTGGGCTGTTGAAGAGCCGATTCAGATGTCTACATAAGACCGGTGGAGCACTGAAGTACAACCCTGAACAATGCTGCAAGATAGTAGCGGCATGTGCCATGCTGCACAACATAGCGACAAGGGGAGGAATGGACATCGAGTTGTCTGACAGCGATTCGGAGGATGGGAACCAGCAAGTGCCACAACACCATGCAGCACAAGGGGCAGGCGCAGCAGAAGGGCGTAGGAGAAGATTTGACATCACACAAAATTATTTCTGAGGTGAGTAATGATGACACAGAAACTGACTATTGCTATCAGAGTATTCTTTAATTAAATAAAATTGCCATGAGTGTTCAAGCACACTTGTAATCTGACCAGTGCAATGGACATAAGTGGTTTGCAAATGTCAATTCACTTGTCACTCTGTGAAAAGTCAAATCCAAATAAATGGTTACGTCACCATAGTGGAATGCACTTGTACATGCCAGTCTAGCGCTTTTTCCCACGAACACCCAGACGCCTGTCAGACCCAGCATTGTCATCCGTTATGTTGGAAGCGGCGGGGGTACTGCTGCGTGTGTTGCGTCTTCCTGCAGTGCGGACTGGAACTGCCACACTACTTAGGCTTGAGCCACCCTCACTACCCTCTTCGGGCGTGGAATTGTTGGCCGCAATTGTGGAAGCATTTAGCAAATCAACTGCATTTGTGACCTGGTCCAGTGCTTTAGCCACATCGCCGCTCCAATGGCACATTTCAGTTTGCATGGTCACAGACCTACGTGCCAGCAGTGCAGTTGTCGTGGCCAATCTATTGTTTGATTTAGCAAACATTTTCAATTGCAGCATTAGTTGACGATGCTGTCTCTTCTGGGATACATTTCCCTCATGCATCACCTTGCTCAGTTGCTGCACACTTTCTGACAGTACTGCTATGTTGCTAGCCATCTTGCCAACTTGCAATTGTACTAATCGTGTGTTTTTTGTCTGCAGGCGCTGCATACGGAGCATCTGTCCCTCAAGACCACCCCAGACATCACTTGGTTGCTCCTCCTGCTGTGTCCTGAGTGCTCTTCCTCTCCTACGCCGGGCTCTGTGATTAGTTCTGGGGACCTGTGGTTGTGTTTGTGTGATGGAAGTTGTCTGGCCATGGCTGCCACCTGGTGTTGCATCAGCCTCATCATCTTCACACTCCATGGTGACTAGGGATGGAACAGTAGCCCTGCGTGACTTTGTTGGACGTGAGGGATTTATTTGCACCACAGGTGTGTCCATCTGTTCACCTGCGCTGGTGTCCTGCATGTCTGGGGAATCGCTATCCACATCTTCTACACGTTGTGCATCTGTGAGGTGAAACAGTGCAACACTGTATTATTTCATGTCTGTGATATTAATTGCACAGTAATAAATTTCTGCCTTTGTAAATGATTTTATACTCTATTCAGCTTTTTTGGGTTGTTACTCTGAGATTTGACATTTTAACTGCTTGACCTGACTACATCTCCCATAATGCCCCTCACCTACTGAATGCATTGTGTACTGGATGTTCAGGGTCTGCACTTGGGCTGTGCTATGGTCGAGTTCTACCTTTACATTTTGTAACACTAAGAAAACATACATTCATCTTACCTTCAGATGTGTTTGCTGCTCCGGACGTGTCCAGCTGGGTCACACCAACAACAGCTTCTGGCTGGATGGTGGATTCAATCAAGTCCTCCATGGGAGTGTTCCCAGTGTCTGTTGGTGTTCCCCCTCCTGTCTTCTTTGCCTCCTTCAGGCGGTCAGCTATGCGCACCTTAGCCCGACTGCGCAAGTCGTACCATCGTTTTTTGAGTTCTTCAATGGTGCGGTGTGTCACCCCAATGGCATTGACCCTGTTTTGGATCCGGAGCCAGATTTTCCTTTTCTCCTGCTCTGCCACTTTCAATGATGCCTTTCCAAACAGCTTGTCATGGCTGTGGACTACTCCCTCAATGAGGGTGTCAATTTCTTTTTCTGCAAATTTAATTTTGCGTTTCCTGCCTGTTTGGCTCTCCTCTGCTGTTTGTGAGGCTTCCATTTGATATCACAAGTTTTTCTTCTGTCTCTGTCACACTCCTGTTCTGCTCCCAGAGCCAGCTCCCTCCTCTCCCTGACACTGTGCACTGGAAATGAGGCTGGTGCTGCTCACTTCCTGGTTGTGATGTCATCAGGATGCATCAAAAAGCGACTTCGGTATTAGCGATTTCGCTAATTGCGAAATCGCTAATAGCGAGTTCGCAAATGCCGAAATCGCAATTTATTTAGCGATTTTTAGCGATTCGCAATATTCTCGCAATGTTTTTGTTGCATCGTGTTTTGCGAGTCTTTATTTGCGATTCCTTAAAATTCGCAAATAAGGACTCGCAAACTCTCTTTTTGATGCATGTGCCTGATAATTCTCAGATAATGACGGGTATAGTAGAGAGACGTGTACGCTTGTTCAAACTGATGCAAAGTTATGTGGTTGGTGAGTTACAATATTATAATACATTTGGTATTTAGGCATATTTCAAATTCGGAGGGTTATGCATAATGGTACATTCCCCACAGGTGCTTTATGTTCAGAAGGTTGTGCCGAAATTCGTGTCACCCGCGTGTGTTTAAAACGAGGGCTTTCCAAGCGGAAAAGCTTTAAAGCATTATTAAAATTGAAAGAAACCTCTTCTCTTATGGTGAAATGTTCACCTGACACATGTGTAATGCACTGCACCTCAAGCCATCAGTTTCAGCCCCAGTGAGGGCAGCAAAAGTAAAAGGTTTATAAAAAAGAGAAGTGTGTGGGAATGGTTTTGAAGTGCAGCAGTTGTTGAAATAAAAGAACCTAAAATGGGCATGGCATATGCCAGTATCATTCAGTGGCAAAAAGCTGCACATGAAGAAATGGCACTTGGAGATACTGCTCTGGGCTAGTGAACGTAGCACTCAGCACGGAAAGGGACTTGTATCTGTCTCGGAGTCACAATCTCATGCATTTGGCCAAAATACAGGTATAAATAATTCCAATGGCCATTACAAAAACTACATTTTATAGTTTCTGCACTGTTCCCCTGATGGTCAAATGCAGGTCCCTCAATGTGGATATTAATTCCTCTGAATACTTTTTTAATGTGTGCCTACTGTTATTTTGGATCATTCTTTAGTAATACCTCTCCAGTCCTCAAAGGGCTCATCCAGTTCTCAGAAACCCAAATCTGTTCCACAGATCTGCTTTTGGTGGAAAGAAACCTTTCTTAATTTCTCAATAACTTCCCTTCAGCCACAGCATCCGCAGGGGTCAGCATTAAATCAATCTTCAGACCTCTGGAAGTGATCAAGAACTACCATGTCTGGCATCGGAGAAAAGAGAGAGAGATAGAGACTAAAATATTCAGAGAGAAAATAGGTGAAAAGAGAAAGAGACGTAGAAGAAGAGAAAAGGCAGTTGAATAGGAAATGAACGAGAAGGAGGGAGAAATGCAGAGAGAGGTGGAGAAGAGGCAAGTGAAAAAGACACAGGCAGGAACCATTTCAGTTGTGGATCTGCCCTGGAGTGAATATCTGGTGTATATGGTAATATGAAAGCACTTTGGATCCTAACAGAGGGGCTAATCCTCTGATGCTTTATAGAATGGCACATGGGGGCAGTTCACGACAGCAGGAAATAGAAGGAAAGTCAAGGAACTATCTTTGGCAGGTTTTAGAAGGAGCCATTTAGGATTAGTCAAACCAAAGGTCCTAGTCTTGAAATGAAATGTCTACAAACAGAATTTGCAGCAGGGTCCAAAGTTCGGGACCTCAGAGATTCCAAGGTGCAGGACCTCAGACGTCCCAAGACCTGTAACTAAGCAACATAATAAAGTATTATGTAGTTGCAGATAAGCAAACTGGAGCTGAGAAAGATTCAGATGCTGAGACAGAGATAGAAGGAAAATGTGAGCGAAGCAATAGCAATTATTGATAATTATGTTTGTGCTGCCAGAGTCACAGAGAGAGACGGAGGGAAAGTGGGAGAAGGTGGGGAAATGAAATAAAGCTGAGAAGGCATGGCACATAGAGTTAGTGTATGTGAGTGTTTGTAATAACAGGCAATGTTCACAATTACCTTTGAGATCGCTGGAGCTTTCTGAAAGAAAGGGCCAAAGAGAGCTAGAAACACAAAGGGATACGAGAGAGTAAGAAAGAGTTAGAAGGGTAATCAGATAAATAGATGGAGAGAGAGAGAAAGGTGCCATGTAATGTGTTACCTGCTGAGTTTGCACTGTTTCCTAGGAGACCCTGAAGCTAGTATTATCATGTGCTAATCCCTGCAAGGTTCTGAGCAGAGTAGAAGGGATAATGTGTGACACTGCTGGATGCCCCCTAGAGCTGATAGTGTTGAGTTTGTGTGTATGTGTGTGTGTATAGCAAGACCCAACGAGTGCTGTCCTGCAGGAGCTCCTGTAATTGTAATTCCAATAACAGGGTAATTGTGCTGTTCCTTTTCAGATCCTGTAGCCTCAGTGTTTGCAACACTAAAATGATTTGTGTCCTTCCAGGTGTAAGAAGGTGAAGTTTCAGAGGCCAGAGCAGGAGATGAAGAAAAGAAAGGAAAAAGGCATTCTGAAAATCGTGAAACTTAAAGATGAGATGAAGAAATATAAAGGTGAATAAAGTTGAGCTGAATGTAATTATATTTTGGTGTGCACACGGAGGCCTCCACATCTACAACTACCACTTTTACTGTGTAAAAACGTGGTTGCCCAACTGACGAGTGCAGGGTTACATGCTGACCCTGCAACTGTGCTAAATCCTGAATGGTGCTGGTGATCCCTCAGCAGTACAGGGAGTTTCTCCTTAACCTGGCCATGATATCCCCTTCGCTAGGTATCTGGGGGTGACCAACACCTGGGAGAAGCTGGTTAACCACTTCTTCCTGCCCCAGATGTTTGAGAAGGTAAAGGAGTTTTGTCGTTCCTGTGTTACCTGCCATGCCATTAGCAAGGCAGGAGGCAAACCCAAGGCTCCCCTGATACCACTACCACTGGTGGGGACACCTTTTAAGAGGGTAGGGATTGACATTGTTGGTCCTTGGACCTTCCCAGAGTTTCAAAAAATAGGTTCATCTTAGTGGTAGCTGACCATGCCACTAGATATCCTGAAGGCATTCCCCTTAGGTCAGTCACTGGCCCTGCAGTGACTAGGGTCCCCCCATGGAATCTTTACAAGGATTGGGTTTTTTAAACAGGCTATCCCAGATAGAGGGCACACATTTTATGTCTGTGTATCTGAAAGCCATGTGGGATGAATGTGGTGTCACTTACAAGTTCACCACCCCATACCATCCCCAAAGGATTTGGTTACTTGAAAGATTTTAAAAAAACCTGAAAGGCATGATCATGGGGTTGCCTGAAATACTCAGGAGGAGTTGGGACATCTCTTATGCCTACTTTTTGCCTACATGGAGGTCCCCCAAAAAGGGGCCCTTGAGCTACTCTTTCTGAACTACTCTGTGTGAAAGACCACCCAGGTTGAATAAGGGGATGGTGGGAGAGACCCCTCAAGGAAACCTAGCAGGACATAATGGACTATGCACTTGTCCTCCTCTCCAGGATGGCTGAATACATGAAAAAGTCAAATAAAATGTGGTGGCTGCAAGAAGCTAGTCAAGTACTTGGGGAGAGGAGTTGGCCTAACGGCGACGTGGTTGACCTCGAACTTGGGAAACCGGGTTTGAGTCTCGGCAATGTCCCTGAACATCCTGTGATTCTGTGCAAATCACTTAATCTCCCCGTGCCTAACAAAAAATGAATGTGTCCTCATGTAACGCAACTGATGCTCTGTAAAGCGATCTGATACCCGATACCTTCGGGTCAAGTTTGCGCTATATAAAACTCTGTAAAAAAAAAAAAGCACCGGATTTACCAGAGGTCCTCAATGGTGTCATAAAAGCTAGGACAGTTGTTGTGGGTTTTAAATCTTGTAGCACCCAGGGCCTTACAGGACAAATGGGCTGCTAATTACAAACCTCTAAACTGACCTATATTGCTTCAAGTGCAACCATGCACAGACAATGATTATTGTATATCTGTATTTTTATATGAATTGTTTATAAAAAGAAAGAGAAAAATAACCCAAAAAAACTTTTTGTACTCAAAGGACATATGTCAGAGATTGAATATAACAAATAACATTTTCTCTGCAGTTGTTATTGTTTGTTGCATATATATGTTGGGTTTGCAGTATTTCCGAACCTTTTATGGTCGCACTTAAAGCAATATAGGTCAGTTTAGAGGTTTGTAATTAGCTCTTTTCACTTCCCCCTCCTCTTGGACCTAAAAGCAACTAGGGGGTGCCTTTCTCTCTTAGGACAAATGGACTGGCCATACCCCATCTTAGAAAAAAGGGAGAAGTCACCTACTTGGTGGACTTGGGGACTCCCAGGAACCCTCATGGGGTTATCCATGTCAACAGGCTCAAGCTACACCATGAGAGGAAGACCTCATCATATTGATGGACACAGACAGGGCAAGGAAGAGGAGAGTGAACTTCTCCCAGACCTCATATCCTCCAATGCCCAAGATGGGACTGTGGTGTTAGTGACTCTCTACCCTACATCTACACAACAGCAACAAAGGGACTGCTATCACTTGCTGAGGCTGTTTGCTGGACTGTTTTCACTGACCCCAGGTCTGACAACATGCTCTACCCATGATATGGATACCGATGATAGCTTGCCTGTCAAAAATAAGATTTACAGGATGTCTGATCAGGTCAAGGACCACATCAAGGCTGTGGTTGCCAAGATGTTGAGGCTGATTGAGCCACCCAGAAGTCCATGGCCTGCCCGGTGACGCTGGTACCCAAACCCACCTCAAAAGGGGGGAAACCTGAGATGAAGGTCTATGTGGACTACAAGGGCCTCAATCTGTTCACAAAGACTGATGCTGACCCCATTCAAAGAACTGATGAACTTGTATATAAGTTGGGGCAGCTACATATCTCAGTACCTTTGACTTGACTTCAGGTTATTGGCAGATAGCCCTCTCTGCTGTAGCCAAGGGATAGTCAGCTTTCTCCACACCTGAAGAACACTTTCAATTTAAGGTGATGCACTTCATGTTGAAGAATGCCCCTGGCACCTTCCAGATGTTGGTGAATCATGTACTTTCAGGACTGGAGACTTTCAGTGCAGCTTATGTAGATGATATAGCTGTATTCAGCTCCACCTGGGAGATCACCCGGTCCACCTCAGTGCTTCAGGCCTTGTAACAGGCAGGTCTGACTAACAATGCAAGCAAATGCCAGATATGGCAGAGCTCTGTTTTGCACCTGGGCCACCAATTTGGTGGAGGTCATGTACAGCCTCCCCAGCCCAAGGTACTGACCATTCTGGCTTGGGAGCCTCCAATGACCCAGACCCAGGTCAGAGCCGTCTTATGCCTGTCCGGGTTCTTACAGGAGAGTTGTGAAGGGGTATTGTACAATAGTGGCACCAGTAACTGACTTGATCTCCAAGAAATACCCCAGAAAAGTCCTCTGGACTGAAGTGTCAGAAGGGTTTTGACATTCTTTAAAGAAGCTCTGTGCACAGCACCTGTCTTGAAGCCCCGGACTTCAGTAAAGCATTTTTTGTCAGATGCCTCTGAACATAGGCTAGGTGCAGTTTTTTCCCAGGTAAATGATTTGGGCCAGGATCAACCAGTTGTCTTCATTAGTAGGCGACTCCTTCCTGGGGAGCAGCGTTTGAGTGCCATTGAGAGGAAAGCCTTTGCTGTGCTTTGAACCATGAAGAAGCTAAGACCCTCCATATTTGGGACTCACTTCAAGGGTCGAACCAACCACAAACCCCTCAAGTGGCTAATGCGGATGAGAGGAGAGAACCACAAGTTGTTTAGGTGGTTCATTTCCCTACAGGGTATGGACTTCATAGTAGAACAAAGACCTTGGGACTGACTAAGCCTATGCAGATGTCCTTTCCAGGTTCTTCCACTTACATGTTGAGAACCACCAAAACAAGAGTTAGTTGCTCATTACCTTTTATCTGGGTGGGGGGTGGTCCTGTAAGGAAATGCCGCTTTTTGAATAATTACCCCCAAGTTTTTCGACTGATGCTGTGCCAACAAATGTCAGGAAGGGGGGACAATGAGGGATTGCTGGCCGGGGAGGTGTTACCTCCCTCCCGCAGGAAACCACTTGAGTGTTAGCCGTAAAAGGCAGGCTTCAAAGGAGAAGCAGCCTTTGAAGGGCAAATGTTTAACACCAGGAAGGAGGGCTGCCCCATTGTTGAGGTAGGCATGCTGGCAAAGAAGCAGAGAGGGGGAAACCAGTTGCCAAACGGGTTTATCCAGGGGCATGTGGCCCTGAGATAGCTACACCTCGGGGTGGGCTATTGAGGTCTGAACACTGAGAGAGGGGCCTCGCCATCTTGGGAGTGGACAGAATGGTGCATCCTGGCATAGCTATGTCACACTGCACAGGAAGTGGTCACCAGCTGGGAGGGAACCTGGTAGCCCCTTGGCTACCAATTGCATCCTGCCCTGAGGGCATAAAGGGGGCACCCCTGGCACCCAGACCTCAGATCTCGACCAACTGGAAGAAGGATCAAAGGAGGACTTCCATGCTGCACTAAAGGACCAGCAAAGAGAATCTGCACCAGCATGGACTGAGCATGCAGCACCTGGTGGCTAGCATAGGAAGGGCTGTGCCTGCCATGTCCTGCTCTGTGAGGAGTTGTCTCCAGAGTCCAGCATTGCCAGAGACTCCAAGGGCCAGCTGATTGGCCTCCTGTTCATAGCACAAGGACACAAAAGCTGAAGAAGCCTGCTGGGGCAAATTGATAGCTCAAAGTCTTCAAGCCGCTACTACCACCAAAGTGCAGCACCCACAACCAAGACCCTCTTCACAGAGTTGCACCTGAGTTCACTGAACCCGTGAGTGCTGTCAGAGAGCTGCTGTGACCTTCAGAGTGCAAGTTATCGAACCAGGAAGGATTGGCTTGTGGGGGGAGCTGAGAAACCTACCTGGTCAGCCTGGAAAACTCCGGTACACGCCATTGCTGCTACCGCCACCGCCAAGAGTCACACCGTGCCAGAGTCAGCGTCGCCGCCCCGGGACTCCATCTCCCGGCAGCACTAGCGGCGGCGCGCTCATTGAACGCAGCGCCAGCGCCAGCGCCAGGAGGCGCACTTAAGAACAGCTGAGGGCGGTAGAGCGGGGGGGAGCTGAGAAACCTACCTGGTCAGCCTGGAAAACTCCGGTACACGCCATTGCTGCTACCGCCACCGCCAAGAGTCACACCGTGCCAGAGTCAGCGTCGCCGCCCCGGGACTCCATCTCCCGGCAGCACTAGCGGCGGCGCGCTCATTGAACGCAGCGCCAGCGCCAGGAGGCGCACTTAAGAACAGCTGAGGGCGGCAGAGCGGGGGGGAGCTGAGAAACCTACCTGGTCAGCCTGGAAAACTCCGGTACACGCCATTGCTGCTACCGCCACCGCCAAGAGACACACCGTGCCAGAGTCAACGTCGCCGCCCGGGACTCCATCTCCCGGCAGCACTAGCGACGGCGCGCTCATTGAACGCAGCGCCAGCGCCAGGAGGCGCACTTAAGAACAGCTGAGGGCCGCGTCGCGGGACGCGCGCGGGACGTGCCGGGCGAAGCCCGGGACAAGGGCGGGACCGTCTGTGGCCGTCCGGGGCCGGAAGAGGCCGGGCTGGGCCACCCCCCTGTACAGTGAGTACATTTATCGAACGTTTGGAATACTCGCAGCATAACTTTTGACATTTACGCTATCTTGTTACTTTCTGTGGGACCCCACTTGCCGCGTGAAAAATGCCTGGAATGGGGAAACGTGTTGCGGTCCCTTCAACTGTGTCTGGCACCATGGACCAATTTATCACCCGAGCTGTCTCGGTACTTGAGAAAGAAATCGCTATTACCGAAAGGCGCCTCTCTATTGATCCTAAGTTGGCTAGACGTTCTTCCCTGGGCCCGTTGGCACTTGCCAAGTCACCAAGCAAACAAACAGACCATACACGGGGGGTTGTCTCTTCCCACATTGAGATTGTATCTCCAGAAAATTTGCTATCACCTCCTGGAAGGTTATCACAATCTCCAGTGATGACGGATTTGGCTTCAGCAGCGGAATCTGTGGTAACACCTAAACCTAAAACCACTCGACCACAGACCAGGGCAGGGGGGAAACCTTTTAGACCAGTGCACCACAAAAGGAAAAGGGTTGGGGTAATTGACGGTGACAGGCAGGCGTAAATTTCAAACCCTATTAGTAATACTTTGACTTCTGACTCTTTTAATTCTCCAGCCTGTCCTACACCAGCAGATGTAATTGCACCCTCTCCCCCCCTGCCCAATGGTAATGATATGCTTTCCCAGCTAGAACATACCGTTCGCTCCTTAATTTTACCCCTACTAGAAAGGATAAAAACAGTTGCAGAAAAGGTGGACAAACTTGAACAAACTATTCTGGACAATTTTTGTTCACTTAAGAATTTTGTTAAGCTGGCCACAAGGGACATTGGTAAAAGTAATTGCCACTATGGTACAAGTTCTACAAACCCCATGCCGTCTCCAACAGACAAACGCCCGGTTAAAACTGATGCAGGTATAGCCCTAGGCAAAGCCCTGCCCTCACAATTTACAAACACGAGCCAGCCATCTGGGTCACAAGGGGGGGAGGGGATGTCAGTTATCCATCAGCTACCCGGGCGGGAGGGTTGTACAAGTAAAGTAGCCCCGGCTATAAACCCTATGAAATCTGTGGGTACGAGAACAGCTATTGAGTTACCTACCCCAGGCACTCCGCCCAGAGCACCCCCAACGCAAATACATCTTCCCCCCGAATCACTACCTTATGTTGTGATCTTAACTGGTGTCCCTGAACTCCCTACTGGCAAATTTGAATCCTTTCACCAACTAAAAAACAAAACGAGCCATTGGCTGAATATACACAGACCAATCCCTACTCATTTTAATGGGCGGATTCTATTTGTCAGAAGAGTACAATGGGTAGGCCCCCAACCTAAAACCACCCAGGGAGACTGTATCATCGTTAATTTCGAGGATGCACGCCTACCAAGGTTTATTACGGAGTACCCAACATACGGACCAAGAACGGGGATAGAGGCCCACAATTTAAAATTTTTCTACAACAAGGGCTCCAATTATTGACAAACCCACTCTGTGACACATGTTTTATCCCCCAAGAAGTCGAGGGCCAATGAAAGTATACTTACAGCCGAATATGATGCTGTCCCCCCAGATTTGATAGGACAACTTGTAATCTCCAGGGCCCCTTCGCCGCCTAATTGTAGAATGGGCATCAGGGGGAGGGTACAAGGCCAGATAGCTCCATCTCACATGACACCACCCACTATTAAGCAAGGGTCCCTGTTGTCTTGGAATCTAGCTGGTATCAAGACCAAACTAGATTCACCAGAATGGGTTAGTTTTATGAGTAAATATGATGTTGGTCTCCTCCAGGAAACATGGGCCTGTGAGGCCCAGTGTCTGTTGGGTTATTTAAATTTTCACGTCCCAGCCACCCAAGGTCCGTTCGGGCGTCCAATGGGCGGACTAATTATCTGGGCTCGCCAGGATTTATTCCCGAGCGCCGTTACGATTGACACGGGCTCCCCAGATATTCAATTAGTACGATTAACTCTTGACCACGGGGGTAGTTTGGATATTTATAATCTATATCTCCGTGGCACAAGAGGGAAAACGTCAAGGGTGTTGGATACCTTGGTTAGCCTTATAGAAACTGAATCATGTAACAGAGACTTGATTGTCGCAGGAGACTTCAATGTCACATTCGAACCCTTATTAGATCCTGACCTAGAAAGTGGCCTTGATCCTGAAGAGGATAGTTTATGGGGCATCCCAGCACTCTCACTCTCTCCCATTAAAAGATGGTCTTCGGTAGCAGTGCAGGTAAATACACTCTGCCTCGAGAGGGGCCTAAGGGCTCTGAATGGTAGGACCCCAGGGGATAGGATGGGAGCTTCAACCTTTGACAATGGCCGCTCAATGAGCAGGATAGATTATGTGTTTTGTGGACTGAGCATGTGGTGTAAACTCATTGACATGGTGGTCGAGATAAGATTAGAGAGCGACCACAATCCTATTTGTGTCTCCCACAGTTGGTGGGGAAGAGATCATTCGAGATGTGACGAGACACCTATGGTTTCCAGTGGATGTGTTGTGTCCAATGACACGGAGGTTAAAGTGGTCCCAGGTAATGACCAATCCCACAACCATTGCTAGTATTGACAATGAGCTTACCGCAACCATTTCGAGGTTGGAGGACGCTTTGAATGACAACGGTAACAGTGACCTAGTCACCAGAATACATGAATCCTTCTTCGAAGGCCTGCGCGGTTTTTTTCTCAAACCACTCAATAAGGGCAATAAGCCACTGCGCAAGCAATTGAGGTGGTATGATAATGAATGTAAACGCGCTAGAAGTACTCTTTCACTAGCTGTCTCTAGTGGAAACAGGGCACACATTCAGCTAGCCAGGTCCTCGTATAAGAAGTGTATAGACAAAGCAAAGAAAAGATGGGACGAATCTTTCTGGTTAGATCTGAAGGAGGCTTGCTATGCCAGGGACACCAGACTGTTCTGGAATGTGATCAAGTGGAACAGAGGTGGTTCCCCCGAAAAACCTTCAAATCATGTTACGCAAGAAGATTGGCTGGGGTACTTTAAACCTCAATACGCACGTGACCCCCTCTACAGTTGCTTGAGGACAACCCCATATGTTTTCTATTCACCTGGCCCTTTTAGTCCGAAGGACGTTTTAGCTGCTTTGGCTCGTGAAGCCGCCGGGCGGGAACCAGGGGCAGATGGAGTCCCATCTGACCTTTTTCTTAACAATAAGATACCCTGGAGTAAGTATATTGCTCTCCTGGCCAATGCTGTGGCTGAAGGTGCCCCGGTACCTAAATCGTGGGGGGGGTGCTATCATAATTCCTATTCACAAAAAGGGTGATAAAACCCTCCCAGGAAACTATAGGCCTATTAGCCTTATTGATACTATTCAAAAAGTTATTGGGAGGATGGTACTGAATGAGCTACTGGTCTGGATAGAAGATAACCAGATCCTTTCTAATCTCCAAGCAGGTTTCAGAAAATTTACCAGCACCGTGGACCAGGTGTTCCGCTTTGAACAACTGCTTTGGAAGACAGTCACGTTAGGCAAAGGCAGTCTCTATGTCACCTTCGTAGATCTAAGAGCAGCCTTTGACCTTGTCCCCCGTGAACAACTGTGGAGGGTACTAGCAAAACGTGGCCTTTCTATGGAACTCCTGACTCTAATCAGGAGGCTCCACAAACCTAATTTTGCCAAAATACAGTGGGGAGGCCTGGGGGACACAACACCCGAGTTTCCAGTAGAGCGTGGTGTGCGCCAAGGGTGTGCCATGGCGCCTACACTCTTCTCTTTATACATTAATGGCATAGTTGATTTTATGCTTCAAACCAGTACCGATGCTCCAAAGTTGGCTGGAGTCCCTATCCCAATACTAATGTTTGCCGACGACACCCTTATAGTATCAAAAACTCCAAGTGGCATGCAAAGGGCTTTGAAAGTCTTTGAAGATTTTTGTAACAAACATGGTCTGGAGGTCAACGTGACCAAGACCAAGCTTATGACATTCAACCCGCACCCAAGCTATAGAACAGGCAAACTCACAATGAATAGCCAAGTCCTCGAGGAGGTAAATAACTTTGCCTATTTGGGCATCCACGTGTCAGATAACAATAAGTGGAATAGACACCTGGAGATTTCTGCGCTGAAGCTCTCTCAGATCAGGGGAACATTGACCAAAGAGCATAAAAAATCATCCACCAAGCCGGTCAAGCCCGTGCTCCAGGTTTATGAGGCAAAGGCCCTTAGTGCAGTGTTGTATGGGGCAGAGCTCTGGGGTTTTGACGTATTATCGATTCTTACAGTTGTTGAAAACAAATTCTTTCGCTGTATAACAGGTCTCCCACAAAGCACACCTTTGGTCCCACTGCGCTACGACTTAGGAAGAAAGGCCCTCAAGGATTTGGCCAAACTCCGTCCAGTCTTATACTGGAGGAGACTGTGGACTACGCCTGAGCTTCGGCCATATGCAATGGGCATCATGGATGTAATGCAGGCCGACAAGTTTCATAAGATAGGGTGGCTCAGGAATCTCCGGGAAATTTTGACAGATTTGGGACTGACAGATCTATGGAGCGACCCCGCTATTGCTGCCTTTCCCGCTAGGAAGCTTTTGAAAAAGCTTTATTGGGAGAAGGTAGACCATAGGGTGTGGAGTGACTCTGCCTCCTCTTCGATGACTAGTTGTTTTTTGGAGGCAAAGGCCACTCCACTTTTTGAACCCTATTGGGATTTGATCACCTCACCTAGGGACAGGAAGCTTTATTTCCAACTTAGAGCAGGTTCCTTACCACTCAGGTCTCTAACTAGCGGGTGGTTTGGTACAGACAAAGATACTTGTCCCGGTTGTGGTGACACAAAAGAATCTATTGCCCACTTTCTGTTTGTTTGCCCTGTTTATGCGAATCCCAGACGACGGTGGCTCAGTCCTTTGTGCAAACTATTGGGCACAAGGAGTTCTGCTGTCGCTGTTAGGATTCTAAGCACAAGCACTTTTCCAGTCCACTCAATCGCCTTAGCTAAATATCTGGGATGGGCATGGTCCCTAAGATGTAACGTTATATGGGGAACAGAGGCGCCACCTTCATAGGGTTCTATCCCGGGACGCTGTATTGTCCAGCTGTTTTATTTCCTTTCACTTCTTTTTAAATATCTCGCTTCATCTGTAGTCAATTGATATGTTTAATTCTCAAGTTAAAACTGTTTTTTTTTTTTTTTTTGTTTGTTTTTTGGAAACCGTTTATTACAAAACTCAAAAAATATACAAAGATGGGCCTACAACCTTCCGGCCGGCCGCTAGTAAACAAAAGGAGCATATGATACACATTGTAGAGCGCGCGTTGCGGCTAAGGAAGATGCACAGGAGTTAGCAGCGTTGATAGCCACACCATACGGACCCCACTGTACGGTTTCATTTTAAACTGAAAGAACAACCAGAAAAAACAAAAACCACAAGGCAATCTACAATCAGAAATAGCAGCATGTGCTCCCCTGAGAGGGGGACCCTACCGATCCATAGAAGTATCAAGAAGGGGAAGAGATCAGGATTAGGGCCGGGTAAAACTCAATGCCCAGAACAGGGAAGATGGGTCGGCTACGGGGATGGGGCAGGCGACGGATCGGGCAATAACGGTGGAGTACAGATTCCCCCGCGGTAGGCGTTCCAGGGGCCCCAGACTTTCACCCATGTCCCAGGCTTACCTCTCGCAACATACACCACCTTTTCCCGAAACATGCACCAATCCATATGTTCCTTCCAGGCCGAGACAGTCGGGGACCTCTGAGATCCCCACAGTTGAGCAATATCACGCTTGGCCACCATATATCCCAGAGTCACCCACCACGTCTGTGGCGCCGAGTAGTCGGTAGGTTCCCACACATTCAACAGGCATCTCCTCGCTTCGGGTAGCAGCACCACATGCGTAACCACACGCAGGACCTCATGCACACCACGCCAGAATCGCTCCACCTCCGGGCATTCCCACAATATATGCAGAAAGGTCCCCAAAGCGCCACACCCACGCTTACACAACCCGTCCACAGCATAGCCCATACGCAGAAGCCTCGGCCCCGTCATGTAGACTCTGTGGAGTATCTTGAGCTGGACGAAGCGAAGGCGGGCCGGTATGGCCACCTCTTTCGGGGAGGCCACCGCAAGGGTCCAGTCCTCGTCGTCCAGCTCCAGTCCATCGGCAACCCAAGCCTCACGAAGGGCAATCAGCAATCCCGTGCGGTCATTGATCAGTTTTTTGTAGATCAGTGAGATCGTGCTGTCCGGAACGTGTCCATCCAGCACTCTATCCTCAAGGGGGGAACACTCCGGGATGGATGCAACGTCCGGGAAGACGGAGCCCAGTGCATGACGGATCTGCAAATACCGAAAGTACTCCCTGCCATGCAAGTGGAACTCCGTCTGCAGCATCTCGAACGTTTTAAATCCTCCCCTCGTCCAGAGATCCCCCACCTTGCTAATGCCTATCATGTCCCACTTCTCGAAGCCCTTCGAGGTCCACAGGGAGCCCAACTGCTCGGACGCGTATAGTGGTGACGCCCGGGTCAGACGATCCTTCCACCCCATCGCCACATTAGCCGCGTGCCACACTCGCACCATGACACGCGTGGGGCCGGTCAGCCGAGCGTCGGGCGTGCTGGAGTAGAGCGCTCGATTATAGTCCCCACCCGGGAGTAGCATCTTATCCATTTCGAATGCTGGGTTTAAAGCGGGCCCATACAGGCCGTGATTAATCGCAGCCAGCTGGGAGGCCCAATAGTATCGTTTGATATCCGGGAGGGCAATCCCGCCGTCATACCATGGGAGCGTCAGCTTCGCCAGGGCGATACGCGGCCTCCCGTCCCAGAACAGGCGGCGCTGCAAACTCTCCACCTCACGGAAGTAGCGCGCTGGGACGGGGTCCATAGTATTCTGCAAAGCGTAGAGGAAGCGCGGTAGAGACATCATCTTAAACAATGCCGCCCGGCCCAGCGGCGAGAGCGGCAAGCGCCGCCAGCGCATGACATCTTCCTTCAGGCGCTGGAGGGGGGGAAGCAAGTTCCGATCATACCGGGCCTCCGGGTCCAGAGTAATGAAGACACCCAGGTACCGAAATCCCTGCGGGGCGATCTGGATCGGACAGCCCCGCGGGAGAATGGGCGCCTCCCCAGAGAGAACATACACGCACGATTTAGCCCAGTTGATGACAAGGCCGGAGTTACGACCAAATGAATGCAAAACATCAACCAGTACTATAAGTGAGTTACGTGGGGAAGCTAGGTACAAGAGGATGTCATCGGCGTATAGGGATACGCGGTCCTCATGCTCGGGGGTCCAACGGAGACCACGGATGGAAGGCTCCCACCACAGCCACTCTGCCAGGGGCTCCAAGGCAAGCGCAAAAAGGAGCGGCGATAAGGGGCAGCCCTGCCGCGTGCCCCGGCCCAGCTCAAACGGAGCCGATACTCTACCGTTCACCACCACCTGCGCCAATGGGCCCGAATACAGCAATTTGACCCAACTGATGAACCCTGCGCCAAAGCCAAACTTCGCAAGCATCGCCCAGATGTATGGCCATTCAAGCGTATCAAACGCCATGGTGGCGTCCAGGGATGCCAAAATGGCCGGCTCCCGTATGTACTGAACACGTGCAAGTACCCCATGCAAACGCCGCAAGTTAAGAGCTGTGTTACGATGGGGAATAAAGCCGGACTGATCCTGGTGAACCAGTTCGCCCACCACGCCGACCAGCCGATTGGCCAGGACCTTGGCGAGAATTTTAGGCTCCGCGTTCAGTAGCGAAATGGGCCGATAGGATGTAACCCGGTCCCGAGGTCTCCCCTCCTTGTGGATAACCACGATTGTAGCCAGACGCTGGTCCAGCGGGAGGGAGCCCACCGAATGGGCCTCCAGGAACATCGATCGGAGATGTGGTGCCAGCGTATCCGGTCTCAATTTGTACAACTCGATGGGGAGGCCATTAGGACCCATGGCCTTGCCGGAAGCGACCGAACGTATGGCGAGGGCGATTTCGTCGGAGGTTGGAGCGGCGTCCAACGACACTCTGTCCTCCTCCGAAAGGGAAGGCAGTGCGATATCCCTGAGCAGGGTACGGGAATCCTCTTCAGAGCAGGAAGACACCGGGGAATACACCCCACGGAAATAGTCCGCGAAGCAGGAGACAATTTCTTCCGGCTCAGTAACACACACACCGTCTGTTTTCTCAATCAGCGGGACTACACGACTCGCTCTCTCCTTTTTGTCCAGCCACGCAATCAATTTACCAGCCTTATCACCCACATCATACAATCTCCCCTGTTGCTCTCTTCTGAGGCCCCTGGCTGCCTCCGTGACGAGGGCCCTATAGGCCGCTTGCTTGAGTTGGAGGACATGCAATACGGCATCCGTCACCCCACTTTCTAGATTACCCTCCAACTCGGCTATCTCAGCTTCCACCCGGGTCACCTCCTCCCGCTCGCGCCTCCGGGTGTGGGAAATGAGGGACAGGGCCTCTCCTCGTAGTACTGTCTTGAATGCCTCCCACAGTGAGACAGCCGAAGGCACGGACCCCACATTCTCGTCAAAGTAGCGCTGGAGGGATTTAATCAATTCAGCGTGAATAGTGGGGTCGCGCAAGTACCAGGGATTGATCGGGACCACCCTACCCTCACCCCTCGGAAAAAGGTCCAGGTGTAACAGGAGCGGGGAATGGTCCGAGATACCCCGTGCCAAATGGCGCACCTCTCCCACCCTCCCAACATAGGCCGCCGGGACCAGGACATAATCTAGTCGTGAGAGACTACCATGGGCCCCCGAATGGAAGGTATACTGTAACTGCGTGGGATGTTTTAAACGCCAGCAATCCACCAATCCCAAAGTGTCCAATAGACCAGAGAGCCACGCTTGGGCCCGGGGGAGGTCCCTAGGGGGGTGACGATCCACAGTCCCGGAAACCACCGCATTGAAATCCCCCCCCACTGTCGCCCCATATATATAATAAAAACTAGCTAAGCCCCCTAGAGGAGGAGGAGAACCCCCAAGAGACCCCACACAACCTCCATTGGAGGGGAAATTATACAGACAGATGCTTAATCGAGAGTGGCAACATTTTTGTCCAGAGTGAAGCCCAACATCACCCCCTCAGTCCCGATCCAGTGTGCCGTCTCCCCCCGCCGCCCCCCCCGCCCCCCAGATCACGATCCCCAGACAGAGTGTCCAGCCAGTCTCCGGCCGCTTCGGGGCGATCAAAAAAGTGCGTGCGACCCTCTACCTCCACTCGCAGCTTGGCTGGGAAGAGCATTGCGTATTTAAGGTTCAAGTCCCGAAGACGGCGCTTGACGCCTTGGAAGCTCAGTCTCTGCTTCTGGACCGCTGGGGTGAAATCCGGATAAAAGTTCACCTCCATGTTGTCAAGCTTAACCGGCCCCAACAGTCTGGAGGCTTGGAGGATAGCGTCTCTGTCCCGAAAGTTGAAAATCCGGGCAATGAGGGGCCGCGGAGGGGCTCCGACCTTCGGCCTTCCCCCGGGAACCCTGTGGGCCCGCTCCACCGCGAAGAATTTACTCAGCCCCCGTGGCTGGAGATGGGTAGCGATCAGGTCCTCCACAAATAGGTCTGCCGCCGCTTCCTCCCGTCCCTCGGGTACTCCGATGATGCGGATGTTGTTTCTCCGGGCCCGACTCTCGGAGTCCTCCAGGCGCCGATCCATAAGCGCGCTCGCCTGACTAAGCCGGCGCACCTCTGTTTGTAGCGCCGCCACATCAGTAGTAAGGCCCGATGCGGTGTGGGCCAAAGAATCAACTCGGTCGTTGGTCTTGGAAAGATCGGCCCTCACCAGGCCAACATCCACGAGGACCGAGTCGATCTTCTGTGCCAGTGTGTCGAACCGCTGGCCTACCGAGGCCTTCATCTCGGCAATGGCGCCCTTGACATCCCGCAGAGTCAGATCCGTGGGCAGGTCCGGGGCATCAGGAGGGTCCTCAGGGGATTTGTGCGGTCCGCCGGGAGATCCCTTCTGGAGGGTATAGCGGTCCATACTGTTGGCCTGATGGGTGGTGCCACGCCGGGTCGGCTTGGTCTTTGCCCGGTCTCCATCTTGTTTGGTGGCCATGGCCACTAGTCTCCCGGTCGCACCAGTCACGTCGTGAAGGGCAGGCAATCAGGGCCACAAGCTCCGGGGTGGGTCAGAGCCGGCGGGCAGGCCAAGTCTCCCAGCGAGACCACACCAACACAAGGAGCCCCGCGACCCAACCCTGCAGTGATTGCAAGGGGGTGCGAAAGCGAAAGCGCGGGGTGCGCGACTCGCCAGGCCCGGCCCGCCGCTATTGTTCACTTTGTCACTGGGTCACCCCTCAGCGCAAATCCGGGGTCTGGCGAGGAGAAGGCCGCAGACTTCAATCGGTGCTCACTCCGGTGTCCGGTGTCCGAGGTCCAATTTGACAACGGGAAACGGGTGCCACCTCAGCTCAGGCTCACCAACACATTCCCCTCATCCGAGACAGGATAAATTCAGGATAGTCGTGGGAGGTTGCGGAGGTCCTCGGGAGCCTCGCACCTACGCGGCCATCTTGGTTGCGCGCTAGGCTCCTCCCCGTTAAAACTGTTTTTAATCATTTATTGTTAAAACTTTGTATAGCTTTAGCGAATTGGATTTTATATTGTTGTCTTATGTATATGTTTGTGTCTTGTATGAATTATTTTTTAATTCGAATAAAGACTATGATGATGATGATGATGATGATTGGCTTGTGACTGCAACACCGGACGACTGGAGAGAACCTAGTGGGGTGTCGACCTGCAACCAGGAACCCCTCACTATTTTGGTAGACCACGCAATCCCTGCAGGAAGACCACCGTCGATCGCGTCGCATCCACAGCATCTTTGGAGCATCTTCGGCATCCTTCATCCCTTGTATCATGACCACTTCATTGGAATCCATTGCAAAACGGTGAAAGTGCCTGGAACTGCTGGGAGATTGCTCCTTCTGCGATGGTAACTGTCCTAGAGGACCTTGCTTATCCCTGGCGGAGTTGATCACCCAAGTAATAGTAGCTAACCGCACATTGTTATGTCTTTTACAGTGTGCTCTCTAATGCAGTATTCCATACTGTGCAGCATTCTTGCTAGTGCTATCTTATGCACTGTACTGTCTTGTACACTGTGCCCTCTAGGGCAGTGTTCTATACAGTGCAATGTTTTGCTAGTGCTGTCTTGTGCACTGTACTGTCATGTACAGGGTGCCCTCTAGGAAAGTGTTCCATACAGTGCAGTGCCCTTGCTCGTGCTGTCTTGTGCACTGTACTGTCTCATCCAGTGTTCCATAGAGTACAGTGTTCTGCTAGTTGCACTGTCTTGGATGGTATGCTCTCTAGGGCAATGTGCTGTCTACTACAGTGCACCTTTGAATAGAGTGTGACACCTTGTACAGTGAACTTCCTAGTGCAGTTTCCTGTTTAATAAAATGTACCCACTAGTGCAGTGTGCTGTTTAGTATAGTTTGTTTCCTAGTGCAGTGTTCTATACAGTGCAGTGTTTTTGCTAGTGCTGTCTCGTGCACTGTATTGTCATATATAGCATGCACTATAGGGTAGTGTGCCATACAGTACAGTTTTCTTGTTAATGCTGTCTTGTGCACGACCTGGTGTTCCGTAGTGAGATCTGTGCATCGGTCATTAAATATTTTACATTGAATGCAGAGATGGTATCAGCACAGGCCACCCTCTGGGAGGCCTTTAAAGCCTTTCTAACAATACAGGCATCCTACATGACGCCACTGCCCAACTGCAACGTGTCAAGGCGGAGCCACGCGACAAACTGTAGTGCTGGAGCTGGTGGTGATCCCCAACTACATCACCGTTTTTTTTTGTTGGCCGAGTTCTGTGACCTTGCAGATAGGGAAATTGCATATCTTGTGAAACACGCTAGAGCCTATCACTATGGAGAGGGGAACGTCAAGGCTGTAACTTCGCACAATTGCTGCGCCCAATCCGACTATATCATTATGTCACTGAGTTGCGTACGACTTCTGGGGAGCGAGCTGTGGTCAGTGAAGGAGTTCTAGCTGAGTTCCAACGGTACTATCCAGCGCCTCTATGGCACCAGCATGCCAGACAACCCTTCTGAGTTCTCCTCTTATTTTGAAGAGGTTGCACTGGTTTGGCTTTCAGATGGTCAACAAAACTTTCTTAGTAAACCAATCACTGTAGAGGAGGTGGTCCAGGCCATTGACGCCCTTGACGGTTATAGGGCGCCGGAATTGGATGATCTGAAAGGGGCTTTTTATAAGGCTTTCAAGCAACTGTTGGCCCCTCATCTCCTGGCACTGTACAATAAGTCCTTGACTGTGGGCGTACTACCTCCCACACTTTGCGAGGCTGTTCTTACACTATTGTTGAAACCAGATAAGGACCTGTGTTCATGCGCATCTTATCAACCCCTATCTATTGAACCTTTACAATGAAATACTAGCTAAAGTCCTCTCCACTCAATTCTCCTCACTGATGGAACAGATATCTCCTGTCCAATCCGGTTTTGTTCCTCATCGGTCAACATCTCTCAATATAGTACTATCTTTGCAGTACTCAACAAAGTGTCTCCCTCTCCACCTGCAGTTGTAGCCCTGTTGGATGCCAAATAAGCATTTGACTCTCTCAAAAGGCCCTTCTTGAAAGCGGTCTATGGCAAGTTTGGTATTCCTTTGTCTTTCATATCCTTAATTATGCTATCATCCTCTGAACCGGTGGCCTGTATTCGGGTCAATGGTTCGTTTACCAACGCTTTCCCTATTACACGAGGGACCAGACAGGGCTGCCCCCTCCCTTCCCATCTCTTCATCATTGCAATGGACCCTTTAGTCCGTTACTTGCAAGACCGCCACACACATCGTGGGCTGCAGCTTGCTCATGGTCGCTTATTACTCTTTTTATACGCAGATGATTTTTTGCTGTTTATTCGTCATCCATCCAAAAACCTTCCTCACTCATGCAGGGGATAGTTCGATATGGCAATCTCTCTAGGCTCCAGATCAAGTGCGCCAAATCAGAACTTTCCCGTTAACAGACACTGTACAGCCTCCGCCTGCAGAATCCCCATTCAAATGGGCCGCTAATGGCACTAAATACCTAGGCATTCCACTCCACAGAGAAAAGGACCAAATTATACAGCTTAATTATGACCCAGCAATGGCGGACCTAACTACTCAAGCAGACCGCTGGGTTAAACTGCCACTTTTTATGGCCAGATGAGTGGCTATTATTAAAATGGTCGTATTTGTCCGTTTCCTATATCTTTTTTTAAATATTCCTATTCCCCTGTCGCAGGCATTCTTCCGCTCACTGTGTAGTCTCCTCCTATGCCCGATCTGGGCCGGGGTTCATCCCCGTGTGCTTTGGGATACTCTTACCCTCCCTTACGACCGTGGGGGTTTCGGGGTTCCTGATCTTCATCTATACTATCTTCCTACCCAGTGTCAATATACACATTGGTGGTACCACCCATTTCATACCTGAGGCATCAGTGGGATCAATTGGATGGTCTTCTACATTCAAATGTATTGCTGAAGGGCATCCCATTGTATACCAACGATATTCAAACTGTTTTCACGACCTGCTGGGTGTGGCATAGGCTGAGGCAGACGCTTGAAGGGGGCCCTTTATATTCCATTGCCCTCCCACTTCACGATAATTCAACTGCTACTACTCATCCGGGAAAACTGGTGCAACGTACACTCCATTGTCATAATCTACTTACCATGGGGGATCTTTTCCCAAATGACCATGTTGTACAACCCACTGTTGATCCCCGCTCACAGGACACTTTATACATGGATCTTCGTGTTTTGCAGAGATTACACAATACTCTCTTTCCCTCCGACCCACTATTAGGCCTGGGCGAAAATTTTGTTCCGCTCGCGGAAATTGCAATAATTTGACATTTTCGCGTTCCGCGGAGAGCGCCAAAATGTCAAAAATTCCGGTTTCCGCAGCTTGGCGATAATTTGTTTCTTGCTCGCGCTGTAAAATAATACATTCTCGCGCGCGCGCGATCGCCTTACCTGAATCCCTGCGTTCGCCGACAAGTTTTCTTGATCCGGTCGCGTTCTCCATGAGATGTTGTATTGTTTTTAGCCATTTGCGCTGTCTCGCGACAGTTCGCGCCCGCAGTGGCGTCATGCGTCGCGCGATCACGTCTTTCTTCTCGCGATCATGCACCGCGAGACAACTCAAAACAAGATGGCCGCGCCCGCAAGCAACCACATGGGTAAGTTGGCGACCCGCAACCATGCAGAAAATCTCGCGAACATGCCGGGAAAAAACTTCCGCATCTTCGCGATATTTCCGCTTGTTTGCGATAATTTTAAACATTTTCGCGATAATTTGCGAAAGTTAATTTCGCAAATTCCGCCCACCCCTACCCACTATCCCATTTTTAAAAAAAATATATTTTTATTGCGTTTTTTCCAAACAAAACATAATCAGATACAGGAGTCAAAGGTCCGCAGTATTTTGCTGATCATCAGCTATTAGTAAATATTGATCCATCTATCCTCCCCATCTCAGGAAGGTAAACATAAACAAAAGTCTCCTATATTAGTCAGCATTATACATAGACAATGGGTGGGATACTGGCCTGACAAATTAGAATTCATCACCTGCTAATGCCTAAAAGACTTGTCTGCGATACGTAAGCAACACATGATAAAAAACAAAAAACACCTCCCGCCACACTCCTATCCACCCCATACCCCCGGTGTGTCCCGTAGTGCAACAATTCATTTTAAAAAATTGCAACATAGGATTCAGCATCATATAACATTAACATGTTAGAAACAGCAAGGATTAGTGCTCCCCCATTCAACGACACCAATAATTCTACTCTAATCACAGACAGTCCAATAATGTACACAGAACTCAAGGTGAAACAATTTGTGTACCCGTTGCCGAGTTTTCATTTGACTCCCTTTCTGGTGCTTGTAATAAAACCACTAAAGCCTCCCAGGCCCTCGCGGCCCCCATGGCTTTATCCCCCTGTGTTCTTCTAGCAAGCTGAAACCTAACTGTGCTCTCGCTTGTTGACCATTTAAGCAATTCCATTTTCCATCTCTGGACATTAGGGCCCCGTGCGGCCTTCCAGTGTGTCGTAATGTCCCGTTTGGCCAACAACAGTCTTAAATCTAGAATTTTGCTCGTAATTTCCAATTTGGGTGTATGGGGGAACCAGTAAAGCAAGCAGGTGCCCATGTCAGGCGCTAGCTGCCTTTCCGTGATCTCGCATAGCAGCGCAACTACATCCTCCCAGTACGTTCCTAACTGCTGGCAGTCCCACATCATATGGCTGAACTCCGCCCCTTCTAAGTTACAACGTGGGCACTTCGCAGTGTCTGTATTAAAATATCTGTTTATCTTGGCAGGAGTGAGGTATGCCCTATGTAGTATAAAGAAGTGGACCAATTGGAAATGGGCATTTCTAGTGCTTTTCCACGCCCTCCTAAATATCTGAGCCCATGTTTTCTTGGGAATCTCCTACCCAGATCCGATTCCCACTTCCGCTGCAATTCCCGCAATGGCATCAACCCCTCCCCAGTCATACGCCTATATAAGCACGTAACTGCCTTAAAGGTCCATGCCGCCATTACTACATACTGACATGCCATGCACGTCTGCGGCTCCGACTGCCCCTCCCGCCAGTGCCGCTGTATGGCCGAAACAAGGGGCCGAATTAAGCAAGAAATCTTCACGAGGGAGGTCATATCTATCCTGCAGAGCTTGAAGGGAGGAGGCCGCCATCTTCATACAAATCCCCTAGCATCTGTAACCCCTTAGTCTCCCATTCAAACAATGCAGCCCAATCCCCCCCATGAGGGAGTGCAGTGCACATAGTTAAAGGTATTTCCGGGGCATAGGGCCGATTAATCATGGCCCTTCTCTGACTCCGATTTCCAGCATAGCCTCATCGTCCGAACTTCACCGGAAAGTGTCCCGAGCCGCAACAGCTGTTGGAGGATAATAGAGGACAGTACATGTCTTGGGATCCCAGTTCTGTCTCATTCGTCTGGGCCCCGAAACTCCAGTGCCACTGCTTGGGTAAGCCATTGCAGCTGGGCCGCTAGGTAGTTTGTCTCGAAATCAGGGACCGCAAGCCCTACGTCGGCTTTCGGGCGCATCAAAGTTTTAAGTGTGACCCGCCGCCTACCAGTCGCCCAGGCAAAGCCCACAAGCAATGATTGGATCTATTTAAATGATGACACTGGAATCCAGACTGGTAATGTCCGGAAGAAGTACAACAACCACCATCTTCAAAAGCGCCACATGTCCAGCCACCAAGAGAGGCAGAGTGCCCCCAGAATGTCAAGCTACTCCGGAGACTTCGAATAGCTCTGCCCACATTGCCATCCAAGAGATCAGCAGGCGTATGGTAGATGTGGGTTTCAAGATACGACAAACATCGATATTCCCATTTTATCCCGTTAGTATGGGACGGACCCTCGCTCGTCGGAGCCGCCGTGAACAGGCATGTCTTCGCCCAGTTCACCCCGAGGCCCGAGACCCTCCCAAAATCCTGAAGTAGGCCCTTCGCCCCATCGAGGGCATCCGTTGTGTTTGCTAGGAACATAAGTAAGTCATCCGCATAGAGCGATATGTGCTGCACAACACCACGCACGTCAAGCCCGGCATAGCGCCGTCCTAGTCTAGCTTGAGCCGCTCAGGGCTCTATGGCCAATGCGAACAGCAAGGGGGAGAGCGGGCACCCCTGTCGTGTCCTGCGACTAACTGCACAAGAGAAGGAGACCAAAGCCCCTGTCCGAACCCGGGCTGTGGATGACTTGTATAAGATCTCTGTCCAGGCCACAAAGGCATCTCCAAGTCCAAACCTACGCATAACTTGGAACAGGTATGGCCACTCCAGGCTGTCAAATGCCTTCTCGATGTCAACCGATAGGATGACAGCAGAGGCTCAGACCCACTATCCCATGAGGACTTTCCACCCCAACACTCATGGTGACTGACACGGATGGTGTCTGTATGATTTCCAGATAATACAGTTTAAGTATTAACATGAAACCTGACACTACTGTATGGGTGTGGGAGGTGTGGCGAGGGAGCTGGGAACTCCCCTTACAGACAAGGTATGGACATATTGCTGCTCACAGTTTCATCGCATCTCGTTTAACCACAGACACAAAGTTTTGCATTTTGAATTCCTCCATCGTATTTGCCTCTACCCCTCAGGCAGTTAAATCCGATCCCACCAGATTTGACCACTGTTTTAAGTGTCACTCCCCTGCGGCTTATTTTAAACACCAAAACCTGGACATGCCCAGTGATCTCCTCATACGGGACCTCAGTCTTCTCTCATGTCTCAGCCATGACAAACATGGAGGTTCCTCCAGACCCTTTGATTGCCCTTTCGGGATACACCAGGGGCATGCCGCGTTCTATACGCCAACTTATCTCGTTGGCCCTTGTACTTGCCAAACGGGAGATTGGGCTCCGCTAGGGTATCCACTTCCTTGTAGTGGCTTAAAAGCATGACATACTGTGACAGCGTTAGTGAAGATTATGTCCTTCTTCAACCACTTCCATCTCAACTCGGGGATATTTGGCAGCCTTTCCACGAATATCTTCGCACCCTTGAACATGACTCCACTGATTAGTAATTAAACCCCCATTTTCTACCCATATCTACTGACTTATCCACCTATGTTCCACTCAAACACAGCCTGATTCTATAGAAACTAATAAAGACTTTTTTTTAAAAAATGCTTGGTTGTGCATTGTATTGTCTTGTACAGTGTGCTCTCTAGAGTAATGTTCAATAAGGACTTTGTTCCTGCTTGTGCTGTCTCGTGCACTGTACTGTCATGTACAGTGTGCCCTCTAGAGCAGTGTGCCATGCAGTATAGTGTTTTTGTTAGCGCTGTGTTGTGCAGTGTGGTGTCATGTCCAGTGTTCCATGGAGTACAGTGTTCTTGCTAGTTGTACGCTCTTGCACAGTACTCTCTAGGGCAATGTGCTGTTTACGGCAGTGTACTTTTGAATACAGTGTGACACCTTGTACAGTGCACTGCAGTTTTCTATTTAATGTATTGTACCCACTAGTGCAGTGGGCTGTCTAGTGCAGTGTGCTTTCTAGTATAGTCTACCATCTATTACTATGCATCATCTAGTGCAGTGAGCTCCCTAGCACTGCGTACTCTCTAGTGAAATACAATGCCCGATACATTGATTGAGACCATTTGTAAAAGCGCACTCAGCTACTTTGGAAAGAAACTGGGCTGTGTTACGGCGGAAAGCAGAAGGGCATGATTAGCAATGAAAGCTCACTGAGATGCCGAGATTCGAAGACGCCTTGATGCAGCGATGCCGCAGGGAAGCCACAGTACCAGAGCAGGCTGAGATCAGGCTCGGGCTGGAACCGGCTGGGACCGGATTCCGTTTTCTGCCCCGGGGACCTGCTCCTTGCTTCCTTGCTACCTGTAGCCTTGGCCCGCTGCCCGCGCAGCCTCGAGCGGGGCCAGGCGAGCTCGAGCCAGGCTGCCGGGCAGGAGACTGGCGGACACCGCAGATGGAGAGTGGGGGGTAAGTGTGGCAGTACACAGGTACTAGGCAGTCCACCGGTGAGTATATGCAAAGGGGCCAAGCAGACAGGGCCAACGGCCCTGCCCAGGTCATGCGCTCCTCAGCCGCTAAACTAGGGTCCAAACTCAGTAACTAGGAGGGACAATTGAGAGCAAAGGGGAAAGAGAAACCATGCCCTTGCTCCCCCATAATAGATAAGTTAAGCACTCTTCCAGAGATACTAGGTCCTTAGGGGATAGTGCAAAGGCCAATGCAATAGGGACATATCAAATAACCAGCAAGTAATTTCCAATACCTACGGGTCACTTACTTCATCTAACTGCTCAGTTAGCACCAGTTGTGGTGGGTGAGAACAACACTCCCTCAGTATCCAATTGTCACTCTGCAGAGAATGAGCCTATATTGAATCAGGTCACTTCTGATCCGCCCAGAAATCTGGAATAGTACGAGGCCTCTGAAAACTTGGTTTTATCTGTCCCCCAACAGTCTCTAACCCATCAAGGAGAGCAAAAAAGAGACTGATGAAGCAGACAAAGAAACAACATTTATCTAAACAGAAATTGTCGATGCTTGTGGTACCCAACGCTACCAACGCCCAGGTGGGACTTAACCCAAAATAATTCTACCCCATATTTGCCCAACAACCAAAGATAACCAATTTAGCTCTATCTAGACCAACCCAGAGAGAAGAGGAAGGATCACTTAACCCAAAACAACATAACAAGGCCGCTGAGAAGTGTGCCTACTGTCAGACACATTAAAGAGATAAGGCTCTGCCCCGCTATCCAATGTCCAACATGGGCAAGATGCAATGGGGTCGTTGTCAGATTCAGCCACATTAGGAGCTCCAGCAGCTTGCCTTACGCCTCTCTCAGGCACTGGGTGCACCCGCCTCCCTTCTACTGGGAGACGTACTGTTGACATGGGTACGCAGTTGGGCTGCTTCAGTTGAGGCAACAACAACCAGGCTCCAACATGGACAAGAGAACAGGGGACCACCATCAAATTCAAACTCTGTTGCCTTCTCATTTAATGGCAGATGGCACACACCTGCCCATTCTAGACATCCTGAGCCCCTTAACCGACGGGAGCGTGAGTCTACATTGAATCCATTGGGCAGAGTCAATAAGGAGGAATGCCGCGAGGACTCCGAGTTGGTTTTAATACCCAATTACTGCCCTAAAGCCCTCCATAATATACTTTCTCCTACGGTTGTTTGGACACCTTCCTACACTGATGCACCTCACCTCGGAAGACCTGCATTGGGTAAGTGGTTGGTCCCCCAACTCCAGGCTCAAATACAGAAGTCACATCTACAGTCTGGAAGAGGGGGAGCACCAGACATGTAGACCTGGCTGAAAAACAAATATTTGCTGAATGTGGGATTGATCTTCCAAAACACTTACCATTGAAATATCCATATGTTCTTCTACCACAGGCCCCAAGACGAACAACTACGAGTGTACTGAGGGGCACTACAGGGGGACCTGAAGGTCTGACTATAGCAGCAGACAAGGGAGCATGCTCCCTAATAGTATTATGCTCACTAAATCAGAGAAAGGTGTGCTGCGATAGAACAATCAGTGAGTGTTGTGTTCAGGGGTGGCAAGGGAAAGCTGCAAAGGCCAGACCGGAGTGTTATCCCTAGCCCTGCGACAGACTACCAACACCAACCCTAGATCAAGTGTCACATTAGCATGATAGAACGTGGCTTGCCTCAAAGCATTAGAGCAAGCAAACAAGCAATTGCCTAATCTGGCGAAGAATGATATTTTGTTCCTGCAAGAGACCTGGGCCCCTGTCTGGTTTTTATGAAATCTTTATGCTGACACTACGACTCGGCTTCTTTGGCCACCCTTCAGGAGGTTTATCCATTTTCATTAAGCACACAAGCAAGTTAGAGGCCACTTCAACTAACTCCAGCTCCCCAGCTTCACTGGCAGCCTCCATCTCTGGCATGAAAATCAATCGAAAATCAGTTGCATTGTTGCTCGTCAATTGCTACTTCAATGCTCCTAAAAAAAAGCCCGACGACCGTGGTACAACTCCTTTGTGACAGGCTGGAGGGCCTCTTTGATTTTCCAAGCCACGAAATTTTGCATGTAGACAACTTCAATATGCGGGAGCTGGGGAACACAAATGAAACCTTCTTTCAGTCCAAAGAGGATGAAAGTATGCAAGACCTGACAACTTACAAACTGACTTTGGCTCAACAACAGATAGAGAAATAAGTATTTCAATGGTTGTTCCCCCCTACTTGCAAAGTAATTCTCGACAATTGACTATTTCTTCTTGTCAGGGCTTCTACCAGGGCAGCTCGTAAATCTTGAGATAGACAACAGATTGGAAAGTGATCACAACCCACTGAGGTTTACAGCTCTCATGACGGACAAAAGTAACCAGGTAGGCTCCTTAACCGGGTAGGAATTTGCAAACCTTGTGAAGAGAAATAAGTGGAGACCGGAATACACCCTAACAGTCCCTGCCTGGCTAGGCAAACATGATGTTTAGGAATTCAATAAATGTTCATCATCCGTGCATCAAGCTTGGGACACTTTCATAGAAGATCTAAGAGCTCATTCGGAAGGATACAACATCAAGTTGGTGCATCTAAGAAAGCAGACAAGGGAGGCCACAAATTCATTATAATAAAACTATTGTCTCAGCGGGAACACCAATAAGAAAGGGGGACCCCCTAAGGCGGGATATTATCACACAAAAAAGTAAAATAAACATGAAAGGTCTATCCTTATACCTTTAACTTTTCTTGAGTACCTTTGTCCCAGTTTTGTCTTGTTCCTTATCAAGTACCTATTTATTAGGCCACAGTATAGATTCTCTGAACCGGTTTTGTTCTCTTTCTGAAGTATTGTCTCAGCGGGGCCACGTCACTCGTGGCACCCGTGATGGATGGGTGTGGGGTGCAGTGTGTCCAGCCCTCAAGGGAGTGGCAGGAGGTACAGCTTCCTGCGAGACACTAGAACGTGTCTCGCAGGACACTACATTCCTCCCCAACTTTATTGAAGGACAAACCAAGTGTCAGTCCAACCTGTGGGGAAGAAACAAATGGTTAACTAAATACCACAGGGTCCATCCGTCTCTCTAGTCAGTTGGCAGGACGATATCAGACATGGGCGGGTGAACTTGGCTAGCAGCAGGACCTTCTCAGCGGACACCCGTACTTTAACCTGAAGGACTCAGGCCACGACTGCTGGCTTGGAGACGTCCGCTGCATACCGGCAGTTTGCTGACAATGACGTGTCTTGTATAGCTTCCTTTTTGCTGACGTCGGTGATGGTCTGTGGTGAGTTCTAACAGTTCTTTTAGCGTGCTGCGTCGTGACCATGGATGGAGTCTCAAGTGAGGTTTCACAGAGGTGTTGCTGGACCGACTGTCCCTGTTGAACTACTTGGCGGTGACCGGTACCATGTTGGTGGGGCAATGTCTCTCCTCACTCTCCCGCCTGGGGAGGTCCGTCGTCGGGGTTGCTGCGGGACTGTAGGAAGGCTGCACTGGAGCCGCTGCTTGTGTGCCATCTGGTGGCAGCTGCAGGACCGCCGAGGAGCCGTTGCTTGGTCGCACGCACAACCCTCACTGGTGGATGATTGTTGGTCAAGACTTGCACTCGCTGCCACGGTCCCGGTGTAGGCCAGGTTCACAGATGGCTTCTGGTTCCATTTAGTCGGCTAGTGTAGCAACGGTTTCGGACTCCAGTCCATTGGTACTCGGGGAGTGGTGTTTGACGCATGTGCTGATGGCTGGCGCGGTGATGGTGGCCAGCCATGTGGCGAGTCGGAATGACAGGTGGTAGTGATTTGCTGGGAGATGTTGGATGTCAGGATGGACCTGGGCAGCCACGTGTCTCCGCCTTACTGATGTTAAGTGTCTGTTGCGGCTTAACACGTAGAGTGTGTTGATCCTCTCTTGCCTGTTGTGGGTCACCGCCGACTCCATCTTGAGGCGGTGTGAGGACGGACACTCAGAGCTGATCTTCACCCGTGGCATCTGCGGACAGGAGCAGGGATGCCCCTTGACTTGGACTGCTGACACTTGGGGAGTGGCCGTTCACCTGGGGAAGCGTTGTGGAGAGACGCGGTTCGCGACTGCTGCGGCTTACATTCGGTTCTCCCGTGAGGCTGTGTCCAGGGACGTTGGTCCGCCTTGGTGGCTGTCGGATGTGTCAGGGTGAGCTCTTGGCTTGCTGTGAGTCCTTGGTCTTCTCCTGTTGCTGGTCCGTTCAGTCTACCTGTGTCTTCCGGTTTCCAGGGTGACAGGGCTGTCACTCTTCTTTCTTCGAGGGCGTTGCGCTTGGACCTCGAGGCGGCGCCGTCATGGCGCTGGCTTCTGTCTTCGCTTCGGCGCGCTCCTTGCTTGCTGGGCGGCGTGACGTCCAGTCGTGTGTCGCTGGTGTTGGAGCGCCTGTTGCTGTGGCGGCCGCCACGTCGAGTGTGCGACTCCTTCCTTGCCTGTCGTGGGTCACCGCCGACTCCATCTTGAGGCTGTGTTGAGGAGGACACTGTGACGCTTTCGGGCCGCTGCATGTGCGACTCCTCTCTTGCCTGTTGTGGGTCACCACCGACTCCATCTTGAGGCTGTGTAGAGGAGGACACTGTGTCGCGGACACTGTCGCTTTCGGGCCGCTGCGGGTGTGACTCCTTCCTTGCCTGTCGTGGGTCACCGCCGACTCCATCTTGAGGCAGTGTTGAGGAGGACCCTGTGTTGCTTTCAGCCCACTGCGGGGCTTCACTGGTGCAGTGGGGACGTGGTCGCTCTCTGTGCTGCGTTCAGCTGTGTTTCTTTGTAGAGATGTCTCTATCTCCCGGGCACCTGCCCGTGCAGTCGGATTCACTTGAGTGGTCTTCTGCGTGCTTCGGACCACGTGTGATCCGTCTTTGCCGTTGGCGTTCTCCTCCGGCAACTGGTGTGTCTGCGGTGTGGTTGGCGGTTGTGCCTGTTCACCAGAAGGGGCGGGTGATGCGACCTCTTTACTGGCGGTGGCTTTGGTGCGGCTGGCCTTCCACTTGTGGTGATGGGGCATGTGTTGCAGGCCCCTTGGTGTCGGTGCTTGAGCTTGGTCGGTGTTGCTAGGGCTGGAGAATTGTCAGGCTTTTCTGGGAGCGCTCAGTTCTATGCAGCAGTCTTGTCCCTTAGGAAGTCAAAGTGACTTATTGGGGTGGCGTGCACCTCACCCCGCCTTTGTGTGTTCCTCTTGGGGCTTGCTATCTTTTGCTACTCGACAGGTTCCTGTGCTGGGGTGGTCTTGGCCTCCTGGTTTTTCTTTGCTGGGTGTGGGTTGGTGCTCTTCTTCCTTGACCGGTTGAAGCCACCCTTCCGCTGATCTCCTCAGTGGCACAAGGAGCAGGGCTCAGGCGCGTGCCTTGCTTGTAGTTGAGCATGCGCTGCTCTCCTTAGCAGGGTTAGCAGTTTCTCCTCGGTGCTCCTTGTAGCCACTGGGCTCTTTTAGCCGACGTTGTTACACAGTTCCTGCTGAGGATCGTGGGAGGCACTGTGGTAGGGGCCACCAGGAGGCGCTGTGGTCGCCAACACTGCAGCCTCCGGTAGATGCCTGTGTGGGGTTGTAGCGTAGGGACTTCTCAGTGCTCTCAACTGTCCTAGTTTGGTTCCCTTACCCGGTGTGAAGTAGCCCCTCATCGGCCGGAAGCTGGCTGTGGTAGCTTTCCATTCAGGCCACTGTACTAGCAGACAGCCTGGAGACAAACAGGACTCTTCGGGACCAGCACAATGAAGAGGAAAGCCCACTTGCTCAGATGGCGGCAGTGTCTTATGGGAGTCCCGCTGTGTGAGGCATGGCCTGATGCTGACCTCCGATGCTGTGTTGTGCTAGGGCACCACTGTTGCACGCGCCGCTCTCTGTGCGGTGCTCTGTGCTTCCTTTCGTCTGCGGGGATGGTCTTGGCGTCAGCAGGTCTGGAGATGTAGGGTACTGTGTCACCCGAGCCTTGGCGTGGGGCAGGCTGTTGGGGCGCTGTCACTCCTTTAATAATAGGCTCACCTCTACCTGAGACGCCGTCCTGTTGAGTGCCCTCCCGCGCTGGTGTGTCTGCGAATTGCCGCCTGTGCTTCAGCTCAGCCCACCGCGGGCGACTCGGACACTGGGCGTGTTTCTACCGGGGGTAGCATCTCTCAGTTTTACTGCTTGGTGCCTTGCAGCGTCGTTGTAGCCGTGCCTTTACCTTTGAGCAAGTAATTCCATTCCGCGACAGCCGGCCGCTAGATGGCGCTGTGTACTGGTTTTGTTCTGTTCTTGGCTGCTGCAGCCTCCTTCTTGTGTGCAGGCGGTGGAGCGCGTCGCCAGCATCCAGCCCCGGGCTTCTCGCCGCACCAATGCTTCTTCTTTCTGTGGCGCGTCTATGCTGGGCAGCTGTCCGCGTGCAGGAGTTTCTTGGTGCTTCGGCGGTAAGAAGGAGCGTGTGGGGGCATCCGACTTATTTCCTGCCCATTGAAGTCGCATGACCTTGCGCTCGTGGGGGGCGGCCTCTGGGTACAGCGGCAGGCACATTTTGGGCATTGAGGGGGTTGGCGCTCTCCCCGGGCTGACCTGATTGCTGGGAGCGGTGCATCTGGGCTGGACGGCTTGCTGGCAGCGACGGAGGTGTTTCCAGCACGGGTCCCGCGGCCGTGTACTTCTCTGCCCCGGCTCACATCGGTGCAGGTTTCACCCGGGGTGAAAAACAGCCACAGTCTTCTTCCTCAATGGCAAAGCTGGCGGGTGACGACCTTTGTGCTTCCGCGCGCCCGTGTATTGGATGCAGCTCCGCCCCAGTGCGGTTGCTGGAGCTTCGTACACGGAGGGGCCTGGGGGCACACGCCACTCTCTTTTCGGTGCTAGCTTTGTAAAAGATTGCGCCGTAGAGTGCCGTGGGGTAGGTGCCGGCCGCGTGCGTTACATTCGCAGGCCGGGCCTCATCGTGCCCTATGCCGGTGATGTCGTGCTGTCCGTGGCTGCGGGCAGTAACTGGGGGTATGCACACTATTGTCGCTGCGGCGCCTCCTCTTTCTTACTTTCCAGCTGTGGAAGCAGGGAGCGCAATCGGCTCGGGGGTGGCAGGTCCGCTCTCGGGCGCTGTGCAGTGTGGATCGCAGACTTCTTTACTTGTGGCGGCGACTCGTTGAGTGTGGCGCTTTCCTTGGCGTTCATGCTGCCGCTGCGGGGTGCTCGTCCACTTCTCCATCTGCCGGGCGATGTCAGAGGGAGACAGCCAGTCTCTGTGCCATCTTCCTCCAAGGCAGGGCCACGTCGCGATGCCAAACTCGACATATACCACCGTCACGGCGGCGGCTCATTATCTCCTCATGGGGCGAGGAAACAGCGGGCATGCAGGGTCAGCTACCCACCTCGTCGCCAATGTGGTGTCGGGCCTCCGGCCCAAGATTACGTGAGAGATAGACACAGACACTGGGGAGTCTACATCAGTAACTGGCCACGAGCACGTGCACCCGGGCCTTTTTATTAGCGGGGCCACGTCACTCGTGACACCCGTGATGGATGGGTGTGGGGTGCAGTGTGTCCAGCCCTCAAGGGAGTGGCTGGAAGAACAGCTTCCTGCGGGACACTAGAACGTGTCTCGCAGGACACTACATCTGCTGCGACTCGGCGGTGCTCGCCGCGGCAGGGCCTCGAGAAGAGAGGAAACGGGGCACTTTTGCCTTTCTGGATCTCCAGGGTACGACATAGGCTGGCCGCTCGCTGGGATCGGGCAGCGGCTGGCACCGGAGACCACACCCTGGTAGTGGCGTCCTTAGCCTGTGGCCCTCTCCAGGGTCGGGTAGTGACTGGCTGTTTCCAGGCCGCACCGCCCAATGTTTCTGCTGCGAGACAAAGTGAGGTGAGCACCGCCGCGGGGAGAGCGTAGCGCCCGGCCCCTGTGTTCTGCTGAAGACAGGGGGAGTCTGTCACCCACCGTCAATGCTACCTGGCGGGACACGCCTTGTCCAAAACAAGGAGTGACCCAACAGTGAGGCCCGGAGGGACTGGTGGCTCTCCAACCAAATCCCCGATTCCACCCCCCTTCCCCCGCAATCAGTGCTTTAAATGGGAAAAAATAAGTGCAGGTACTCATTAGAATAGAGGCGTGGCAAGTGGGCGGGGCTAGGGGCAGGGGGAAGAGCAATACACGATCGTACCTAATGACTTATGTACCAGTTGCAGCACATGTCAAAACACATAAGAAATGCGTTTGTGGCAATAAAACAGTTTAACCCATTACACATAATTACATGCTCCTCAGAAGCAGAGCGGAATGTGTCCTGGAGGAGAAACCTAACCTGCGCCTGCCGTGGATCAGGGTACCGGTACTCTTCCCTGGCTACAGAGAAGTGCCGGTACTGACGGCAAAAAAAATCGGAAGTGCCGGTACTCAGTACCGGTGAGTACCGGCCCATTTAAAGCACTGCCCGCAATACATAGAGAGCTGTGGTCGAGATGGCCCCCATACCTGAATGACCCCTCGGACTGCACTGGGGAAGTAGCGCTCACTGAAGGGTACCGGAGGTGGGAGGTGAACGTGACTCCTGGTACACACGACCGCCTCCTCTGCATTGGGCCTATTGACATGTTCCTGGCTTGGGCACACGCAGAGAATCCCACTGCCATGTTTGAGACTGATCTGGGAACTAGGAGAAGAACAGGCGCATCAGTTGTGTAGTATCTCACGGTCTAGTTGTTACCAGACCGCCCCACTACATCCGCGGGCCAGGCGTGGCCTGCGGGGACGTAATAAAAGGAGCCGCCCGCTCGGGGGCGTGGTCTCCAACCGAAGTACGCGTGTGGCATCAGTTTGTTCCCGGCGCCGCGGCACCTAGCGCGCCAATACCCCAAGGGCCCCGGGTAACCCCACATCACACTGGCGACGAGCAGGAGATCAAAGACCCGCGCACCAGAAAAGGAGATCGGAGCGCTGAGTATCGGTGCACGCGCGCGCACGTGCCCCAGGCCTAGCGGAGTGCACCCGGCCGGGCAGGATCACAACAAGCAGCAAGGGGAACACGGTGAGTGCAATCTCACGCGCTCACCCCACAGAGGCCGCCAACAAACAAGAGGGCTGCACATGAGGCCAGCAAATGGGGAAATAAACACCCTGATAGCAAATACAGGGCCCAAACCAGCCCATGTGCAAGACTCTACATAGTAATTTGGTTCCCAGGCGAGCTGCTGACAAACACATATGCCCACAGAACACCCCCCTTGAAGGGCCACTGCCGCCTCTACTGCAACAGGCCCACAGCAACACAGAGTTAAACTGCAAGAGGCCTGGTCAATCACTCTGGGCCATCACCTCCAATATAATCAGCAGGCAAGTGAGGAGCAAACCACCTGCCCCAGGGGGACAAGTTAGCGGCTAACACTAAGCGCAATGGGAGACAACGACTAGGCGGCAGCACCAGGCCAAGTGGCGGCACAGGCCCACGCACCGTTCCAACACACGGCATCAGGAGTCCTACCCCCATTCAGTGAACAAGAGGACCCCGCGACAGCCTCTCCCCGATGGAAAATTTGGATAGAACGGCTCAATAACTACTTTAACGCAACCCGGGAGACAGACGAAGCAGTAAAAAGGTCCCTGCTCCTGCATTACGTAGGAGACGAAATCTTCAAACTATTCAAGCACTTGCCCAACACAGGAGCAGCGGCTGACTATAACGCGGCAGTGGCCGCGCTGACGGCCATTTTGATCCACAGTTGAACCCAGATTTCGAACGGTTCAAATTGCGCCAAGCCCGGCAGAGAGAGGGGGAGTCAATGGACGTATTCTATGCCCGGCTTCGTGAACTCGCCAGCACATGCACGGAAGATAACCAGCCAAAGGAGATCCGCGCACAACTGATCCAGGGGTGTCGGGACAAGACGTTGAGAGGGCTTATCCTGCGCCAACCGAAGATCGCGCTCGAAGACATGCTAGTACTGGCAAGGTCACACGACCTGTCGGCAGCCAGAGCAAACAAGATGGACCAAGCGCTAATCAAACCCCAGGGATGGTCCAACAACATCAATCGATCAATCAATCACATTTATAGAGCGCGCTACTCACCCGTGAGGGTCCCAAGGCGCTGAAGGGGGGGGGGGGGTGCTGCTACTGCTCGAAAAGCCAGGTCTTGAGGTGTTTCCTGAAGGTGAGATGGTCCTGGGTCAGTCGTAGGTGTGCGGGGAGGGAGTTCCATGTTTTGGCTGCCAGGTAGGAGAAAGATCTTCTTCCGGTGGTTGTTCTGCGAATTCGCGGGACGGTGGCGAGGGCGAGGCTGGCGGAGCGGAGCTGGCGGGTGGGAGTGTAGAACGAGAGGCGGTTGTTGAGGTATTCGGGGCCCATGTCGTGGAGCGCTTTGTGTGCGTGGGTGAGGAGCCTGAACGTGATCCTCTTGTTGACGGGGAGCAGTGCAGGTTTCTCAGGTGGGCGGATATGTGGTTGTGGCGAGGGATGTCGAGGATGAGTCGTGCGGAGGCGTTCTGTATGCGTTTCTGAAGTTTGGCGGTGGTTCCTGCATATAGGGTGTTTCCGTAGTCCATTCGGCTGGTGACGAGGGCCTGGGTGACGGTCTTTCTGGTTTCGGTGGGGATCCACCTGAAGATTTTCCGGAGCATGCGCAGGGTATTGAAGCAAGTGGACGAGATGGCGTTGACTTGCTTGGTCATCGTGAGGGAGGAGTCCAGGATGAATCCCAGGTTGCGTGCGTGGTCCGAGGGTGTCGGTGCGGAGCCCAGTGCTGTGGGCCACCAGGAGTCGTCCCAGGCGGATGGAGATTGTCCGAGGATGAGGAGCTCCGTCTTGTCTGAGTTCAGTTTCAGGCGACTGAGCTTCATCCATTCTGCGACGTCTTTCATTCCTACCTGGAGGTTGGTTTTGGCGGTGGCTGGGTCTTTGGTGAGGGAGAGTATTAGCTGGATGTCGTCGGCGTAGGAGATGATGTTGATGTTGTGTTTGCGTGCGATGGCGGCGAGGGGGCTCATGTAGATATTGGAGAGGGTAGGGCTGAGCGAGGAGCCTTGGGGTACGACGCATATGATCTCGAAGGCCTCTGAGCGGAAGGGAGGGAGGCGGACTCTCTGGGTTCTGTCGGAGAGGAACGAGGTGATCCAGTCCAGGGCCTTTCCTTGGATCCCAATGTTGAAGAGGCGGGTTATTAGGGTGCGATGGCATACTGTATCAAAAGCTACTGAGAGGTCCAGGAGGATGAGGGCGGTTGTTTATCCGTTGTCCATCAGGTTCCTGATGTCGTCGGTGGCTGCGATGAGGGCGGTCTCGGTGCTGTGGTTGGCTCGAAATCCGGACTGGGATGGGTTGAGCAAGTTGTTTGCCTCAAGGAAAGCAGTCAGCTGTTTATTGACGGTCTTCTCGGTGACTTTAGCCGGGAAGGGAAGAAGAGAGATGGGGCGGAAGTTCTTGAGGTCTTTGGGGTCCGCTGTGGGTTTCTTCAGCAGGGTGTTGATTTTGGCGTGTTTCCAGCTCTTGGGGAAGGTGGCTGACGTGAAGGAGATGTTTATGACGTTCCGGAGATGGGGTGCGATGATGGTGTCGGCTTTGTTGAAGATATGGTGGGGGCATGGGTCAGAGGGGGAGCCGGAGTGGATGGAGTTCATGACATTGGTGGTGTCTTCGGCGCAGTTGGTGATCCACTGTGCGAGGTTGTGGGCTGCATCGTTGGTGTCAGAGGTGTCGGTTGGCGGGTTCTTGTTTAGTGATGAGAGGAGTTGGTCTGTGGTGATTTTGCTCCAGCATCTTCGGGGGATTTGTTGCGTGCGGTGGTGGGATGTAGTCTTTTTGAAGGTGAAGTGGATGCATCTGTGGTCGGTCCAGTGTAGCTCGCTGGAGTGGTTGAAGGATACATGGTTGCTGGCGGAGAAGATGGGGTCGAGCGTGTGGCCTGCGAGGTGGGTGGGGGTGTTCACCAGTTGTTTGAGTCCAAGGTTGGCGAGGTTGTCGAGCAGGGTGGTGGTGTTGTTGTCGTTGTTCTTCTCCAGGTGGAACATCAAAACAGAACGTGCAGACGCCCTTCAAGCCAAGTCAAAAGGAGACTCATTCAGAAGTCCAAAGCCGGAAATGGCCAAGCCAAGGTGTGGATACTGTGGACATGAACCACATGCCGCGAAAGACTGCCCCGCGCAAGGGAAAACGTGCACCAACTGCGGGATACCCAACCACTTTGCCTCCGTATGCCGAAGGCGCACCAGGGGTCGTGAGTTCCGGAACCGAAGGCCCCCGACAAGGGCGGTACGATAACTGTCGGTGACAGACGTGACGCCACTGGAGGACACGTAAAGGAAAGGCAGGAGATACCAAGAATCGAGTGAAGACCCTTCAGACGATGATGACGGAGAGGCATATCTGATCTCATTTGCGCGGGAACTCAAACAACGCCGCAGGCCTCAGCCAACGTGCATGATCCACGTGGCAGGAACACAAGTAAAAGCAGTCATTGACACAGGTGCCACAGTTAATGTTATGGGCCTTCAGCAATATCAACGCCTATGGCCATGCCCACCAGTGAAGCCATCCAAAACCAGAATCTACGCCTATGGAGCGGAGACCCCCCTTCCACTAAAAGGAAAAATCGTAGTTCCCATCAAGGCAGACGACCTTGAAGTAACAACGACAATTCACGTCATCGACAGGGAGGCGGACACCTTACTGAGCAGCCACACCGCAGAGGACCTTGGTCTAATTTCTTTCGCAAGAAGAATCCAGACTCACCAAGTAGAGGAGCTACTCAGTCAGTTCCCAGAGCTGTTCCAAGGACAGTCGTTCCAGTCGCTTTGCGACACAGGAGAGTCCCATTCCACTTGCGGCCACTGGTGGAAAAAGAGCTAGAGACTCTGGAGAAGCAAGGCGTCATTGAAAAAGTGTCGGGACCAACGCCCTGGGTGTCCCCAATAGTTATCGCGGAAAAGCCTAAGCAGCCAGGAGCCATACGCCTCTGTATCGATATGAGGCTGCCAAATAAAGCCATACGAAGGGAACGTCACATCACGCCAACAATGGATGATATCATCACCGATGTGAACGGGTCGAAATGGTTCTCAAAGATCGACTTGAATGCAGGATACCACCAGCTCCCATTATCAAAGGAAAGCCGTTACATCACCACATTCAGCACCCATCTCGGGCTACGAAGATATAAAAGACTCAACTTCGGGATATCTCCAGCGGCTGAAGCGTTCCAAAATACGATACAGGAAATGTTATCAGGTTTACCCGGAGTGCTAAACGTCAGCGACGATATCTTAATCCACTCAGCGACGGCCGTGGATCACTACAAACATCTTCGCAACACGCTAACACGCCTCAGAGAACACGGGGCGACCCTACACAAGGACAAGTGCCAGTTCTTCCAGCCTTCCCTTGAATTCTTTGGGTACGTGTTCAACCAAGAAGGTATCCAGGTAGACCCAAGGAAATCACAGGCCATCAAGGACGCGCCCGCACCGACAACACCGACGGAAGTGCGTAGCTTTCTAGGCATGGCAACGTACTGCGGGAGATTCATCCCAGGACTAGCCACCCGAGCGGAACCCCTGCGGGCCCTCACGAGAGCAGACGCAAAATGGCAATAGGGGCAGAAAGAAGAAGAGGCGTTTCAAGGAATAAAGGATGCCCTTCTGGGAGAAGCCACGTTAGCATACTTTGATCCAACCAAACGAACGGAAGTACTCGTGGACGCAAGCCCAGTAGGGCTCGGCGCTGTGCTGGCCCAAGAACACGAACCGGGTCACTGGGCAGCGCTATCATTCGCCAGTAAGTCCCTGACACCTACAGAAACCAGATACGCTCAAATCGAGCGAGAAGCGTTGGCCATCAAGTGGGCTTGCAACCACTTCCATCTATACCTAAAAGGGCAACCGTTCACAATGGTCACGGACCACCAACCACTCGTTCCACTCTTCAAAGGGACGGCGCCTCACCCCCCTCCGCGTATCGAGAGATGGGCAGTTCAGCTGCAACCGTACGAAATGGAGGTGGTATACCGGCCAGGAGCCAAAAATCCCGCAGATTTCCTGTCCAGACACCCAGTTCCGATCGATGCACAGGAGGACACTGAAGACGTAGAACACTACGTTCACCTAGTATCCACAGCGGCCTGTCCCCTGAACATGACCCTGGAAGATGTCAAAGAATCGCCCACCACAGATGTGGTATACAACAAGACGCTGAAAGCAGTAAAGGAAGGGTCGTGGACAAACTACCTGCGGCAAGCTAACTCCTGGAGTCCGGAAGAGCGGGAACACATGACAAAGATGTGGCAGATACGAAACGAACTCAGCACCACAAGCAACGGGGTCCTGCTCAGAGGGCCCAGGCTGGTGATACCGCGAGCCCTGAGACACAGAGCGACACAGTTAGCCCATGGAGGGCATCAAGGAATCACCAAAATGAAAGCAAGAATGAGGGAGAAAGTCTGGTTCCCGGACTAGAAAAGATGGTGGAGGAATATGTCCGGCATTGCCCGTCATGCCAGATGACCAGCAGCCTAGAAAGACCGGCTCCGGTGATCACCGAAGACGCTTGCACCGTCCCATGGTCAAGAGTAAGCATAGACTTCGGGACGTTCCCCGGAGGGAAACACACGCTGGTGCTCGTGGATGCATTCTCGAAGTACTCCATAGTAGAGCCAGTGACATCCACGGCGTTCACCCACGTAGGGCCCGTCCTAGAAAAAGTATTTGCCATGTTCGGGTTCCCACACGAGATTCGCAGCGACAATGGACTACCATTTCAGGGAGCCGAGTTTGCCACCTTTCTAAGACAAAGAGGAATACATCACCGACGGATAACCCCTCAGTGGCCACAAGCCAATGGCGATGTTGAACGTTTTATGCGCACGCTAAACAAGATGTTTCGCATAGCGGGAGTGGAACAAGCGGACCCGGAGAAACGGTTCCATGAATTCTTGCGGGAATACCAGAGCTCGCCACACTGCACCACCCAGAGGAGCCCGTGGGCACTGATGCTTCATGACCCAGGGAGAGATCTGCTTCCCACCTGCCCGGGGTGGTCACCACCTCCATTGGAGGCCGAGGACGCGCAAGACCAAGGAGAGTCCGCCGAAACCAACAAGTAAGCATCCGTCGCCGGGCCACACAGAGGACACTCCACACGGGTGCCACCGTCCTCCTGCGGGACCATCGCCCAGGAGGAAAATTCAAAACGAACTACGAACCAGGGACCTGGACAGTCACCGCGAACCGCAGGACCATGATAACCGCCCAAAGAGGAGGAGAGGAGGTGTCCCGAAATGTGTCATGGTTCAAGGAGGTACCCCCAGAACACCTCGGGAGGCACACCGAGGGGCCACCAGAGGGTGCATCCATCCAAACACCAGAGACCACGAAGACCATCACCGTGCCACTGTCCAGCCCAGCCCCAGAGAGCGGAACTGCCACCAGTCCGCGGCTGCGGGGCTCTCCGCAACGGTATAGTCTGAGGCCGAATCCTCGCCCAAGCCAGCGTCTGAAGGACTTCGCATGCTGAGAACATCCAGATGCTGCAGGCAGAAGACACGCAAGTACCGCCACCTGTGTGGTTGAACTGTCTGAACTATTTGAGTTGTGATGTTTTGTTTCATTGACCAAGTTGGATAGGGATGTAGTATCTCACGGTCTAGTTGTTACCAGACCGCCCCACTACATCTGTGGGCCAGGCATGGCCTGCGGGGACGTAATAAAAGGAGCCGCCCGCTAGGGGGCGTGGTCTCCAACCGAAGTACGCGTGTGGCATCAGTTTGTTCCCGGCGCCGCGGCACCTAGCGCGCCAATACCCCAAGGGCCCCGGGTAACCCCGCATCACAAGTTGTAGCAATCAACAAAACACTGCGACAGCAGACCGTCTAATACTGTTCAGCTGCAGAAACATTACCTTCCATAGTAGCGTAACATCAAAGAAGACTGTCAAATGATCAATTAACGCCAACTTACCAGGTACTGTATCCGCTGGATCGCAGGGGGGTGCTGTTCCTGTGTGCTGAAGGTATTGCTTGCAGCCACCACCTATTTAGGGTGACCAACCGTCTGTAAATTTCACGGACAGTCCGTAATTTCGGCCATCTGTCCGTTGTCCGTGAAGGATTCTTTAACGGACGCCATTTGTCCGTAATTTTAACCGGGCACCGGTCGCAACACCCTAAAGCCGGCACACAGCTTCCACCCACCTCCCTTCTTGACTCCGATGCTGTTGAGGTCGGGTGTAACAGACTCCGATACAGTACCAAAGCACAGATACCCAGCAGCATTGAAATATTACCTTCAGATAGCAGACCTTATTGTTACTCAATTATTTTCAAATAGAACAACCTTCGGGAGGATGGAGGCTAGAGACGACTTTTCCATAATTCGAACTCCTAACCTGCCAAAACCACTTCGTACAGGTGATAAACATTCAATACATTAAGCCATGCCCCCGACTTTCAACAGCAAGCTTCTATGCTTCCCTTTCAGATATGCCCCTTGGACTTGTTTATCTATAAATCGTACCCAGCATGTCCTCCTCCTACTATAGAGTGGCCCTTCACCCTGCCAGACAGACCTGCTTTGCAGAATAGGAAAAGTAATATTTTAATGTGTTTGTGTTTTCTTGGAGGCACACAGTAGCTTAAACAAATAGCCAGTCTCTTTGATTTAAGCTGCAACTAGCTCTCCTGTGGGGCATATATGTTAGAACTTACATATAAATGTGAATACTCTTGATAATTGAGGAGCGTGCTGCAATCTTTTTTAAACTCTAAACAATGAGTATTACACCGATGCAGCACGTGGTTCTCTTCACAGAGCAGAGCTTAATTACTGTCACTAAAGTGTAAGCAGACCTCGGTTCTTCAAACATGCAGTCTATAATATAATAAAATAAAGAAATGGCACAATCCCACCCACACTGATTAACAAAGTATGGAGGACAATCAGTTAAATCAGTTCTCTTGGAGTATCTCCTTGAAGTACTTTACATCACAGTGGGGGATGGCAAAACTAAAATTTTGGACAGAGAGCCTGTCTTCTCGTTGTCTTGTCCAGGAGGGGGTGAGGAGCTCTACCCCACCTTGGAAGAGACCAAGATGATACTAGAATACTGCATGCCCACCCTGGGTGGATCCTTTGCCCGACCTGGATGGTTTCTGTCCCCCCCTGTAGAGGATCCTGCCCCCCTGTGATGGCTCCTGCCCCCCCCCTGTGATGGCTCCTGACCCCCCCCCTATGTGGCGGCTCCTGTCTCCCCCCGTGATGGCTATTGGCCCCCCATGTGGTGGGTCCTGCCCCCCGTGATGGCTCATGCCCCCCCGTGATGGCTCTTGTCCCCCATGCGGTGGCTCCTGCCCCCCCCACTTATGATGGCTCTTGTTTCCCCCCCGTGGTGGATCCTGTCTCCTTCTTGGGTGGCTCCTGTCCCAGTCCTGGGATGGCTCCTGCAGCGAGGGTGAAGTTCTTGATGGGCCTCTTCTGTCTGCAACTCTGCAGACAAAGGCTCAGCTCAAAATTAATATGAAAAGGTGGGCGAGTGAGTAAGTGAAGGGATGGGTGGATGACTGGATGGATTAGTGAAAGGGTAAATGGTTGAATGAAAGATTGAATAGATGGATAATGAGAGAGGATGGATAGATGAGTGAGTGGAAGGATGGATGAGAGAAAAGGTAAATAGCTGGTTGAATGGGTGGAAGGGTAGCTGGATGGGTAAAAGGGTGGATGGATGAGTGAAAGGATGGATGGATGAGTGAAAGAATGGATGAGTGAAAAGGTGGATGATGAGTGAGTGGACGGATGGATGAGTGGAATGATGGATGGATTGATGAATTGATAAGTGCAAGGGTGAATGGATGGACAGATGAGTGAAAGGGTGGATGTAAGGATGGATGAGTGAGTGAAAGGGAGGGTAGATGGACAAAAGGATGAATAGATGAGTGAAGGAGTGAAAGGATAGATGGATGAGAGAAAGGATGGAGGAGTGATAGGGTCAATGGATGGATTAATGAGTGGAAGAGTAGATGGATGGGTGGGTGGATGGATGGAAGGAAGGATGGCTAAGTGAAAGGGTCGATGGAGAGAGAAAGGGAGGATGGATGGGTGACTGAAAGGGTGAATGGGTGGAAGAATGAGTGACTGGGTGGATGGATGAGTAAGGGAAAGGATGGTTGGATGGGTGAAAGGGTAAATGGCTGGATGGATGAGTGAATGAATGGATGGGTAGAAGAGTGGATGGATGAGTGTACAGATGGATAGGGTGAAAGGGTGGATGGATGGATAGTGTATGGGTGAGTGACAGGGTGGATGGAGGGATGGATGAGTGAAATGATAGATGGAAGGATACATGATAGATAGGTTTGCAAATGGTTGAATATGTTTGGATATGGATGGGCTTACTTATATACTATTGCGCAAACTCCTCTGATGTGCCTGTGAAACTTACCTTTTGTCCTGAAGTTTTGTCCTGAATTTTGACCTCCTGTCCTGAATTTGTGTCCTGAATTTTGACCCTTTGTCCTGAATTTTTACACTCACCGTCCTGAATTTGCACCAATGCCAGTTGGTCACCCTGCACCTATTATCCCACACACGGAGTACTTACGTGACCGATTCTTAGCTAGAGCACCCACGCACCAAAATAACGTAGGTCTGGTACACATCAAATCGCTGGGAGTCTCACACCACCCACCCACATCATATGTCTCACATGGGTCATCTCAGGTCGGGTGCTGGAGGTCTATCGGGTCCCCCACCTCCGTCCCACCTCCAATCAGACAAGATGCCTAGTGAGGAACCTGCAGACACTATGAGGGTCATTAGGATGGCGGGCGGACTTTGTCCGCTCGCCATCCTGTCGGAGAATGGGACCACCCGCCATCGGTGCGGGGGTCCCGTTGCAGACATTAGGATGTGCCCGCCACACTGGCGGGCGCATCCTGCATTCCTGACATTGCGGCGGGCGGTGCTCGCAGCACAGCCTGCCGCAATGCCAGGAAGGCATGTCGTGCACTTCCATGCACAACGTGGCAGACACCGCGTGGTGCCGGCCATGTTGTTTATGGAACTGCAGGGGGGTACCATAGGTACTCCCCCATGTGCACCCCCAAACCCCCAGAATCCCTGGGGGCCCGCTATGGGCCCCCAATGGCACAAACTGCCTACCATTCCGTGGCGGCAACGAGGCACACTCCCACACTCATGCTAATATGGATGGCGGTGTCTCCCTGACACCGCCATGGTTAGCTGCTTTTCTGCCCGGTCGACTCTGCGACCGGGCTGAAAACCGGAAGACGGTATTTCCGTCCGCCGGGGTCCCCCCCGACATGGTAATGTGGCGGGGGGAATTTGGAAGCGGGTGGTGGTTTTTAGTGGGCGGATCGCCACCGCCATACGGGCGGTGGCGATCCGCCCGCTATCCAAATGAGCCCCTAGATGCGGTGCTGGCAGCAGTGGAGAAGATGAGCACCACAATGGAGCTAACACAAACCTCACTCAAAAATAAAATTGCTAATGTGGCATTGGAACTTAATCTCTTACATGCCGACCATCGGAAGCTCACAGACAGAACATCCGCTCTTGAGGTAACAGTAGCAGAGCTCTCACCACAGGCCCTGACCACCGAAAAATGCCTTACAGACCTTACTGCACGGGTGAAATTCCTTGAAAGCCGAGCAGAAGACTCTGAGGGACTTGCGTATGGTTGTTGCTGCATATTCTCACCTCACAGTCATGGTATCAGTTACTTCTTGCCTATGTTAGAATTAATGTAACTGTTATCAGACCAACCACAGCCTGTCACCATGCACTCAAAGACTCATTTGGCCCCATGGGCAGCTTTTTCACAATTTTAATCCCTTAGATCCACTAATATACATCGTCTGGTGAATCAATCAGTCAGGGGAATTATAAGCGTGCTACTCACCCTTGAGGGTCTCAAGGCGTTGGGGGGGTGGGGGGGTGAAGGGGGTGTTGCAACTTCCGGTCAGTTGAAGAGCCAGGTCTTGAGGGTCTTCCTGAAGATGTGCAGGGTGGGGTCACACCTGATGTTGATCGGTAGCTTGTTCCAGGTCATGGCTGCTATTTAGGAGAAGGTTCTTCTGTCCGTTTTTGCTCTGCGGATGCGTGGGGGGGCTCGACGAGGGCAAGGTCGGCGGATCCGAGGTTCCTCTTGGGTGTGTGGAAGGAGATTCTGCCATTGAGGTATTGGGGTCCGGTGTTGTGGAGGCATTTGTAGGCGTGGGTTAGTATCTTGAAGATTACTCTTTTCTCAACGGGGAGCCAGTGGAGATTGCGCAGGTGCTGGGTGATGTTTTTGTGTTAGGGGATGCCGAGGACAAGTTTGGATGTGGTGTTCTGTACCATCTGGAGTTTGCGGAGTAGAGACTTGTTGATCCCGGCATAGAGGGCGTTTCCGTAGTCCAGTCTGGTGGTTATGAGTGCGTGGGTGAAAGTCTTTCTTGCTTCGTGGGGATCCATTTGAAGGTCTTTCGGAGGATGAAGAGGGTGTTGAAGCAGGTGGAGGTGACGGTGTTGACCTGTCGGGTCATGGAGAGGGAGGAGTCGAGTATGATGCCGAGGTTTTGGCCGTGGTCCATGGGGGTGGAGGGGCTGCCGAGTGCGGTGGGCCACCAGGAGTTGTCCCGTGCAGAGGGGCAGGGTCCGAGGACGAGGACCTCTGTCTTCTCCGAGATGAGCTTCAGGCAGCTGTTGCTCACCCAGGATGCGACATCTTTAATTCCTTCCTGGAAGTTGAGTCTGGTGGTGATGGGGCCCTTGGTGAGGGAGAGGATGAGCTGGGTGTCATCGGCGTAGGATACTATGCTGAGTCCGTGCTGTCCAACAACGGGAGCGAGGGGGGCCAAGTAGATTTTGAAGATCATGGGACTGAGCGAGGATCCTTGGGGTACTCCGCAGTTGATTTCCTTGGGCTCGGAGAGGAAGGGTGGAAGTCTGATTCTTTGGGTTCTCTGGGCGAGAAAGGAGCGGAGCTATTCGAGGGCGATTCCCTGAATGCTGGCTTCATGGAGTCTGCCGGTGAATGTGCGGTGGGAGACGGTGTCGAAGTGAGGAGGGAGATGGGTCAGTAGTTCTGGGGGCCGTGGGGTCAGCTGATGGCTTCTTGAGTAGGGGTCTGACCTCTGCACATTTCCAGTGATCGGGAAAAATGCCGGTTTCGAAGGTGGCGTTGATGGTGCGTCGTAGTTTTGAAGCGATGTTGGCAGAGGCTCTGTGGAAGATGAGCGGGGGCAGGGGTCCGTGGGGGCTCCCGAATGGATGCCTTTAATGGTCGATGCGGGGTCTTCAGTGGTGACGGGTCTAGGATAAGATGGTGGGTTTGCTGGCATTGCTGGGGGATGGAGTAGTTTCGGAGTCAGCTGTCTGGTCATCGAAATTGTTGTAGAGGCTCTTGATCTTCAGAAGGATGTAGGCGTCAAGCTTGTTGCAGAGGTCCTGGGAGTGGGTGATGTCTGTGGTTTAACTGGGGGGTTTGGTGAATTCCTGGATGATGCAGAAGAGTTCCTTGGAGTTGCTGGTGTTTGCGAGGGTCTTGTTCTAGATGAAGGTCCTTTGGTGGATCTGATGCGTTTGTGGTATTCTGTCATGGCGTTCTTGTAGGTGGTCCGGTCTTCTAAGCATTTGCTGTTTCTCCAATTCTTCGAGACGTCTGCAGGTGTGCCTTGATTCTTGGAGGTTGGCGGTGAACCTGGTGGCTTTCCTGGGGCGCTGTCTGTCAGGGTTACTTAGGGGTGCGAGCTCGTCTGCACAGTTGGAGACCCATCTGTGGAGTTCTTTGGCTGTGAGGTTGGCGTCGATTGAGGTGGTGGGGGCATTACGGTTGAGGGCGGAGTTGAGCTGCTCCTCTGTGATCTTGCTCCAGTTTCTTTGTGGAGGGCAGGGGGTAGGTTTGGGCACCGTTGGTTTTTCGCCATGGAAGTGTACGCAGTGTTGGTCTGTCCATGGGGGTTGTGTGGTGTGACTGAAGTGGATGTTGTTACCTCCTTTGAAGATGGGGTCGAGGGTTGTCCAGCCTTGTGGGTAGGGGTGGTGACAAGTTGTTTCAGTCCGAGGTTGGCGAGGTTGTCCAGGAGGGTGGCGGAGTTGGGGTCACTGAGGTTGTCGAGGTGGAATTCGAGGTCTCTGATGAGTATGTCGTCCATGGAGGCTATGGCATTGGTTGCAATGAGGTCGGCGATGGAGGTGGTGAACGCAGTTCAGGTCCTGGGAGGTTTGTAGTTGAGGGTGCCTCTCAGTGTCATTCTGGGGCTGGTCTGATCTGGAAGTGGAGGTGTTCGGTGGTGGGCGGGATGTCGCTCGAGCTGGAGGTCATGAGTCGGAGGGGGCTCTTGTGTGCGACGGCAAGTCCTCCTCCTGGGCAGTTGGGGCGATTCTTCCTCTGGATCTTGTATCCGTCGGGGATGGCGGTAACTATGTCGGGTGGAGGTGGAGTTGGTCCAGGTTTCTGTGAAGGCAATGTCTGGTGTGAGGGTGACAAGGAGGTCCCAGATCTCTCCGGTGTGTCTGTGCAGGGAGCGCACGTTGAGGAGGAGGCACCTCAGGGCTCTGGAGGTGTTGGTGTTCGGTGTGGGGTGGTGGTCATAGGGGTCGGACGGTGGTGAAGGTCTGGTGGCATTGGCGGCAGGAGAACTGCCCGTGGGTGGTGCTCTGCATGGACAACTGGCAGTTGTTGTTCCTTCCGGGGTTGAGTGCGAAGAGGGTCACTGAGTCGTAGCTGTGGGAGGTCAGAGATCCAGGGTCTCTGGCACTGGTCGCGGACGGGCGCAGACGGGCTTGCCTTTGGCGTGTGGCCACGCAGCAGCCGCCATTAAATCAGGAAGGAGGGCGCAGCTGGATGGCGGGAATCGGCAGGGAAGAGGGGCCGCGAGGGCAGCAGCGGTGGGAATGGAGCGGGAAACAGGCAGAAGAGACTAGGGCTGAAAACAACAAGACAAGCACAAAAAATAAAGGGCCACAGTAACAATCAAGGCACAATAACGGCAATGACACTGGCACTAAAACGGGCAGAGCACAGCAAGGCACAACACAGTGGCTCTAACCCCTACCTGCACCAAGCAGTGCACAGGGCAGTGGCAGCGGCACAGCAGCAGAGCTGCAGAGGGAGATGGCAGGTCTCTGGCCAGGAGGTCAGAGGTCCTGCTCGCGCTCCCATGCAGCGGCCGCCATTAAATAGGGAAGGGGGATGGAGGTGCAGCTGAAAGGCAGGAATCGGCAGGGAGAAGGGGCCGCAGAGGCAGCAGCTGCGGGAAGGGAGCGGGAAACGGGCAGAAGTGACTAGGGCTGGAAACAACAACAAGACAGGCACAAAAAATAAAGGGCAACAGTAACAATCAAGACAATCAAGGCACAATCAGGGCAAAGACACTCGCAAAACAATTGGCAGAATACAGCAAGGCACAACACAGTGGCTCAAACCCCTACCTGTACTGAGCACTGCACAGGGCATCTGCAGCAGCACAGCAGTGGAGCTGCAGAGGGAGAGGGCAGGTCTCTGGCCAGGATGTCTGGTGACCTCGCCCCCTGTTCACTGACGAAATGCCTTTCTGTTGTATGGTTTGGATGACTGCTTGTTGCATTCTTGCCCTACTGGTATTGTACGTTTCAGGTTTTATTGGATTAGCTTGCGTTGCTCCTGAGCATCAACCCCACTTTCACAGTTGTCCCAATGCCCCTCATAGGTATTGAAGTTGCGCTCCCACCCACATCATGTCCAACATTAAGATATGTCCATGAAATGTAAGGGGGATACACACTCCCTCCCGAAGAAATCTGATTTATTCCTACCTTAAGCGCCATCGGGTCCAAATCGCCTTCTTACAAGAAACTCATTTAACCAGATCTCAGGGGTCTAACCTACAGAGGAGGTGGAGGGTGCAGTTACTCTCCACGGGTTACTCAGCCTATGCGAGAGGCACACTAGTGTGGGTAAGACCAGGCATGCCATTCAAAGCAGAGGACCTGCTCATTGATGCGGACGGCCGTTATGTCACAGTAAAGGGACGATTAAATGGCAATCCTGTTGTAATAGCATCAATATATGCACCCAATACTGAGCAAACATTATTTTTAGATTCCCTTTCAAGTAAAATATCGACCTGCCATGGCATCCCATTGATACTTGGCGGGGATTATAATTGCGTACTTGACACGTCGCTGTATCGTTCCTTTCCCCCATTACCAGGGGCACCCACTGTTGCAGCCATGAAAGCATTAAACATTTGGATCGCTCAATGGCACTTAGCGGATTCTTGGTGACACAGAAACCCCACAGATAAGGTCTACTCCTTTTACTCAGGAGCCCACGATTTACATGTCCGACTAGACAGAATATTAGTCTCCGAAGGCTTACTATCAGTAATAGCAGAGCCACAATACCTTGAAAGAACACACTCCAATCACAATCCACACACTTTGGTATTAAATTAGGTTAATGACACACCACCACCCCCAAGATGGCGCTTACAAACTGAAACATTAGAGGACAGACCATTCCGGGACTCCCTAGGGGATGCTGTGACAAACTATTTTGCTGCAAATACAAACTCTGCATCCTCAGATTTGATAGAGTGGGACGCTTTCAAATCTGGAATATGAGGACACTGCCTAGGTACACGGGCCGGCATGCTCAGGCCACTTGAAGCTGGGCTCACTAGGTTAGAAAACAGCTTAGCATACCTCGAAAAGCGTGCCACCACCAACCCACGACTTGGCGCAAGACTACAGGAAACCAGGACTGAACATACACTCTTACTGGAAAGACTTTGTTGCCTTAATTACACACTCATTCCTTGCATACGCACAAAACTGGAGATAAGGCCGGCAAGCTGCTCGCATAGCTCATCAGACAAGTTGTTGCCAGGTCCCCTATCACAACTATGTGCTCTCTCCAAGGCACATCACTCTACTCACAACAGGACATTCAGCGGGAAATTACATCTCACTATGCCACATTATACAAATCTTTAGTCAATATAATGGCGTACAAGATTCGCCAATATCTGACTACCATTGCCCTCTCCAAATTTACCCCGGAGCAGAGGTTTGAACTTGACACCACAATAAACATAGAGGAAATACTGGCAAGTATGCGTACCTTAGCCACGGGGAAGACCCTAGGCCCAGATGGGTTTCCGTCCGAATTCACTTGATTGGCCTTATCTCTTAATGGTTCTACATCGATACGGGTTTGGAGATAACTTTCTCCAACTGATCAGACTGCTTTACACACAACCTACCATCAAGGTCCGCACAGGTAACATAATGTCGGAAAGCATAACCATTAACAGAGGAACCAGGCAGGGCTGCCCTTTGTCCCCACTGCTTTTCTCACTAGCTATGGAACCGTTAGCAACACAAATGCGTGGCGGGGGAGAGGACTGGGGTATTCCACTGGGCGACGGGTTACATGTAATTTCGCTATATGCGGATGATTTTTTACTATATTTCAGGGATATACATAATATACCAAATTTGATAGCAGACACATTACGGCAGTTTGAGGCGACATTGGGTCTGAAGGTGAATTGGGCTAAGTTATGCCTTTACCCCTTCGGAGGTGAGACTCGAAATCCATAGGTCTTCATAAACAATTCACTTCTTAACTGGCAACCTTAGACTTTCAGGTACCTAGGTATATTTGTTTACCGCAATCCTGTTGACATCTTGGAGGGCAATGTGATCAGAGCTGTATCCTCTATTAGGACACAAGTGAAATTTTGGAAAACATTGCCCCTAATGTGATGGGCAGAATCACCTTGACCAAAATGGTGATACTGCCTAGGCTCCTGTATTATTTCTCCAACCTCCCAGTCTATGTCCCCACCAAAATGTTTCGCAAACTAGAACAGTTGATTAGGGGCTTTATATGGAACTCAAGCCATCCAAGAATAGCACTCTGGAACCTATATGCACCCCCAAACAAAGGAGGACTGGCTGTCCCAAACATGGAGCTCTATTATTTAGCAGCGCAGCTCCAATGGGTGTTGAAATGGCTCGCAGGACTTAACTTAGCAGACACAGCCTCAACAATGCCACCATGGTCTCATTTCCAGATTTATCATCTGTTTCACCCAATGGCCCGACTCACCACTCCATCTGCGATTTACATGGCCTTGGCCCTCCGATGCCACAAACACAGTCTATACCCCACCAAGTCCAAAACTCCATATGCTCCAGCACTGCCCCTCTTGGGGACCCGAGAAACAAAATCAGCACCCCCAATAGTGCGCTCTTACATTGGCATACAGCCGGGATACACACACTTGGCGATCTGTACGATGATTGTACCCTAATACCTTTTGCCAGACTGTCTTGTGAATATGAATTGCCAGCAGGTCAGTGTAGGAGAGTAGGGTCTGCAATCCTATGATCACCCAGATTTTTTGCTTTTGCTTCATTGGTTTACGACTTTCCCTGGCTGTGGGCCTGCCAATCAGACCCACAGCCTAGCTGTTCTCTCTCGAAATTAAAACACATGTACATTAGGTGCATCCACTAATTGGAACTGGGTCGCCCTGTCAGTCCCTGTCTCAGCATACCACAGGTATCCAGGGCATCGGTGTACCCAGGGCCTACCAGGGGCTGCAGCATTATGCCACCCCTGGATGGCCGCCCAAATCTGACACAACTGGCTGCACGACAGCTGGGGCAAGGTGGTGTAATCACCCGTTGCTGTAGGTGTAGTATTCCTACACCTAACCCTAAAATGGACACATGGATTCCTATCAGTCACTCCTATGGCAGGCCTTATCAATCCTGAAGGCAGAGTGCAGGGAATCATGTGGGACGGTGCTCTGGCGCGAGCTGAGCCCGTCGACGGCTTGCGGAACCAAGTCCTAATAGCCGTTCCATGGTGACGCGGGCCAACTACTTTTAAATGCATTATAATCCTTGCGGTTATTTGCTAACTTTGGCATCGCATCACCTACACATGTCGAGTAAGGTGTCATACGAATTGGAATACGAACCCCTCGCCAGTTCTGGCGACGGGGTTAGCATTCCCCCCTTTTAGAGGGCCACGACATGGAAGTAACCTTGAACCCCGGTTAAAGTTGACTCAAGCCTCAGCATCACAAAATGGATGCTGCCACCAGACACAAGTCTGACCTCCTGCTGCTGGGAGACCTTCCAGCGAGGGGAGCTTGGACAAAGGGTTTCCTGTCGAGGGCGGTGTTAGCACCATCCCAGACAGGGTTTGTGTATCCCAGGTAGGCAGGGCTGAAAGGAAGGTGATTGCAAGTGGCACCCCGGTGCTCACTGTGCATAGCCCGGCTCAAACCAGTTTCGGGGGCACACCAGCCCCTGAGCTGGGGCGAAGCCGGACGAAGGATAGGGGTGTAACCACCCCCCTCCTGGCTCCACCCATAGGTAGAACCTAGTCACGGGCCAGCCCCTTTTCTTAGAATAAAGGTAGGAGCGAGTCCCCTTCCCAAATTGGATAATCGGATAATTCTGAATCTTGAACTACTTTCCACGAAAGGAACTCTTGACTATTTCTGAAGACTCTCCCTTGTGGCTAAGGAGTAGCCACCCTGCACCAGCAGGCACCACCTAAGCGCTTGCGGTTTGCTGTAAGTCTCTCCTACGGATCAAGACTGCCCAGCTCGACGAGACCCGAGTTCCCTGCCATCTCTGACCTTTACCTACATCATCAGCCCAGCTGAGAGTCGTAGGTGTGACGAGACCTGCGGGACCGGCCATCTTCAGAACCTGCACGACGCTTATCTAGCACGCCCACCGAGGGACCCTCGAGTGAGTGCACCTAGGGTTTGAGAAGCTCTAACTCTGAGCAGCTCCAGCACCGAAGTCTGCCTCCCCAGCATCCACGAGATCTGCGTGGGGGCCCTTCCGCTCCTTGCTGTTCACCGCGTTGGCCGACCACTTGCCGACCGGCTTGTGGCCCTCTTCACGACGCACCACGATTGTTTCATCACTAGTCTGGTTGCTCCAGACTGGCCCTTGCTCCCCTTCAACAGAGGAGTACCACGGACCCTCCTGGTCCACTCCAGACGCCATCTTGACTCCACCGCGTGGGCTTGCCACTGCCAAGATCCGCTGCCACATTCCTGGGCCCAGCATCGTCGACAGCAGACACCTTCGTGGGACAGCTCGCCCTCCATCCTGGTCGCCGCCGCGCCTCCTGGTCCGAGGAACAGCCGAGTCCGACGTCATCCACTCACCTGGTCGAGGTGACTTCAGCCGGTACCCTCCTGGTGCCCACACGATCGCTGGCTAGCGGTTGAGAACTGAGTCCCCTCTGCTTTCAGGTTTCCTTCATCACCGATCCAGGCTTGGATGTCGCTGAACATCGACACTGGTCGCCTGCCAGCAACTCTTCTTTCAGGCTCCTGAGACTACAACGAGGACTCCCGACATCTTACCGAACCTCCCACAGCCGCAGCCTCTGGGCTAGGTAACTCGAGTATTTCGGTGCTCCATCGCAGGTTCGCTTTACAAGTGTCCAGTTCCTTTTTCGTTTAGTCCCACTGATCGGATCACTCCGGAATCAGTAACTTTAGACTTTCTAACCTCTCCCCTTCCACTTGCAGTGTAATGGTTTCGTGCCCTCGGGCATTTGTGTAAATTGTGCAACCAGAAGTATTTTCCTAAGAGTTTCGTATTGTGCTTAGCTCCCTGACTCATAAAGAGCCAGGGTAGTCCTTTTATAAATAAATATCCTTTATTTTCATAACAACTTGTGTGGTGTCCTTTCACTCGGTGTTCAAGGGGTATATGTGATGGTAAACAGCTGGCTTAACACGCCCTCTAGAGTTTAGCCTAAGACTGCTCGTATCCACGCTACTAGGATAGCTGGTCTATAAGGTTGACTTACAACCAATCATCAATAAGGGTAGTTTGGAATGATACACAGTGATCACTAGAATAGTGAGCACTACATATCAGGCCAACTTCTCACAGTCAGTTCCTACTACATAATTCAATCATCAGATCACTAACGGCGGCATGGGGAGACGTGAACGTTGAACCTGAAATGTACCTTCTGATCCTGTACTTACACGTCATGGGTAATGGTAGTCACATTATACATTGGTTGACGGAGGCCTTGCTAGCTCACACTCTACAACCCTTTAGGTCACTGTGCGCTCAGTGGGAAGAGAATAGGGGCACTCCATGGACGGATGACGAGTGGGATGCGATTCTGGCCACCCCCACGCAGATCAATCAGTCAATCAAGGAATTTGCAGAGTGCACTACTCACCCGTGAGGGTCTCAAGGTGCTGGGGGGGGGGGGGGGGGGGGTGCTGCTACTGCTCGAACAGCCAGGTCTTGAGTAGCCTCCTGAAGGTTAGTAGGTCTTGGGTCTGCCGCAGGAGGGTGGGGAGGGTGTTCCAGGTCTTTGCGGCGAGGTAGGAGAACGATCTGCCGCCGGAGGTCGCACTTCGAATGCGGGGGATGGTGGCGAGGGCACAGTCGGCAGAGCAGAGCTGGCAGTTCGGGGTGTAGAAGGTGAGGCTTCTGTTGAGGTATGCTAGTCTGGTGTCGTAGAGTGCCTTGTGTGTGTGGGTGAGGAGCTTGAAGGTGATCCTCTTGCTCACGGGCAGCCGGTGCAGGTCTCTCAGGTGGGGTATGATGTGGCTGTGTCGAGGGATGTCGAGTATCAGGTGGGCCGAGGCGTTCTGTATGCGTTGTAGTCGTTGTAGCAGTTTGTCCTGGGCTTCCGCATAGAGGGCGTTTCCGTAGTCCAGCCTGCTGCTGACAAGGGCCTGGGCGACTGTTTTTCTTGTGTGGGTGGGTATCCACCTGTAGATCTTGCAGAGCATGCGGAGGGTGTTGAAGCAGGAGGATGAGACGGCGTTGACTTGCTTGGTCATGGAGAGTGTTGACTCGAGGATGAAACCCAGGTTGCGAGCGTGGTCGGTGGGCATTGGTGCTGCTCCCAGGGCGGTCGGCCACCAGGAGTTGTCCCAGGCTGAGGGGGTGGAGCCGAGGATGAGGACCTCCGTCTTGTCCGCGTTCAGCTTCAGACGGCTGTTCTACATCCATTCGGCGATGGCTTTCATTCCTTCGTGGAGGTTGGTCTTGGCGGTGAGGGGGTCCTTGGTGAGGGAGAGGATCAGCTGTGTGTCGTCGGCGTAGGAGATGATGTTGAGATCGTGCAGTCTGGCAACATGGGCGAGCGGGGCCATGTAGATGTTGAACAATGTCGGGCTGAGGGATGATCCTTGGGGTATGCCACAGATGATCTTGGAGGCTTCGGAACAGAAAGGGGGGAGGCGGATGCTCTGGGTTCTGCCGGAGAGGAAGGAGGTGGTCCATTCCAGAGCCTTGTCTCGTATCCCTGCGTTGTGGAGTCGTGTGCGTAGGTTGCGGTGGCAGACCGTGTCGAAGGTGGCTGATAGGTCCAGGAGGATGAGGGCTGCGGTTTCGCCATTGTCCAGCGGGGCCCTGATGTCATCGGTGGTGGCGATGAGGGCAGTTATGGTGCTGTGGTTGCTGCGGAGCCCAGACTGGGACGGGTCCAGGATGTTGTTCTCCTCAAGATAGCGGGTCAGCTGCTTGTTGACGGTTTTCTCGATGACCTTTGCTGGGAACGGGAGCAGGGAGATGGCCGGAAGTTCTTAAGGTCCCTCCGGTCTGCCTTGGGTTTCTTAAGCAAGGCGTTCATCTCAGCGTTTTTCCAGCTCTCCGGGAAGGTCGCAGTCTCGAAGGAGATGTTGATGGCCTTGCAGAGATGGCGCGGGCTTTGTTGAAGATGTGGTGTGGTCATGGGTCTGACGGGGAACCGGAGTGGATGGTGTTCATGACTTTGATGGTGTCGTTGTTGTTGATGTTGGTCCAGGTGAGCAGGTGGTCATTGTGGGTGGTGGTCGTGGGGTCTGAGTTGTCGTTGGCTGTCATGGTGGTCTGGTTTTTGAAGTTGTCATGGATGTCTGCGATCTTGCGATGGAAGAAGGTGGCCAGGGAGTCGCACAGGTCTTACGATGGTGGGATGTCGTTGGTGTTAGAGCTGGGGTTGGAGAGTTCATTCACGATATTGAAGAGCTCTTTGCTGCTGTGTGCGTTGAAGGAGGTCCTTTTGGCGGATCTGATGAGGTGATGGTGTTGGCGCATGGCGTTCTTGAGGGCTGCATGGTTCTCTGGTGTCTGTTCGCGGCACCATTTCTTCTCTAGTCTTCGGCGGGTTTGTTTGGAGGTCTAGAGGTCCGCAGAGAACCAGCTGGCATTCTTGCTGGTGTGTCTGTTGGAGGGCTTCTTGATCAGGCGAGGGTGTTGGCGCAGTCGTCGATCCAACGCCTGAGGTTGCTGGCGGCCGCGGTGGGGTCAGCGGGTGGGCTTCGGGCTAGGGCGGTGTTTAGCTGGTCCTCAGTGATTTCGCTCCAGCAGCGGCGGGGGATCTGTTGGGTGCGGTGGTACGTGGTGGGTTTCTGGAAGGGGAAGTGGATGCAGCGATGGTCGGTCCAGTGGAGTTCGGTGGTGTGGCTAAAGGAGATGTGGGAGCTTGCGGAGAAGATGGGATCAAGCGTGTGGCCGGCGGAGTGGGTGGGCGTCGTGATGAGGAGTCTGAGGTTGGCGAGGTTGTCGATCAGGGTGGTGGGGTTGGTGCCGTTGTTCTCGAGGTGGAAGTTCAGGTCTCCGAGGAGGATGTAGTCTGTGGAGGTCATGGCGTGTGTGCTGACGAAGTCGGCAATGGAGTCGCTGAACTGAGGCCAGGGCCCGGGGGTCTGTAGATCAGAGTTCCTCTGAGGGTGGTGTTGGGATCGGTGTGGATCTGGAAGTGCAAGTGTTCGGCGGTGCTGAAGATGTCGTCGGAGTTGGTCGAGACCTTGAGGGTGGACTTGTGGATGATGGCGATTCCCCCTCCTGTTCCGTTGGGGCGGTCTCTGAGGGTGATCTTGTAGCCATCCGGGATGGCTATGGCGATGTCCGGTGCCGAGGAGTCGTTCATCCAGGTATCTGTCAGGAAGGCGACATCCGGGGAGGATATGTCGAGCAGGTCCCAGAGTTCGACGGCGTGTTTGCGTGCGGAGCAGGTGTTCAGTAGAATGCATCTGAGGTGGTTGCGTCCTGTCCTGGTGGGCCGGTTGGCGGCTCGGAGACTGGTGAAGCTGCAGCTCCTGCAGGATAAGGGTCCTTTGGTGCGCTTCGGGGCGGACAGGAAGCAGGTGTGCGCTCGTCCGGTGTTGAGTGTGTGGAGGGTGTTGGCGTCGTAGTGGAGACGGGCGTCGTGGCGTTCACGGGGACCAGAGATTCTGGCGCTGAGCGCGGTCCAGACGCGGACGGGCACAGACGGGCTTGCCTTAGGCGCGCCTTCGGCAGATACCACGAAATGCCAATTTTCGTGTTATTCAGACCTACATCATACACAAAGCATATTTATCCCCAGACAAACTAAGCAGTTATTTTCAATTAACCAATTCTGCCTGCCTGTGATGCATGCAGGTGGGCGCCAATCTACTACATATGCTGTGGTCCTGCCCCACTCTACAGTCATATTGGCAAGAAGTGACGACGGCGCTAGCGGCTTACACTGATAAGCCCCAATCGCACACATGGGAGGAATGCATATTATGGTTATTTCCTAGACCCAAGAAACACAAAGTCACTTCCAGATTTGTAGATTTAGGTCTTATTGTAGCTAAACGGCTAGTCACTAAGCGATGGAAATTCAAGCACCCTCCTGTCCTTAGCAATTGGAAAAACTCGCTAGTGGTATGGGCACAGGATGAAAACACGGCACTACACAGGTAGTAAAAAGCTGGCTGGCGTAAATATCCCATTGCACAATATTGGGACACGATAATTTCGGAGTTAAAACAATCAGACCAAGACTCAGATGGTACTAATTCCCCAAACAGTGACATGACTAGGTCAATTGAAACCACCTGAATGATCCATGACACAGATACCTTACATAACAACTTGACATTGATATCACATGATTGTGCACTGTTGTTGTACTTGGGAACTGGGATACCTCTAGATTTTTGTCTATTCTATATGCTGCAGTGGGGGGGCTCGGGACTGATGGATGGGTGTGCTCATGGAGTAAGCGCCAACAATAGTCTGATCTAATCTTAGTGTGTTGGTTTGTTGTAATTTGTTTTCTTTCTTTTCTTGTTTGTTAAATATACATTGCATTATTGCCTGGAACAATAAGACACGCAGGCCTAGCCAGGTTGCAGTGGTCAGATCAATTTAGGATTCTGTTGAGACATGGCCCATGTTAGGAACAAGTGGTATTTACTGCCGTCGTTAACGGACACATTGGCCATTCGGTAATTGTTTCTAATGCACTGTGAATCTAAGCACTTGCCTATTACAGATGTTGTGCTTAAGTTGTCATGCACTGTTACTATGCTTACTGTGTGCCGATGCCATGAATCTGACCTCAAAACACACAAGATGGGCGGAATGTGGCACATTGGCAAAACATTCACCGCTAGTCACAGATCTGGGTTTAATCCATCGTTATTTTGCTCACCACGCCACCCCAGTTCAGACATGGCCATATGCAAATCAGTCTTGACCCTGTGCCTCATGGGAACAGTCCAGTCCGAACTGCCAAGCCATGTCTTCCCTGGACCGGAATCAAGCATCCTAAGACCGGTTTCGGGGTTTCACCCCTCTTCAGCCAGGATAGCTTGACTCCAGTGGCGTATTGAGCACGGGACCCATTTCTGGGCATACCCTTCCCACATAGGGCGAACAGCAAAACACACAGGATGATGGACGGAATGTTGCACATTGGCAAAACATTCACCCCCAGTCACAGATCTGGGTATAATCCATCGTTGTTTTGCTCACCACGCCACCCCAGTTCGGACATGGCCATAGTCAAATCAGTCTTGACCCTGTGCCTCATGGGAACGGTCCAGCCCGATCTGCCAAGCCATGTCTTCCCTGGACCGGAATCAAGCATCCTAGGACCAGTTTCGGGGTTTCACCCCTCTTCAGCCAGGATAGCTTGACTCCAGTGGCGTAGTGAGCACGGGACCCATTTCTGGGCATACCCTTCTGCATTCTGTCTATCAACTGTTGTTTTTGCAATTGTCACCCCGAGTGGGAAGGGTATGCCCAGACGTGGGTCCCGTGCTCTCCATGCCACTGGAATCAAGCTATCCTGTCTGAAGAGGGGTGAAACCCCAAAACCGGTCCTAGGATGCTTGTTTCCAGTCCAGGGAGGACCTAGCTTGGCAGTTCGGGCTGGACTGTTCCCGTGAGGCACAGGGTCAAGACTGATTTGCATATGGCTGGGTTCAAACTGGAAAGGCATGGTGAGCAAAAAAACGATGGATTTAGGCCCAGATCTCTGTACTGGGGTGAATGTATGACATTGTTCTGCATTCTGTCCATCAACTGTTGTTTTTGCATGAATCTGACCCCAACACATTTTTCCCTGTGTAACATGTCAATTAATCAGCAGTAGTGTTCAGAAACTGCAAATAAAGAAATTTAAACAAAAGAAATAAATAAAGCTATTGTCTCCATTAGAAGATCTATATGTAAGGCTCAGCGAGCACACAAATAAAATCCCACAGCAAGGTCTGCCGTGGCAGTTCAACACACATGAATTCTGTACAAATAAACAGTATGGAAGCAAAAGAACGCTATGAACCAAAAGGAATGGTTGAACATCTTCCAACTGCTTAGGGAACAAAACCAGGCGCGCTTCTGTGAACATATTAACAAACTAAAAAACAGCAAAAATACAATGGAAAAAGGAGTTTTAGAGAGTGTGAGAAGTTGGCCTGATATGTAGTGCTCACTATTCTAGTGATCACTGTGTATCATTCCAAACGACCCTTATTGATGATTGGTTGTAAGTCAACCTTATAGACCAGCTATCCTAGTAGCGTGGATACGAGCAGTCTTAGGCTAAACTCTAGAGGGCGTGTTAAGCCAGCTGTTTTACCACCACATTTACCCCTTGAACACCATGTGAAAGGACACCACACAAGTTGTTATGAAAATAAAGGATATTTATTTATAACAAGACTACCCTGGCTCTTTATGAGTCAGGGAGCTAAGCACACTACAAAACTCTTACGAAAATACTTCAAGTTGCACAATTTACACAAATGCCCGAGGGGCACGAGAAACCATATACACTAACAGTGAAATGCGAATGGTTAGAGTCTGGAGTTACTGATTCCGGAGTGATCCGATCAGTGGGACTAAACGAAAAAGGAACTGGACACTTGTAGCGCGAACCTGCGATGGAGCACCGAAATGCTCGAGTTACCTAGCCCAGAGGCTGCGGCTGCGGGAGGTTCGGCAAGATGTCGGGAGTCCTCGTTGTAGTCTCAGGAGCCTGAAAGAAGAAGTTGCTGGCAGGCGACCAGTGACGATGTTCAGCGAGATCCAAGCCTGGATCGGTGATGAAGGAAACCTGAAAGCAGAGGGGACTCAGTTCTCAACCGCTAGCCAGCGATCGTGTGGGCACCAGGAGGGTACCGGCTGAAGTCACCTCGACCAGGTGAGTGGATGACGTCGGACTCGGCTGTTCCTCGGACCAGGAGGCGCGGCGGCGACCAGGATGGAGGGCGAGCTGTCCCACGCAGGTGTCTGCTGTCGATGATGCTGGGCCCAGGAGTGGGGCAGCAGGTCTTGGCAGTGGCAAGCCCACGCGGTGGAGTCAAGATGGCGTCTGGAGTGGACCAGGAGGGTCCGTGGTACTCCTCTGTTGAAGGGGAGCAAGAGCCAGTCTGGAGCAACCAGACTAGTGATGAAACAATCGTGGTGCGTCGTGAAGAGGGCCACAAGCCGGTCGGCAAGTGGTCGGACAACGCGGTGAACAGCAAGGAGCGGAAGGGCCCCCACGCAGATCTCGTGGATGCTGGGGAGGCAGACTTCGGTGCTGGAGCTGCTCAGGGTTAGGGCTTCTCAAACCCTAGGTGCACTCACTCGAGGGTCTCTCGGTGGGCGTGCTAGATAAGCGTCGTGCAGGTTCTGAAGATGGCCGGTCCCGCAGGTCTCGTCACACCTACGACTCTCAGCTGGGCTGATGATGTAGGTAAAAGGTCAGAGATGGCAGGGAACTCGGGTCTCGTCGAGCTGGGCAGTCTTGATCCGTAAGAGAGACTTACAGCAAACCGCAAGCGCTTAGGTGGTGCCTGCTGGTGCAGGGTGGCTACTCCTTAGCCACAAGGGAGAGTCTTCAGAAATAGTCAAGAGTTCCTTTCGTGGAAAGTAGTTCAAGATTCAGAATTATCCAATTTGGGAAGGGGACTCGCTCCTACCTTTATTCTAAGAAAAGGGGCTGGGTCCTACCTATGGGTGGAGCCAGGAGGGGGGTGGTGACACCCCTATCCTTTGTCCGGCTTCGCCCCGGCTCAGGGGCAGGGTTGCCCCCGAAACTGGTTTGAGCCGGGCTATGCACAGTGAGCACCGGGGTGCCACTTGCAATCACCTTCCTTTCAGCCCTGTCTACCTGGGATACACAAACCCTGTCTGGGATGGTGCTAACACCGCCCTCGACAGGAAACCCTTTGTCCAAGCTCCCCTCGCTGGAAGGTCTCCCAGCAGCAGGAGGTCAGACTTGTGTCTGGTGGCAGCATCCATTTTGTGATGCTGAGGCTTGAGTCAACTTTAACCGGGGTTCAAGGTTACTTCCATGTCGTGCCCCTCTAAAAGGGGGGAATGCTAACCCCCTCGCCAGAACTGGCGAGGGGTTCGTATTCCAATTCGTATGACACCTTACTCGACATGTGTAGGTGATGCGATGCCAAAGTTAGCAAATAACCGCAAGGATTATAATGCATTAAAAGTAGTTGGCCCGCGTCACCATGGAACGGCTATTAGGACTTGGTTCCGCAAGCCGTCGACGGGCTCAGCTCGCGCCAGAGCACCGTCCCACATGATTCCCTGCACTCTGCCTTCAGGATTGATAAGGCCTGCCATAGGAGTGACTGATAGGAGTCCATTTGTCCATTTTAGGGTTAGGTGTAGGAATACTACACCTACAGCAACGGGTGATTACACCACTTTGCCCCAGCTGTCGTGCAGCCAGTTGTGTCAGATTTGGGCGGCCATCCAGGGGTGGCATAATACATGCTGCAGCCCCTGGTAGGCCCTGGGTACACCGATGCCCTGGATACCTGTGGTATGCTGAGACAGGGACTGACAAGGCGGCCCAGTTCCAATTAGTGGATGCACCTAATGTACATGTGTGTTAATTTCGAGAGAGAACAGCTAGGCTGTGGGTCTGATTGGCAGGCCCACAGCCGGGGAAAGTCGTAAACCGATGAAGCAAAAGCAAAAAATCTGGGTGATCATAGGATTGCAGACCCTACTCTCCTACAGAGAGGGCTTGGGTAAGGTATATGACGGATCCAAATTCAGACTGGTCCCCTGTGCCGTACCACTCTGCACTGCCAACAGCAGCTGATTCCAACTAAGGTCCAATCCCAGAAGTAATAAATTCTCACATGGTCAGGAATATGATCAGGAACATGAAAAAAGACTGAGCACCTGGTCCAAATGGTCTCCCAGCCAGTACATTTAAATGTGCGCAGGAAGAGTGGTCCAAGCTGTTAACCCTGCTTTTGAACTCTTCCTATTTAGCAGCAACAGTTCCCAAAGCATGGAGGGGGTTCATCTTCTGCCCTTTATAAAAGAAGGGGGACCTGACCAAAGCTTCAAACTACCGTCTTGGACGTGGAGGCCAAAGCCTGTGATCATGTTCTTCTCAAACAACTAGAGACCTTTCTTTCAATCAGGCTTCCGGGCTGCGGCATCTACTGTGAATAACATTATAGCATTTTTGGAGACAAGGAGCTGCATAAAGAAATCCGCTACCACTCTATTGCTGCTTAATAGATTATAGCATTTGATAGGGCTGATCGGGCAACCCTATAGAGGAAACTTAAAGCTTGGGGTACACCTCCAAAACTGTTAAGGGCACTAATCTCACTATATACAAGACATGGGTCCGCGTGAAAACTGGGGTCAGCACCGTTACTCCCACAGGTTACACCAACCGCGGCTTGAAGCAGGGATGCATCCTGGCTCCTTGGCTATTTAATCTCTACACTGCCAATCTGGGAAACTTCATAGAGGCCAGCTGCCTCATACCCTCTAAGTTAGGGACAACTAATCTCCACATCATCCAATATGTGGATGGCATTGCGATAATGGGTCACGCCAAAGCAGGAATCCAATGTCTTAAAAACGTATAATGTGAACAATCACCTCCAGGTAAATCAAGACAAGACAAAGGTTCTCAGTTTTAGAAGACACCGGAATAAAAGGCATCTTACCTGGCACCTGGGGAGTATGAGCATCCATACCGCCAAGAAATACATCTATCTGAGAATCTGGTTCGGAGAAAATACCAAACCCACTGCACACGTGGCATCCTTGAAAAAGAAAGGAGCAACAATTATATACGGTATCAATTGAATTAGATACTCATACTCAGGGTTATGAACACAACTCTTCTCCTAGCTTTGCAGTATGTGCACCAAGTCTATACGGGTGACTTACTCTCTGTGACGGAGCAAACTCACTGCACCACCTAAAGGAAAATATTTTAGCAGCCACAATACACTCAACCGTCAAGACAAACACTGGAATTTGGCTTGGTGAAACAGTCCTTAGACTGCAAAGCCTCCGCAATAAAATACTATCAGGACAGTAAAGGCCCCGACTAACTCACTAAAGGCACACTTGAAATGTATCTTTGAGACTCCAGACTTATATGCAGGGCGCGATTGTATCTCTCCTAATAGAGGAAACAGCTCTACAGATGGCAGAAGTATCCTAGAGAGCCTGTAAAAAAGTCATAAACCGGCAACTGAGGGAAATTTCATGGGATCAGGATCTAAGATCACTAGTCTGCTCAGTTCCTGTTCATACTGTGAATAGTTCTTATCTAGTGGGAAAGCCACAACCATACCACTTGGAAGCTATAAACGTGCAGACACGTAGTAAGATCCTGTACATCATTTACATGCGTTTTTTAGCCCTACCAGTGAGAGACTTATATTCTTATTGGGCAGGCCAAGAGGCATCTAGAAAATGGAGGTTGTGCAGTTATAGACATGAATCATGGCTGCATCTACTGGGTTGCTGCCCCAAATTAGATCAATCAGGAGTTTATGTAGCGCAGGTACTGACCGGAGAGGGTCTCAAAGCGATGAGGGGGGGGGGGGGGGGGCTGCTGATCAGGGGGGGTGGGGCTGCTGATCAGTCAAAGAGCCAGGTCTTGAGGCCCTTCCTGAATTGGGTCAATGACGCGGATTGCCTGAGGTGGAGAGGCAGGGTGTTCCAGGTCTTGGCAACAAGGTAGGAGAAGGATCTTCCTCTGGTTCTGGTCTTGTGGATCTGTGGGACAGAGGCCAGGGCGAGTTGGGTGGAGCGGAGGTGTCTGGCAGGTGTGTGGAATGCGAGGCGGTAGTTCAGATATTCTGGTCCTGCGTTGCGGAGAGCTTTGTGGGCATGTGTGACGAGCTTGAAGGTGATTCTCTTGTTGATTGGGAGCCAGTGGAGTTGTCGAAGGTGTTGTGTTATGTGGCTGCAGTGGAGAATGTCGAGGACCAGTCTGGCTGCGGCGTTTTGGATGTTGTATAGTTTGCTCAATTGTTTCTGGGTGACGCCGGCGTAGAGTGCATAGCCGTAGTCAAGACCACAGGTTAGGAGTGTGTGGCTCAACATCTTTCTGGATTCTGTCTTTCGAAGCAGGTGGAGCGTGTGGAAGCAGGATGAGGATCCTGCGTTGATTTGGCGGTTCATTGAGAGCGAGGAGTCAAGTTTGATGCCGCGGTTGCGTGCGTGGTCTGTGACGTTGGAAGGGGTCCCTAGTGCGGCGGGCCACCAGGATTCATCCCAGACTGAGGGGGCGGGTCCCAGGATGAGTACTTCGGTCTTGTCCGAGTTGAGCTTGAGGCTGCTGTCTTTCAGCCAGGTAGCAACTGCCTCCATTCCGCTGTAAAACGTGGTTCTGACAGCTGTGGGTTTCCTTGGTGAGGGAGTGGGTTTCCTTGGTGAGGGTGTCGTCGGCATAGGAGACGATGTTGGGTCCGTGGCTTCTGAGGATGGCTGAGAGAGGGGCCATGTAGATGTTGAATGTGAGAAGTTGGCCTGGTATATGCTGTCCACTAGTTATAGTGGGCACCCTGTACCAGTCCAAACAACCCCTTATTGATGATAGGTTAAAGACAACCTTTATTGAAAGCTATCCTAGTGGTAGCTATGGAGAGCAGCCTTCAGGCTAAGTTTTGAAGGAATGTAAAGCAGCTTGTTTAACCAGTCTATAATCTCTTGAATGACCAAATGAAAGGCAACCACACCAGGTATATATATATATATAAAATATATGTATTTATTTCTAAACACACCCTCCTAGTCTTTTTATGACGCTAGAGGTCTAAACACATAAGTTACACTTCAAATAGTACAGTAAAATAGCACAATTACACGTCAGGCCCTAGGGGCGAGCCAAACCATATACTAAAATAGTGGTGTAAGAACCACGACTTAACTAGACACAAGGCTTAGAGCCTGTAAAATCGCTGGGACCCCAAGGAACCACCTAAGGTAGTGACACAGGGGACCCACAGGGGCTGTGTGCAGTGTGAGAACACAGCCGCAAGCTCACGTTAGCTTCTATGGGAAAAGTCGCGGTTAGATTTTTAAAGATTAGGGACACTTAGAAATGAGTCAGGACCAAACCCTTTTGGACTTAGGAAGTTCTAGGGTCAACAACCACGGGAGCACCGGAGTACTCGAGTTACCTCACCCAGGGACGTCGGGCGCATAGGTGTCAAATGGTGTCGGGTCGCGTCGTCGATTTCAATGGGAACTGGCAAAGAAGTGCTGCTGCCGGGAAGATGCAAAGTGTCCGAAGAGATCCAAGCCTGGATCAAAGTCGAGAAGAACCTGAAAGCAGAAGGGACAGAGTCTGGGTCAATAGCCAGTGACCAGGAGCACGATAGGCGAATACCCACTAAAGTCGGGTGATTTCAGGTGAAGAAGGTGAAGCTTGACTCTTCAGCCACGAGGACCAGGAGGCGTCGAGGATGACCAGGAGCTGGATTTCGAGCTGTCCCACGAAGGATGTCGAGTGCTGCAGCATTGGTGCCTAGATTGAACACAACAAGCCTTGGCAACAGCAACCCACGCAGAAAGGAGAAAGATGCTTCGGTGCAGACCAGCAAGGTCGGATGGACTCACCACATGCTGGAGAGTCAGGGCACGTCTGGAGCAACCAGAGAAGCCCAAGGAAATTCTAAGTTACCTTCAGAGGGACCCACCAGTCGACGGACTATGGATCGCAAAGGGACCTCGAGAGGAAACACAAAATGGCGGCCCACGGGTCACTTGGGGTGACCAGGCCAACAATCTTCAGTGGATTCTCTGCTCGAGGTGGGGGCTACAAGTAACCCCAAGCACGACTTCAAGAGACGTCGAGAAGTCAATGCACTTGCAAAAGTGCACGGTGACCAGGAGTTCCGGTTCCACGCTACTCACGAGGGCTGCGGGTCTCAGCTTTGCTGGGGACTCGAGTCAGCCTCTGAGATGTCTGGAAATTTTCTTTCTGGGCTGCAAATACTTCGGAGTCCGGCGGGAGCTTCGGAGATGCAGACCGGCAAAATGCTTTGTTGGTGCCTGCCAAGCAGGGGAGTCACTCTTTGACCCCAAGGGAGATTTCTTCAGTCCTCTATTCTTTAGTAGAGCGTCGAAGTTCCAGGATTCAGCTTCAGAGTTTTGTCCAGGGATATCTAAATTCCTGTTGCCAGGGGTTCCTTACTTATACCTAAGGAAGGGGTTGGACTAGCTCTGGGGACCCACCTATGGGAGGGTTTGGAAAGAGGGGTGGCTACACCCATTTCCTTTGTCCAGTTTCACACCAGAGCAGGGCTGGAAGCCCCTGAACCGGTTTGAGCTGGACTATGCACAGGGACACCAAATGTGCCCACAGTGCAGGACTTCAAAGCACTCAGAAAATGCTCCCACCCAGCCCCAATACACATAAGCCTGTTTGGGAGGTGGTTACTCCTCCCTGTGACAGGAAACCTATTGTCCAGGCCTCCCCTGCCGGAGTTTCGGTCAGCAGACCCGTGTCTGTGGCTGCAGCATCCATTTTGTGATGCCAGGGCTCTGTTAAGTTGGTACCGGGTATACCGGTGCTGTCATGTCTCTCCCTCTAGAAGGGTGGGATCATATCCTCACATCAGGAATTGATATGGGGGTATGATTCCAAGGTGTTTGACACCAAACACAACATGTTTCCGTGCAGTCAGTTCAAGGTTAGCATTAACCATGTAAGATATAATGCACTTAAGAGTATATGGTCAGGCTGCACTACTGACAACCCCGGATAAGAGATTCCGAAGGCTGCAGAGGAGCTCAGCTCTTGCCCGGGCACCCTCTCACACATAACCAGGCACCCTGCCTTCAGGATTGATAAGACCTGCCATAGGGGGGACTGATAGGTTATTATGTGCAGTATTAAGTGAGATATAGTGAACCTATATCTCAGTAAGGGGTGCATGCACCACCTTACCCAGGCTGCAGTAGCAGACCTGTGGTGTCATTTTGGAGGGCTTCCCAGGGGTGGCATAATACATGCTTCAGCTCCTGGTAGGCCTCTGGGGTACCTATGCCCTTGGTACATAGTATACCATATACTAGGGACTCACAAGGGTACCCCAGAATCCAATCTGGAGTGTACCTAAAGTACATGGGATCAATTTATCAGAGAAAGCAGATAGGCTGGGGACCTGATTAGCAGGTTCCCAGCCAAACTAAGTCAAAAACCATCGAAACACCAGGAAAAAAGTGGGGGCAAACATGTAGTCAGATTCCACCTTCCTACATTGAAGAGGAGGGTGGGGCACTCTGCAGCTGATCTCTGTAGGTTCTGAGAGGAACGGGGGTAGTCTGACTCTCTGTGTTCGGCCGATAAGGAAGGAGTGGATCCAGTCCAGTGCCTTGTTGCGTATGCCGGCGTTGTGGAGTTTCGTGATAAAGGTGCAGTGGGAGATGGTGTTAAAAGCAGCCAAGAGGTCCTGTAGGATGAGGGTTGTGGATTTTGCCCCGGTCAGGGAGGGAGTGGATGTCATCGCTGAAGGCCAGGAGTGTGGTCTCGGTGCTGTGGTTGCTTCGGAAGCCAGATTGGGAGGTGTACAGGATGTAGTTCTCCTCGATGAACATGGAGAGTTAGGCGTTGATGTCCTTCTTGATGACCTTAGCTGGGAAGGGGTGGAGGGAGATGGGTCTGAAGTTCTTGAGGTCTGTCGGACGGCGGACGGCTTCTTCAGCAGGGGGTTGATCTCAGCATGTTTACAGTCATCGGGGAAGGCGGCGGTTTCAGTGGAGCATTTGATGGTGTGGCAAAGCTCGGGGGCAATATAGACGGCTGCTCAATGGAAGATGTGGTACAGGTAAGGATCCGATGGGGCTCCTGAGTCTATGCTCTTCATGGTTTTGAGTCTGTCTTCTGTGGTGATAGGATTCCAGTTGAGCACGATCTGTTGGGGTGCAGTGTGATTGCGTGCGTTGGTGGCGGCGTGCGTTGGTGGCGGGTCATAGTGGCAGGGTCTTGGGTGTCAAAGTTGTCGTAGATCTGCCTGATCTTGTGGTGGAAAAAGGTGTTGAGTTTGTTGCAGAGGTCTTGGGAGGGTGATAACTCTATGGTCTAGCTGTTGTGCCTGGCGAACTCCTTGATGATGGCGAAGAGTTCTTTGCTGTTGTGTGGATTGGCATTGATTCTGTCTTGTAAGGTCGGTTTGAGGAGAAGGTGGTGTGCGTTGACGGCGGATTTGAAAGTTGCGTGGGTTTCTGAGATTTTGTTGTTCCTCCATTTCTTCTCAAGTCGTCTGCAGGTGCGTCTGGACTTGTGGAGGGTGGGAGTGAACAAGCTGGCTTTCTTGGAGTGTTGCTTGCCTGGTGTCTTCTAGGTGGGTGCCAGAGTGTCTTTTGGAGATCCATTGGTGAAAGTTGCGCGCTGCGGTGTAGGCGTCGGTTGGTGTTGGCAGAGTGGTCGTGCTGAGGAAGTCGACCAGAAGTTCTTCTATGGTCTTGTTCCAGCTACGATGGGGGGAGGGGCGGTGAGGGCGGTGGTGTACGGTGGGAGAGGCGAAGGCGAGATGCACGCAAGGGTGGTCGGTCCAGAGGAGTTCGGTGGAGTGGCTGTTGGTGATGTTCCCGCTGGCGGAGAAAACAGGGTTGAGCATGTGTCCGGCTGTGTGGGTCGGTGAGGTGCCTACCTGCTTGAGTCTGATGTTGGCGATGTTCTCCAGTCTGGTCACTGGGGTTGTCCAGGTGGAAGTTGAGGTCTCCGAGTAGGATGTAATTGGTGGATGCGAGAGCCTGGGGTGCGATGAGGTCTACGATGGCATCGGTGAAGGGCGGGCAGGGGCCGGGGGGCCTGTATACGAGGGTACCGCAGAGGGTGTTGTTGAGGTTGGTCTGGATCTGGAAGTGGAGGTGTTCCAAGGTTGTCGTTGGGTCATTTGAGTGCGTGGTCAGTGGGAGCGTGTTTTTGTGGACGATGGCAATGCCTCTTCTTGGTCGGTCGTCACGGACCTTGTGGGTGATTTTGTAGCCGTCGGTGATGGCGAAGTCCGATCCAGAACAGGGGTTGGTCCAGGTTTCGGTGAAGAAGGCAATATAGGGAGAGGCGGCACCGAGGAGGTCCCAGATTTCTGTGGTATGTTTGTGGAGGGATCGCACGTTGAGGAGGATGCAGTTGAGCCAGTCTGGTGCACTGTTGGTCCGTTGGTCGGTGAGAGGATCTGGCGTGTTGGCATGGGTAAAGGTGTGGCTGTAGTTCCGACAGGAGAAGGGTCCTTGGTTCTATTTCCGTGACACGAGGTGGCAGGCGTCCTGGCGTCCTGAGTTAAGGGCAAGGAGGGTGCTGGCGTCGTAGCGGTGGAAGGACCGAAAACCAGGGTCCCTGGCACTGGGCGCAGTCCAGGCGCAGATAGGCGTTGACTGACTTGCCTTTCACACGCCTTCAGCGCACCAGCGGTGCGCCCCCTGCGAGTGGCAATGCAGCGCCCGCCATGAAGTAGTGCTGCCAGGGGACTGGACAGCTGGAAGGTGGGAAAAGCGAGAAGTCTCACAAGAGGGGGGCGGGGCCGCAGGGGTTCGAAGCGGCAGGGGCGAGGTTGGCTATAAAAAAGGGAAGAAAAGGAAAAAAGCAGAAAAGAGAGACAGAGAGGCGGCCCAGCAGCAGAGCAGTGACGCTCTACCACTAGACCACCAGGTATGAGGCGCTGGCAGAGCCTACGGGTGGAGGAGAGGCCGGAACTCCTGACCAGGGGTCAGTAGCAGCAACAGGGGCAGCAGCAGCAGGCAGGCGGAGCTGTGCCTAAAGGGAGCAAGTCCACTAGAAGGTCAGTGGACTGCACTTTCAGCGCGCAGTGGCCGCCATTAGGTAGTGCTGCGGGGCCTAAGGGGGCTGGGCAGCTGGGAGGCAGGAAACGTGGGAACAGGAAGGGTCACTGGAGGGGGGCAGGGCTGAGGGGGATCGCAGCGGCAGGGGTTTGGGCCGTGAAAATAAGGGATGAAAAAGGCAAAAAAGGGAAAAAGCTGAATAAAGGCAGAAAGCAGAAAAGAGAGACAGAGGGGCCTCCCAGCAGCAGAGCAGTGACGCTCTACCACTAGCCCACCAGGGATTAGGAGCAGGCATGAGCCTGCAGGTGGATAAGGGCCTTGAACTTCTGGCCAGGGGTCAACAGCAGCAACAGGGGCAGCAGCATCTACCAGGCGGAGCTGCGCCGTGAAGGGAGCAAGTCCACTAGAAGGTCAGTGGACACGGACTAGATGGTGCGTCAATTCTACTATTTACTAAAGTGTACTGTCTAGTGCAGCACTGTGGTCAGTATAGTATAGTATACTGTGTAGTGCAGTATGCTGTCTTGTGAAAAGCATCATTTAGTACAGTGTAACTCGTAGTACAGTGTGCTGTATGTTGCAGTTTTTTGTGAAATTGCGTATTGTCTATTGTGTTTTGCTCTCTAGTGCTGTATTCTGTGTAGAGCTTTGTGCTGTCTAATACAGTGTATTTTCTAGTGCAATGTGCTGTTCAATATAGTGTTAGTTCTAGTGCAGTGTATAGTGTATTGTGTAGCACCGTGGGCTGTCTATTGTAGTGGGCAATCTCATGCAGTGATCTAATTGGTGCACTGCACTGTCTGGTACATTGCACTATTTTAGGGTTCAGTTGAATGGAGTGTGTCCTCTAGTATAGTATGCCTACTAGTGCTGTGTGTTTCTAGGACTGTGTGCTCTCTACTGCACTGTAATGTCAAGTGCAGCATACCAGCTAGTGCAGTGTGCTGCCTATCACTGTCTGTTGTCTAGAGCAGAGTGCAGCTTTGCAAAGTGTTCCCTCTACTAAATTATACAATGATGTACTGCGTGTAGTTTCATACAGTGTGCTCACTTTATCCATATGATCTATTGTGCAGTTTAACATCAGGTACAGTGGTATTTTGTGATGTGCTGTCTCCAGCTCTGCACCATCTAATAGAGTGTGCTGTCAAGTGCATGTGCATTGAGCTGTTTACTACGGTGTACCATGTATTGCTGAGTACACGTTAGTACAAAGAGTGGTCTAGTGCAGTGTGCAGTGTAGTACCGTGAATAATCTAGCGCAGTCTACCATCTAGTAGAGAGCAGTGTCTGTTATGGTACCGACCCATCTGTCTGCTGCCCTCCCTGGCTAAAGTCACAGAGAAGTCACAGAGAAGATCATGAAGAAACGTCTAGTCGCCCACTTCATCAACAATAGCCTCCTCCACACCACTCAATTCGGCTTCAGACCCAATCACAGCACTGAAAGTGCCTTCATCGCTGCCATGGACGATGTCTCACTGATCATGGACAGATGATACACCGCTGCCCTCATCTTTCTGGACCTTTTGGACCTACCCGCCAGCTTTGGTACCTTCTCCCACCCCATCCTCATTTAACACCTACATGATGCTGTCACTCAATGACAGCTCTCTTCTGGATCTGCTCTTTCCTCACAGGCCGTGTAGGAGAGTAGGATCTGCTTCACATGGGTACCCCCACTTTTTGCTGGTGTTTCACTGTTTTCGACCTTAGTCTGGCTGTGGCCCTGCTAATCAGGACCAAAGCCTAACTGCTTCCTCTCTAAAATGGTTTGCATGTACATTAAATACATATCTAATTGGATTCTGGAGTGCCTTATAAGCCCCTAGTATATGGTATACTATGTACCTAGGGCATAGGTACCTCAGAGGCCTTCAAGGGGCTGAAGCATGTATTATGCCACCCCTGGGAAGCACTCCAAAATGGCACCACAGGTCTGCTACTGCAGCCTGGGTAAGGGTGTGCTTGCACCCCTTACAGTGGTATAGGCTGCCTATATCACTACCATTTCACAGACATATAAAACCTATAAGTCACTCCTATGGCAGGCCTTAACAATCCTGAAGGCAGAGTGCTTGTTTTTTATGTGAGAGGGTGCCCCCTGCATGAGCAGAGCACCTCTGCAGCGTTCGGAGTACCTCCTCTGATGCTGTTTGTGGTGCAGCCTGACCATATACTCTTAAGTGCATTATAACCTCACGGTAAATGCTAACTTTGCGATGGCTGCACGGAAACATGTCGTGTTTGGTGTCAAACGCTTTGGAATACTACCCCCCACCAGTTCTGGCGGCGGGGGTAGCATTCCACTCTTCTAGAGGGAGAGACATGTTCACAGGCACACGGTTTAGCTCTCAGGCACACTGGATTATTTAATGCGTGCTGGTCGGACGCTCTTCGCTTGAAGGTCCGCCTTTGCTGCTACATGATATAGTTGTTCGCTTTCTGCTGTTTGCACATATTCTTTGTTCAGATTTTAATCGGCCTCATACTTGCACTTTAAAATTGTTGGAGAATCATTTTTAGTGAATTTTAAAATATAAAATATCATTGATTGCTGCTTATTCACGTGGGACAGCTCTGTGGGGGTACGCGGTTACTTTACTTCCTGCTCTCCCGTGTTGCCTCGAGAGCCGCCATTTTTCTGCTCGGTGGCGGTCTAGCTCTCATGCACACGGGATTATTTAATGCGCGCTGGTCGGACGCGCTTCGCTTGAAGGTCCGCCTTTGCTGCTACATGATATAGTTGTTCGCTTTCTGCTGTTTGCACATATTCTTTGTTCAGATTTTAATCGGCCTCATACTTGCACTTTAAAATTGTTGGAGAATCATTTTTAGGGAATTTTAAAATATAAAATATAATTGATTGCTGCTTATTTACGGGGGACAGCTCTGTGGGGGTACGCGGTTACCTTACTTCCTGCTCTCCCGTGTTGCCTCGAGAGCTGCCATTTTTCGGTGGAGGTCTAGCTCTCAGGCACACGGGATTATTTAATGCGCGCTGGTCGGACGCTCGCAGCGGGCGCGCCGCGGGCGCGCCGAAGGCGCGCACTAGGCAAGCCCGTCTGCGCCCGTCAGCGTCCCGAAAGCGTCCAGCGCCAGGCATGCTGTCCGCAGATCCGTGTCATTGGCGGCTAAAAAAGGGTATAGTCGGAGGGATTTGTTATCATTGAGACCTGGTAAATGTTTATTACCTTCCAGCTGGGATGTCGGCTCTGCTCGGCGTTTAGTTTTCTCAGAATGTCATTTCCATCTGGGCGCTGGTTTGGAGGGGTTAGAGTTCGGGTATGCCCCCCCGCCTAAAACTAAAGACCGCCATACAATCAGAGCCGGCCTGATCAACAGTCGGTCGCTGGTGAGACACTATCAAGATATCTTTGATCTTATATTGGATCAACAGCTGGATCTCCTTTTCATAACTGAGACCTGGCTGAATGACTCTTCCAATCCCATTGTTCAGATGGCTATTCCAGTGGGCTTTCGAATCTCTCGGGCGGACCGCCCTAGCGGTAGGGGGGGTGGTGTTGCTATTGTGTATAGAGATGTGTTGGAGGTCTCCCAAGGATCTAACATTACATTGGGGCAGGGCGAATTCTTGAATTCTACCATTGCTTTTTCGGCCCATTTTACGCTGGGCGGGACATTGGTGTATAGACCGCCGGGTTCTGCGGGTCCCTTTCTTAACGGTCTTGAGGAGGCTATTGTTCCTCGAGCCCTGCGTTTTTCCCAATATCTCTTTCTGGGCGACCTTAACATTCATCTGGATCAGACGGATTCAGTAAATACTCAGTCTCTTCTAGATTCTTTAAACTTAGCCCAGCTTTCCCAACAGGTCAGTCACCCAACTCACTGCGGGGGCCATATCCTAGACCCCATCTGCTCCAATTTCCCCATCTACATTGAGAATCCTCTTCCAGTCCCCTGGTCAGACCATTTTCTCTCCTGCTTCACGTGGCCGCTGGGAGGAGATGCGGTGGAGCACCAGGTTAATTCTCACCCCGCCACTGCTAAAATTAATCTGGCTGCCTTCAAGAATCTTCTAGAAATCTCAAAGATTGCTCTTCCTGCAGATTTGAGCGAGGCGTTGGCCTGCTTTACGGATTGGATTGAGTGGGCTGTGGGTACTCACTCTCCCCCCTCATGCCGCCGTCGCGCGAGGAATTCTCCTTCTAAACCATGGTTTTCAGCCGAATTAAGAATGCTCAAGCAACATTGCAAAAAGCTTGAACGAGGTTGGCGCGTCGACTTTTGCTCCGCGGCAAAAAAGACTCTTAGAGAAGCCCAGAAGGTGTACTACCTGGCCATTAGAAAGGCCAAAAGTCTCTATTACGCTGATCGCATCGAGTCCACTAGTAATAACTCGAGTGAAATATTCTCTATTTTTCAGAGCTTTATGGCCCCCAAGGCTATGACTTCCAAACTTCCTGCTTCTGCGGCCTGGTGCGAACAGCTGTCAAATTACTTCATTGATAAGATTTGGGCCATTCAGGGGACATTTGCTGGCCAGAGCCTGTATTTGAACGCAGCCCCTATAGTGGTCTCTACGCTGTCTGCCTTTGCCTCTGTTGATCTGTCGGAGACCCTGAAAATTCTGAAATCTATGAAATCGGGGTCCCCTGCGGATCCATGCACAGCCAGATTACTGGCCTCTACTGCCGAAGTGGTGAACAACAAGGTTAATTCACTTATTAACCTCTCTCTTAAAGAGGCAGTTGTTCCCTCGGAGTGGAAACAAGCCAAAATCCTCCCATTGCTAAAAAAGCCTTCACTCGACCCGGGGATTCCAGGGAACTATCGTCCTATTTCTCTGCTCCCCTGCCTCGCAAAAATTTGCGAAAAAGCTGTTAACAAACAGCTCACTGACTTTGTGGAGGGGTCCAGTCTTCTGCATCCAGCCCAATCAGGTTTCAGAGCTGCCTACAGCACTGAGTCCGCCTTGCTTGAGGTCTCGGAAGCTATTCGCGAGTGTCTGGACTCGGGCGGTAGTGCAGCCCTCATAATGCTGGATCTGTCGGCAGCGTTCGACACTGTCCCTCATGCTCTGCTCCTGGCCCGACTAGCGGACATTGGTGTCACTGGTCAAGCCTTGAAGTGGCTGGAATCTTTCCTTGAGGGACGGTCGCAACAGGTCTGGTTACCGCCGTTTTCATCTCCCCCGCAGCCGGTTACCACAGGAGTTCCGCAGGGGTCCTCTTTGAGCCCCCTGCTGTTTAATATATATATCACTCCTTTGGTCCATCTGGCGGAGGTACGTGGTGCCAAGATTGTTGCATACGCCAACAATACCCAGCTACTGTTCACCTGGGGCAAATCGGATTTTTCCACCGCAAGGGTGCAGGAGTGCTTGACAGCCGTTTTTCAATGGCTATCGGCGGCTCAACTTAAATGTAACGAGGCGAAGACTGATATCCTCCTCTATGGCAATTTTCCCCCTCGTTTTAGGGAATCACTCTGGCCTTCCGATTTTCCCTTGCCTTTGTGTTCTGGACTCCCAGTCAAAAACCTTGTGGTCTGGTTTGATGAGCAGTTGTCCTTCTCAACCCAGATTAAAAAACTGACGGGGAACTGTTTTGGGATACTTAAGTCTCTCAAGAAATTTCTTCCACTGCTGCCAAGATCAGCGAAGGAAACAGTGGTTCGGGCTTTGATCCTTTCCCGGGTTGACTATGCCAATGGGCTGTATCTGGGCCTCCCCGACTACATTTTCCAAAAACTGCAGGTGGTCCAGAACGCGGCAGCCCGGTTGGTACTGAACATTCCAGCGAGGATGAGTATGGAGCATCATCTGCGCTCGCTACACTGGCTCCCGATGAGAAAGCGTGTTGAGTTTATGGCCTTGGTCATAGCTCATCGCGCTCTACATGCTGGCGGCCCGCCTTATCTCAGGAAACGCTTTGCTTTTTATGCGCCTACTAGGCATCTGAGATCGGCCTCTCAGCTGCTTGCAATAATTCATCGGGTGCGCCTCTAAAGAACGGGGGGCAGATGATTTGCTGTTAGGGCCGCGTCGGCCTGGAACTTGCTTCCCGTTTCTCTGCGTGCTACTAAAGAAGTTAGTCAGTTTAAAAAACAGCTCAAAACTTTCTTGTTTTAACTTTCTCCTCGCTGGATCCTTACAGGCTCGCGCCGGGACACTCCTAGGAGTAGCTATGCGCGTTATAAAATTCAATAACATAACATAACACTGGTCTAACCCGGTAGGACTTCCTTGAGCCCTGGCATCCCAAAATGGATGCCTCTGCCACAGACACGGGTCTGACCTCCTGCTGCTGACTGAAACTCCGGCAGGGGAGGCCTGGACAATAGGTTTCCTGTCGAAGGGAGGTATAACCACCTCCCCAGATAGGCAGATGTGTATTGGGGCTGGGCGGGAGCACTCTCTGGTGCTTTGAAGTCCTGCACTGGGGGTACACTTGGTGTCCCTGTGCATAGTCCAGTTCAAACCGGCTGCAGGTGCTACCTGCCCCTGCTCTGGCGCAAAACTGGGCAAAGGAAATGGGTGCAACCACCCCTCTTTCCCAACCCTCCCATAGGTGGGTCCCTAGAGTATGTCCAACCCCCAAACTTTGTATAAGTATGGGAACCCAGTCCTTGTGACTTTAGATTACCCTGGACGAAACTCTGCAATATATATCCCCGACCTTCGACTTTCTATCCTGACTAGAAGACTGAAGAAATCTCCCTTGGAGTCAAGGAGTGACTCCCCTGCTTGGCAGGCACCAAAGAAGCAACTGTCTGGTCTGCTATCCCGAAGCTCCCGTTGGACGGCGAAGTCTCTGCATCACCAGGGGATGATTTCCTGACTTCCCCGAGGCTACCCTGAGTGCACAGCAAAGCTGAGGCCCATGGCTATCGTGGGTGACGAGGAACCGTGACCCCTGGGCACCGCGTACTATTGCTGGTACATCGACTTCCTGTTTATCCTTGAAGTTCTGCTTTAGGCTCCGAGTAGCCCCAGCCTTGAGCACAGACTGCACCGAAGATCTCTGGTCTCCACTCCACGAGTGACCCGTGGGCCAGGTTCTAGTGCGACCGCTCGAGGCTCCTTCGCGATCGCTAGCCTGTTGGCTAGTTGCTCCCCACGAAGGCAACTCCTCTTCTGCTTGAGCTTTCCTGCTTGCACCAGACGTGCCCTGACATATCCTCGCTGGTCGAGTCCCACAGACCTTGCTGGTCTGCACCGACATCCTTCTTCTCTTTCCACGAGACTTGCCGTTGCCAAGGCTTGTTGGGTCCAATCTGGTCGCTGACACCGCAGCACTCGACAGACTTCATGGGACAGCTCGAATCCGGCTCATGGACTTCGTCGACGCCTCCTGGACCTCGTGGATGAAGAGTCAAGACACCCGTCAACTCTCCTGAAGCACCCGACATCTGTGGGCATTGGTCCATCACAACTTGTGTAGGAGACACAACCCCCCTAGTACCTTTGTTTGATCAGTGAGAGGGCCAGTGTTACCCTGCTCACTACATTTAGTCTGTGCACTCATTTCACATCACCACCGCCCCTGGTCCTGATGAAACGCCAAGGATCTTATTGACCACCCAAGGCGTGAAACATGTTGACCATTTTGTAGGTTACCCAGACACATAACGTCTCGACTGGTAACCATTAACCTACGGGTTTTTTATTGTACCAAGGGTACCTCGTTATTAAATCACTTTTTTGTTTTTTGGAAACCCTTAGGTACTTTTAACTCACCTTGCACACACTACCTTCACTGTTCATTTTGGTACTTATCCTCCACATACCCGCATGCACCCATCGGCAGTTCTCTAAAAGATCTCCGCCAAAGAGACCCTTCGGGGGACCCGTAGGGCATTGCACCGCCGGCCCAACGAGGAGCAAACGCCCGATGATGAAGCATGACATCCTTCGGGGTGTGTGAGGGCAACAAGAGACAATTTGTGTCTCCTTATCTTAAGTACCAAATCCTAGACCTAACCCCTCTATCCTTCCTACCTGGCTGGGTATGTAGGTCGTTCTCCGACCACATTTACCACGGAACAGTGCCTCCTTTGTGAGTACCTCATTGATTTTTCGGAGCATAGGCACTGGACCATTAATCAGCTCCTGGTCCCCCCTCTCCTTTTTTACATAGTATTAAGCACGGTGTCTCAGCCGAGGGACCTCCTTTCCTTTTCTTTTACCTCTAACTTACCCTCTCTTTCCCCGAGACATGTCACTATCAACTATGGGGGACAATTTAGGCCTCCGTTTTGGTGAGGATATAGTGGCAGAGATCCTCAAAACTCCGTCACTACTTGATGGTGATGGTAACACAGCTGTACTAGCGCACAGGGTGACTGGAACTCACTAGCCTCCCTCAAGAAGCTACAAGTCAAAATCGCCCTCCATGGGTCTGTCATGACCGAATACCTTAGAGCCAATACAGCACCCAATGGACTGTTGGTACGAACGGCACCCAGAATTCTTTGGGAAGATCTCATCTTCAGGCGGGAATGGAGCCAAATAGCATGGAAATGTACTCGCGACTGGATTGTCCTGATTATCAGCACCGCGAAACGTCTGTCTGAAGCTCTGATTATTAAAATCAATATAGCAGAGAACGGCCTGAAAACAGGCATAAGTCTATCGGCATACCAGACCCGCCTGGCAGAGATCAATTTGGAGATCTCTGACCATCGAGACTATCTCCTCAACCAGAAGATCACTAAACTACAAAAGGATCTTAAAAGATTTGACAGGGAGAAAATCTATCCGTACACCAAAGAAGATTTCCAACCCACTGAGAATGATACAATCTCAGATGATGGTTCATCTACATCCAATCAATCGGGTCGCTCCTCCGGCAGCAACTCGAGTAATCAGAGTTGGGGCCGCCGCACCAATCAACAAGGTCTTCTACCACCTCCCGGGATGCCACCATTTTATGGGTTCCCAGCCCAACCTTTTCCACAACCAGGGCCGATGTGGTACCCTCCATATAATCTACCCCAACCGGGGTTTCAACAACCCTTCTTCCATACCCCTCCACCTCCTTTTCAGAACAGAGGCAGGGGCAGAGGCAGAGGAAGAAGAAGAGGGAACAAACAGGTTCAATGGCAGGACCCAGAAAATCAGCAGAGAACAACAAGGAGCATGGCACAAAAAAACTGATCGTCAATCTGTCATCCAGAACCCTCAACTCCGACGAGACTGCAGCTCTTGAACTAGGACTGGGTTTCGTTCCTACCCCTAAAGAGGACAATTTTAGGCTCAATGAAGAACTCCACCAACTCTTCCGCAAAGTGAGGCTGAGGGCCTTCTTCAAGGACACTGACACGTTAGCACAGGTTGATACAGGACTGAGGCCCCCTTCGAGATTTACCCCCACGACTGGTATGGTCCCTCATGAGGTCCTCACGTTTGAGAAAGCAGTCCTGAAGGAAGTCAATCTCTTGAAATCTCCCAGCCCTTACAACAATCTATCCAACAAACTACGGAATGCGGTGACCTACCTCAAGAATGACGACACCATTGTAATCAAACCAGCGGACAAAGGGGGTGCCACGGTAATTCTTAACACACAGGACTACGAACAGGAATGCTCTCGCCAACTTAGTAACAGGGAATACTATGAGATACTGGAGACCGACCCGACCGCGATGTTACTTGGACAGATCCGCATCATGGTGAATGAAGCATCCACGGAAGGATGGATCACACCTAAAGAAGCGGCATTCTTAGTGAACCTGACACCTAAGATGCCTTACTTCTACCTCCTTCCCAAGATCCACAAAGGGGTTACCCCTTGCCCTGGTCGACCCATCGTGTCTGGGATTGGCTCCTTGTTGGAACCCCTCAGCCAATTTAGTGACTTTTTTCTACGTCCTTTGGTCCAAGCCACGCCAGCATACCTCAAGGATACACATGATGTCCTCAATCTCATCCAGGTCATCAATGAGGAGAACACTGTGGACATCGACCTACTGCTCACACTCGATGTAGAAGCACTTTACACAAATATACCCCAAGATGGGTTATTACTAACCTTCTACAAGAATCTGAACTCCCCACTCAAACTCCGGCAGGTTTCATTTCAGCACTTATCGCATTGGCTCTCACAAACAACTTTTTCATGTACAAAACCACCATATATCACCAGGTACAAGGTACCAGTATGGGCAGCACCTTTGCGCTGAGCCTGGCAGGCCTGTTCATGTCCCATTTTGAAACTACCCACATTTTTGTGGATACCAATCCCTTTCACAAACATCTTGTGACCTGGAAACCCTACATCGATGATATCCTGATCCTTTGGAGGGGCCCTGAAACCTTGACGATGGACTTTTTGGAATGGATCAATAATCAAGATCCTCACCTTCGATTCATGATGACAACCAGTAAGGAGAAGATCCCTTTCCTGGACCTGTCCATCAACCTCAAGAATGGGGTATTACACACCAGTACATATAAGAAAAGCACAGACTGCAATAGCCTCCTGAGCTTCAAAAGCCACCACCCTAAAGCTTTGAAGGAAAATTTACCATATGGGCAGTTCTTAAGAATTAGACGCAACTGTAGTAAAATACAGGACTTTGAACTACAAGCCAATAACTTGGCAGAGAACCTTACTGAGAGACACTACCCTGAACAGGTTTTTAAGCAGGCTAAGAAACGGGCTAGGAATAACACACGTGAAGGCCTCCTGGAAACAAGGGAGCCCAAAACTAACACTCTCATCACGTGTATTACAACCTTCACTCCTCTCTCGAACCAAATTTAAAAAATCATCAATCGCAACTGGAGAATTCTGAACAGTGACGCTTTGAACATCCCGACGCCCCGTTTTGCCTTCAAAAGGACGGAGAACTTGAGGGACCAGCTAATCAACACACGACCGCGACCCAGACAGATGACCAAAGAAAGCACCCTCTGGGATCTTCCAGCTGTCAGAGGTCATTATCCCTGTGGCACATGTGGTGCCTGCGCCTCCACACGACATACCAAATTTCTACAATTGGGAAATCTGAAATGGGAACAACGCAAACATACTAATTGCAATACCATGAACTGCGTATATCTTATTTCATGCCCATGCACCCTCTACTATGTTGGTATGACGACCAGAGCGATCAAGAAAAGGATCAGTGAGCATAAGAGTACAATCAGACGAGCACGCTCAGCTACAAAATTGACCAGCCACTTTTTGGAGAAAGGCCATCCTTGTGAAGCAATCCAGTGGACCATTCTGGAAGCAAACCCCAACTGGAACAGTGACTCCCTCTTCAGGCGTGAACAACGTTGGGTCCACCGCCTACACACTGATGCACAAGGCCTGAATGACGACATCCCGTGGTCAGAATTATAGAGGTTTTGCACCACTCTGTACATAAAGGTTCCAAGGAATACCAACCCTGTCGAGGGGTTTTGCCCACCTTGTGTGTCGACTTGTTGAATACAGACAGACCTAACTGGTTTGTAACCCTGCCTCCACACCTGGGAAAGAGTGAATCTGTGATACACTCACACTCACATACCACACTAGATCCCGTTGGTTGCAGACAAGATATGGTCACCATGTACCCCCCATCCTAGAAACTAGTACACCCGCTTTATCTGTTGGGTCAATGAGGCATTTTTTAGCCCTACGACATGCGCTTACTTTCATAGCACCAGCCTTGGGGTCCTTATCCCCATTTACACAGGACTTACTTGCTACATGTGAGCCGATTACTCCGGGGCTCCCACTGTGAACTACGCGATTTATTACTGTAGGTGAGCGCATACTTTTTTAGATACTTTTGTAGACACCCTTTTAGACACTTTTGAGATTTTCGATCTCTCCGTTACCCCCTTATGACACCATCACCCCACGCATGCGCAGGTAGAGCACTTCACCCTAGACACATGCGCGAGTGAGCACGGGTGCGTTTCAATCTACACGCATGGGCAGTTCCTCACTTACTGACGTAGCACCTCACGCTACACCGGAAATAGGTACCCCCCAACCTTCCCGGGTTCTGCACCATAAGTATAGCCAACTCCACCCCTTATTCTACCTACGAGCTGGCGTCTGGATAGGGCAGGTTTCCAGAGCTGACACCTGAGTAACCCGTGAGTATACACCGAGACCGCTGCTCGTTATCTCGCCTGAAGTAAGTCTTGACATGGTGTATGTGTTTTCTATGTGTCTAATGCTGTGCCACACATATGCCTTTTTTCCTCTCCCTTTCTCGGGCTTCTACATTATGTGACCCGGGATTGCCTGCCTACAGCCCTAGATGGTGTGGGCGTCCAACGCCGCTACACTCATGGAGTAATTTGTTCTCCTCACATAGGTAAGCGCGCACCATAAGTTTCTCGCATGTCTCACATTGAGACTTCTGGATCGGGGTATTTTACCCCCTCGGTGAGATGCTGTCTGGTGTGTGGCGACAGGTCATGTGTGGTGATGACCCATTTTCGTGGCTACGGTTGGGGGTTTGGGGCTTTGTCTGGGATGCCTCGGTTACCCAGTCTCACCGTCTTGGGTTCCATGGCCCCATCTCCCTCCCGCACCCCTTCCGTTAGCCGACTGGGTACGCTACTCACGCTGACTTGTCAAACCAGTACCGAGCCTCTTCATGTCTCCCCTTTTGTTCTCAGTGACTGTCTTCTGGCTACATGTTCTAGATGTTGAGACAGTGACGCTCCACATGGGACAGAAGGAAAGGTACTGCCTTTTTTAACTCTGTTTCTCCCCTTTTTTCAGTGTTTTCTCTCTCCCTTTTTTTAAGTCATGATCAAAGGGGGCATAACTAACTCCACACCCACACACAACCTGTGTAGGAGACAAAACCCCCCTAGTACCTTTGTTTGATCAGTGAGAGGGCCAGTGTTACCCTGCTCACTACATTTAGTCTGTGCACTCACTTCACATCACCACCTCCCCTGGTCCTGATGAAACGCCAAGGATCTTATTGACCACCCAAGACGTGAAACATGTCGACCATTTTGTAGGTTACCCAGACACATAACGTCTCGACTGATAACCATTAACCTACGGGTTTTTTATTGTACCAAGGGTACCTCGTTATTAAATCACTTTTTTGTTTTTTGGTAACCCTTAGGTACTTTTAACTCACCTTGCACACACTACCTTCACTGTTCATTTTGGTACTTATCCTCCACATACCCGCATGCACCCATCGGCAGTTCTCTAAAAGATCTCCGCCAAAGAGACCCTTCGGGGGACCCATATGACATTGCACCGCCGGCTCGACGAGGAGCAAACGCCCGATGATGAAGCATGACATCCTTCGGGGTGTGTGAGGGCAACAAGAGACAATTTGTGTCTCTCCTTATCTTAAGTACCAAATCCTAGACCTAACCCCTCTATCCTTCCTACCTGGCTGGGTATGTAGGTCGTTCTCCGACCACATTCACCACGGAACAGTGCCTCCTTTGTGAGTACCCCATTGGTCCATCCTGTCCTCGGTCCCTGGCTAGTGACCCAGACTCTGTCCCCTCTGCTTTCAGGTTCCTTCCATCCTAGATCCAGGCTTGGATCTCTTCGGACACTTCTCTTCACAGCAGCAGCAGTTCTTCGCCAGCTTCCATTGTAATCGACGACGCGACCCGACACCAAAAGACACCTATGCACCCGGCTTCCCTGGGTGAGATAACTCGAGTACTCGGGTGCTCCCGTGGGTGCTAGCCCTAGAACTTCTTAAGTCCAAAAGGGTTTGGTCCTGACTCAATTCTAAGTGTCCCTAATCTTTAAATTTCCAACCACGACATTGCCCATAGAAGCTAACGGGAACCCGCGGTTGTGTTTACACACTGCACACAGTCCCCGTGGGTCCCCTGTGTCACTACCTTGGGTGGTTCCTTGGGGTCCCAGCGATTCTACAGGCTCTAGGCCTTGTGTCCAGTCCAGTCGTGGTTCTTATACCACTTTATTGGTATATGGTTTGGTACGCCCCTAGGGCTCAAACGTGTATTTGTGCTATTACTGTTGATTGCTAACTTGTAAATTAAGTACTTCGAACTCCAGTCTCATAAAGAGACTAGAGGGGTGTCTTTTATCCTAAATACATATATTTTAAATATATACCTGGTGTGGTAGTCCTTTCATTTGATCATTCAAGTGATTATAGACTGGTTAAACAAGCTGTTTTACACTCCTTCAAGACGTAGCCTGAAGGCTGCTCTCCGTAGCTACCACTAGGATAGCTTTCACATAAGGTTGTCTTTAACCAATTCACCATAAGGGGTTGTTTGGACTGATACAAGGTGCCCACTAGAACTAGTGGACAGCATATATCAGGCCACCTTCTCACAGGCCGCACCCACTTTTTCAGCCAGACGCCTTTGCCAAGTTCATCTGCTGAGTACCACAAGAATCCTCACTCAGTCCCACGCTGTTGAACATCTACATGGCCCCACAGAATCAACATTATGTCCTATGCAGATGACTCCTATCTCATCCTCTCCCTCTCTGACAAAATATCAAACATCCAAAGTACCTGCTCTGCTTGCATGATGGAAGTTGCCGAAGTTGCCAGATGGATGAAAACCAACTGCCTCATGCTCAACACAGACAAGGGGGAGGTAGTCATCTTCAGTAAACACTCCACGCTATGTGGCTTCACTTGGTGGTCTTGGACTCACACCCAACCTAACCACTAATCACCAATACGAATAACCTCAGAGTAGTAGTCGACAACCAGTTTGCCATAATAGTATAAGTGAACGCAGTATCAACCTTCTATTTTCACACACTTGAAATCCTCAAGAATATTTTCAAGCGGCTTCCCTTCCACACCCCCAGAACCAACACCCAGACCCTCATCACCATCAAAGACTAAGGCAACCCACTTTACGCAGGAATCAATTCACATCTGAGCAGCATACTCCAGACTATATAAAACGTAGTCACCAGACTCACACACAGACTCCCCTCCCCGTTTCCATATCACCCCACACCTCGAAGACCTTCATGGACTCACCATCAACAAAAAGTACTCTTCAAACTCCTAATGCACGCATATAAAGCCTACCACAACATTGAACCGCCTACCATCAACAATCGCATTAATTTTCATATTCCTACTTGACACCTCCATACTGCCAGACTCCTACTTGCACACATCCCCCACATACACAGAACTAGCAGTCATGCCTCCTCCTACCTCACTCCCAAAGCCCGGAACGACCTGCCTCTGCACATCAGCGCCATTTCCTCAGCCCTTGAATTTTGCAAGAAACCAAAGACATATTCACCTAGTCTCAACCCTGCCTCAGTGCACGCCGGCCCGTCTTCACATCGCCAGGATGCCATCCTGGGTGAGACATGCGCTCAACAAATATTTATAACTTAGTAGGTGACCTTGCGCAGTGTAATGTCTAATACAGTGGTGTTCTACCACATTGCACAGTGAGCTGTTTAGTGCAGTTTGCCATCTAGTACTTTGTACTGCTGGTACAGTGACTGCTCTATCACAGTGTTTAGTACAGCGGGCTCTCTAGCACAGTGATCTTGTAGTACAGTGGGGGTACTCTAGCACAGTGTACCGACTACAGTGTGCTCTGTACTGCAGTGTACTGACGGATTCCTGTTTTGGCTTGACTTCATACATGTTTCACCCTCTGCTGAAAGGATGTGTGTGTGCTGCCTACACTAGGCATACAAAAAAAAGTTTTTAATAATTTTTTAATTGCACTATATGATGTTTTGTGTCACAACCCTGTGGTTACACAATTAGGCTCTGACCCACTTCTCAATGCAGAAAGTCACAGTAGGCCCTTCCACCCTCGCCCTCCCATGGAGCAAGCAGTATAGTATTTTAGGGTAAGAAACGGTATGCTATCTTTTCATTGGTTGTATGATGATGCGTTTACTTGCCACGTGTCTCATAAAGACCAAACCACGCGCGCAATAGGTATGACGCTGCACGGAAGGCAAAGTGTGCCAATTGTATATACTTACACGTCTGGTTTGTATGTCTCTTTTTGTTTCCTTTTTTCCTACAGAATCACTCAGATTGGTACTACACCGAGCGGCAGCGCAAAGCCCACAGCCCCCGTCCCCCTAGGGGCAGTTTCTTTTTGCACTAGATGCGAGGAGACACTGCCCGTAGTTAGAAACCCCTTTTGGTCCTGACGAATGCTACGTACCCTTCGGGGACACGAATGCAGAAACATGTTGACCACACTTGACACGGTGAAGGGAGAATAACGTCCCGGATCACCGCTCACCTCTTTTAATACCATACATTTGTTCTTTGAATAAACATTGTCTATTGACAAATGTAATGGTTTTTAGATCACTTATTCACGGCCATCACTTAGCTTTAGACGTGCATCCCTGTCTCCAGGTGTATGCCTGCCCTCTATCAAACGAAGTTTTTAGAGGGCGAGGACAGCCGATGATGAAGCATGACTCCGGGCGGAGTGTGAGGCCAGTCCGTAACTTTTTATGAGATGCCCCCACTGGTGCTGCATCTCAAGATAACTCTGTAGGAAACTGTAGGAACCCATACTAGGGGCAGCCCATTTTTGTGTATACATAGTAGATTGGAGGCTGGCTCGCCCCTAAGCCCCGTGCCTCTAGTTCCCACCCCCAGCAAGGACTGGGGTTACTGTGTGTTAACCTCATACACGTCATGTTTCAAATAAAGTGCCTTGTGTGTGTGCTGCTCCATCTACACCAGAACTGTGTATAAAGCACATCTCTGCTCCTCCAGATAGGTGCTGTCTAGTGCAGTGTTCACAACAGTGCACGCCTTTCAGATAGGTGATGTCTAGCCTGATATATTGTACAGTGCTCCTTACTGATAAGTACTTTCTAGTACAGTGCACACTGCACAAAAGTTTGCTTCTTTCAGGAGAGTCCTGCTAGTGCAGTACAGTATAGTGCACTCCTTTCATGTAACTGCTGTACAGAGCAGTCTATTGCGTAGTATGTTGAGCCATTTCCAGATAGGAACTGTCTAGTGCAGTACCGAACAATGTGCTCCTTCAAGGTGGTTGCTGTATAGTGCAGTGTACAATATAGTGCAGTGTGCTTCTTCCAAGTAGGTGCTGTATAGTGTGGTACATTGACAGTTCAGTGTGCGCCTTTCAGATCGGTGCTGCCTAGTGCAATATGAAATACAGTGCAGTCCTTTGAAATAGTCCTGGTCACTTGCAGTACTGCTTGCTCCTTCCACATAGGTGGTGGATACTGCAGTACATTAGAGTGTGCTCGTTACAGAGAGGTGCTGCTAGTGCAGTGCTGTACATTGTGCTCCTTTCATGTCAGCTAGGTGTTGTATAGTGCAGTATATTGTGCAGTACAGTGTGCTCCTTTCAGATACATGCAGTCTAGTGCACTACCAAACAATTTGCTCCTTTGAGGTTGGTGCAGTATAGAGCAGTGTATTGTTTAGTACCGTACGTTTCTTCCAGGTAGGTGCTGTATAGTGCAGTCTGTTGTACAGTGCACTCCTTCTGTGATGGGTGCTGAGTAGTGCATTGTAAAGTACAGTGTGGTTTTTTGTGATAGATCCTGTGTAGTGCAGTGTGCTCTTTGTGGGTAGGTGCTACATAATGCAGTATATTGTACAGTACAGTGCAGTCCTTCTAGATTGATGCTGTACACTAGCCTTTCAGATAGGTGATGTTTAGCATGTTGTGCGGTACAGTGCACTCCTTACTGATAAGTACTTTTTAGTGCAGTGTACACTACACAAATGTTGCTTCTTCAAGATATGAGCTGTCTAGTGCAGTACAGTACAGTGTGTGTATTCCAGGTAGGTGCTGTATAGTGCAGTATATTGAACAGTACAATGTGATCCTTCTAGAGAGGTGTTGTATAGCTAGTTTTGCCTCGTTTTAATAACCTTATATAAAATCTAAATAACAGTTATGTACATTCTTTGTGTGCATTAAATGTCTAATTCTGAATCTCTTCTCCACAGTGACGGTGATTCTGGATCCAGACACAGCGCATCCACAGCTCCTCCTGTCTGAGGAGGGGAGACGTATGAGAGGGACAGACACAGCACAGTCCCTGCAGTCCCCCAAGAGATTCTCCTATGAACTCTGTTTGCTGGGGAGCGAGGGGTTCACCTCAGGCAGACATTACTGGGAGGTGCAGCTGCTGCGGGAAGGAAAAGGAGGATGGATTGTGGGGGTCGCCGCAGAGTCTGTGAACAGGAAAGGAGAGATCACATGGTCACCTAAGGGAGGAGTCTGGGCTGTAGAGAGGGGCTGTGATGGTCAGTACAGGGCTCTCACCTCCATTCCGACCCCTTTGTCCCCTTGTGAAAAGCCCCTGAAGCTGGGGGTGTATCTGGACTACTGGTGGGGGCGGCTGTCCCTGTACAATGCAGACTCCATGGAGCTTCTCTACACTTTCCCCCAGGCCCTCTTCACTCACAGGCTCTTCCCAATCTTCTGTGTCTACTGGGGAGCAGAGATGAGACTGGTGTAGGAGCTGCAGCCCCCCCTCAGGAGCAGAGCTGAGGCTGGTGTAAGAGCTGAATCCCCTTCACCCCCAGGAGCAGAGCTGCGTCTGGTGTAGGAGCTCCAGACCCCCTCAGAAGCAGAGCTGGGCCTGGTGTAGGAGCTGTACTTCCCCCCCCCCCACCCCTGGAGGAACTGTACCCTCCTCCCCCCAGAGGAACTGTACTTCCCACCCCCCTCCTCCCTCCCAGAGTAGTGTTGGGGCTGGTGTAAGAGCTGTAATCCTCCCCCTTCCCATTAATGCTTCCCTCCCCCACACCTAGAGGGCCTTGAGGGAGGCGCACGTCTTTCGGAGTCCTTAGGGGGAGGGGCTGTGACTCCCGTATGGGGGGAGGGGCTGTGACTCCAGTGTGGGGGAGGGGTGGCCCTGCTAATAGTTGTTATGGGAGGAGCTGTATCTATGAGTCTAATGTGGGGTAGGGCTGTGACTACTGTGTGGGGGAGGGTCACCAGCTGATGTGGGGGAGGGGCAGTGACATTCCATCCAGTGACATTCCATCTCCCAGCTCAGATTTAACCCCTTCTGCTCCTGGTGTCATTTAATTAACATTCAGCATACCTGCCTATATAGGCACTGTGACCACAGGCACTGCCGGCTCCAACACACAGGCACTGGTGGCTCAATTTCAAATAACACTGACTCCAAAATACAGGCACTACTGATTCCAGTCACAGGCATTGCTGATTAAAGTGCAAATAACAAAACTCACAAAACATCTTAAGACTAGGACAATACAAAAGCAAGTGAACAATAAACATACAGGGCAAAAAAGACAAACAAATAAAGTGAACAACAATTATTCACTATATACATGTGTTTGAACTAGCCAAGTATTAAACATTAGTGCTTTCATCAACAGAAATGCATTTGTTTATGTCTTTTTTGTGAGTTTTGTTATTTGCACTGTGTTACATTTTATGTTCTGTATGTGATTGTTTAATTACAGTATTGTAGTGGGTGCTTTTCAACTTAATACATGAAAATATTTAAATGTATGTTTTTATGTATAAAGAATGCTCATATATAAAAAGAAACAAGCATTTGCAATGCAATAGGTTTCGCCTTTGCGAAAGTTTGAGCTATTGGCATTGTAAATGACAATGCCTTTTATTTATCTGTTTTGAAAACCTGCAAGCGGTGCGTAAACACGCACTTTGCTCTTATAGTTGTTGCTTATGAGAAGTAAGGCTGGCAGTAACTGCGCCTCTTTTACTGCCAGCCTTGCTTCTCGTAAGCAAAGACTATGGGCCCGATTCACAGAACTAATTTAAGACAGAATCCTAAACTTACTACCATTTTGGTATTCACAGAAGGCACTTACTCATTTTGGTATTCACAGAAGGCACTTATTCATTTCGGTATTCACAGAAGTTAGGAGTCCTAACTTTAGGACTCCTAAATGCCTTCTGTGAATACCGAAATTCTTAAAATTAGGATTTTTCTCAATTTAGTAGTAGTAAAGTTAGGACTCCCAACTTTAGGACTCCTAAATGCCTTCTGTGAATACCAAAAGCCTTAAAATTAGGATTTTTCTCAGTTTAGTAGTAGTAAAGTTAGGAGTCCTAACTTTAGGACTCCTAAACTGAGAAAAATCCTAATTTTAAGACATTCGGTATTCACTGAAGGCATTTAGGAGTCCTGAAGTTAGGACTCCTAACTTCTGTGAATACTGAAATGAGTAAGTGCCTTCTGTGAATACCAAAATGAGTAAGTGCCTTCTGTGAATATCAAAATGGTAGTAAGTTTAGGATTTTGTCTTAAGTTAGTTCTGTGAATTGGGCCCTATAAGTGCAAAGTGTCAAAACAAGGAGGAGTGGTGCGTGAACCTGCCACTGCCGAACCAGGTAGTTTCCAAGACCCTTTATTTAAAGGCCTTGCTCTTTAGAGCCGCGCGCCCCTGGAGGCCTGTTCAGCTCTAGCCAACTGTGATGCTTTGGGCCAAAATCCGATTACTGTACAGCTAGTTGCCAACCTTCCTTGCATCTTGGCGCGAACCTCTCCATGACTTTCGGGGCACGCCTATGGTTCTGCACGTGTGAGAAGGGAATATGGCAACAGAGAATGCATGTAGTAAGAAGTCTGCCGTCAGCCCTCGAGCCACCACTCCTAATGGAAGAAACCAAGCGGTGGAATGTTGCTACCTGCTGCTACAAGGCGGTGTGTTCTTGTGCATGAAACAAACACTGCATGCACACGGCCCTGAGCCTCTGCAGGCAGCATGATGCCAGCCACTGGTGAAGCAGTTACCCGAACAGTCTTCTCAAATACAACAATCCACGTAAAATATGATAAAGAGTCTTCAAAGTTCAAAAAAATATTTCTTTAACCTGTGGAAGATTTGACATTAACAGGGCACGTTATAGGACTGCTCTGAGAAGCACTTATTAAAGTGATAGTTTTGTACAAATGGTAGTCTGAACTCGCACATTCTCAAGCGCTTTCATGCGTGACGATGATAACGAGGAAAAAAGAGTTTTGGTAAAAACAATATTGGCCTAAAATCACACAATGTAAGCAGGGAAGCAGTTGTCTATCCATGTTTTCTGGTTTCACTCTGTACAAACAGCCAGTAAGTAGGTTTCTGTTTTGTTTTTTAACCTCTTAGTGCATTCTTCTGCAGTTTTTTAAATATAGCGGCCACAAGTATTGGAGCGCCTTACCTGGGTATCAGTTGCATTACACAACTATCCATGTATTGTTTATAGCCGGGGGAGATGAAGTGACGTGCCCAGAATCACATGATGTTGAGCCGACACCGAGATTCGAACCTGGCAGCTCTGGCCTTAACACTAAACCGCGGGTAGAGGCAGGCAGGCAAAAGCCACATCGAGGCTCGGCTCGGTACGATCTCCCGGTTACAACAGCACTTCGAGCCGAGCCAGAGCCAGGCTTCATGTTTGAGTCTGGCGAGTGGTCTTCAGTCAGCCCATGCTCTGCGAAAAACGGTGCATTCTGGTACTTGTAGTTCCAGGTTAAACTACTGGCTAAAAACACAGCCTTGTTAGCTAAAAGTTAGGGATTCTTTCTTTGAATAAAAGAGAGGCCTGTATCTTTCTTTCCTTCTGCCACCACCTAGAAGATAAATTACCAGATTATAATTTCGTGGATAGACCCCCGAGGGCGCCTTGAGCCCAAAAGAACGGATGCTAGCGCTACAGAAGGCGCTAAAGAGCAGACCAGAGACAGGCTTAAACATCCTGTGATTCTGGGCAAATCACTTAATCTCCCCGTGCCTGAATGTGTCCTTGTGTAACATAACCGGTGCTCATGTAAAGCGTTCCAATACCTTCCGGTCGAGTTTGCGCTATATAAATGTGCAACAAAATAAATCACTTATCTCCCTGTGCCTAAAAATGAATGTGTCCGTCTGGTATGCCGAGGCTCCTGTGGAGTGAACCCCGCGTGGACAGCACAGCAGAGTTTGAAGTTTTAAAAGAACCTCCAAGAATCCAGGAACATACTTCAGGACTTCTTGAACACTCTAGATATCCGGAAATAATGCAACGTTTTTTAATATTCACCACAGGAAATATATTTCTCCACAACACAAACAAAACCTGTACCTTTACTGCCCCGTAATTAAAGGTTGTCCACAGCCCAACACGCACGGTCCGTTGTGGAAGCTTTCTTGTCTTTATGGGGCCATGTGTTTGAAACACATGGCCCCATAAAGATAAGAAATCTTTCACGATGCACGGAAGGCAGACAAGCCCGTCCAAATTGGACGGCTCAAAAAGCCGAACAAAAACGACACTACCAGCTCTTTTCCAATGGCTGGCCACCGTTTAGCATAAACGGTAACGCCAGCCATTGGAAAAGAGGGGTGGGGCTTAAAGCCCTGTACACAAAATACCTCAAAACATTAAATCTCGCCAGCGAGACTGCGTATGTGCACAGCCCACGCAGACGAGACCTAAAAAGGAGGAACGAGCGGAATCCGTTGAAGTCAGACACCTAGGATAGCGCCAGCCAGCGGCGGCCTTCTGACCCAGCACTTCATTCTGTTGCAAATCAGGCACTGGACACAACACTCTTCGAATAGTAGCTCCTAGAAGGAAAGTAGGGTCTTCGCGCTAGCTTGGCGCCGGATAGAGGCCCACAGAATCCCCACCTCACCTGCTTCCCACAGTTTTCAGTTAACTCCTCACGGGTGTAAGTTACTATCACCGCTGAGCGGCCAGGGAGTGAAGGGGACGTGAGGCGTTCCTCCTACAACCAAGTCTAGCCATCCTACTGAGCCAGGGTAGGGGTTCAGACTGAGCTTGGGCCCGTGTGACCCAGACTCTGCTAGTTTTTGTCCTAATCCACACCGGCACGAAATAAGTACATTCGGTAAAAAGCATTAACACCCCCCCCCCCCTCATCATGAACCCGTTTCAGAGCTGGGCAGCGACGCCCTTATCTTAGGGATGCTGGGTCCAGGCAGCGGGCGCATTACCTACCGCTGGGGCACTTACATGTTTTGGAGAGGAGGCGACCTAACACCCACCCCATTGCTCCAGAGGCGCTTCCTGCCCGACATGAAGATCCCCTCTGCAGCTCCCCTACCTGCTCTCCTCCTAGGTAAACGTGGTTCTGCTGGCGGTGCGCGATGCGAGGATTGCGCTTTAGCGCAGAGCATTAAAGGCGCTGTTAACGTAAACAGCGCCCATCCCAGAGGAACCCACTGTACAGACCACGGGGGGAGGTGCCAGGAGGAGCCAGAAAAACCAGGACAGCAGCACAGGGCTCATCGTTGAATACAGCATAGTGCACTAGCGTGTCACTCACACGATAACACAGCAAAAAAAAAACCTCTAAATTCGACATGTTTTGTATTTAGACAAACGGTGCAAAATAACCTATTAGTAGCCCCTAACAGTCGCAGGGGGGTCGCGTGGGGGTGGGGGCCAGGGCAGGGAGTTTTAAAATAAAATAAAAAAACTTACCTGAGTGACCGGATCCATTGGCGCCTACAAGAACAGCTGCGTCACTGCTGCTGGCAAACCCTCTCAGCCAATCCTGGCGCGCCAGGATTGGCTTAGCAGGGCTGCTCACCGCCCGCCTGCCCATTAGCAGACCGAGGTTTGAGCCTTTGCTCAACCCTCGCTCTCCTAATGTGCAGCCGCTGCCTGAGCAGACACTAGTGCGCATGACTTGGCTGGTCGTAAAAATTTGCCGACCTTCACCAGTCATGCGCACTTGTGCTGCTGCCTGCCCCGACAATGCATGTCATTCATCATGACCACGGACCGCCCACCACCTTCAGACTCCGAAGGGGGTGGGCGGTCCGACATCATGCTGACTGACATGATTGTCAGTTCTCCCTTGGCGTCTCTGAACTTAAGTAAACTCAGAGTTTACTTAAGTTCAGAGACGCCGAGGGAGCTGCGGGTGGCTTGTGGGGCAACGCCCCAGCGCCCTAATGGACGCACCGCCCCTGCAACACAGTTGCATCCAGTAATTACAGTTGTGTACATAATCAACAAACAAAACACCTCAGATCCACAAATATGGCAGCCAATATGACATTGCCATGCTGGACCAAATTGATGGTATCATCATAGCAGAAAATGCATTTCATTGTCAGAGTTAAGACCAGATACCAATGCCCTTAATTTACATATCCAATGTGCCTCCAGCTGTCTCAGGTGTTGCTATCTATTGCCTCCCCTCCTATCTGGTGGGACACAATCGATGGCATGAAACTTGAAATTAACTTTGGGCACACTTGAATCACACACATGGGATCCCAGCATGTTAGTATTATCATTACTTGTACACGCTCTCCAATGTTCTTGAATACATGCTTGTAATTGTCTCACTGTACTGCCAACGTAAATTTTAGAACAGTTACATACAATTACATAAACCACATAGATTGATTGACAATTTATAAACTGTTTGATCTAATGTACGTACTTGTTGTTGTAGGAAAAGCACAAGGTTTTATTCATGCCCATATGACACACATTACAATTATCACACGTTGAAACCCCTTGGGCTTCTCAGCCAGGTACCAACAGCCATCAGTTTAATCGCCGTATAACTTGAGCATAGTGCTTCCCTCAGGGTTCCAGATCTTTTGTAAGTGATTGTGGGCCTATCACAGAGCAGGGAACCCACACCCGGTGCTCCCTTAAGAATTTTCCAATGTCTGTGTAATATTTGAAAGAGGTCCTGATTTAATTTAGAATGTGTGGTGATGAATGCCAAACGTTCTCTATTAGGGACTCCCCTTCTCCTATTGGCTAAAAGTGTGTCAATTCTCTTGACACATCTACCCCGTCTCAGTGCTTGTTTCAGATCATGGTCCCTGTATCCCTCCTTTTCAGACGTTGCAAAGAGCCCTGAGCTTGTTTTTCGAACTGTGTATCATTACTACAATTTCTACGGACTAAATCAATTCTCCAAAGGGTATATCGCGTTTGGTACTGGCTGAGGGGGCACTACTGTAATGTAACGTACTATTAACAGCAGGTTTTTTTCTGTATATAGTGCTCTGTAATTTGCAATCTTCAACACACAGTTCCAGGTCCAAAAAAAGAATTTTGATCCTGGACATATTTATGGTAAAGTGCACATTGAATGGGTTTTCATTTAGATATTCAAAGTATTGGAATAGGTTAGTTTTGGAGCTTGTCCAAATCATAAAAACATCATCTATTCATGGAGCTGGTTTTGACTAATGGCGCCACGTCCGTTTAAACTATAAATGGAGATGTACTAGAGGACTCCATATTCTGCAGCTTGGCTTATCATATTCGGGCGGGTTTACATAGAGGAAAGTCGAATCTGAACATTGTTGTACAATATTCGGAAAGATATATGGCACTTGAGACGATTTGAAAAAGAAATTGAGATTACCATATTGATCGTAGCAACGGGACGCATCGTTCTTCAATAAAAGGCTGATTATTGGAGCATTCGTTCTTTTTATACAAGAGGCCCAGTGACATACAGTTGAGAACTTCGTGCGGCATCATAAATTATTAAGATAATTGTTCTACCAAAAACAACTGTCAAAGGACTTCATATTTTTGCTGACTATTAAGTTGAAACGTGCAGATGGAACAGTGCAATCCAGTTTGAAATCCGGTCGATAGGCCTTGAAAAAGTCCATTTTGGATAAGACGAAACACGTGTCGGCTGTTTGTTGTATAAAAGAAAAAAAGAAACCGGCTGTTTTGTTGTAAAAAAGAAACAAGGAAATCAATAAAAGAACAGTGGACTTATAGAAATTAATAATACCAGTAGTGGAATTACTACCATCCATGAACCTTCTTCATTGTGTATTTTCACCAAGAAAAAGAGATGGTTTCAAATTTGGAATAGTTGGAACATATATTGTGTATTTCCACTAAGAAAATTAGATGTTTTAAAATGTGGAATAGTTGGAGTATTTATACAATTATATATATTGTTTGAATGTTATCCGAGGACCTAATAGTCTATTCGGTTTACTAATGAGAGTGCTGACAGAAGGTTCTATTGTTTCATCATCTCTGTAGTGCCCCCCAAAAAAGACTTCCTTTGTCCAAAGTCCAGCGTTATGAGACCACACATAGTTTTTCTCGAACCAACCCATGAACAAATTTGCATAGGAAGGTGCGAATTTGGATCCCATCGCCGTGCCCTGCTTTTGGTGATACCAGTCTTGATTAAATAGAAAGAAGTTGTTACTCAGAATTAGATCAATCATTTCCAGGATCATGTCATTATGTTCCAGGAAACTCATTCTCCTAGTAGATAAAAAATTATCAATTGCCATCTGGCCAAACTCTTTCTTGATACATGTATAGAGAGACTCCACATCCATGGATACCAACCACATTGTGTCATCCCACTGTAAATCCTCTACCTTGTTTAGTATATCCTTTGTGTCCTGAATATAGGACGGAAGGTTAACCACCAATGGTTTGACGAAAGTATCAACAAACTCAGACCAATGCTCCGTTAAGGATCCATTACCAGATATTATAGGACGGCCAGGAGGAAAGTTCGCCTTTTTATGTATCTTCGGTAGAAGATACAGACATGCAAACCTAGGATGTGAGATAATAAGATAGGATCAGGGAGTGTTTTTAGAGGGGCAGAGTGTGTCACTAGAGCATCAGGGAGTTTCACTAGAGGGGCAGGGAGCTTCACTAGAGGGGCAGGTAGTGTCACTAGCGGAGCAGGGAGCGTCACAAGAGGGGTAAGTAGGGAGTGTCACTAGAGGGTCATAAAATGTCACTAGAGGGGCAGGGAGTGTCTCTAGAGGGGCAGGGAGCATCACTAGTGGGGAGGGAGTGTAACTAGAGGGGGGAGTGCCACCAGAAGGGGAGTGAGTGTCACTAAGGAGCAGGTAGTGTCATTAGAGGGGGGTAGTATTGCTGGAGCGGGTAATGCAAAAGATATACCCTCCCCATTTGCATGTTTATACTAATTAGAATAATCAATTAATTATAATCATACTAATTGTTTGAAGTGAGAAGTATTAACCAACTTTATTAATAACCGAAACACACGTGGGATTTGCATTTGCATGGCCAAATTAATATGTAAACTAAAATATGTACGCATACTAATATTAGAGAAATTAGAATATTGCATGATATATGTTGCTTTGGTGAAGTATTTGTGATTTGTGCTTTATTAAGTGAGTATAAACCGCCTGAATATTGCTATTATGCTAGATAAGTACATACACATAGGGGAATTAGTGAGGGTTTAACAATTTATTAGCCATTTCTATGTATTAATTACGTTTTGTGTTTGTTTTGCTTAAGTTGACCATTTGGGCCTACCACAAAATGGCCGCCTCTTACATTCAACGTGACGGACACCACTCCACGAGGTTCTGGGCAAAGTGCGCCTGCGCCAACGCCAGCAACAGTGGCCTCATCTTGACCCTAGCCAGACTGTACCCATCAAGGACAGCCTGGGAAGCCTGTCAGGAACCTGAGAACAATCGAAAATGTCTCTTAAAACCGGAACCAGCAAGTGCAATGACACTATGCCCTAAAATTCATGGGAACTTGGTAGGATGGCAACTCCTTTGGCCAGCTTTGACCGACGTCACCTTCCGCTCTTCGCTCTCCTCCATTGCCGGCTGGTCACTGGAGCGGGGCGGGCGAGGTCGCCATCTTGGACGCTCTGGGGTTGGCGGTGCAGTCTCTTGGTCCCTCCCCCCCTGGCTTGTATATCAGGTGTCTGGCAACTCCTTTGGCCAGCTTTGACCGACGTCACTGATCTCCCGACGCGACTCCGGGAGCAACGCCTACCTGCCAGCTGCATTTTTTATCGGAACCTTGGCAGTTCCTCTGTCAGCGCTATGGACTCTGCGCATTTTTTAAAATAAACCTCCTTACCTGCTCGCGCTCCCGAGCGCCTTCCGCTCTTCGCTCTCCTCCATTGCCGGCTGGTCACTGGAGCGGGGCGGGCGAGGTCGCCATCTTGGACGCTCTGGGGTTGGCGGTGCAGTCTCTTGGTTCCTCCACCCCCTGCCACGCCCTAATTTGCTGTTACTGCTGCCTATATCATGCCCCTATTTCCTCGGCAGCGCAGCGGTCAAGCGCAGCGGGCGCGACGAAGGCGTGCCGAAGTTGCGCCTAAGTTAAGCCCGTCTGCGCCCGTCCGCGACGGGCCGGGACCAGGGGCCATGGACTCTGCCTCTCTGCAGGTTTACACGTCTGCTCAATTGCACTCTTACAAAGTTGCTCTACCTCTTACACCCTCACTACAGCTACATCTGGATATGCTTGGCATTTTAGTTCCTGATCCTTCTCTCTTGCTTGATCCCCCTGCTCCGCTTGTGTATTCCTCTCCTAATATCGCCTCTGCCTGTCTTTTTAATACCCGGTCGGCTGTGAAACACCAACTGGAATTATTTAACCTTTTGCACACTGAGTCCCTTGATTTTTTGTTTCTTACCGAAACTTGGTTTTCGTCTGACTCTCTTCCTGATGTCCTGGCTATCCTTCCCTCCTCCTAGTATGCCCTCCGGTCGGATCGCCCTGACGGCAAGATTGGTGGAGGTGGGGCCATGATTGTCCGCTCTAGCTTACAGTTTCAGCTTCTCCCCCATCCTCCTATATCTAATGTGGATTTTTTGGTCGCTCGTTCACTTAACCTCCCTGTCCCTCTCACGGTTATCCTTATGTATCGCCCCCCCCAACATATGCCCCTATTCGTCGCCACCCTACAGAAACTCCTCGCTACACTTGTGGTTAACAACTCTTCGGTTCTCCTGTTGGGTGACTTTCATTTTTGGCCGGGTGACCCTAAGGAAGATTTGTCTTCCAAGGATTTCTCGACTACTCTTCAGTGCCTCAATTTCCATACTCTTGGTACTGTTCCGACCCACGTTCAGAGCCATACACTTGACCAAATTTGGTCATTAAGTTGCACGCTTTCTCCTCCTAGTATCTCTCCCTGCACCTGGTCTGACCACTTTCTTATTTATTTTTCTATCACTCTTGGTGCTCCTGACAGACCCTCCCTACCCAAAAATCTCGTCGCACGAAATTGGAATCGGGTTGACTTAAACTCTCTTTCCCTCTCTCTTGTTTCTTCCACTCCTGATCTTTCTGAGCTCCCTCTGGATTCTCAAGCTGAAGCGCTTAACACCTGGCTGTCTTCCTCCTGCGACCAGGTTGCTCCGCTTAGGAAAACTAAGGCTGTTCGTCCCTATGACGCTCACAAGTGGTTTAACACCGATCTCAAAGTTCTGAAATTAGAGCTGAGACGCTCCGAGCGTCATTGGAGACGAAATTACTGTCCCGCTCTTCGGGTCCAATACAAACATCTTCTCTATAAATATAAGCGAGCCGTCCTTCTGGCCAAAACAAAATACTTTTCGGAGAAAGTGGCCCTTTCTGCAAACAAATCCAAGGAGATCTTCTCTCTGGTCAATGATCTGGCGTTCTCGGATCGCACCAACTCCACTCTCATTCCCTCTCAAGATCTCTGCTCTTCTCTCAATGATTTTTTCATTGAGAAGATCGTCAAGATCAAAGCTAATATTCCTCTGCTTCCTCTCCCCCCCCATTCCTTTTCTGTTGGCTTCTTCTTCTTTTTTTGATTCTTTTCCCCCTATTTCTTTACACATATTTCTCACTCTGCTTACCAAGATTAAGTCAGGCTCTCCAGCCAACTGTGCCCCTGCTCGTATTTTAAGAGCATTATTTACCAATTGCCCCTCTCCCCCTCTCTCTTTTCTCAATGCCTCTCTTGCCCTGGGCGTAGTCCCTTCACTCTTCAAATCTGCTATCGTTCTGCCTATTCTTAAAAAACCTGGCCTAGACCCTTCACTCCCTTCCAATTTTAGGCCCATTTCCTTCCTTCCCTATCTTGGCAAGATTTTAGAAAGTTATGTTACTTCTTGCCTCTCTGCTCATATCGAGGAGAACCATGTCCTGGCCTCCCATCAGGCAGGCTTCCGTCGAGGCCACTCCACTGAGTCAGTGGTCCTTGCAGTCCTCGATGAGTTGAAATCAAAGGCTGATTCTTCTCTCCCTCAAGCCTTGGTTCTCCTTGACCTGTCCGCTGCGTTTGACACGGTTGATCATTCCATCCTTCTCGACCGTGTCAGCGCGGCGGGCATTCGGGGCCTTGCATTCTCTTGGCTTGCCTCCTTTCTTTCTGGCCGTTCTCAGGCAGTTCATTTGTCCGGTTTCTCTGCCCCCACCCGCTTGGTTCCCTGTGGAGTTCCCCAAGGTTCCTCTCTCTCTCCTCTGCTCTTTAACCTTTACATCTACCCTCTTATCTCTGCTCTTCTCGCTCTGGGGGTCTCCGTATATAATTACGCTGATGACCTCCAGCTTGTCTTTGATCTTTCTTCTTTATCTTTGTCACTCTCGAAATTTCACTCTACTCTGGTCTTTATTTCTGAATGGATGAGCTCCAACCATCTTAAGCTCAACCCGGATAAGACCGAGTTGGTCTTGACAGGCGGCTCATCCAGTCCCTGGTCTTCTGCCTTTTGGCCCCCCTCCTTTGGCTCTCTCCCTACTCCTGTTCCCTCAGTCAGAACCTTGGGTATTCAGGTTAGTCATGATCTTTCCATGCATGCTCAAATTAGTTCCGTCGTTTCTTCTTGTTTTTTATCCCTTCGGCTTATCCGAAAGATTTCCCGTTTTTTTTCTTCAGACACACTCAAAATCATTATCATGGCTCTGATCACCTCCCGCCTTGATTACGGGAATAGCTTGTACGTGGGCATTCCAGCTTACGAAACTCGCCGCTTGCAAGCTATCCAGAACCAGGCCGCCCGTCTTATTTTTCACCTTTCTAAAACTCATCACATTACTCCTGTGCTTAAGTCTCTTCATTGGCTCCCTGTTTCTCAGCGGTCTCTTTTTAAAATGGTTTGTCTTGTTTTTCTGGCTCTTGCTCATTCAGCTCCTGCTTTTATATGTTCTCTTATCTCTTCTCACATTCCCGTTCGCACTCTCCGCTCTTCTACTTTGGCCCTTCTTAACGTCCCTCGCTTCCGTAAATCCAGAACTGGAGGCACACGCTTTTCTGTTTTGGCCCCCCGTTTCTGGAATAGCCTTCCCCTCTCAATGCGATCCATTCCCATCTACTCCCATTTTCGCAAAGCTTTGAAAACGTATCTGTTCTCTCAGGCGTACTCTTGCTAATTCCTTTGGGATGTCTCTGTGACTGTTGGTCTTATTGCCAGCGCCAGGAAGCCGCTTGGCCACAGTGCGCTTAATCAAGAACTTTTTTCATTCAAGGACAGCCTGGGAAGCCTGCCAGGAACCTGAGAACAATCGAAAATGTCTCTTAAAACCGGAACCAGCAAGTGCAATGACACTATGCCCTAAAATTCATGGGAACTTGGTAGGATGACCCCAGAACGACCAATCAGGACTTCCAAAAACTTCGATCTTGATACTTTTTGACGTTATTTTCATTATAAAAGTAGAGAGGGAATTGAACTAGAGGTCTTGCTCTTCTTTGACGAACTCGATTTCCTGACGTTATGCTGACGGAGAGGACGGTGACGCTGCAGGACGGCTGTTTCCCTGAATCTTTGACGGACTGAATTGATGCCCAGTTTCCTGATGAACTGAACTAATTATATGGGCATAGTTTGACGGGTACACTCTTATGGTCTCAATCTCATCTGTGGGACTGTAGCGTGCTGCAGGACAAACTGATTGACTTAGAGGACGACCTTAGCCAGAATAGGTAAATATGGTAAATTGTGATTTGAATAACATTTTTTTCCAGATTTGCATCAATCTAGATAAAATTAAGTATTAATCATTCAAATGGGTTGTGTTGTTTATTCATGAGAAATGTTCAAATTTGAAGGTAAAAAGGATATTAGAAGTTACCAAACACGCAACTAACACAGATCCATCTAGTTACATGAAAGGGATATTCGGAAAGTGTAATATAGGATAAGTTAAAAACAGTTATGTAAATTTTATGGTTCTTCAGGTAATAAGGTATTCCTTTCATGTCAGCGTTTGTAACAATCATCTCCCGGAGAGAAACAGACCAGTGAGGAGTGAATGTTGGTGTTATGGGCCCCACCAGTGAATGTATTGATTGAATGTGATAGTTAGATCTCTGGTCTGTGGCAAAGGGAGGATTTTGGATTCCACGCTGGAGCAGTTTTTCTGGTAGCAGGATGATGGTTTGTTATTGTTTGGGTTTGGTGATTATTGCTTGTACATTGCTTATTGATTATTGATTGGTATTGGTTTATGTACTAACACTCTATGTTGAGTTACGTCGAGTTTTATGTTGTTTGCACAGCTTCTGGGATGTAGGAAGTCGGACGTTTGTAACGGTTCCGTAGTAGAACAGAGGTAAGCGCTGCTCTCGGGAAAGACGGAATTGTTGTTGCCCGTAGGTACGCAGGAGAAAAGTGTGACAAGTGAAGTTGCACGACGCATTGTCTGGGTTCGATTAGGTAGCATCGTCGTGTGTTGCCATTAGAGACATTTTTTGTATAAGAGAAGTGTGTATGACAGCGAAGGTTACCTGTGAAATTTTGGTCTTAGGTACCAAGAGGCCAGAAGGTACTCTGATAACGCTTATCACTGAAAAGGTAGCAGGTGTTCTCTGAGCTTGCTAGAAGGACAGAGTAGAGGGAAGCGCTGCTTTGTTAACGAATGTTATAATTCTGTAGCAGAACAGATTGTTCGCTGTTCTCGGGAAAGACAGAATTCTGTGCGACTGTGCTATATTCTTTTTTTTCCGTGTGAAAGTGCGTAAATGAAAAGGCATTCCGGTTAATTGCGAAACTCTGGTTTTATTTCTCAGGAGCATTGGGTCTCCAACTAGGTGTCTTAATTCTAGAGAAGCGGTTAGCTAATGCTTGCTAGAAGGGTAAACTAGAGGGATGTGCTACTTTATCAACGGAAGTAACAATTCCGTAGTAGAGCAGAGGTAAGCGCTGCTCTTGGGAAAGACGGGATTCTTGTGAAAAAGGTCTTTTTACTATTCTATGGTTAGCGAAGCGCCAATGGTGGTGTTTTTATGTAGTTACTAACAGATTTGTAAATTTGAAAGGTTTGAGAAACTTACCGTGAAATTTTGTAAAGCAGGGGTCAGTAGAAGCAGGAGCAGGAGCAGCGGCTGCTCACGTAAGAAAGATCACGCTGGGATTGGCCAGTGGTCTGGAGGCGTAGACGCTCCTGATTGGTTCACTAGTGTACGCCGCGCTAAAGATTGGAGAATTACTGGGTGACGTTGACGCTCCTGACTGGTGCGTTAGTGAGAGTCGCGCTGAGATTGGAGAATCATCAAGGTGACGTAAACGCTCTAGATTGGTGCGTTCATGAGAATCGCGCTGCGATTGGACAGAAAAGGGTACAATTGTAAGAAAAGACTAGCGATACACGGAAGACAGGAAAATGTATTACGATCCACCAGAAAAGGAGAAAAAGTCTTGGTTAAGCAAAATCAAGAGGTGGTTTAAAAAGGACAAACCAATTGTGACAAGGGAAGGACAGTTACTTCCTCCACCGAAAATCCCTGCATCCTTTATGGTTGCGAAATAAGGATATCATACTTGTATTTGGTTAGACAACTGGGCTAGGTACACAAAGGATGACGGAGTCCTGGCTTTTCCAGAATATGGTTCATTTAATTTGGCAATTTTGAGAAACTTGAGAGAGAAAATGATGACTTTGGAACCAAGACCTAGACCAACGCATTTTGAGGCATTGACAGAATGGGAAGATGAAATGCATGAATGAGAAAGACAGAGAAATGGTAGAGGATCTAGGTACATGTTTGGCAGAGCATACGGACATGAGACACATGATGATCAAATGAGAAGGTGGCGGAATGCTAGTATGACTGAAGGTTAATTTCCGTAAGAACTGCAGGAGAGAATGAAGGACGAAAATGTACTGAGAAAAGACATAGTGTAGAATCAAGAGGGTATGGAATGAATGAATCTGAGGATGATGTTCTTGATGACATGTTTTATAAAAATCCACCACCATATAGACCAGAACCAGAAATGTTAACACTAAGCGCCCCAATGAGAGAAACCTTACGAATTATTAAGACAGAACCAATGTCACCAGATTTAGAGAAGAGTAACTCCATTAGAGAGGTAGAAAAGACGTCAGTGAGTAGAACAGATGGTGAAAATTCTGCAGAATTAGCGAAAACAACCTTAGAATTAACAGAGAAAATAAGAGAACTGACTAAAAATTTGGAAGCGGTAACTGTTCCAATGACGATAGATCCAGTAGTGCCCATATTTGATAAACAAAAAGATAGCGAACATTGCTTGACAGTTCCTTATAGGGGCCATACACAGGTTGAACAGCCAAAACCGAACCAGAATGAGAATCCATGGAGACAGACAATGAGCATGATCGAGCCATATGTTTCGAATAATCCATTCATAAATCAGATTTATTCTGAAAAGAATAGAACGATAGTAGAGTCATTGTTAGAACCACAAAAGAATCCGGAACAGGATAGCATAGAAAAACCAGTGGGACCATCTGCAGAAGAATTGAGTGAATGGTTAAGAAGCTTGCAGAGAAAAGATAAAGAATTCCAATCAATAGATGTGGCCAAGTTACGAATGGTATTAGAAGAAGGAATAGTAGGAACTATCCCTACAGGATGAGGAATTATTATTTTTGTGCAAAAGTGTGACATGGAGAGCGAAAAACCTACATGAGAGGTTAGAAGAAGTAGTAAATGAAATGGGAATAGACATTGAAAAGGTAAAAGCTTTGCAAAAACCATTTCGAATTGATTTCACTGAAAAGGATATTGAAAATTTGAATACAACAGGGCGAATAAGTCAGATTAAAGATATAATTGTCTTGTTAAGAAAATGGGGAGATGTGGAAAAATGGAAAAGCAGGTGGTACCGGAAACGTTTTGATGCCTCAGATAAAACGACTGCAGCATTTCCTGTAAGAGAAAAAGAGAAGGTAGCAATAGAATGCCCTATGAGAGAGATTACGGGAGGAGGATACGTACATGTCCCATGGACAAGACAGGGCATTTTGTCTTTTACAAACGATTTTCCCCGACTGCGCGAAAAGCCTGTCGAGTGGTATAGGCAGGTAGACAGATTTGTAAAATTGTCTAAAGTATTATGGATTGATCTGAACAGTATATGTGACATAATAGTACCAGCAGATTTATGGACCGAGTGTAAACTCATGATAAACTGTCCAACTCAAGAATACCCTAGAGATCCGAAAAAAGGGGCTCCAGACCCTGAGGTAATGAAGAAATATGAACAGGTCATTGCATTCCTGAAAAATAAGGTACCTCCTAAAGAGACAGACTGGGTAAAAATTGACCGGACACATCAAGAAAGTAAGGAGTCAGTACACGCCTATTATGAAAGGCTGATAGTAGCTTTTAAACAGTTTAGTGGAGATGAGAATCTGAGTGAAAAGGATTTAAGTCATTTTGTATACAGATTTGTATATGGTTTACGTCCAGAAATTAGTGAAATGATAAAGCAACATACTGTTGATTGGCAAAATAAGAAAATAGATGAAGTACTGAGACATGCTAAATACTTTAGCGATGAGATTGAAGCAAAACAGCGAAAATTAAAAGAAAAGACTATGTGGGCACAGGTAAAAGTAGCAGAGAGGAAAGAAGCTCAGTTAGTGGAACAAGCGAATAATACAGGAACAAGACAGAAATTTGGTTCTGGAAAAGGGAAAGGAAATTTCAATATAGAAGAAGCTAAGAAGAAGTTCCCATGCCATAATTGCGGTAGGATGGGGCATTGGAAATCCGAGTGTAAATTTCCCCCAAGTGCTAATAATGGAAATCAATCATTGAATCGACAGGTGCAGAGTGAGGTGAGTGGTCAACTGCAGCAGCAGGTTGTTACACCACAGAATCACGTGCCAAAACCGCCTTTACCACAAAGCAGAAACACACAGAGGTATAGTAATGAATCGGGATTCTACGATGAAGAACAGGTAAATAAGCTGCCACACGCTAGCGCTGTCTCGCAGTATTGGCTGCAACGCGATGAAAGTGACACAGAAGAAAGCTATTGACGGTGCCGAAGGGAGGAAGAAGAGTGCGTACTTGGCGCAACTCTAGAAGTAGACCAGACAGGCCCATTTGTAGATGGGAAGGTTAATGATGAAAACATTACTTTCCTAGTGGATAATGGTGCTACTCGATCAACTATTAGATCAGCTGATGTTAAGAATCTTCCTCTCTCGGATGAAACGATCCAAGTAGTTGGTGTATCCAACAGACAGATTCAAACGTACCTTACAGAACCAGTGAAAGTTAGCATAGGGAAATTTTCGGAAATGCACCGCTTTGTTGTGTGTGATACTAGTCCTGTGAATTTACTAGATAGGGACCTGCTGTGCAAAATGAATTGCACCATATTTTGTACTCCAGATGGAATAGCATTCGAAACACCAGATGATGATGTACTGTATAAAATGACAGTAGCCAATAGAGAAAATGAAGCTGTTGAAACCTATGCTGTATTCAACCCTGATGAACTGCCCAAAGAATTGAAACAATCTGTGAAAGCAGAAGTTCGGGATTTCACTGGAGAAGATTTAGGACTAATGAGAAATATAGATCCGATAAAAATAACAGTAAAGGAAGGAATAAGCTATCCAAATGTCCCTCAATATAAATTGACACCTGAAATAATCGAAGGAGTAACTCCTATAATAGAGAAAATGATCAGACAAGGAATTTTGAGAGAAATAATGAGCAGTCCATGTAATTCACCAATAATGGGACTGAAAAAGCCTAATGGGAAATTTAGAATAGTACAGGATCTGAGAAAGGTGAACAAAATCGTAGTGTCATGTTGTCCAATTGTACCAAATCCATCCGTGATTTTATATCAGATTCCCCATGATGCAGAATGGTACACAGTGATTGATCTATGCCATGCTTTCTTTTCTATCCCATTGCATCATGACAGTCGGCAAATTTTTGCATTTCGTTTTGGTGAGCGTATTTTGGCATGGTGCCGAATTCCACAGGGGTATACAGAAAGCCCCTCAATATTTAATCAGTTATTGAAAAAGTCTTTGGAAAGTCTAGAAATGCCCGAAAATTCTGTGTTAGTTCAATACATCGATGACCTCCTTGTAGCGTCAAAAAAACATGAAGCCTGTGAGGTAGACACTATAGCATTGCTAAATCATTTGGCAGATGGAGGACTAAGGGTGTCACCATCAAAATTACAGTTTTGCAAAAAGGAAGTACAGTACTCAGGGCATAACATTGAGAAAGGACTAAGGAAAATAATGATAGACAGAATCAGAATCATAAAAGGAATGAGAGCTCCCATGAATCAAAGAGAGGTGAGAATGTTTCTGGGAATGGTTGAATATTGTCGTCAGTGGATCAGCAACTTCTCTTTGAGTGCAAAACCTTTGGTGCGGTTAACGAGGAGTGATGTAAAAGATCCCATTGATTTGAACAAGGAAGAATTGACCGCATTTAAACGATTGAGAGATGGTTTGTGTGAAGCACCTGCATTAGGTATGCCTGATTATGAGAAGGAGTTTGAATTGTATTGCAGTGAGAGAAATGGATGTGCACTCTCTGTGTTGATACAGAAGCATGGAAAACTAAGGAGACCAATTGCATATTTTTCATCAATGCTCGACCCAGTAGCTGTAGCTTTACCTGGGTGTCTGAAAGCAGTAGCTGCTACATGCCGAAGTTTGGAGCAAAGTGAAGGATTTGTGATGGGATATCCATTGAAAGTGTTTGTACCTCATGATGTGGCGATCCTTTTAAAAAGGAGTCGTACTCAGTATATGACACATAGTCGGCTGACTAAGTATGAAAAGGTCATATTAGGTGCAACCAATGTAAGCCTTGTGAGATGTTTGAATGTGAATCCTGCAACATTGTTGTCCGATGCTGAGAATGTGGAAGTCAGAGATGAAGCAGATCATGATTGTTTGTGGATGTACTTGATTTTTGCACAAAACCACGACCAGATAAAAAAGATGTACCTTTACCAGAAAGTAATTTTGTGATGTTTGTTGATGGGTCATGTTTGAGAACAGATGAAGGAGTACTGAGTGCAGCATGTGCAGTATGCACAGTTGCAGCAGTTTTGGAAGCATCCTACCTGAAAGGAGTAAAATCAGCTCAAGTAGCAGAATTAGTGGCCCTGACTAGAGCATGTAAGATTGGGAAAAGCGTGAGAGTGACTGTGATAACTGACAGCCAGTATGGCTTTGGAGTTGTCCACGACTTTGGCCAACTATGGCTACAGAGAGGTTTCCAAACCTCAAGTGGAACTTCTATTAAGAATGCTGAAGTGGTTGGAAAGTTGCTAGAGGCGATACAGCTGCCTAGACAATTGGCTGTTGTGAAATGTGCTGCTCATAGTCACGGTGGTGACTATGTCTCTACAGGGAACAAGTATGCCAATGATATGGCACAATATTGCGCACAAAATCAGAATTCTATCAATCGGGCTAAGGAAAAAGAAACGTTTTCTTGCTCTTTGATGTTTACTAACCTTGTGGGAACATGGGAAGAAGTAAGACAATTGCAGGAAGAAGCAGGAGATGAGAAAATGAAACAGTGGATAAAAGCAGGATGTGCCCCAAGGGAGAAAGATTGGGTGTGGGTTTACCGTGATGGAATACCAGTTATGCCTGATAGCATGATGTCTACCATGGCACGGATGTATCATGGCCAAGGACACATAGGGAGAGATGCTATGATCAGGTCGTTTAAACAGACCTGGTACAATGCAAAGTTCAGACTGGTAGCAGAGAGTCTTTGTCAAAGATGCCTAATATGTCAGCAATACAATCCTGGGAGAAAGACAGTAGTGAGTCTAGGAACAATAGGCCGAGAAGGAGGGCCTTATACCAGAATGCAGGTAGATTTAATTGAAATGCCTCCCTGTAACAGATTGAGGTACGTGTTGGTTATGGTCTGCCTATTCTCTAGGTGGGTGGAAGCATTTCCAACAAGAAGAAATGATGGGATGACAGTGGCAAAGCTACTTTTGAGAGAATTCATTCCTAGGTTTGGGTTCCCAGTGACGATTGAATCAGACCGAGGAGGACACTTCCATAATGAGATCATAAAATTGATTTGTGAAGCCTTGAATGTACAACAGAAAGTACATTGTGCCTATCGACCAGAAGCTTCCCGTGTGGTTGAACATATGAATGGTACTATCAAAAATAGAATATGGAAAATGTGTTTAGCCACAGGTATGAAATGGCCTGATGTCTTGCCTCTGGTACTCATGACTATTAGATCAATTCCAGACAGAACTACAGGGTTAAGCCCCCATGAAATCATCATGGGACGCGCCATGAGACATGTGTTCATACCAGTCAACAAGCTGATGACTATAACTGATGACATGGTGTTGGAATACTGTAAAAGCCTGGCTGACGCAGCTCATTCTGTGTTTCATCAGGTTGGAGCGGATGCCACCACCCTTGAAAAGAAGCCAGCCCATGATCTGAGCCCAGGGGACTGAGTAAGAATAAAAGTTCACAGAAGAAGAAATTGTTTGGTCCCAAGGTGGGGAAAACCGAGACAAGTCATTCTGACCACGACCACAGCTGTAAAGTGTGCTGGATTGAAAAACTGGATCCATGCGAGTCATACTCTGAGAATTCCAAATCCAGTGGACAGCACAGAAAAAGAATATTTTGGTGAATCAGAATCAAGTACCGAGTCAGACGATGAAGAGTCAAAAGCAGAAGAAAACTCTGAAAGGGGGGAAACAGAACCGAGTCTAACCCTAGTCCCCAGAAGTAACTCTCTGAGAAGGAGACTGCAGATCTCTAATACTAGTTCAGATTCTGAAAACGAACAAGGAAAGCAAGGTTCCAGGAAAGAACATAAAAAGATCAGAAAAAAAGACAAAGAGGAAACGATAAAAGGAATAAGTGATAAGGAAGTGCCAGATGAAAGACTGAGAGAAATTCCACCTGAAACATCCAGTTTAGATGAACAAGGGACAGGTACAGAGAGAGAGGGACAGATTTCTGCGGAACAACCCCGAGGAGGTGTAGGGAACTGCAGCATCCAGTTAGGTTAAGGGACAAGTAGTCAGCAGGAAGATTGCGTGTCGGAGACTCGAGGAGGGACAGAAGTAGGGAAATCAAAACAAGTGGTGGAAAAGGAGATTATTGAAAAGAAAAAGCAGGTTGAGACAGAATCTGAAGAAAGCGAGAACGAAATACCAGAAGGTCGAGTTCTAAGGAAGAGAGCTTGGAGAAATGAAAACAATGACAAAGGAAGTATCTTGAAAAGAGTTGCAAAAGACGATGTATGGCCAAATAAAATAAAGAAATTGAGATATCGGCTAACACGAGTAAATTCACCAAGAGCTGAACAGGTGAATGAAGTAACAAGTCAGCAGAAATCAAAGGAAGAAGAGACAAGTGTAACTAGAGAAAGCAGAAGAACAAGGAAACCTAACCAGAAGTATAAGTCACCGGAATAGACGTACGTGGCCCTGCCTGAAAGAAAACAAGAGGCAGATAGTCAAGGAAATCCAGAGGAGACTGTACTGAAAGTGGTTGAAGGAGAGGAAGAATCAGAAATCCTGAGAGTTCTCTTGTCCGATATTGGAGAAGAAGAAGCGGAAGTTCAGGAAATTCTGTATCCGGATTACGAAAAGAAGGCAAAGGATGATGAGATGCCAAACTGAATAAATCCAGAAAGCTGCTGATGAAGAAACAATAAAAAATAAGACAAAAAGATAAAACTGGTAGAACCAAGAAGGTTTAGAACCTTGGGTTGAGAAAACTAGTAGTGAAGTAGAAGAGGCTAAGTCAAAAGACACAGTCCATTTTAGCAGAGATGGCTAACATAGAAAGTAGTAAAGGTAGATGTACCTTCAGGAGAAGATGGTGCAAAACGTGTTGTTGTTGTACAGGATTATTAATGCTTCTATGGAGCATACTTGCTCTTTTAATTTCTTTTAAGGTTACTATAGATACATTAGAAGGACATAGTGAAAATAAAACTAATGTAGGGAAAATACCAAAGGTAGTACCGACTGTAATAGATACAAATTATTTACATAAAGATAGGTCTATAACAGATTTTTCTAACAATGTATCTTCAAAATTGTTGTAAGTATATGTAAAGGCAATGGATGTAAGGGACTGCTACGTTTACATGCAGTTACCTGCCTCTGTTTCAGAAGGGGTGACTTATCATCACCTTCCAGTAACATATGGAATAACATGTAGTGTAATAGCTAGTTTGTTTTATCAGACAGGAAAATTAGAATATTATTTTTCAGATGTAGATAACATTTTCGCACAAGTACCTGCAATTAATAAACTAAATAAGGTGAAACCTGCTAAAGTATTAGGTGAATTTTTCCTACAAACTAAGGAACTAACATTAGAATCTATATTTAGAAACAATTTGACTTGCAGTTTGCAGAAAGAGGAAAATAAATTTTTAGACATGGTCGAAGAAAGGAGACTGAAAATGCAAAGAAAGGCATCTGAAGGAAGGGTGGAGAAAACAGTATGGGATGTAGAAATGGAAAAACACTTGTTGAAGGGAGAATCTAGTCCAACTATGGCTCTAGACTGGCCTCAGAAAGGGAAATTTTGTATAAGAAGGAATCAAACTGTATATGATAATTACTTTTTAGGTAATAGTGAATGCCATGATACATACTGAATCATGGGTGGATGGGGATTTAAAGGTGGAAGAGATCCAGTTTTTCCTGGACTATATTTTATCTGTGGGAACAGGGCATATTATCGTTTGCCAGACCATTGGTATGGCACATGTTATGTAGGCCTGGTATTTCCCAAAATCTTCCATATGGATAGAGGAGAAGATGGTGTACATAGTTTAAGTAACTATTTAGTACGCAGTAAGAGAGAATCTTGGACAGAAATTGTAGGAGATATTTTTGGAGCATTGATACCAGCAGTGGGAATATCTCTGAATGCAAACAAAATTAGGAAATTATCAACAGTAGTGGATCGCTTGTCAACAAGCACCGCTGGAGGATTCTTATTGGTAAACACCAAAATGGTTGCCATGCGTGCCAGGGTGATGCAAAATTGACTTGCCCTTGATCTACTTTTAGCAAAAGAGGGTGGAGTCTGTGGAATGCTGAAAGTTCAACACTGTTGTACTTACATTCCTGATGAAAGTAAAGATCTGAAAAATTACATTATAAATATTACCGAATTGCATGATGAAATTGTACCACTGGAGGTTGAAAGTGTTTGGGAAAGAATTGGAAAGAAGATATCAGCTATTAAAAACTTCTTAGTTAAGATAGGTAGTACATTTATAGGTAAATATTGTTCCCACTAACATGTGTAATTTCAATAATATTAGTGATAAGATTAGGTTGTATTTGTTGTAAAAACAATAAAAACAAGAAAAGATTAAAAAGAGAAAAATTAAGGAGAAAAGATAAGGAACAAGATAGAGAATTTGAAGAGATAGAATTGGAAGAGTGGAAGGAGAGTATGTATAAATCAGCGAAAAGAGAAGAATTAGGGGAAACTGAATTATGAATGAGAGCAAGAACACATTTCGAAAATTTCTGTAAAAAGACCACAGACATTTTTGATAGGTGTGGTGATAAAATCACCAAAGGGGGGATTGCTGGAGCGGGTGATGCAAATTTTTGTATACCCTCCCCATTTGCATGTTCATACTAATTAGAATAATCAATTAATTATAATCATACTAATTGTTTGAAGTGAGAAGTATTAACCAACTTTATTAATAACCGAAACACACGTGGGATTTGCATTTGCATTGCCAAATTAATACGTAAACTAAAATATGTACGCATACTAATATTAGAGAAATTAGAATATTGCATGATATATGTTGCTTTGGTGATGTATTTGTGATTTGTGCTTTATTAAGTGAGTATAAACCGCTTTGAATATTGCTATTATGCTAGATAAGTACATACACATAGGGGAATTAGTGAGGGTTTAACAATTTATTAGCCATTTCTATGTATTATTTACGTTTTGTGTTTGTTTTGCTTAAGTTGACCATTTGGGCCTACCACAAAATGGCCGCCTCTTACATTCAGCGTGACGGACACCACTCCACGAGGTTGTGGGCAAAGTGCGCCTGCGCCAACGCCAGCAACAGTGGCCTCGTCTTGACCCTAGCCAGACTGTACCCATCAAGGACAGCCTGGGAAACCTGCCAGGAACCTGAGAACAATCGAAAGTCTCTTAAAACCGGAACCAGCAAGTGCAATGACACTATGCCCTAAAATTCATGGGAACATGGTAGGATGACCCCAGGACGACCAATCAGGACTTCCAAAAACTCCGATCTTGATACTTTTTAATGTTATTTTCATTATAAAAGTAGAGAGGGAATTGAACTAATGGTCTTGCTCTTCTGTGACGAACTCGATTTCCTGACGTTATGCTGACGGAGAGGACAGTGACGCTGCAGGACGGCTGTTATCCTGAATCTTTGGCGGACTGAATAGATGCCCAGTTTCCTGATGAACTGAACTAATTATATGGGCATAGTTTGACGGGTACGCTCCTATGGTCTCAATGCCATCTGTGGGACTGTAGCGTGCTACAGGACAAACTGATTGACTTAGAGGACGACCTTAGCCAGAATAGGTAAATGTGGTAAATTGTGATTTGAAAAACATTTTTTTACAGATTTGCATCAATCTAGATAAAATTAAGTATTAATCATTCAAATGGGTTGTGTTGTTTATTCATGAGAAATGTTCAAATTTGAAGGTAAAAAGGATATTAGAAGTTGCCAAACACGCAACTAACACAGATCCATCTATTTACATGAAAGGGATATTTGGAAAGTGTAATATAGGATAAGTTCAAAACAGTTATGTACATTTTATGGTTCTTCAGGTAATAAGGTATTCCTTTCATGTCAGCGTTTGGAACAATCATCTCCCAGAGAGAAACAGACCAGTGAGGAGTGAATGTTGGTGTTATGGGCCCCGCCAGTGAATATATTGATTGAATGTGATAGTGAGATCTCTGGTCTGTGGCAAAGGGAGGATTTTGGATTCCACGCTGGAGCAGTGTCACTAGATGGATTAAACCCAGATCAGTTGACTGGGGGTGAGTGCTTGCATTGTTCTACACTCCGTGCTTCATCCCCTTTGGTTTTGCTTTGTTCGACCTAAGTTGGCATGGTATGCCCAGACGTGGATCCCTTGCTCACTTTGCCACTGGATTCAAGCTAGCCTGGCTGATGACGGCTGATTAGCCAGAAACCGGTCCCAGGATGCTTGTTTCCGGTCCAGGGAAGACATGGCTTGGCAGTTCGAGCAGGACTGTTCCCATGAGGCACAGGGTCAGACTGATTTGCATATGGCCATGTCTGAACTGGGGTGGCGGAGTGAGCTAAAGAATGATGATGGATTAAACCCAGATCAGTTGACGGGGGTGAGTGCTTGCATTGTTCAACACTCCGTCCGTCATCCCTTTTGGTTTTGCTTTGTTCGCCCTAAGTTGGCATAGTATGCCCAGACGATGGTCCCTTGCCCACTTTGCCACTGGATTCAAGCTAGCCTGGCTGATGATGGCTGATTAGGTAGAAACCGGTCCCAGGATGCTTGTTTCCAGTCCAGGAAAGACATGGCTTGGCAGTTCACGCTGGACTGTTCCCATGAGGCACAGGGTCAGACTGATTTGCATATGGCCATGTCTGAACTGGGGTGGCGGAGTGAGCTAAAGAATGATGATGGTTTAAACCCAGATCAGTTGGCTGGGAGTGAGTGCTTGCATTGTTCAACACTCCGTCCGTCATCCCCTTTGGTTTTACTGTGTCACAAGAGTGTCAGGGGGCGTGACTAGAGGGGCAGGTGGTGTCACTAGAGGGACAGGAAGTGTCCCTAGAGGTGGACGGAGTATCACTAGAAGGGTAGGGAGTGCAATAGGAGGGGGTATCAGTAGTGGGGCACTGAGTGTAACTAGCGGGGAAGGGAGTACCACTATAGGGTCATGTAGTGTCAGTAGAGGGGCAGGTAATGTCACTAGAGAGTCAGGGAGTGTGACTAGAGGGGAAGGGAGTGTCGCTAGAGGGGGAGGGAGTGTCACTAGAGGGTGTATCAGTAGTGGGACACTGAGTGTTACTAGAGGGGATGGAGTGCCACTAGAAGAGCAGGACGTGTCACTAGAGGGAAAGGGAGTATAACTAGAGGGGGAGGGAGTGTCGCTAGAGGGGGTATCAGTAGTGGGGCACTGAGTGTGACTGGAGGGGGAGGGAGTTGCCCTAGAGGGTCAGGCAGTGTCAGTGGATGGGCAAGTAATGGCACTATAGGGTCAGGGAGTGTGACTAGAGGGAAAGGAAGTATCGCTAGAGGGGCTGGTAGTGTCACTAGAGGAGGAGGGAGTATCACTAGAGAGATAGAGTGTGTCACTTGAGGGGGAGGGGGTATCAGTAGTGGGGCACTGAGTGTCACTAGAGGGGGAGGAAGTATCACTAGAGGGTCATGCAGTGTCAGTAGAGGCGTAGGTAATGTCACTAGAGGGTAAGAGAGTGACTAGAGGAGAAGGGGATGTTGCGTGAGGGAGTGTCGCTAGAGGGTCAGGGAGTGTAATTGGGAGAGTGTTACGAGAGAGGCAGGGAGTGTCACTAGAGGCGCAGGGAGTGTCACTGGAAGGGCAGGGAGTGTCACTTCAGGGGCAGGGAGTGTCGCTACAGGGGCAGGAAGCGTCACTAATGGGGCAGGTAGTGTCACTAGAGGTGGGTAGTTTCACTGGAGGGGCAGTGAGTGTCTATAGTTGGGAGGGAGTATAACTAGAGGGGGAGGGAGTGCCACCAGAAGGGAGTGTCACTGGAAGGGCAGGGAGTGTCACTTCAGGGGCAGGGAGTGTCACTACAGGGGCAGGAAGCATCACTAATGGGGCAGGTAGTGTCATTAGAGGTGGTTAGTGTCACTAGAGGGGCAGAAAGTGCCACCAGAGGGACAGAGTGTGTCACTGGAGGGGCTGGGAGCGTCACTAGAGAGTGAGCGGGTATCAGTAGAGGGACAGGGAGTGTCAGTAAAAGGGGCGGGGGTATCAGTAGAGTGGAAGAAAGTGTCACTAGATGAGGAGGGAGAGTCATTAGCGGGGAAGGGAGTGTCACTAGACGGTCAGGGATCGTCACTTGTGGGGCAGGGGGCGTTACTAGAGGGGCAGGTAGTATCACTAGAGAGGCACTGAGTGTCACTTGTGGGGATGGAGTGTAACTAGAGGAGGAGGGAGGGTCACTAGAAGGGGAGTGAGTGTCACTAGAGGGGCAGGTAGTGTCACTAGAGTGGGAGGAAGTATCACTAGAGGGACAGGGAATGTCACTAGAGGGGGAGGGGGTATCAGTAGAGGGACAGGGAGTGTCAGTAAAGGGACCAGTAGTGGGGTACTGAGTGTCACTAGAGGGAGGGGAGTGCCATTAGAGGGTCAGGAAGTGTCAGTAGAGGGGCAGGTAATGTCACTAGAGGGTCAGGGAGTGTGACTAGAGGGGAAGGGAGTGTCACTTGAGGGTGAGTGAGTCTCGCTAGAGGGTCAAGGAGTGTCATTAGGGGAAGTGTCACTAGAGAGGCAGGAATTGCCTCTAGAGGGTCAGGGACTGTTTTTAGAGGGGCAGGGTGTTTCACTAGAGTGTCAGAGAGTGTGACTTGAGGGCAGGGAGTATCACTCGAGGGTGAGGGAGCGTCGCTAGAGGGTCAGGAAGTGTCATTAGGGGGAGTGTCACTAGAGAGGCAGGGAGTGTCACTGGAGGGACAGGGAGTTTCCAGAGTGGGTCAGGGACTGTCTTTAGAGGGTCAGGGTTTGTCACTAGAGGATCAGGGAGCATCAATAGAGGAGCGGGGACAGTCACTAGGGTTGCAGGTAGTGTCACTAGAGGGGGAGGAAGTGCCACTAAAGGACCAGTGAGTTTCACTGGAAGGGCTGGTAGTGTCCCTCGAAGGGCTAGGGGTGTCACTAGAAGGGCAGGGAGTGTCACTAGAAGGTCAGGGATTGCCACTAGAGGGGGTCTGTCACTAAAGGAACAGGGAATGTCATTAGAGGGGCAGGGAGTGTGACTAGAGGGGAAGGGTGTGTCACTAGAGGGTGAGGGAGTGTTGCTATAGGGTCAGGGAGTGTAATTTGGGGGTTTCACTCAAGAGGCAGTGATTGTCACTAGAGGGTCAGGGAGTGTCACTGGAGGGACATGGAGAGTCATTTCAGTGGCAGGGAGTATCACTACAGAGGGGCATGTAGTGTCACTAGAGGAGAGGTAGTGTCACTAGAGGAGCAGGGAGTTTCACGAGAGGGGCAGGGGGCGTAACTAGAGGGGCAGGTGGTGTCACTTTAGGGACAGGAAGTGTCACTAGAAGTGGAGGGAGTATCACTAGAAGGGGAGGGAGTGCAACGGGAGGGGTATCAATAGTGGGGCACTGAGTGTCACTAGCGGGGGAGGGAGTGCCACTAGAGGGCCATGCAGTTTCAGTAGAGGGGAAGGTAATGTCACTAGAGGGTCAGGGCGTGTGACTAGAGGGGAAGGGAGTGTTGTTAGAGGGACAGGGCGTGTCATTAGGGGAAGTGTCACAAGTGGGTCAGGAAGTGTCACTAAAGGGTCAGGGAGTGTCACTCGAGGCACAGGGAGTGTTGCTGGGGGGGCAGGGAGTGTTACTGGAGGGGTAGGGAGTGTCACCTCAGGGGCGGCAGGTGGTTCTAGAGGGTCAGGGTTTGTCTTTAGAGGGGCACGGTGTGTCACTTGAGGGACAGAGGGAATGTCATTAGGGGAGAGTGTCACTAGAGCAGGCATCTCCAACGAGTAGCTCGTGAGCTACCAGTAGCTCTCCAGCTACCTGTCAGTAGCTCTCCTGTGTGCAGCTTATAATATAGAAGCTGTTGGTTGGTTGAATTATTATTTGTATACCCAAATTAAAAAGCATGTATTAGAGATGAAAGTGTTTATATTTTTAGAATTCACAAGCAGATGTTTGGGGAAATATGTTTACATTTTCAAAATCAAATTAAAGCGAATGTATGATGTTACAACACATACATTTACAACGCAGTTTTTACATCGCAACATCCTCTACAACGCATACATTTACATTGCATGCCACTACAACAAATTTTTTTAAACTACATTTACAACGCATTCCATTACATCACATTATAACTTTACAACGCATACCATCACATTGCATTTAAGGTAAGTGTTGGATAGTGTAAGGGTAAAAATTACTATTCTAACTCCAGGGGGTGCAACAGTAGGGTAAGTGTTGGATAGTGTAGGGGTACTATGCGTTGTAATGGTATACGTTGTAATGGTATGCGTTGTAATGACATGCGATGTAATGCCTGCGTTGTAGTGTGTAGTGACATGCGTTGTAGTGTCATGCGTTGTAGTGACATGCAATGTAATGACTGCGTTGTAGTGACATGCGTTGTAAAGGATGCTACGATGTAATGACTGTGTTATAAATGTAGTGCGATGTAATGACTGCGTTGTAAAGGTTGTTTCCCATTTAAAGCTATTATTTGAACTGAATAGATGTATTTCTCATATTAGTACCCTGGTGGCAGGAGGATTGCAGCTATGATCGTTATGTATTACCCATGTAGTTGCATTTTGTTATAATCTGCTATGCTTGAGGTGCATTCTGTGCACATCTCCATTGTTCCCTGCTCTGCTCAGGCAGTATGTGATGTCATGGAATGGTGGTGAGTGACTGGAGGCTGTTAGATAGAGTTGGCTGAGCAGAGAGGATGCTGCTTCTGTTGGGGTACTTTCTATGTAGCCTGTAATCTAACCTATAACCTCTTCAATAAACCTACAAACTGTTATTCTACATGAACTGGCTGCCTGACTCCTGCTTACCAAGGGGGTAACATTTATTTGCGACAGATTCAAAATTGAAAGTGCTTTTAGAACTTGACTGCTGGCAATCCTGCCCAATGCACTGATGTGATCACTGTTGACAATCCTGGATGGGGGGGTCACTATCATATCACTAACATTAGTAGCTTGGTATGAAATTCATTTAACCTAAGTAGCTCTTATTACAGAAAAAGTTGGAGACTCCAACATTAGAGGGCCAGGGAGTGTCACTAGAGGGTCAGGGAGTGTCATTGGAGGGGCACAGAGTGTTGCTGGAGGGGAAGGCAGTGTCACTGGAAGGGTAGAGAGTGTCAGTATAGTGGCGGCAAGTGTCCCTAGAGGGTTAGGGAGTGTCTTTCCAGGGGCACGGTTTGTCACTGTAGGGACAGAGAGTGTCATTAGAATGGGAGTGGATGTCACTAGAGGGTCAGGGAGTGTCACAAGAGGGTCGGAGAGTATTAATAGAGGCGGTATTAGTAGTGGGGTACAGAGTGTCACTAGAGGGGAAGGGAGTTTCACTAGACGGTCATGCAGTGTCAGTAGAGGGGCAGGTTGTGTCACTAGAGGGGGTATCAGTAGTGGGGTACAGAGTGTCACTAGAGGTGGAGGGGGTATCAGTAGTGGGGCACTGACTGTCACTAGAGGGGGAAGGAGTGCCACTAGAAGGTCATGAGGTGTAAGTAGAGGGGCAGGTAATGTCACTAGAGGATCAAGGACTGTGACTAGTGGGGAAGGGGCTGTCGCTAGAGGGTGAGGGTGTGTTGCTAGAGGGTCAGGGAGTGTCATTAGGGGAGACTGTCACTAGAGATGCAGGGAGTGTCACGGGAGCACAGGGAGTGTCACTAGAGGGGCAGGGAGTGTCACTTAAGGGGCAGTGATTATTAGTATAGGGGCAGTGAGTGTCCCTTGAGGATCAGGGAGTGCCATTGGGGGGAATGTCACTAGAGAAGCGGGGAGTGTCACTAGAGGGTCAAGGAGTGTCACTTAAGGTGCAGGGAGTGTCACTAGAGAAGCGGGGAGTGTCACTAGAGGGTCAAGGAGTGTCACATAAGGTGCAGGGAGTGTCCCTGGAGGGGCAGGCAGTGTCACTACAGGGGCAAGGAGTGTTACTACAGGGGCAGGGAGTGTCACTACAGGGGCATCGAGTGTCCCTAGAGGGTAAGGGAGTGTTATTAGAGGGTCGGGTAGTGTTACTAGAGGGGCAGGGAGTGTCACTAATGGGAAGGGAGTGTAACTAGAGGGGGAGGGAGTGCCACTAAAAGGGGAATGACAGTCAATAGAGGAGCAGGAAGTGTCACTAGAGGGGGAGAGAGTGCCACTAGAGGGTCATGCACTTTCAGTATAGTGGCAGGTAATGTCACTAGAGGGTCAGGGAGTATGACTAGAGGGGAAGGGAGTGTCACTAGAGGGTGAGGCGGTGTCACTAGAGGGTCAGGGAGTGTCATTAGGAGAGGTGTCACTAGAGAGGCAGGGCGTGCCTCAAGAGGGTCAAGGAGTCTCACTGGAGGTGCAGGGAGTGTCCCTGGAGGGGCAAGGAGTCTCACTACAGGGGTAGTGAGTGCCACTACAGGAACAACAAGTGTCTCTGGAGGGTCAGGGAGTGCCCCTAGAGGGGCAGGAAGTATCACTAGAGAGTCAGTGAGTGTCACTAGAGGGAGAGAGAGCACCACTAGGGAGGCAGGTAGTGTCTATATAAAGGAGAAGGTAGTGTCACTAGAGGGGCAGGGAGTGTCACTAGTGGGGTAGGGAGAGTTACTAGAGGGCCAGAGAGTGTTTTTAGAGGGGCAGGGTGTGTCACTAGAGGGACAGAGAGTATCACTAGAGGGTCAGAGCATGTCACTAGAAGGGTAGAGAGAGTCAATAGAGAGGCAGGGAGCGTCACTAGTGGGGAGGGAGTGTAACTAGCAGGGGAGGGACTGCCACTAGAAGGGGAGAGAGTGTCACTAGAGGAGCAGGAAGTGTCTCTAGAGGGGAGAAAGTAGCACTAGAGGGACAGAGAGTGTCATTAGAGGGGGAGGGGTATCAGTAGTGGGGTACTGATTGTCACTAGAGGAGGAGGGAGTGCCACTAGAGGGTTAAGCGGTGTCAGTATAGGGGTAGGTAATGTCATTAGAGGGTCAGGGAGTTTGACTAGAGGGGAAGGGACTGTCACTAGAGTGTGAGGGAGTGTCACATTGGGGGAGTGTCACTAGAGGGTCAGGGAGTGTCACTGGAGGTGCAGGGAGTTTCACTGGCAGGGCAGGGAGTGTCACTACAGGGGCAGCATGTGTTCCTAGAGGGTCAGGGAGTGTTTTTAGAGGGGCAGAGTGTGTCACTAGAGGGATAGGGAGTATCACTAGAGGGTCAGGGAGCATCACCAGAGGGCAGGGAGTGCCACTAGAGTGGCAGGTAGTGTCACTAGAGGGGCAGGGGGGCGTCACTAGAGGGGCAGGAAGTGTCACTAGAGGAGGAGGGAGTATCACTAGAGGGGGAGGGAGTATCAGTATAGGGATAGAAATTGTCGCTAGAGGTGGAGAGGGTATCAGTAGAGGGGCAGAAAATGTAACTAGAGGGGTGGGGAGTGTCACTGCAGGGGCTGGGAGTGTCACCGGAGGGACACAGAGTGTCAGTAGAGGGGCAGGGAGTGTCACTAGAAGGGGACTGAGTGTCACTGGAGGGGGAGGGGGTATCAGTAGTTTGGCACTGAGTATCACTAGAGGGGGAGGGAGTACCCCTAGAGGGTCATGCAGTATCAGTAGAGGTGCAGTTAATCCTATTTATAGAGAGGGGGGACACTAGGAGCTAATTATTAGGTCCAGTGACCCTTGCTCCCGAAAAGTAACTAGTACAAAAAGGGAGTCACTGTTCCTTGTAGAGGAAGAAAAAAGAAGAAACTTTTGTCGTGTGCTACTCTATCTGTGGGGGACAGTGTGTCCTCATCATAATGCCCTCACACACCCCGAAGGATGTCATGCTTCATCATTTGGGCTTTGCTCCTCATCGGGCCGGCGCTGCAATGCCCTACGGGTCCCCCAAAGGGTCACTTAATCAGAGATCTTTTAATGAGAAGGCGTTTGGGTGCATGGGTGGAAGTGGCAGTGAAGTCTAAAGTGGTGTATTTAAAAAATGACTAGAGGGAGGGTGGGTACTATTTATTTGGGTGATCCCTCTGTCATTATTAACACAAAGTGTGTGTTGCTGCTCTAGGGGATATTATGTCCCTCTGTAGCTGGGTTAATGTCCCTAATGGACATATACAACAGTCAACATGTTTGGCGCTGTATATGGCTCAAGAAGGAGATCCAAAGTGCTTCTTCAGGACCAAAGGATGTTCAATTTCAGTATCAAACGGCGGCCTAAACTAACCAGTGTTGCCAAATCTGTAGAAAGGAGTAGCGTTTCTGAAACGAGAAAAGTGTTGGACAAATGTATAGTGTCATTAGTATCTTGTCATGATAGGTTCATATTGTCCAGGTCATCCATTGGAGGGCCTGGTGCGCATTACCCTTAGCGTGAGTATTAATGCTATGGGTTGGTGTAGGTGCATGTATAAAAACAGTGATTTTTCTCAGCATAGTGACAGATGTACATAAATAGGTATAAGATCAATGATAAGATTGTGCCAGTGTCGTTCTTTATCCATATATTTACTCTATCGTTCATACAGTACCCCTGGTTAGAGTATCCAAGTTGATGTGACTCTATGAAAAGGCTCATTCATAAGGTAAGTATATGAACCATAGCTTTCTAGGTAGATAATACTGTGAAAGTAGGCCCCACCATTGATGGCAAACCTCGAAACACTATTGTATTGATTTCTGCAAAATACTTCATGCTTCTACTGTCATGGTTCATCTGTTGGCCCCCCTTCCCCTGTCACTTGAGTGCCTGTGTGCGCATGAACCTTGGCTCATGCGGGAAGCGATCCTCCTCACTTCCGGTTTTCCTGCCGTTTAGCGGTCCAGCTTTCCTTGCCGGAACCGGTATGACGTCACTAGCGCTTCCAGGAGAATCCGCATAACAGCTGCGGTTTTCCCCCGGTTCGGCGCTTCGTATTGACGCCAGTCCCGATGCCGGATGCTTGCCCATGTTCCAGGACGCTTCCTCAGGTAATCTACCTGCCGCGCTGGAGCGCTTGTGATTTCCCCCGTGACTCTGTCTGCCTGCGCTGGAGCGCTTGTTTATTTGCCTGCATAGACGCGCTGGAGCGCTTGTGATACTGCCCATGATTCTGCCTGCCCGCGCTGGAGCGCTTGTTCGTTTGTCTGCATAGCTGCGCTGGAGCTCTTGTGATTTTGCCCGTGACTCTGCATATCCGCGCTGGAGCGATTGTTTTTGTCACCTGCATTGCCGCGCTGGAGCGCTTGTGTTTTTGCCTGCAACTCTGTCTGGTCTCACTGTAGTGCTAGTTCTGATTGCCATGCCCTGAAGCGCTGGGGCGCTTGTATTGCCTCTGCCTTTAACCTTGCCACGTTGCGCAGGAGCGCTTTTGTGTTTTCCCTTGACATTGCCTCACAGCACTGGAGCGCTTATTGTTTTTGGGTTCTTTCTTATATAGCGCAGGAGCGCTTGTTGATTTGTTGTACATTGCCTAGGAGTGCTAGTTACCGTAGCAAGCTATTCTGTTCTTTTCTCAAAGATGGCGGCAGACCTTATGATGTCCATGTATGAGGTAACCGCTAACTTCCGCATGAGTGTATGTTAGTGATTGGTTGCAGGTTTGTTTGTTCTCACTGTAAAGAGTTTATTCCCTTGTCTCCCTGTCCAGCTGGTGCCCACGGTTTATCTGAACAGAGGGACGTCCACTACTACCTTTCTGACATCATCCTGCCATTTTTTAACTACCCTCCCCACTCCCATCTTTATCCTAGTTTGTTGTCTGATCTAGAGTGGGGTAAGGTGGGCGTGGGGGCGATAGCTCATGTGGTCTCTGCGAGATCTCTCCGCAAGAAACAGGTAACTTGTGGGATATCTGACATCTACCCCCTTAATATTTGAATCAGGACCTCATGAAATCAGTGAGGGCACTCGGGAACTGTGAATAAGAGGAGGCAAAGTAAATAGTGTTAAGTGGCTTCATTGTTCCTTACTGTTGTAGTTAATAAAGAATAACTATTGCAGAAAATGCATTGAAAACAACAATTAGCATATCTGCATGGAAAACACGACTTGCCGAGATCAATTCAGAAATGAATGGTCATAAAGAATACCTTCTACAGAAGAAAATAACGAACCTACAGAAAGATATCAAGAACTTTGAGAGAGAGAAGATATATCTATACACAAAGGAGGATTATGTGAGTAACATCACTGACACCTCATCTGACGATGGATCAACTACCTCCCCAGATCAAAGAGATCAAATAGCAATTCCAGCAATGGAAGCTGGAAGAATTATCACGGCGGTCCAGGAATCCTACCAACTCCACCGATGTTCAATTACACAATGCAAGGCTACCCGGTAGCACCGCCACTATGGTATCCTGCCTACCATGGGCCACCGCCACCTCACCCATTGTACCAATAACAACAACGCCCTACTTTTTGGAACAGAGGTAGGGGCAGAGGAAGAGGTCTGCGAAAAAACGAGCAAAGACAAGTGCACTGGTCGGAGGACGAGGAACAACGCAGGACAAGGAGCCAAACCAAGAGCAATTAGTGGTTAACCTGACTAACAGGACAGTAACACCAACAGAAGAATCAGTCCTACAGAGAGGACTAGGCTTTGTCCCCACTCCCAGAGAGGATCCGTTCAGACTCACTGGGGCCACATACAGCGCAAAACATGTTGACCGTTATAGATGTCCATTAGGGACATATACCCAGCTACAGAGGGACATAATATCCCCCAGAGCAGCACAAGACACTTTGTTTTAACAATGACAGAGGGATCACCCTAATAAATAGTACCCACCCTCACTCCTTTTTAAAATACACCAGTTTAGACTTCACTGCCACTTACATCCATGCACCCAAACGGCTTCTCATTAAAAGATCTCCGATAAAGTGACCCTTCGGGGGACCCGTAGGGCATTGCAGCTCCAGCCCGATGGGGAGCAAAGCCCAAATGATGAAGCATGACATCCTTTGGGGTGTGTGAGGGCATTTTAATGAGGACACACTGTTCCCCACAGATAGAGTAGCACACAACAAAAGTTTCTTCCTTTTTCTTCCTGTACAAGGAACAGTGACTCCCTTTGTGTATGAGGTGCAGTTAATGTCACTAGAGGGTCAGGGTGTGTGACTAGAGGGGAAGGGAGTGTCACTAGAGTGTGAGGGAGTTTTGCTAGAGGGTTAGGGAGTGTCATTGGGGAGAGTGTCACTAGAGAGGCAGGGAGTGTCACTAGAGGGTCAGGGATTTTCACTGGAGGCGCACGTAATGCCACTGGAGGAGCAGGGAGTGTCACTACAGGGGCAGTGTGTGTTCCTTGAGGGTCAGGGAGTGCCAGTAGAGGGACAGGGAGTGTCACTAGAGGGGGAGGGAGTGTCACTAGAGGGACAGGGAGTGCCAGTAGAGAGACTGGGAGTGTCACTAGAGGGGGAGGGAGTGCCACTAGAGGGTCAGGTAGTGTCAGTAGAGGGGCATGTTATGTCACTAGAAGGTCAGGGAGTGTGACTAGAAGGGAAGGGAGTGTTGCTATAGGGTGAGGGAGTGTCACCAGAGGGTCAGAAAGTGTCACTAGGGGGGAGTGTTACTAGAAAGGCAGGGAGTGTCACTGGAGGGGCAGGGAGTGTCACTGGAGGGGCAGGGAGTGTCACTGGAGGGGCATGGAGTGTCATTGGAAGGTCACGTGGTGTCTTTAGAGAGGCAGGGTGTGTCACTAGAGGGACAGGGAGTATCACTAGAGGGGGTGTGGGTGTCACAGGAGGGGCAGGGAGAGTCACTAGAGGAACTGGGTGCGTCACTAGAGGGGCAGGTATTGTCACTATAAGGGGAGGAAGCATCACTGGAGGAGCATGGAATGTCACTAGAAGGGCAGGGAGTGTCAGTAGGAGGTCAGAGAATGCCACTAGAGGGGGAGGGAGTGTCAGTAAGTGGACAGAGAGTGTCACTAGAATGGAGGGATGTCAGTAGAGGGGCAGAGAGTTCCACTAGAGGGGCAGATAATGTCACCAGATGCAGGGAGTGTCACTGGAGGAGCAGGGAGTGTAACTGGAGGGGCAGGGAGTGTCACTAGAGGGACAGGGAGTGTCCCTGGAAGGGCAGGGATATCACTAAAGGGAGCGGGAGTGTCCCTAGAGGGACAGGGAGTGTCATTAGAGGGGAAAGGAGTGTCACTAGAGGGGTAGGGAGTATCACTAGAGGGTCAGAGAGAGTCACTAGAGGGGCAGGGAGTATCACTAGAGGGTAGGGGAGTGTCACTAGAGGGGCAGGGAGTATCACTAGAGGGTCAGGGAGTGTCACTAGAGGGTCAGGGAGTGTCAGTAGTGGGGCAGGGAGTGTCACTAGAGGGGAAGGGAGTGTCAGTAGAGGGGCAGGGAGTGTCACTAGAGGGTTGGGGAGTGTCACTAGTGGGGCGGGGAGTGTCACTAGAGGGGGAGGGAGTGCCACTAGAGGGTCAGGTAGTGTCAGTAGAGGGGCATGTTATGTCACTAGAAGGTCAGGGAGTGTGACTAGAATGGAAGGGGGTGTTGCTATAGGGTGAGGGAGTGTCACCAGAGGGTCAGAGAGTATCATTAGGGGGGAGTGTTACTAGAAAGGCAGGGAGTGTTACTGGAGGGGCAGGGAGTATCACTGGAGGGGCATGGTATATCACTGGAGGGGATGTGGGTGTCACAGGAGGGGCAGGGAGCATCACTAGAGGAACTGGGAGCGTCACTAGAGGGGCAGGTATTGTCACTATGAGGGGAGGAAGTGTCACTAGAGGAGCAGGGAATGTCACTAGAAGGGTAGGGAGTGTCAGTAGGAGGTCAGAGAGTGCCACTAGAGGTGGAGGGAGTGTCAGTAAATGGACAGAGAGTGTCACTAGAATGGAGGGATAACAGTAGAGGGGCAGAGAGTTTCACTAGAGGGGCAGATAATGTCACCAGAGGCAGGGAGTGTCACTGGAGGGGCAGGGAGTGTAACTGGAGGGCCAGGGAGAGTCACTAGAGGGACAGGGAGTGTCCCTGGAAGGGCAGGGAGTATCACTAAAGGGGGTGGGAATGTCCTTAGGGGGACAGGGAGTGTCATTATAGAGGAAAGGAGTGTCACTAGAGGGGTAAGGAGAATCACTAGAGGGTCAGGGAGTGTCACTAGAGGGGCAGGGAGTATCAATAGAGGGTCAGGGAGTGTCACTAGAGGGTCAGGGAGTGTCAGTAGTGGGGCAGGGAGTGTCACTAAGGGGCGAGGGAGTGTCAGTATAGGGGCAGGGAGTGTCACTAGAGGGTTGGGGAGTGTCACTAGTGGGGGAGGGAGTGTTGCTAGAGCGGTAGGGAGTGTTACTATTGGGTCATGGAGTGTCACTAAAAGGTCATGGAGTGTCACAAGAATGGCAGGGAGTGTTACTAGAGTGGCAGGGAATATAACTAGCTCCAGTTGTGGCTGGTATGACTCGTGGGTGGGGGTGTGGGGAGACGTGTGGGGAGGGGGCACGCGGGGGGGGTTTTAATAAATAAAAAAAAAGTTAGGTTAAATTTTCTTTGCTGGCGTGTCCCTCGTCATCAGTCTGCGTTGTCCTCTGAGCAACAGGAAGGAGCAGCAGGCAGTCTCCCTCCCCTCCCCTAAGCCAATCACAACGCTCCAATGGCAGCGTTGTTATTGTCTGGGACGCCGACTGGGCCTTTTTCTCTATGTAGGCTGCATGCTGCTTACATGGAGAAAATGGTAGAGTGCGTATGACTGGTTTGGTCGGCCCTGGGGCAAGCCACTCCCCCCCTGCCCTCCAGCAGACACGCCCATCTGCCCACCCCAACAAAACCCTTCTGCCTTCTCGCAGTGCGAGAAGTAGAAACATAAAATGTTATTTCAAACACCATTTAATGTTTCTGCTTCTCGCACTGTGAGAAAGCAGTGAGGCGATGCTCCTCTGCCCACATGGAGTAGCTGACCCTGACTAGTTGGGGAGAGTCAGTAGAGGGTCAGAAAGTCTCACTAGAGGGGAAGGGAGTGTCACTAGTGGGGGGGGGAGTGTCACTGAAGGGGCAGAGTGTGTCACTGCATGAGCAGATAATGTCACTATAGGGTTAGGGAGTGTTAACAGAGGGGCTGGGAGTGTCACTAGAGGGGAGGGAGTGTCATTAGAAGGTCAGAGAGTGCCACTAGATGGGGAGGGAGCGTCACTAGAGGGACAGGACGTGTCACTAAAGGGGAAGGGAGTGTCACTCAAATGTTAGGGGGTATCACAGGAGGGGAAGTGATTGTCACCAGAGGAACAGGGAGTGTCACTTGAAGGTGAGGGAGTGCCACTAGAGGGGCAGGGAGTGTCACTAAAGGGACAGAGAGTGTCAGTAGAGGGGACAGGTGTCAGTAGAGGGGCAGGGAGTCTCACTAGGGGGGCAGATAATGTCACTAGACGGTCAGGGAGTGTCACTGAAGGGACAGTTAGTGTCATAATAGAGGAAGAGAGTGTCACTAGAGGGGCAGTGAGTGTCACTAGAGGTTCAGGCAGTGTGACTAGATGGTCGGGGAGTGCCAGTAGTGGGGCAAGGAGTGTCACTGGAGGAGAAGGGAGTGCCACAGGTGGGGCAGACAGTTTCACTAAAGGGGCAGGAGTTGTTTGACTAGAGGGTCATGGAGTGTCACTAGAGGGTCAGGGAGTGTCACTAGAGGGCCGGGGAGTGTCAGTAGTGGGGCAGGGAGTGTCACTGGAGGGGATGGGAGTGCCACAGGTAGGGCAGGCAGTGTCACTAAAGGGGCAGGAGGTGTTTAACTAGAGGGTCATGGAGTGTCACTAGAGGGGCAGGGAGTGTCACTAGAGGGTCGGGAAGTGTCACTAGTGGGGCATGGAATGTCACAAGAGGGTCGGGAGTGTCACTAGAGTGGGAGAGAGTGTGACTAGAGGGGGAGGGAGTGTTGCTAGTTGGTCATGGAATGTCACTAGAGTGGCAGGGAGTGTAACTAGAGGGGGAGTGTCAGTAGAGGGTCAGAAAGCCTCACTAGAGGGGAAGGAAGTGTCACTTCAGTGGCAGATAATGTCGCTAGAGAGTCAGGAAGTGTCACTAGAGGGGGAAGGAGTGACACTAGAGGGGCTGGGAGTGTCACTAAAGGGAGAGGGAGTGTCATTAGGTTAGATAGTGCCACTAGAGGGGGAGGGAGGGTTGGGGAGTATCACCAGAGGAGCAGGCAGTGTCATCGGAAGGACAGGGAGTGTCACTAGAGGGGAAGGGGTGTCCCTAGAAGGGGAATGAGTGTCACTAGAGGAGCAGGTAGTGTCACTAGAGGGGAGGGGATATTGGTAGGGGGGTCAGGGAGTGTCATTAGAGGAGGAGAGGGTATCAGTAAAGGGGCAGGGAGTGTCACTAGAGGGGCAGAGAGTGTACACTAGTGAATGCCAGCGTGTGAGTATCAAAGGAGATAGGTGTACTCAAACTTATTGAGGGAAGGTGTAAACTAGGATGACTGGGTACTAATAAAAGGCAATTCAGGATAGCATTATATACATCAGTTGACGACAAGCTGTGAGTTGTCACAATGTGAGGTATATGTGAGTACATCATGCCTGGTGATGATTATAGCAGTGGATAATTGGGTAAAAGTGCCAATATGGGATACACAAGTTAAGTTGAACAGGAGTAATTATTTGCTATCCTTTGCAGAGTATGGATTTGCCCGGGCTTTATCAACCAGATCAGGATGTTAGACTCCGGTACTCGTAGTTCATATTAGGATAAATAGTATAATATCCCTTCTAGCAATTTCTTGTGAAACTAGGCAGGGTTGTCCACTGTCACCCATCTCGTTCGCGATAGCTCTGTAACCCCGACCCGCTAGCTCAGGCATTATTCGGACCATGCTCTCTACAACAGCCTGGATTTGATGATTTTGTGTGTTCTGCTTGAAATCAGGTCAGAGTATCTGTAATGGCATCAGACAAGTGTGAGTGTGCTTTAGGCAGGAGTGCCTGTAAGTAATTGTGCTTGGGATCAGGATGGAATGTCAATGCTTCGAGTTAGGATTAGCCGTACTGGTATAGAGGTGGACCTCAGCAAGGTCTACCAGTGCTAGGATTTCACCCTTCTCTGCACAAAAATCCTCAGACCAGATCATAGAAGTTGGCACAGAAGCTGAAATAGAAAAAAGATATTTTATTAACCTCATGAGGTGGAACTACATTCATACAACACCCTTCGGTAGTGTATGAAGTAGCACAAGGAGTAGAAGAACCATGGGTCTTTTGTACCCATACAGGAGCTCAAAAGAAGGCGGTACAAGCACACATAGGAGAGTTACATACATAAATGGTCATACAAAGAATGCACAGTCAACAGTAAAGGAGGAGCCAGCAGTTGTTGACTTTGGTAAAAACAACCTGACAGTTACAGATTAGAGCAGATGCATGGGCAGCTACAGACTCTTCTGCAAATGTGCAGAGTAGCAGAGGCTAAGTACAGCCAGTTCTTTGAGCAAAACACAAGGGCAAGCAACAGTGAAGAAGGAAAAAGCACATGATTGACAAAATGGCTGCCGGAAACAAGATGGCTTCAGCTAAATGCTAACAGCGATCTCTGCCACATTTTCACAGACGACCCTTTTAGCGTTAGCTGAAGACATCTATAATCTAGAAGAGTCTAGGTATACATCATGTATGTCGATTCTCATCATTTCATCAATCTCTTTGTCTAGTACATGTTGGGTATTCATTTGCTTAACATCACGTCTGGTAGGTGTACAAGCAGTGATACAGATAGAGCAAAGCATTGGACCACATTGTATACATAGGCAGCATGTCAGTAGCCTTTGAAGTGATATGCACAGCACTGTTAATAGTTTCCAGCCCCAGGTAGAGACCAATGTCCAAAACCAACTGGCCAAAGTCCATGTGCCAGTATCAGGGTGAATCTCAGCAGCTATTCTGTGAAGCTTGGCTAGTGCATCAAAAACTGAAGGGGCATGATCTTGAATGTACACGCAACAACTACTTCCGATGATGCGACATGCACCACCTCGATCAGCAAGAACCACATCCAGGACCATACGGTTTTGGAGCACCACAAGTGCCAAGGCTGTCTGGTTGGTCACAGCTTCCACGACACAAGTTAATCGTCTTAGTTTCCTGCTGTTCAAGGCAGCACCAACAAAAAAGAAAAGCCCCAAATTAAAGTCAACATATTGCTGCAGTGCGGTGTCAGTCTGATCCACATCATCATTACTTATTGTTCTTTTGTATCTGTTCTTAGAAATGTCATTAAACAGTCGATAGTCCTTGTGATATGATGCAGGTGCCAGAAACACAGGAGGTAGCAAAAAGGATACGTAACAGACTCCAGACCATCCAACAGGTAGATGGTAGTATCCCTTGTTTCCGCAAATAAAGTATGTATTATGTGAAGACGTAAAACTGCTATTATTGGTACCATCAATAGTCAAAACCTGAGTACATTCACTTCTTCCCACTGGAATGTTCCCCACACTACTCACACATAAATCTGCTCGAGCTCTAGGGACAGCTATAACAAATGGTCCATTACCCTTACCATTTCGAGTATTTGGGTCAACATAATGTGCAGAAGCATTTCCTTGTCGGTACTCCTCCATCTCCCATTTAGTCCCTTTAGCTTGCGGATCACCTTCTTCATCAGGATAACATGCTTTATTAAGGTAGTAGTTTAATCTCCCTACACCCATATCAGTAATATTAGCCACTTGAGAAGCCAATAGAAGTGCAAACCAGGCTTGACAAGAGCTGTTGTGGGAAAAGGGAAGAGGAATGAAAGGTGTTCCTCCCTTTTTCTGATGAGCTGGCATCATTCCACACACCCAACAGTCAGTAATGTTCGTAGCATTGTGCATGTGGTGCAACATCTGAATGAACGTGTTGTTCAGATAAGACTGTCTATGTTTTTTCTCATGATAAGGGAGAGTAAAATAGTGATGTTCAATGGGTGCTGGAGTAGTGACAGTCAGCATTTGTCGAGCAGGAGCCACTACTTCTACAACCCAAGTTATCACTGCCATAGTGATCATAGTTACAGTGAACCCAACAACACACATAATTCTCTTGTCGCAAATCCTCGCAGCAGTTGATGCTTTCTTCATAGGCACATTCATCTTGTTCTTGAAGTAACAAAACCGTTGGAGCTCTAAACTCCTGGGCAGCCGTTGGTTTCTTCTCTGAGTTTGAGACAGGTGTCACTAATAGACCCCCCCCCCCCCTTTTGCAGCTCAGTTTCTCACTAACCCAGGACGGTTGCTCAACCAGTCTCTTTCAGCAATGGGGTTTCTCTCCGGGGTCGTAGCTGATATCGAGATGTACCAGGGATCGTGTGGATTGGGAAGACTTCCTCGGATTCCTCAGGTGATATGGCTTGGCCTCTCTCTGTGTCCAGGATGTCTCGATGGTCGGCAAGTGCGGCAGGTTCCACCAAGGCAGATGGCACCTTTTTGCAGTGCGTCGAGTGCACCCAGTTCTTCCGATTGGTCACCTGGACTGCAGTTCTCGTAGCGAGGAGGACTTGCTCTGGGCCGCGCCACCTATGCTCCAAGCTGCTCGATCTCTGGAAGACCTTGACCATCACATGGTCACTGGGCTGCAGTTCGTGGCCTTCACCTTTTGACCTGTCAGAGCTTCTCAAACCTGTTGATGAATAGAAAGCAGACTATCAGTCAACTGCGATAGATAATCGTTCATCATAACACAAGGTACATCATGTATGGCGCGTGGCTTAGGAATCCCCCAAATATTCATAGGCCTACCGAATACCACCTCATACGGTGTGAGGCCAGATCGTGTATGTGGTACCGATCTAATGGACAGTAATGCCAAGGGTAGTGCATCAGGCCATTTCAGAGATGTGGAAGTCTGGATTTTAGCTAGTTTAAGCTTAAGAGTAGCATTATATCGTTCCACTAGTCCTGCTGATTGTGGGTGGAAGGCTGCATGAAACTTCTGCTTAATCCCCAATCCTTTCAAGACATACTCAACAACTTGCCCAATAGAATGGGGTCCGTTATCACTCCACAAAAGTTTGCAAACACCAAATCTAGGGAAGAATTCCTTTAGAAGCACCTTCGCTGTAGTAAGAGCTGTATTATCTTTAGTAGGGTATGCTTCCATCCACTTACTAAAAGCACATATCACTACTAGAACATACTTTAAATTATTACAGCGTTCAAGCTGGATGTAATCCATCTGCAAAACCTCAAATGGCGCAGTTGGTGTAGCAAACCCTCCTGCTGGAGTTCGTGTCCCTTTTCCAGGATTGTACTGGAGACAATTCAAGCAGGACTGCACTATCTTTTAGCCGTGCCAGCAATTTCTGGATGATCCCAAAGCAGCTTCGTTATTGAGGATGCTCCAACATGTGCTGGCCCATGTGCCATATGAATCATAGGATGAAAATAGGCTGTGGGCAGTCTCCATTTAGTCATGTCTTTATTCCTCCAACAGCCCTCATCATCCAATGTTCCCTCCTTAGACCTTTGCTCAAGTTCTTCTGTAGATGCAGATCGGTGCATATCAAGCACTTCCTGCCTGGTATCATGCCAACGTTCAGCCTGTGACTTCACTACGTACACTGATGTAGTGCTTGACTGATTGCATTTTCGCAGGCTGTGCGGTCTGCAAAGACATTACCTTGCCCTATTTTATCTGTTACTTTCTTATGTGCATTACACTTAACAATCGCTATCTTCTTCGGATATGTCAAGGCAGTCAGAAGAATATGCACGAATTCTCCATGCACTATTTGCGTTCCATGTGATGTAAGGAAGCCTCTTTCCTTCCAGAGTAGCCCAAAGTCATGAGCCACTCCAAAAGCATAGCAGCTATCTGTGTAGATATTAGCAGACAAATCAGTACTAAGTTCACACACTCTTGTTAGTGCTATCAGCTCAGCTGCCTGGGCTGACTTCTGTAGAATACGAGCTGTATTACTATTAACTACTGTGTGAAGCGTTGTAATTGCATATGCAGCTTAGGTCGTACCATCTGGTAACCGTAAACAGGACCCATCAACCCATAATTCTCCATCAACCTTTGAAAGGGGCGTGTCTTGTAGGTCAACACGACCCTTTGTCTATTCCTCAGTAAGGAATATACAATCACGAAACTCTTGTGGCTGGGATTGAGTAGCCGTATATGGCAACAGCGTAGCCGGGTTAAGGGTTGAACATCTTTTCAGAGTGATATGAGGGGCCAAAAGTGTCAGTTCATATCCTGACAAACGAGCACAGGTTAAATGCTGCGTTTTCGTTTGATTCAAAAGGGCAACAACTGCATGGGGTACTAGCACAAGCAATCTATGTGACAGGACTATCCCTTCACTCTGACGTATGGACACAGCTGCCGCTGCAACAGAGCGAAAATACCCAGGCAACGCACGAGCGTCTGGATCAAGAACAGCTCAAACATATGCACAAGGACGCTGCTTATCACCATGTATCTGTACTAGAACTGAGAGCGCACAACCGTCCCTCTCGTGTACATAAAGTGTAAAAGCCTAAGTGTAGTCTGGAGTGCCGTATTCTGGTGCAGAACATAAAACTTGACGCAACTGCTGAAAAGCATTCTGACATTCAGTAGTCCATGGGAGGGGCATTGGAGTGCCTTTAGTCAAGAGGGCCAACAAAGGATTTACAATGTGTGAAAAGCCCAACATCCATTGTCTACAAAATGAAGTAAGACCAATAAATGCACGAACATCTTTCTGGGTACGAGGCACAGGCGTGTCTAAAATAACTTGAATGCGGTCTGGTGTAAGTGCACGTCCCTCCTTAGACAGGAGGTGACCTAAATAGGTAACCTGCTGTCTACAATATTGCAGTTTCTTTCGAGAAACCTTGTGATGGTGTGATGCAAGAAATGAAAGCAATAATAGTGTTCCTTCTTCACACTGTCCAGAGGTATCAGCTGCCAACAAGATATCATCAACATATTGTATGAGAGCCACCCCTGTTGGTACAGGAAAAGAATCAAGCTGTCGTTTTAAAGCTTGGCTGTAAATACCAGGACTCTCTGTATACCCCTGGGGAGCTCTACAGAATCTGAAGGATTGATTATTCAAAGTGAAACCGAACAAATATCGGCTATCAGGATGAATAGGAATCGAGAAGAAAGCATTCTTCAGATCAATCACAGAAAATGTAGTTGCAGTCGGGGGAACCATGGTAAGGGGTGTCATGATGTCAGAGACTACCGGGTATTGGGGCACTACAATCTTATTAACCTCTTGCAAATCAATGATAAACCTGTACATTTTAGTATCAGTATCTTTCTTCAAAATGGGAAGGATAGGACTATTGCAAATATTGTAAGGGACTTCTTCCACAACTCCTACTGCAATCCGATCTTGTACAATACGTATTAATGCTTCTTCGCCTTCTAGAGAAATTTTGTATTGAGGCAATCGAGGCAATGAAGCACCTTCCCTCACTTGAATATGAACTGGTGGGATAACCATTTGTCCCACATCGGTATCTGATGTCGCCCACAAAGTACTAGGGAGTGACGCCAAGGCAATATCTTCTCTAATGAGATAGGACTTCTCAACCATGGGATAGTTATCATTCAAAATAACACGCATGCCTTCTGGGGAACAATGTATCGTAGCCCGGAAATGCTTGAGCATATCAAGACCCACAATATTGTCCGGCGTGTTGGGGAAAGCAAAAATAGACATGGAGCAGAAAATGTATCAACATGAAATGCAAGTCGTTGTGAGAGTGGGCGAAGGGAAGGAGTCCCATCGAAACCTATCGATGTGATTGTTAAGCCAGACAGGGAAGCCCTTGGAACCAATTGTTTAGACAGAGCGCTACGAGTAGCTCCTGTGTCAACCAAAAACCGATCAGTGGAACCTAAAACGTATGCAGTAACATAAGGACCCTCCTGATCTACTGGGACTTCAACTGATTCCTTACCCCATCCTAGGCTTTCCTATGCATAAGCAGAATCTTTCAAATCAGCAGTAGGATAAGCAGACATTTGATATTCATTAAGCCTATCAAAAGCATTAGAAGAATTCTGATTATGCTCGACAGCTTCAAACCTAGTGCGACTATCCATACCTCTCCTATATCCTGAATTCCCTGGAATGCCTCTCATTTGTCCTCGACCACTTTGATACTGCTCAGTACGCAATTGTGGACAGTCATCAACCAAATGTCCAATCTCCTTACAATAAGCGCACTGATCAGAAGACAAAGTAACTCCGGGAAAAGAGGGTGCGCCAGGGCGGTACATCGCACGTCCTCCTCTGCCACCACCTCTATAGGATGGACCATAAACCTGAGCTAACATAACCTTAGTTTTTAAATCGTCTGACGTTCATAACACTGAGCCATAGTCAAAAGAGAGACTGGAGAAGACGTAGTCCATGACCTCTCGCTGGCCTTTAGGCGACTAGCTATTCCTGGCAGCATGTTCGCGACAAATTTATCGACAAACAGATGCCTGCCGGTGTCATCTGTCAATGACTGGCGACTAAAGTCGTGGAATGTCTCCTCAAAGCCTGTAAAGTAGTCAGAGACCGATTCATCTGTCTTTTGTTTACAGGATCCTAACATAGTCCAATCTATCTTTTTAGGAGTAATGAGAGTTTTCAATTTAACAATTATAGCTCTTGAAAGGTCTAAAATCAGTTGTTGCGGTTTCTGTGCTGGTTCCCGTTCTCTATCTGTCCTCTCTAATTCCCTCCAAACATCTCCAAAAGCTGCATGATCATCTATTTTACGAATGGATCTCCACATATCAGGGGGTAGGATAAACCCAAAAAACAGATCAATATCAGGCAAAGTCATAATACAAGAACCAATACCTCCTTCAACTTCTTCGTAAAAAGCCGTCGGATTTTTCCGCGGGTCTGGCAAAGCAGTCTTAAGAGCCATGACATCTGCTCTACTCCAAGGAGTATAGACCCAATTATAAATAAAATACCCCTTTGCATCATCGGACATCGTCATCCTTTCCCGTACCCTTAGGAGGGACATACAAAGGCACAGCTTCACGCATTGGTTTCCCATGAACTACAATAGCCTTATCTGTCCCTGGGTTGCCATCCTGCGACACGGAGGGCTGATTTGTTTGTTCAGCTGCAGCGGCTACCTTTTTCTCCTCCCACAAATGGAATGCCTCAGCTCGCAAATTAACCAAGCGTCTAATTAAGTCAGCCACCTGGGAAGGGAGAAAAAGACCGTCACACAATTGTTTACAATCATTTGATATATCAACAGGCTCTAACTCTGTGGAATGCTTTCTAAACCGTGCAATCACTTCTGTGGTAAATGTTTCTACAAAATATAACTGTTCCCTCTCCTGCCATTGTTGTACATCAGCTACAAGATCTGAAGCAGAAATGTCATCACAAGCTGCTTTGCGAGCAGCTGATCTAAGAGCGGCTGCACGATCAGCCGGTAGAATTGAGCGAGTCTGACGCTGAGCATCGGATCCTAACTGATCCTGATCTGTAGGGGAAATATCCTCATCAGAATCAATAGTAGGGGCAGAGGGAAAAGTGTATGGAGGCGGGGAGCGATTTAACAAAATGGAATCATCCTGTGGTTTATTAGTAGAGGGTAAAGGGGGCGCCGGACAGGGTATTGGCCATTTACCTGTAAACGACACTCCCTATCCGCTCTCTCTTTTATCTCCTTCATTTCTTTATTTTTCAGTTCCAGCGTTTTTGCATGGACATTTTTGCATTGTTCTTTTTCTACCAAAGCTTGCTCTCTTCTCACACATTCACGCGCTTCTTTCTCCCACATTTGTACACAATCAAACATATCTTGTCTACTTTTACGTTTAAGCATACATTGCTCCACATACTGAATATTTTTAAGATCAAATGACCCATTTATAGGCCATCGCAACTCAGGATCCTTACTAGTATATTTATTCCATAACGTGCTGTATATTATAGAAGAAATACAATTTTTAATATACATATCCCTATTTGGTGTCCCTTCTGGGGGAGCCGGCTGATTCCGTTCAAGATCCATATTGGTACCTCCAAGAAAGCAACACATTCTACGAAGTGTGCTTGAAACAGGCATGTCAAGAATATTGTAGTATATACAATATTATACGCAAAGTAGCACTTTACTCAAAGTGTGTCGTTCAAGTTTTTCAAAATTGCCTCATTACCTGCCTATATAAATTGCAATGTATATATATCCAAACAAGTCAAGTTTTTGGCCAAATACTAACAAACAAATGTCGACAACCTTACCAAGCACGAACCATCAGCTTTCAACTGCCATGTTTTGAATCGACCAAATTGTCTCTGCACGGCGAACACCAGAAGGAATCTCAGTCGAGGACCGGCACCGCCTGGAGGGTCAATATCAGGAGAAGTGGAAGAAGCGCCGCGGCTGCGAAGACACGGGTCTCCTCACGCAGTGATCACCCGTAGCGAGATTCCAATCCTCCGTCAAGACCGCTCCTTTTGGTATCCGAGTCGCCGATGAGCCCCACATGACGGGCGCCAATTTGTAGAGGTGGACCTCAGCAAGGCCTACCTGTGCTAGGGGTTCGCCCTTCTCTGCACAAAAGTCCTCAGACCAGAACATAAAAGTTGGCACAGAAGCGGAAATAGAAAAAATATATTTTATTTACCTCATGAGGTGGAACTACATTCACACAACACCCTTCGGTAGTGTATGAAGTAGCACAAGGAGTAGAAGAACCATGGGTCTTTTGTACCCATACAGGAGCTCAAAAGAAGGCGGTACAAGCACACATAGGAGAGTTACATACATAAATGGTCATACAAAGAGTGCACAGTCAACAGTAAAGGAGGAGCCAGCAGTTGTTGACTTTGGTAAAAACAACCTGACAGTTACAGACTAGAGCAGATGCATGGGCAGCTACAGACTCTTCTGCACATGTGCAGAGTAGCAGAGACTAAGTATAGCCAGTTCTTTGAGCAAAACACAAGGGCAAGCAACAGTGAAGAAGGAAAAAGCACATGATTGACAAAATGGCTGCCGGAAACAAGATGGCTTCAGCTAAATGCTAACAGCGATCTCTGCCAATTTGTCACAGACGACCCTTTAAGCGTTAGCTGAAGACATCTATAATCTAGAAGAGTCTAGGTATACTTCATGTACGTCGATTCTCATCATTTCATCAATCTCTTTATCTAGTACATGTTGGGCATTCATTTGCTTAACATCACGTCTGGTAAGTGTACAAGCAGTGATACAGATAGATAGAGCAAAGCATTGGACCACATTGTAATATGCACAGCACTGTTAATAGTTTCCAGCCCCAGGTAGAGACCAATGTCCAAAACCAACTGGCCAAAGTCCATGTCCCAGTATCAGGGTGAACCTCAGCAGCTATTCTGTGAAGCTTGGCTATTGCATCAAAAACTGAAGGGGCATGATCTTGAATGTACACGCAACAACTACTTCCGATGATGCGACATGCACCACCTCGATCAGCCAGAACCACATCCAGTACCATACGGTTTTGGAGCACCACAAGTGCCAAGGCTATCTGGTTGGTCACAGCTTCCACGACACAAGTTAATCATCTTAGTTTCCTGCTGTTCAAGGCAGCACCAACAAAAAAGAAAAGCCCCAAATTAAAGTTAACATATTGCTGCAGTGCGGTGTCAGTCTGTTCCACCTCATCATTACTTATTGTTCTTTTGTATCTGTTCTTAGAAATGTCATTAAACAGTCGATATTCCTTGTGATATGATGCAGATGCCAGAAATACAGGAGGTAGCAAAAAGGATATGTAACAGACTCCAGACTATCCAACAGGTAGATGGTAGTATCCCTTGTTTCCGCAAATAAAGTATGTATTATGTGAAGATTTAAAACTGCTGTTATTGGTACCAACAATAGTCAAAACCTGAGTACATTCACTTCTTCCCACTGGAATGTTCCCCACACTACTCACACATAAATCTGCTCGAGCTCTAGGGACAGCTATAACAAATGGTCCATTACCCTTACCATTTCGAGTATTTGGGTCAACATAATGTGCAGAAGCATTTCCTTGTCGGTACTCCTCCATCTCCCATTTAGTCCCTTTAGCTTGCGGATCACCTTCTTCGTCAGGATAACATGCTTTATTAAGGAGTAGTTTAATCTCCCTACACCCATATCAGTAATATTAGCCACTTGAGAAGCCAATAGAAGTGCAAACCAGGCTTGACAAGTGCCGTTGTGGGAAAAGGGAAGAGGAATGAAAGGTGTTCCTCCCTTTTTCTGATGAGCTGGCATCATTCCACACACCCAAAAGTCAGTAATGTTCGTAGCATTGTGCATGTGGTGCAACATCTGAATGAACGTGTTGTTCAGATAAGACTGTCTATGTTTTTGCTCATGATAAGGGAGAGTAAAATAGTGATGTTCAATGGGTGCTGGAGTAGTGACAGCCATCATTTGTCGAGCAGGAGCCACTTATTCTACAACCCAAGTTATCACTGCCATAGTGATCATAGTGACAGTGAACCCAACAACACACATAATCCTCTTGTTGCAAATCCTCGCAGCAGTTGATGCTTTCTCCATAGGCACATTCATCTTGTTGTTGAAGTAACAAAACCGTTGGAGCTCTAAAGTCCTGGGTAGCCGTTGGTTTCTTCTCTGAGTTTGAGACGGGTGTCACTAATAGACCCCCCCCCCTCCCTTTGCAGCTCAGTTTTTCACTAACCCAGGACGGTTGCTCAACCAGTCACTTTCAGCAATGCAGTTTCTCTCCGAGGTCGTAGCTGATATCGAGATGTACCAGGGATCGTGTGGTCCGGGAAGACTTCCTCAGATTCCTCAGGTGATATGGCTTGGCCTCTCTCTGTGTCCAGGATGTCTCGATGGTCGGCAAGTGCAGCAGGTTCCACCAAGTCAGATGGCACCTTTTTGCAATGCGTGGAGTGCACCCAGTTCTTCCGATTGGTCACTCGGACTGCAGTTCTCGTAGCGAGGAGGACTTGCTCTGGGCCGCGCCACCTAGGCTTCAAGCTGCTCGATCTCTGGAAGACCTTGACCATCACATGGTCACTGGGCCGCAGCTCGTGGCCTTCACCTTTCGACCTGTCAGAGCTTCTCGAACCTGTTGATGAATTTGACAGCAGACTATCAGTCAACTGCGATAGATAATCTTTCATCATAACACAAGGTACATCATGTATGGGGCATGGCTTAGGAATCCCCCAAATATTCATAGGCCTACCGAATACCAACTCATACGGTGTGAGGCCAGATCGTGTATGCGGTACCGATCTAATGGACAGTAATGCCAAGGGTAGTGCATCAGGCCACTTCAGAGATGTGGAATTCTGGATTTTAGCTAGTTTAAGCTTAAGAGTAGCATTATATCGTTCCACCAGTCCTGCTGATTGTAGGTGGAAGGCAGCATGAAACTTCTGCTTAATCCCCAATCCTTTCAAGACATACTCAACAACTTGCCCAATGAATGGGGTCCGTTATCACTCCACAAAAGTTTGCAAACACCAAATCTAGGGAAGAATTCCTTTAGAAGCACCTTCACTGTAGTAAGAGCTGTATTATCTTTCGTAGGTTATGCTTCCATCCACTTACTAAAAGCACATATCACTACTAGAACATACTTTAAATTATTACAGCGTTCAAGCTGGATGTAATCCATCTGTAAAACCTCAAATGGCGCAGTTGGTGTAGCAAACCCTCCTGCTGGAGTTCGTGTCCCTTTTCCAGGATTGTACTGGAGACAAATCAAGCAGGACTGCACTATCTTTTAGCCGTGCCAGCAATTTCTGGATGATCCCAAAGCAGCTTCGTTATTGAGGATGCTCCAACATGTGCTGGCCCATGTGCCATATGAATCATAGGATGTAAATAGGCTGTGGGCAGTCTCCATTTAGTCATTACTTTATTCCTCCAACAGCCCTCATCATCCAATGTTCCCTCCTTAGACCATTGCTCAAGTTCTTCTGTAGAGGCAGATCGCTGCATATCAAGCACTTCCTGCCTGCTATCATGCCAACGTTCAGCCTGTGACTTCACTACGTGCACTGATGTAGTGCTTGACTGCATTGCAGTTTCATAGGCTGTGCAGTCTGCAAAGGCATTACCTTACCCTATTTTATCTGTTACTTTCTTATGTGCATTACACTTAACAATCGCTATCTTCTTTGGATATGTCAAGGCAGAAGAGTATGGTCTAATTCTCCATGTACTATTTGCGTTCCATGTGATGTAAGGAAGCCTCTTTCCTTCCAGAGTAGCCCAAAGTCACGAGACACTCCAAAAGCATAGCAGCTATCTGTATAGATATTAACAGACAAATCAATCCTAAATTCACACGCTCTTGTTAGTGCTATCAGTTCAGCTGCCTGGGCTGACTTCTGTAGAATACGAGCTGTCTCAGCTACTGTGTGAAGCGTTGTAATTGCATATGCAGCTTAGGTCGTACCATCTGGTAACCGTAAACAGGACCCATCAACCCATAATTATCCATCAACCTTTGAAAGGGGCGTGTCTATTAGGTCAAGACGACCCTTTGTCCGTTCCTCAGTAAGGAATATACAATCATGAAACTGTTGTGGCTGGGATTGAGTAGCCGGATATGTTATGTTATGTTAATAGTATTTATAACGCGCACAGCTGCCCCAGCTAAGGGGCGTCCTGGCGCGTGACAAGATATAACACAACAGACACTAACACAAAAGAACGGAGACAGAGGGAACAATTAAAACAAAAAAGTTTTTAATGATTTCTGAAACAACAGAAGATCATCAATTGCGCGGAGCTCAAACGGAATCGAGTTCCAAAGTGCTGCAGCTTTTATCCGGAAAGAGCGCCCACCAACTCGGCTAAGCTTGAACCTCGGGACTACTGCAAGCGCTTGACCCGAAGATCTTAACGAGCGGGTCGGTACATAACCGGACAAGAGATTCGAAAGGATCTGGGGAGCAGATCCTTTCAAAATTTTAAAAGCCAGACATAAAACTTTAAAATGAATTCTCGACTTAATCGGCAGCCAATGTAATGCTCGAAGAGTGCTTGAAACCGAGCATGACCTAGGCAAGCCGACAATGGCTCTAGCAGCGGCATTTTGAACGCGTTGAAGGCGAACAATTTCTGCCTGATTACTCCCTATCAGAAGCGAGCTGGCATAGTCCAGCCGAGATAAAACTGTTGCCTGGACCACCATCTGCCTGGTAGGGGGGTCAAAAAACTTAAGGACAGGCCTTAAGCCCCGAAGGACTCCAAAACAGCATGCTGCGGTTTTCTTGGAGTGCCCCACAAAGCTGAGAGTAGAGTCCAACCACACTCCCAGGTTTCTCAACTCCATAACCGGAGTTGGAGCCACACCAAGTTCCGGCGGCCACCATCTGTCCCCCCAGAGATCCCTTCCCTTCCCGACGATCATAACCTCGGTCTTCTTAGCGTTAAGCTGGAGGCAGTTGGCCGTCATCCAGCTAGCCACCTCCCTCAGCCCGTTCTGGAACTTGGGGGCGTCCACATCGGCATCCCCACTGATAGTAACCGCCAGCTGAGTGTCGTCAGCATATGAGACCATATACATGCCCCATTGTTTGACAACATCAGCCAGCGGTCTAACATAAAGATTAAATAAGGTGGGACTCAGTGAGGATCCCTGCGGCACCCCCAGGTCCAGAGGATGGAATTTGGACTGATATGGAGGTGTAGCAACGCAAAAAGACCGATCGTCGAGAAAGGAACGGAACCACTGTAGGGCCGACCCCATAATGCCAATCTCCTCCAAACGGTGCAGAAGGATACGGTGCGAGACAGTATCAAAGGCGGCGCTCAGATCTAACAATACTAGCGCCGCCGTCTGTCCCTGATCAGGCACCAAGCTCAGATGTTCAACCATGGCGAGAAGGGCAGTCTCCGTGCTATGCCCAGCCTGGAACCCATTCTGGGTGTCATCCAGAATGTTAGCTCGGGTGAGATGGTCGGTGAGAGCCTGATTGACATGAGCTTCCATCAGCTTGGCCGGCCAAGGGAGCAAAGAGATGGGCCGGTAGTTCTCCGGTCTTAAAGCGTCCAAACTTGGCTTCTTCAGAATAGGAGAAACCACTGCACGCTTCCATTTGATTGGGACCGTGCCCGTAGCCAGCAAGATGTTAATCAGGGAGCAAACTGTAGGGCGTCCCACAAAAGACTGGTTCCTAAACAGAGCAGGACAAACCGGATCCAAAGGTGAGCCAGATTTAACCTTCTGAGCCAGTATGTCAAAAGCCTCAGGTAGAAGCTGGCAACAGCGTAGCCGGGTTAAGGGTTGAACATCTTTTCAGAGTGATATGAGGGGCCAAAATTGTCAGTTCATATCCTGTCAAACGAGCACTGCTTAAATGCTGCGTTTTAGTTTGCTTCAAAAGGGCATCAACTGCATGGGGTACTAGCACAAGCAATCTATGTGACAGGACTATCCCTTCACTCTGACGTATGGACACAGATGCCGCTGCAACAGAGCGAAAATACCCAGGCAACGCACGAGCGACTGTTTAAACATACATTGCTCCATATACTGAATCTTTTTAAGATCAAATGACCCATTTATAGGCCATTGCAACTCAGGATCCTTACTAGTATATTTATTCCATAACGTGCTGTATATTATAGAAGAAATACAATTTTTAATATACATATCCCTTTTTGGTGTCCCTTCTGCGGGAGCCGGCTGATTCCGTTCAAGATCCATATTGCTACCTCCAAGAAAGCAACACATTCTACGAAGTGTGCTTGAAACAGGCATGTCAAGAATATTGTAGTATATACAATATTATACGCAAAGTAGCACTTTACTCAAAGTGTGTCGTTCAAGTTTTTCAAAATTGTCTCATTACCTGCCTATATAAATTGCAATGTATATATATCCAAACAAGTCAAGTTTTTGGCCAAATACTAACAAACAAATGTCGACAACCTTACCAAGTACGAACCATCAGCTTTCAACTGCCAAGTTCTGAATCGACCAAATGGTCTCTGCACGGCGAACACCAGAAGGAATCTCAGTCGAGGACCGGCACCGCCTGGAGGGTCAATATCAGGAGAAGTGGAAGAAGCGCCGCGGCTGCGAAGACACGGGTCTCCTCACGCAGTGATCACCCGTAGCGAGATTCCAATCCTCCGTCAAGACCGCTCCTTTTGGTATCCGAGTCGCCGATGAGCCCCACATGACGGGCGCCAATTTGTAGAGGTGGACCTCAGCAAGGCCTACCTGTGCTAGGGGTTCGCCCTTCTCTGCACAAAAGTCCTCAGACCAGAACATAAAAGTTGGCACAGAAGCGGAAATAGAAAAAATATATTTTATTAACCTCATGAGGTGGAACTACATTCACACAACACCCTTCGGTAGTGTATGAAGTAGCACAAGGAGTAGAAGAACCATGGGTCTTTTATACCCACACAGGAGCTCAAAAGAAGGCGGTACAAGCACACATCAGAGAGTTACATACATAAATGGTCATGCAAAGAATGCACAGTCAACAGTAAAGGAGGAGCCAGCAGTTGCTGACTTTGGTAAAAACAATCTGACAGTTACAGACTAGAGCAGGTGCATGGGCTACAGACTCTTCTCCACATGTGCAGAGTAGAATAGGCTAAGTATAGCCAGCTCTTTGAGCAAAGCACAAGGGCAAGCAACAGTGAAGATGGAAAAAGCACATGATTGACAAAATGGCTGCCGGAAACAAGATAGCTTCAGCTAAATGCTAACAGCGATCTCTGCCAAATTTCCACACTGGATTTCCGGATGGCTCGTGCTTAGATCAACTGTACCTGAGTTAGGAGAGTCTGTGCAAGAGCTCTGCATTAACTTTTGGAGTCAAGCTGTAGTGAACTAAAGTCTGACTGTTCTTTAGGCAGGAGTGCCTGCGCTTGACTTATGAGTTTTTGTGCTAGGAAGGAAAAGTACTTTTACTTGGAATCATGATAGGATGTCTATGCTAGCAGTCAGGATTAGTCGCATTGGAGTCAGGAGTGATCGTGCTTGGAGCCTGGAGGACCTGTGCTTGTATTAACTGTACCTGAGTCAGGAGTAACTGTGTTTAGAATCAGGAATAAGGAGTGCCTGTGCAGTAGTAAGGAGTGCCTGTGCTGAGGAGTACTTTTCCTCTGGTGAGGAGTGGCTGAGCTGTGGAGGGATGTGCTGGTGCTCTAGAGAGGAGTGCTTATGCTCTGATGAGGAGTGCCTGTGCTCGGGTGAGGAGCCCCTGTGCTTGCTGTGTGACATGACCTTGATTGGAATCAGGATAATGACTGGAAAGGAACCTCCTACTCAACTCCCCCCAATGAGGATTCCGCAGCAATCACAGCACCGAGATGGCCTCATTGTGGGTACCGGCGACATTCGAGCCCTACTCGACCGAGGAGAGACTGCAGCTCTGATCCTCCTAGACTTCTATGCTCTTTCAATATGGTCTCCCACAACACATTCATCACAAGGCTGCACAAGATAGGCCTCCAAGGTGCCGCTCTCAGATCGATTGCTTTTTTCCTCACTGGAAGAACACAAAAAGTGTCCCTTCTGCCCTTCACCTCTGAACGTAAGGAAATAATCTGTGGAGTAACCCAAAGATCCTTGCTCGGCATGATACTCTTCAATACTTATTTGAGACCTGTTGCCAGCATCGTCAAAACCCACATACTCAACATCCTATCCTACTCTGACGACACACAACTCACCCTCTCACTCTCTGTGGACACCACCACCACCAAGACCAACTTCCATAACTGCATGACAGACATCATAACTGGATGAAGAACAATTGCCTGATGCTCAACACGGACAAGACAGAGGTACTGATTTTGTGAAACAAAAGCTCCTCAATTTTTAACTTATTCTGGTACGAGGTTGGAGAAAGCAGGTAAAATACCTTCTTTCCCCAATCCACTACGAAATCAGACGGCCAACCTTTTTCGGCCAAAAGTATGACGTAACCATTGGTCATGTTCTCCCAAAAGAGACCCTTTACGTGCCTGGGTATGTCCCCCTTCATTTGGAACATTATTTCATATAAACGATGTGGGACACTTACCCTTGTATGAGGTGTTTCCACCGTCATATGCTCACTCAGTGCTACTGCCGCCAGACAATCCATCAGGTTCCAGCAAGCTATTGTGACTTCTGCCGCGCTGTCTAGCATCGTCACTGCCCATTCCTTGTGCAGAAGTAGAGTCCTCAGTAGCCTGGGCATTACTTATTTTAATCCCTGCTACCTTCTTCTTTTTAAATTGAGGTTTAGAAGTCCTTCGTTTGTCCTCCTGTTTTATGATGTAGTCCAAAGTGCGATGTGTCTCCCTTTTCGGATTGACTCGCTCTTCCGATCTGTGCTCTGACATCTGCCTCTCGCCGAACATTTTTCAGATGACTCCTAAAAAGAACGAGACGAACATGTATCAGTATCCTGATACATGTCAGGTTCCTAACATGGTAACGGTTTCTCAAATTGCATTTTCTCTCAGTGCATTCCTGTTGAAGAGACTCACCCGTGACTGTGTTTTGTTTTGTTTATTTTTTTGTTTATTATCCCATTTCTTTTTTTTTTTTTTTAAAGTTTATTTTTGCAATTTTAGAACAAAAACATACAGCTGCATTCGAAAGAGCGACACCAAGTACACATAATATCACGGAGAATACAGAGAAGACATGGAGGTGGAACAGGTAGCAAAAGTCGGGCAGGTCCGGCGAGATCAACATTATGCGACCAGTGCAAAACATCATCCAGGGACATACCCACATCAGTCATACCATGGTGTACTCAACCCGGGAGGAGGGGGCCTACACTCTGACATACCGTACAAGAAAATCGCATCATGCAAGCCGGATCGGAGAACCACAGCCCCAGCTCCAACAGCACCACAGCACCTAGGCTACAGCCCCGGGAAGTCACCCCCCCAAGCACTGAAGGTCACAAGCCCGAGATCACCCAGTTGTCAGCACATCGTCCGCGACCGTCGCCCCGGCCAGGAGATAGCATCGCAGCGGAGCCCAAATGTCTGTGGGCCTCGACGCTGGCAGCATAAGCTCAGAGTACGTACAGATCTGGTCCTGACAGTACACAAGATCTCGCATCCAGTCCTTAAATTTGGGGGCCCTGCCTCTGCCCCAACGACACGCCACTCTTCTCTTAGCAAGCAAAAAAGCAAGCGCAATGAATTTACGATGCGTCGCCTGAATAGGCTCTACATAGCCCAGGAGGGCCAGAAGGGGGGCGGGCACCAACACTGTGTCGATCATCTTAGAGAGTGCTTCAAACACCTGGCACCAATAGCGGTGCACTGAGTCACACGCCCACGCTAGGTGGAGAAAATCCGCACCAGGAGCCCAGCATCGTTCGCATTGATCATCCTCGCGGAGTCGATAGCCGTGAAGTCTGACCGGTGTATAGTACAGTCTGTGAATGTATTTATAATGGATAAGTCTACTAGAGGAAACGCGGTCCGTCTGCATTAAGCAGAATAGCCACTGTATATCCGTCAATGGGGCCTGCAACTCACGGTCCCATTTTTCCCTGGCTGCCAACTGCGGCGCTGGTGTTGAGGAATGTACCGATCGGTATATTTTGGAAACGAGCTTGGCTGGCGTATCATCGCTAAGTATGCGGTGCAGCGGAGCCATATGCGGGGGTTCCTGTGGGAAGCTGGGCGTGAGTGCCCTCACTCCCTGATGGAGGCGGAGGTATAGAAAAACATCGAGGGGAGTAGGCTGTATGCTGTCATACAAGTGTTCCATGGATCGGAACGTGCCATTGTGGTATAAGTCCCCCCACGTCTCCACATGTATAGTCTGAAGCAATTTCCGGAAGCCCGCCTCCTGCAGCAGGGGCATACTCGGGTGGTAAACAAGAGGCAAGAGCGGCGCGTATACCAGGTCAAGCCCTAAGTTCGCCGCCAGCTGATTCCACGCGGACACCGTGCTAATAAACGTCATGGGCGTCTTGTCTCTACCCTGCACTGGGATGTACAACGCTCCCTCTATAGGAATGGGGTGCGCCAGCCAGTGTTCGGCTGCAAGCTGCGGCATATATCAAGGCTGCCGTATCCAGAAGTAAGCATAATGCGCCTGGGCTGCCTGATAATAGAGCTCAAAGTTGGGGATGCCGAATCCGCCTTGATCATAGGGCTTAATAAGGATCTCCCATTTGAGCCGGGGCGACTTTCCACCCCATACTAGTCTTATGAGTTCCGAGCGGAGTTGTCGAAAGAAAAAGTTACCGGGATAGAAGGGAATATTCAGAAAGAGGTACAAAAGCTGCGGTAGTATTACCATCTTAATCAATGATGACCGGCCAGCCATGGAGAGGGGCAGAGAGATCCATTGAGTAACGCAATCCGTAATGCGGGACATCGCTGTCCCATAGTTAGCCCTCAGGATCTCTTCCCTGTTTTTTTCTATACGGATGCCTAGATATTTGAAGTCCCCCTCACACCAGGCAAGGGGGAAGTCCATCCCAAATCGCCCAGTAGAGGCCGTCAGGGGGAACAGACAAGACTTGCTCCAGTTGATCTGGATTCCAGAAATCATGCCAAATCGAATGAATTCCCGGAGGATCGGGTTGAGATTATCCTTCGGGTCGCGCACGTAGAGGGTGATATCATCAGCGTACATGGATACTAATATCTGCCTCTGGAAACAGCGCAACGCCTTGTCCCGATGATGTTGCCGCAATTTGGCAGCCAGAGGCTCCATGGCCAAAGCAAACAGCAGGGGTGAAAGAGGACACCCCTGTCTAGTGCCTCTGGTAATAGGAAACACAGAGGAAAGTTGGCCGTTCACCAGTACCTTTGCCTCAGGAGCGGCGTATAACAACCTGATCCATGAAATAAATATACTCGGGAAGCCCATGCGCCTCAAAACTTGGAACAAGTAGTCCCACTCGAGGGAGTCAAAAGCCTTCGTGGCATCAAGGAACACGGCGGCCATAGGCAGGTCATCATGCACAAAGTTGAGGATCGAGAAGAAAGTGCGTAGATTATGGGATGTGGCCCTGCCTGGCACAAACCCGGCCTGATCGGGCAGTATCAGGTTAGGGAGTAGCAAATTAATGCGAGTGGCTATGAGCTCGGCCAGGATTTTCACATCTCAATTGAGCAGGGAGAGAGGCCTGTAGGAGTCACAGTCATTCGCCTCCTTCCCCGGTTTAAGGAGCGACGTAATGAGGGCCATGCGCATCGAAGGGGGCAGGTGGCCCACCTCTAACGCATCCTCATACACCTCCCGCAGGACTGGTGCCATAAAGTCAATGTAGGTTTTGTAGAATTCGATAGGTATCCCATCCAGTCCGGTGGTCTTGCCTGATCGCATGTGCATAATGGCCTCCCGCACCTCGTCCAGTTCAAAGGGGGAACTCAGAAACTCTCTTTGCGTGTCACTTAGCCACCCCAGGGACACATCCTCCAGGTATTCATCCAATCGTAGTTCCTCAGTCCTAGTTGACGCATACAGCACGCGTTTGTGTGTCACAAACGCGTTGAGAATTTGCGCAGTATCCCTGTACAATGTGCCGTCCGCCCCAACAATCTCCATGATAGTATTAGACGGACGCACTAGCCTCATTGTTGCAGCCAGGGCCTTCCCCGGCCGCTCGCCTTCACCATAACTCCGGGCGACCCAATATTTGCCTCTAAATTTCGTTTCCCTAGCGGCCTCAGCAGTATACTCCGTTACTTTGTCCCGAATGCTTGCCAACGTGGCATCATCAGGGCCTGCAGCCAGCGATGCCTCTAGCATCCGAAGGTCAGTCTCCAAGGTGCGCAGACGCGCCATAATACACTTCAGCACACCCGACCCTTTGGCAATACACAGACCACGCAGGGTAACCTTAAACACATCCCAAATGGTCTCAACATCCTGCACGGAGTCCTTGTTTCGCTTAAAGAAATCCAGGCAATCCTCCCGCAGCTCCTCCTGGAAAGGGGCATCGAGGAGCATCATGGGCTGCAGGCGCCAAGCCGCCAGCGGGGGGCCAAGGTCCGCAGCCCTCAAGGTAACTCGTACTGGCGCGTGATCCGAGAAGGTTCGCGGGAGGTGTCAAGCCCCCACCAGCGCCACATGAAACTGTGGGGCCAGGAAGACATACTCGAGCCGGGCCCAGGAGCGCGCCTGTGCCGTGAAGTGGGTGCCCTCAAGGACCTCCGCGTGGAGGTGTCTCCACGTGTCAATCAGTCTATGCTCTTCTATGATCTCTGAGAGCGCCCCCCGGGACCGGGTATGATGATGTGGGGCCAGGTGGGATCTGTCCAACGTCGGGTCGAGCGTGACATTGAAATCTCCCCCCCATATGAGGTGCTGCGTGCCCACACCCACTATGTCTGCGCCGAGGTCCACGAAGACGGATGGGTCGTCCACATTGGGACCATAGAAGCAGGCCATGGTGACCATTCTATGCCCTAGTCTACCCCACATCAGGCAGTACCTGCCTTGGGTATCACTTTTTGTACCTGATAAAATGAAGGGTGTTCCTCGTTTGACCAAAATGGCAACACCACGAGAATATGATGAGTAGGAAGAAAAGGCGGTGTACTTTGCCCACCTACCAGCAAAGGTAGGAGCAGATTGCGCCCTGAAGTGGGTCTCTTGAAGAAACGCAATATGTATTGTATGGCGATCTAAATAGGACAGGATGTGTCTACGTTTTCTAGGGTCACCCAGGCCTCTGACGTTCCATGTGATTATGTTCAAGTCCGTGTCCCCCATAGACAGGTCAATGGAAACCAGGAATATAGTGCACTGGGAGAGAGCATTCGTTCATACATCCCCCCCCAGTCGTGCACGCCATACGCTCCACTCATCTTGCGCGGAGATACCATCGTTCCGCAGCCTATAGCATCAGTCAAGCCCAGACAGTAACCACCTCCAATAAGTGCGTGTACTCCATGCCCCATCGGGGGGCTGCTTCGCGAACATATAGCAAAAGCGTTTGGCAACTCCGTGGGCGGTAATGCCCTGAACACAGCTGTGCACAACAATAGAACAATGTTAATAAACACCCCACCACCCCTCCCCGCATATACCCCCAACATGCATCTTGTGCCAGTTGTACATACAATTCCATCGGATGGTACAGCAGTAACAAACCCAGAAAGTACAGGAACAGGAACTCGTCCCAACCACCAGTCATTCGCACCCAGGCATGCCCTCCCGGACCCTATATACAATCCAGCAAAGAATGCCTGCACCGTAATCCCCAAGCTAATCAGTCTGTTCCTCGTGAGTAGTGAAACATCAGAACTATGAAAGGGAAAAGAAGACACCAAGGGTGTCACGCAACCGCCCATCCCACCCCCCACCCACTGAAGCAGCCCCAACATGCCAGAAATCCCCTCCCGCCCCCCTCCCAGAAGTGCCACCAAAACGCTCAACAGGAGCAACATAGTCTGTTTGTTCATTGGGGTACACCCTATGGGGGTCATCAAGGGGACACACAGTTCAACCCATCTCGTCCCGCCACCCATCAAAGACAAGAGAAGGGGGGGGGAGGGTGGTGCCTGGAATACGTTACCAGCCCCCGGCCTGCACCCGACCAGGGAGATAATACTCAGCCTCGGCGCCGTCCATCAGCTGGGCTCGAGCGGTGGACCACCAGGATAGCGTCTGCCAAGCCGCCCCCATGTCCAGAGGCCCAGCCACAGAAGCCAGCCAACAGTAGTTACTGTTCGTCCTCATTTTCGGCCACCACCTCTACTCGTTGCTCAGCTCGTGCAGTCCGCAGTGATTTCAAAAAGTCTTCCACCTGCTGCGGGTTCGTAAAGAAGTGTTGTTTAGCTTGATGAGTGACTCTCAGCTTCGCCGGATACAGCAACGCGTAGTCAATTTGCAGATCCCTGAGTTTTTTTTTTACATCAATGAATTTACGCCTCTGTTCCTGGACGACAGGCGTGAAATCCGGATACACGGTGAAGCTGACACCATCATATGTTAGCGTTTGGTTCAAGCGTGCGGCCCGCAGAGCAGCATCCCGATCCCGGTAGTTAAGGAGCCTTGCAATTGAGGAAATATGAATTTTGTGATCAGTTATGTCCCCTATCGTAGACCCCAACGGCTCCATGTGCATGCTATAAGTACATGTATGTTCCCTCCAGTTCCAGTTTTGAAGACGCAAATATATGTGCGTCCACCGTCAACATGTCCTCTTTCAGATCCGCCATGAATGGGTCAGATATTCCATTCCTAAGTATGAAAGGCCACCGACTTTATGTGGTTCACTTTCCACATTTTACAGATTCAGGCGAGTAGGCCCTGAATTCTGTCATCAAGCCTTTTCCTGCCTTCTGCCTCTGAAAGCTCCAGTCAGAGCCTGCATCTGTATCCATGAACTTTGTCCTACTCCCTGCGCGGCTAACGGTGCCTGATCCAGCATATTGCCTGCCAAAAACTGTATTTCACCTTCAAGATTATCTACTCCGCTCCTCATCCGATGCATTCCTGTCTAGCAGTTTAGGTAAACATTCCTCCAGCTACCGTGCAAAGGGCCAGGCCTCGCTGTCCTCATGCAAGTAATTCATAGGCCCCGTTACCATGGAATATTCCTACCCCCTCGCATCTCATGTAGACACTTAGACGCTTGTACACGCACTAACAGTCAGTATAGAATAGATTCTATCCTAGAGACCTTTCCTTTTGGATAACACAGTTCTTTAAACATAGGATATTAGATATGATTTGGGATTAGGTTGACATAACCCCCAGACTTTTGTCTCCACATGTAGAGCTAAATGTCAAGTCCCCTTCACCCTCTAGTTGCACGTCAATCACACGTCATGCGGCTGCGCGCGCATCTCTGCCAAATATTTCTGCTGACATTGCAGGATTCTTTTATGGATCCACCCACTTGTGACATCATGTATAATGACGTTTATTAAATTACGCCCATATGACCGCCTTTATTAGTTACGTATGCACCTTTTATCTGTACTATCAGCTGTTACGCCTCTTGCATCTATTTCACTGTAATGTATTTTCTATAAAACTGCCTATCTGTCAATAATGTATGCCCTTCCTTCCTGAACTTTCGTGGTGATGGAATAGAAAGCCTACAATTCGAATTGTATTCCTTTGTATAGGAATAAAGCCTTTTAAAACCTCTAATACCACGGATTCTGCCTCTTATATTTACTGAGTTATTCTTAATAGACTTTACCGCATAAAAATATTTACCACATAAATTGGCGCCCGAATAGGGACACTTTCTCATCTCACGCGCCGGCGGTGCGTTGCAGGCCCGGTCCCCTGCCACAGCTGAACGGACAAAAACGCGTACCTGCAGGATTTCCTGTATCTCCCTCCGGCCAAGCGGGGGCGACTGAGGCTGCGATCAACACCCAGACGAGGCGGTGAGAAGTGCGAAGTAACCCGACCAGAGCCTAGCTGAGAGAGCAAGATCCGAGGTAAACAGAGGCCCACCAGGTTCCGAAGTTCCGAGTCCAGTCGAGTCGAGTCCAGTCCGGTCCAGTTTCAGTTCCGTTCCGAGGCCTTCCGTTCCGAGCTACCCGGTGAGTACCATTACCGGGGAGGCATTTAACGTGCACATAGTCTGTGCCGGTCAAGACGGGTTTGGGTACACAAGTCCGGTCTGCACTGTTTTAGCAGTGTATCTGTACTGTTTAGCAGTATATATAGTATGTCTTGCATATAAATAAGTACTATCTAGTGTCAGTATTATGTCAGTAACTAGTTTTCTATTAGTTATCATTGTTCGAAAAACTGTTAAGTGTTAAATATTTTAAATACGTTCTATATATTGTGGTGTGAATGACTGTTCATTATTGTGTTTTCTTGTATAAAGTGTGTTCTAGTAATAAGGTCTAAAAATGCCGCTCTTTTCGAAACTAAGACAGATCAAAACCAGAAAAGGGGTACTCGAAGAAGCTGTTCCCATTCCACCTAGGGACACTCCAGGATACTTTATGTATCATAAGCATGGCCTAGATGCCGTATTATTTCTTGATTTATGGGTGGACTACACCAAAGAATTACCAGAGAATCAGAGATGGCCCGCAGCGGGGACCTGGGATGCAGATTGCATCATGAGAGTAGAAGAAGAATTATGGAAAAAGAAAGCCAGACAGTCACAGAAAGATGCCATTGAATTATGGCGTAAAGAATCATATAGACGTACAGAAAAAGCACTCAGACAGGAAGAGAAAGGTAGAGAGAATTCAAATAAAACCCGAGAAAATCTATACCTTGAGGAAGGTAACCGAGTAAACTCAGAACAAATAGATAGACAAAGAAACACTCTTATGAATGGTATGTATCCTCTTTTGGCCGAAGGGTTACCTAAGGCTATCCCGGAAATACCAAAAGACTTAACTCCTCCATTGCTCCCGATAAAAACACATCCCAAAACAGCAAAGGACGTTTTCCTTTCCTCCTATTTAGATGACGTAGCTCCCGAGTATGCTAATGCCATACCACACATACCGCTTACCGATGGTGTTCAACACCAAGAGCATCCGTCTGTACCCCCGCAACCACAAACTCCTACGCAAGTCCCAACAGGTCCGTCCGTTTCTACAGTTTTTCCCGCATCTACGATTTCTATCCTACGCCCAACGAATCCTTTCGTGCCTAGCACCTCAGACGGTGCTACAGGAGGTACGACAGACATGTTTGCCACCCCGCCGCGAAGTAAACAGACCCTTAGAGATTTAGCACTCCAACGTACACCCCAACTAGCGACATCCGACATGTTTAAAGAACAGCTTGTGGATTGTAGATACGACCCAGTACCAGGTAGACAGGATAAATTGCTCATATCATCACTACGTATAAGACGAGCTACATTATATTTAATGACGATACCAGGAATGGGTGAACACCTAGACGAAATATATCGCTTTGTCCAAACGGGGCGAGGTCCAGAAAGTATTAACGAAGCTATGGAATACCAGAAAGTGGATGTCCAAAGACAACTACTACGTTTTTTCATAAATTGTGTAATTAGGAATCAAGACAGGCCTGGGGCAGATCACGATACCATGCAAAGACTTGTCAAATGGGGTCAGAACATATCAGAAGAGAAACATGATAGACAGGCGTGTATAATCGCCATGTGTCGAAAGATCCGCAAGGAAGTAGAACGAATACATAAAGAAAGACGAGAAACAGACAGAGTAGAATCAGAAGAAGAGGAGGAGCAAGAATCAGAACAATTAGAAACGATAGCTTATGTAGGTAGAGGAAGACCCCATAATAATACTAGAGGCTTTAATGACCCGATACGCCCGATACGTCCAGAACATAATAGACATTTTCAAACCCCTATGTTAAATACAAGATCCCCTGAACACCTATTCCAAGCCGCTGATAAATTACTCCGAGATCGAAGGGGGTACCATATGCTCGATTCCATGGACGAACAAGAATTAGCCAGATCAGCAGTACAATGGGCTGACAGTCCCAGCGAATACAATGATGATGTACTTGCACACACGTTTCTGAATCTTGACCCATACGAACAGCGTTTAGCTAGTATATACATGATTCAACACCTCCTTATATTATATAAAAGCCAACACTCCGATCCAGGACCCTTACCTGACATATTGACAGAACTACTCACGAACATATGGAGAGGGTCAGGTACTGATTTGATTAGGGAAATTCTAGAATCCCGAAACCAATATTTAAATTTCGTATGCCCAGAACACGTTCCAGTTCCCATCATGGGAAGAAAAATGTATCACATAGATAGACAGAACCCGTTACGCGAAGTACACCCAATCAGAGGTGACGGTAATAACTTTACACACGTGTTTGTGTACACGCCTATAACTAAACTGGAATTATTAGAAATGAAGAAAGTAGTACCCAGCCATGACAAGGACCCAGCAGGTTTCCACCGTGAAATAAAGGACATGTTACTCATGGGAGAGTATACCTACCCCGACATTATGAAAATATTAAAAGTCCTATTACCCGCCGGTGTTTATGAGAAACTCAAAGAAAAGGAATGGGAGGTGGGAGACCAAAAGATAGATTGGACAGCATTAGAAAACGAAGAAAGGGCCCGAGCTGCAGGAGCAGGACTTGGGGAAAAGACTACAGCACTAGCAGGACTACTAGTGCAGGTACTGCCACGTTTATTAACTACGAAAAAGGAAGACTGGGGTGCAATATCAGCCTGTAAACAAAAGCCAGATGAAGACACTAGTGATTTCTATTCCCGATTTGAAAAATGTTTTGGTATAAATAGTGGCATAAAAGCAAGTAGTGAGTCATATCCACATCTGTTTGTGACAAAATTAGTTGAAAATTCTCTGCTGCAAGTCAAGAATAGAGTATTGAAATTCGAAAGTACCTGGCAAGGTAATACCCCATCACAGATGTTACAGATGTTACAATATCACCACAATAGAATTAGAGAAGAACAAGAACACGAACAAAGACGTATGAAAGATACAAAAATGAAAATGCTTGTTGCACAGTCAGTTCCAGCTGATGGTCATCAAAAGGGTGATTCCGCAGGTCCTACGAAAGGGACATGCAACTATTGTAAACAACAAGGTCATTATATACATGATTGTCCAGTCCTGAAACATAATATTGCTACAGGTAGAACCCAGGAGAGACCACGTCCACCTAGACAGGATCAGAATCAACAACAAATCCCTCAGCATGCACAACCTAGGTTAGCTCCGCAACAACTAACTCCGCAACAGGCAGCTCCACAACAGATCGTAGCACCACCACAAGCGCAGCCTATTGCTGCAACAGAAGCGACAACACAACAGATGTATCAGTATGCACAAGCAGATTATCCCGATTATCAGCGATATACATGAAATAGCCTAGAGAGGGAAGTTGGCTTACCCCTTATTGAGGTTCCTGTAGACCAAGAGGGACCTTATGTACATAGTGAACTATTAGGGGAAGACAGAAAGTTTTTACTTGATACAGGGGCAAGCAGAACAACTATAAGACGCAGTGAAGTTCCAGGGGCACCCCTCTCAGGCTCACAGAATATTTCCCTTGGATTCTCAGGAAAACCCATAATTAATGACGTAACACAACCTCTTCCACTCACGATTGGTCCATTGACACGTACTACAGATTTATTGCTTACTAAATCATGTCCAGAAAACTTGTTAGGTATAAAAACATTGAAAGCTCTAGGAGCTATAATATGTTGTTCTCCGGAAGGAGTACGATTATTTTTACGTGACTTTAAAGGTCACTACGTGTCCAGAGACATGGATCACCGACTGCAGAATTTACCTACACATTTATGGGCACAAGGCCCCACTGATGTTGGTTGCATGAACATTACACCATATCGAGTTACACTGAAAACAGGAATAGTACTACCACGAATGCGACAATACAAGTTACCACCAGATGCTGTAGTGGCTTTACTGCAAATTATTGACGAGCTCATTGCACAAGGAGTGGTTGTCGAAACCGACTCCAATGTATGTAATTCCCCGATAATTCCGATTCTTAAAGGAACGGATCCAAAAGCACAACCAGTATATCGATTAGTTATTGATCTGCGCGAATTAAACAAATGTATTGTACCACAATACCCTGTGGTCCCAGATATCTCTTCATTACTCACAGCTATTGACTCAGAAGCAACGTTCTTCACTGTAATTGATCTCAAGAATGCTTTCTTTAGTGTCCCAATCGATCCGGAAAGTCAATATCTGTTCGGATTCAGTTTAAATGGACGAAGTTTTAAATTCACACGCGCACCTCAAGGGTTTACAGAAAGCCCCAGCATCTATAGCCAAGCACTGAAACGAGAACTTGACAGTATCCGCATGCCAGTTAACACTGCCTTGCTTCAATATGTCGATGATCTGCTGATCACCGCCCGAAGCGAACCTGAATGTGAGACAGCGTCACTGACGGTTTTGAAATTTCTGGCCGACAAGGGGCACAAGGTGTCCCCTTCTAAGCTGCAATTCTGTGTCCAGCGAGTTGTTTACCTTGGGCACTCGCTGTCCAAGGAGGGAAGGCAGCTTACACCCGACCGCATCCAGTTAATTGCTAACATGTCAGCACCCAAAACACAAAAGGAGGTGCGGGCTTTTATAGGCCTCACTTCATACTGTAGGCAGTGGATCCCTCAATATGCATTTCTAGCAAAACCACTCATCCAGTTGACAACACAGGAGGCAGCCACATCGACTGTCCTCCCTTGGACTCAAGAACATACACACGCCTTTGAAAGCTTAAAGAAAGCTTTATGCCAAGCACCTGTTTTAGCAACACCATGCTACAATAAACAGTTTACACTCTTTGTTACAGAACGCGAAGGTACTGCCTTGTCAGTACTCAGTCAGGAACAAGCAGGATCACACAAACCATGTGCTTATTTCTCTAGTACATTAGATCCAGTAGCTCAGGCTCTTCCTGCGTGCCTAAAATCGGTGGCAGCAACAGCTTTAGCTATCAGACAAAGCGATGCCATAGTGTTAGGACACCAATTGACAGTACAAGTACCACACGCAGTAGAGGTTCTTTTGAACCGCACACAAACACAACACTTGACTATAGCGAGACTCACCGGTTACGAATTGACATTGTTTCAGCCACACATAGAAATCAGACGTTGTAATACGTTAAATCCTGCCACACTGTTACCAGTGGGCGGAACAGATCCATTGGCACATGATTGTGTCGAAGTCATTATTATCACGACGAAACCCAGACAAGACTTGACAGATATCCCTTTGTCAGATCCAGACTTGACATTGTATGTAGATGGGTCATGTATGAGAACAAGTACAGGAGAGTTAGTGGCCGCTTACGCAGTCACAACAGACACTGAAGTCATTGAAACAAATTGCATTAACACTTTGTCAGCTCAAGCAGCAGAGCTCATCGCTCTGACACAAGCCTGTATTCAAGCCAAAAATAAGAAAGTCAACATATACACGGATTCACGTTATGCATTCGGAGTCGTCCATGACTTCGGCGTACTGTGGCGAGAGAGAGGTTATTTAACTTCTCACGGTGCCCACATCCAACACGGACCCCTCATTCAAGCCCTATTAGACGCGATTCATCTACCTACTGCAATATCAATTATGAAATGCAAGGCCCACACAAAAGTTACCGACATCATTTCTCAGGGTAATGACCTAGCTGACAGAATAGCTAAACAGACTGCTCAGAATCAGACTCACATAACTGACATGACAAAGACAATAGTTCCGACACCAACACATTGCATGACAGTTAAGGATCCCGCCCTTGATGTAATTGACATACAGACACATGCTACACCAGAAGAAATAAAGAAATGGACTGAATTAGGAGGGATCCAAACGGATCAAGGATGGATGACGAAGGAAAAATCTATATGGTTTCTTCCCGACTCCATGGTTCAAGTTATCATTAACACAATACATAGTCCAGCGCACCTAGGAGAAAAAGCTATGCTAGACAGCATTCAACACATTTGGTTCAACAAACACTTGCGAGCAGCAGCTAAACAAAAAGTTCGTACCTGTATGATATGTTGTCAGTTTAATCCAGGTAAAAGCATCCCCGTAGAGCAGGGTGGATTTCAACCTCCCGATCATGCTTTTGAAGTCCTCCAAATGGATTATATCCAGATGGAACGATGTCGAGGATTCAAATATGTTCTCGTAGTTGTCTGTACTCTTTCCCGTTGGACAGAAGCCTACCCGGTTTCAGATTACACTGCCCCGACTACTGCCAAACAGTTAGTTCGAGAATTCTTCCCACGGTACGGTTTACCACGTGTTGTCTACTCAGATAACGGCCAGCCGTTCTCATCCGAACTAATGAAACACGTTTCCCTTTTGTTAGGCTACCAATGGAAATTCCACTGTGTCCGGCATCCCGAGGCAGCAGGTCTCGTGGAACGCCATAATCAAACTCTGAAAATTAGATTGTCCAAAATATGTAGGGAAAAAGGTGTTGATTGGATAGTAGCCTTACCAGTTGCGCTCTTTTACATGAGAATGGTAGCACATTCTCGAACAGGGCTATCCCCGTACGAGGTGATCTTCGGTAGACCACCAAATATGTGGGGGACGCCTATACCTCGCAAAATCACTGATGTTGACTGTAATATGCTGACAGATTACCTGGCTTCCTTGATGTCTGCACTACAATCTTGTCGTTCACAGGTAGCCGCAGCTTTTCCCGATAATACTGAGGTGAAGCCCCATGACGTGGTTCCTGGTGACCTGGTTTTGGTCAGGAATTTCGACCGGAAGACCCAACTGGAGCCTAGGTGGAAGTCGCCCAAGTTGGTTCTCCTAACTACAAGGACAGCCGTGAAAATCGAGGGACGGAAAGGGTGGTTGCACTCGAGTCATATCAAGAAATTTTATGGACTACCATCCAGTGTGAATACTCAACCCTGTATTCCCTCACAGACAGACTCAAAGCTCCCCTTGGTTGAGCAGTCAAAACCAGAACTGTACAAACTAAAATTGAGGTCTAGCAAGTCAGACAATTTGATTGTTTAAGTCCTCTCCAAGGTGAATCGGTTGAATTTGTCTCTGACATGTATCCTCTAGACCGGAATAGAGAAAGAAATCAACAGATGCAGCTTAAGAAGCATGCGTATTGTAAATCACTTCGTAGTCACTGCACAGTAACATTATTAATTTTGTTTTTCTAAGTCTTCTGATTATCTTTTCCAGCATACTATTGCACATGTATTACCCTATTCTTAAGCGTGCTTACAATATAACTGCAGAACATTCTTTTAGCGAATTACCTCCGCATGAGTTGTCCTATAGATTTGCGCTGCGCAACAACACATTTATCAGTATGTTACATCATTCCCATCAGACCAGCAATGCCACAAATTGTTGGATATGTGGCCGACTCCCTCCCTATCAGAACTATAAGGGAGTTTTGCCCCTCTTTCCCTATCCGTTCACACACAATGGCTCCTGTGGAGCATGGTTTAGTTTGATTAATTCCCTAGATTCAAATTCCGCAGTTTATCAAGACAACTGGGTATGGGGAAACCTGAACCTAGTTTTGCTTAAAGTCTGCTACCCTAACAAGGAGGGACTTCCCAAAAGAACAGGAACTGATCTAGAAAATGAAGTATATGGATTAGGTAATTTTACACTTAACCTCATGATCCTGAACGTTGAATCTGAAGCTACACCAATCTTGCCCGCCATGTCAGTATTCCCAGTAAAAGGGGAATTATGTATAAGAAAGAATGGTTCCATACACATGGGCCATAGTAAATGCACCACTGTAATAAAATTCAGTGATCAAGGCAAGTCTACATTTAGAGCTTCCCATCATTCCTACTTCATATGTGGCCAGACCGCATATATATGTCTACCTTTAGATTGGGATGGTACCTGTTACATAGCATTCCTTCTGCCACCTGTTTTCCTAGCTCCTCCTGATTATCATAGAAATACCCATTTAGTACACAATAGACAGCAGAGAGATCTCCCAATTGTCGATTACACTGAAACAGCATGGGAAAAATACACAGATTTCAATAAAGGTTTCTTTCCCTATATAGGTACAGTCACTAATAGTAAGCTGATACGTAGATTAACCAGAACCCTTGAAGCAGTAGTGAACGAAACTATTTCCGCCTTAGGCAATTTAACAGAAGAGCAGTCTGCTATGCGGATTGTTGTGCTTCAAAATCGTCTTGTCCTTGACGTCATCCTGGCCGATAGGGGCGGAGCTTGTAGGGTCATCGGATCAAGTTGCTGCATTTTCATACCAGAAAATTCGCCGTCAGTATATAAAGCCATAACCCGCCTTCATAAGATTATAAGCCAGATACACCAGAGTCCAGGCACCTGGACTTGGTCCGGTTGGTTCTGGTGTTGTCAGCCTGGGGATGGAGAATCCTATCCTTCCTAGGTATTGGCTTTCTCATACTATTCAGTTGCTGCTTATGTCTACAATGTGGGCCAGCGATTTGTGGTCTGTGTGCCACATCGTGTATCCCACATCCAAGTTTTCGTTCAAGATCTCGGAAGAAGAAAGAAGAACAAATGATGCTATATGAACAGATCGATGGATTGATGAAGATCGATATCTCCTGAGGGTCCGTAGGGGACAAGGAGGGAATGAGGAAATATGAATTTTGTGATCAGTTATGTCCCCTATCGTAGACCCCAACGGCTCCATGTGCATGCTATAAGTACATGTATGTTCCCTCCAGTTCCAGTTTTGAAGACGCAAATATATGTGCGTCCACCGTCAACATGTCCTCTTTCAGATCCGCCATGAATGGGTCAGATATTCCATTCCTAAGTATGAAAGGCCACCGACTTTATGTGGTTCACTTTCCACATTTTACAGATTCAGGCGAGTAGGCCCTGAATTCTGTCATCAAGCCTTTTCCTGCCTTCTGCCTCTGAAAGCTCCATGTCTGAGCCTGCATCTGTATCCATGAACTTTGTCCTACTCCCTGCGCGGCTAACGGTGCCTGATCCAGCATATTGCCTGCCAAAAACTGTATTTCACCTTCAAGATTATCTACTCCGCTCCTCATCCGATGCATTCCTGTCTAGCAGTTTAGGTAAACATTCCTCCAGCTACCGTGCAAAGGGCCAGGCCTCGCTGTCCTCATGCAAGTAATTCATAGGCCCCGTTACCATGGAATATTCCTACCCCCTCGCATCTCATGTAGACACTTAGACGCTTGTACACGCACTAACAGTCAGTATAGAATAGATTCTATCCTAGAGACCTTTCCTTTTGGATAACACAGTTCTTTAAACATAGGATATTAGATATGATTTGGGATTAGGTTGACATAACCCCCAGACTTTTGTCTCCACATGTAGAGCTAAATGTCAAGTCCCCTTCACCCTCTAGTTGCACGTCAATCACACGTCATGCGGCTGCGCGCGCATCTCTGCCAAATATTTCTGCTGACATTGCAGGATTCTTTTATGGATCCACCCACTTGTGACATCATGTATAATGACGTTTATTAAATTACGCCCATATGACCGCCTTTATTAGTTACGTATGCACCTTTTATCTGTACTATCAGCTGTTACGCCTCTTGCATCTATTTCACTGTAATGTATTTTCTATAAAACTGCCTATCTGTCAATAATGTATGCCCTTCCTTCCTGAACTTTCGTGGTGATGGAATAGAAAGCCTACAATTCGAATTGTATTCCTTTGTATAGGAATAAAGCCTTTTAAAACCTCTAATACCACGGATTCTGCCTCTTATATTTACTGAGTTATTCTTAATAGACTTTACCGCATAAAAATATTTACCACACAATGATGGGTCTGGGAGGGGCTCCAGGTCTAGGCCGCGGCCCCAGTGAGCGGTGCGCTCTCTCAACGATGAATTGGTTAGAGAACTTGTCCGATCCAATGGAGGCCAGGAGCATCTTCTCCACATATTCTTCCATGCGCCCAGTGTTGGTGGACTCCGGTACACCCACCACGCGTATGTTATTCCGCCGGCTACGAGCCTCCAACTCCTCATTCTTGGCGGCGATAACTCTCAGGACATTGTCCATTCGCGAGAGTTGCGTACTATGTGCGGCGGTAGTATCATCATTATCAGAGATCCGTCTCTCCGCTTCCGTGATACGTTCTTCATGGACATCCATTTTCTGCGCGATAGCATCCATACGCGAGGAGAAGTGGTCCACCTTGTCAACCACGGTAGCAAAGCCTTGCCTCATCTCTTGCATCAGCTGCTGCAGGTCGGACGGTGGAGGGCCAGAGCCCGCGGCGGCCTCCGGTGGGCTGCGCGAGCCTCCCGGTTCCTGCGTGCCCCGCAGCCCCTTCTTAGCCGCCGGGGCATCAAATGACAGCTTAGGCTGCTTACTGTCCTGTTTTCCCATCCTGGGCCTTTAGTGGGGATCCTCGGCTAAGTACGCGAAGGGGGGGGGGGACGTCTTCGGGCCAAGGAGGTGAGACGAAGGCAAGAGTCCACAGGTACGCCAGAGCACGCCCGCACACAGCCGGCAATCGCACACAGAGCAGTCCAAACCGGCACACATAAACAGGGACTGGTAGGGAGGGAGTCAGCCTTCACCGGCCTCCCCAGAGTAGTGCTGGCCGCCACAGCCCACCGAGAGCCGCAACACCCCCAGTGGGAAAGCAGGACCCCCTCTTCCAAGCTCGCTCGTAGCCGGCGCACACCAGCGCCTCAGGAAAGCCCCCAGAGAGGGAAGGTCGACCGCACAGGAGGCGTGCCCCACCGGTAAGGCTCACCGACAGCCCGTCCTATTCCGGGCCAATGCACCAGCGTTGACCATCTCACGGCATCAGCGAAGGAAACAGGGCATAGCTGCAGGGCCGGGGTGTCCACAACAGGGGCCGCGGAGAGACTAGTCACATCAGAATGCCCGCCCCTCAGCCGCCGAACGCGCTCCAATTCTCTTGTCGGCGCCCTCGCTCCGCATCACCAACCTGAGATCCCCGGTGCTGCGCCCCCGCCACCAGTCCACCGCCGCTCGTCTCAGTGCCCCCAGCAATGGGGCTTACCACGCACTTGGCCCCCAGGTCACGAGGCCCGATCCGTTCTCAGCACACCAGTGTCCATGGGCCAGTCTCCTCCAGCGGTGTCTAGCAGAGCACCGAGGCGCCAACAGGCCAACAGCAGGCGGAACCGCACGCGCGGTCCGCGTGGGGGGGGGGGGGGGAGGGAGTCGGGCACCTCTCCCCCGGCTCAACACCAAACGCGTCCACCAGGCTCCGGACTCAGCGCGGCGGGGGCGGGTTGGGTCGCCTCACCGAAAGTGGCGCCCCTCGGCCTCCAGCTCCCTCAGGTCTCCAGCAGACCGCAACGATACTCCTCGCAGGGGTCCTCAATCCCAGGCCGTGCGCCAACAACGGTGCCGCATCCCCCGCTCACCGCTACCAGTCCTCGCTCGCAATACAGGGGAGCTCCGCACTATCGACTCGCCATCCGAGGCCCTCCTGCCTCGTGGGGCGCCCCGGCCTGGCGTAGCTCCACAGCCCGGCCGCTTGCTCCGCCCCTCGTCTGCCCAGGGCTCGGGAAATACTGCGCCACCTCTAGCTCCAGTCCAGCCAGACGCACCGCTCTCATACCGCCACCGAAGCTGCAGGAGAGGGTTAGCAACAGCCACAATCCATTTTTATCGGGAAGGCAGGCCGGTAAGGAGGATATATGGAGGATTTTGATTCCAGGCTGCAGGAGCCTCACAGGAGTGCGGCCATACTCCTTGTGCGCCCTCTAGCGCCCCCTATTATCCCATTTCTTCTTTCAAGAATCGGGTGCTTGCTTAGAGTTATCCTTTTCAGAGTTGCTCTTAACTATTGGTTTCCCAGGTCTGGCTCCCAGATTATCCCTACCTAGTTAAGCACATGTTTCTTCGAAAATGCTAGGCAATTCTATCTCCTGTTGTGCAGGAGTGAATTCCTTCATGTGTTGGCGTGTAGCCACTGCCGCTGCCTTCCCTTTCATGTTACTTAACATAATGGCCAATACCTGGGCAAAATTGCCCATCAATTTCATCTCCAGATCTAGGGCAGGGCCTACTCTGTACTCAATCTCTATTTGTTTTAGTAAGTTTGGTATGACTGCTATTAAAGGGGTACCATGTGTTCTGGTGTAAACAGCAGCAAAGACTGTACCCCAAGTGACACAATCTTCAATTAGGGGATCCATCCCCATTGGCAAGCAAATAGTTAGTATTTCCTGCGGTCCCGTATGGGGAAAAACTGTTTTAAACTGAGCTGTTTTCAGTGCTATCCAGAATGGGATTTGCTCCTGGCTAGTGGGAATCTTTTCCATAACAGCGTTATGCGTTTGGGGGCTGATACCTGTAGTCGTTAATTGAAGTTGTGCAGCCCTCGCAAGTGGGCAGTCAATGTTCTCATTATGTATTGAGTTAGATTTCTGTACAGTTTTATGCATTCCTGCTGCTGATGAAGCAGCAATGTCTGGATGCGGTGTATATGAAGCTAGGACCGGCCAGGTCGCTCCTTCTCTGCGAGCGGACCGAGTCTCACGTGTTCTGTGGTATAGGTTAGGGACCATTTACACTAATTAATATGCTCTTGGTAAGTTAATGGGACTTCTATGTCCATGTATGAGAAATATTCATCAGTTGGTTCAACTTCAATGTATTTGTGAAACAACTGTGTGTGTGCATCTGCAGGTGGGAATTTAAACCAAGAGTAGAATACCTCTGTTCTGAATGCTTCATGCACCACAAAGATAACATCTCCACCAATTGCCAGGAGGCCATGTGGTAATAATTTCATAGTAACTGCTTATCTGCAATTTTCTGTAATGTTTAGAGCTGCTAACTGCTCTTGAATGTCCTCACCTGCTTCTCCGTTTATGGACATTGTGTGAAGAGAAAAGTTATTTTAATTAAATTAATTTTATATATATTCAGTTTGCACAGTGTGGGAACTTCTAATCCCCCAAGCTTGAATAACCTACCGCTGATACATAGGGCATACCTACTCAGCTGAGAAGGATTTGTTTCCCTTCCCACTTCGGACATCTCCTGTCTAAATGTGAGTAGGGGTCTCTGAAAAAGAACTACTAAGATGGACTTGTTAAATATGAACCCAACCAATGATGGTGGCGCCATGTCGTGTAGTTCCTACTAATCCATAGGATCTTTGCATTGTTTGGACAACATAAACTAGGAGTTGGGTGCCAAGACTGATTCCGGACATCCCCGCAGGATATGTTGGCCTATAGATCAGCTATCTCACAGTGCCACCATAAGCCCCCCTTCACCCCCAACCCAAACAAGGAGTGAGTGGTTTCTGGCAACCACAGAACATGACAACCCTGATCTCTTAGGGATCGTGGAAACAGTACAGAACCTTTGGCTCAGTTATTCGTGCTCACTGGTTCTCAGAGAAATATAGAGAGAATACACACTGGAAAGTTTTTCAATAATATTCATTGAACTAATGTTATTATTTCACAGAATACATGTGCTGTAATGATTAATAGACAGAAGCTGATAAAAGTGATTACGAGCACCAAAAGTGTGAAAATAGATAGAGTCCTACCATGGTGCTAAAACAATGTATATATGCTGGCAGATAAAACAAGGCAGTAATCGGAAGTACTCCTACTATGCAAACCCTACTATGAGTGTACCTAGAGTGGGTATATGTGCAGAGCCAAGAATCCAAAGGGACGACCTAACCCCATTACCTGGTGGGAGAGCATGAAGGATCCCATCTTGGTACGAACTGGACACCCCTCACGAGATGTCAGACCACTGCGTGGTGGTTTCTCAGCATGCAAGGACCTCGGTGTCAGCGGAAGAGCCTCCTCTGATGAACTATAGGGATGCTCATCTTATATAATAGAAAGCAGCTTTGAGATGTATGTATAGATCAGTGATGTTATAGATATTTAGATAGCATTGTCGCCCCATGGATGAAGATAGAGATGACATTTGTACATTGTGCGAAAACAGACCTTGTACATGATGTTCAGGGCATTGTGATAAGGTTGTATGAAGCTAGATGTATAAACAAGTTTAGTTTCAGGGAAACTAATCCCACATTGTTGTGCACTCAAATATGTGCAAAAGGTCACAGCTATAAATGTTATTTGTGAGGACAATGTATGAAATAAGCTGCTTTGCTACATGGGCCTAATTCTGGAATATAGCAGCATCCTGGTGGCCCTCAGAACTTGGATCTACTCCTACCCCCACTGTCCATGCTAGGAACCTAGGCACAATTCTGGACAGCAAGCTAATCATGATGACTCTGGGCAACTCTGTCTCCTTCTCCGGATTCTTCGTGCTCTGCATGCTTCGTAAAATATAAAAAATGGCTAAAGACGCACAATTATCTCTAGCTTACTGGAGTACGGCAATGCTATCTCCGCAGGGAAAGAAGCTCACCTCCTTCAATGACTACAGCTCATACAGAACGCAACAGCCAGACTCGTCCTGGATCTTCTTAGATGAACCCACATCACCCCCTACCTCAGGGGACACCACTGGCTCCCTGCACAGAAAAGATGCCAGTCCAAGCTCCTGACCCATGCATACAGGGTCCTACACAACTGCGGATCCTCCTACCTGAATCACCGTTTGAACTTCCATCAGCCCACCTGACACTTTCTCTCCACGCTCCTTACTCTAACACTTACACCCGTATCCGACGTAGCAGATGCAGAGGTCACTCCTTCTACGGCCTAGCAACAAAGACATTAACGAATGTGCTACCCTTTCGATAACAGACCTCCCCATCTCTTCCAGAGTCAGGAAAGTCCCTAAAGACTTGGCTATTTGGCTAATTATTTGGACCCTGCCAGCGCCTGGATACCCTCACAGGTGACAAGCAGCGCTCTATAAATCTAATGTTTGACTGATTGATGAGTGATAGAATTTGAGTCAGGGTTAGGTTTACTGAACTCAGGAGTGTTTATGCTTGGGTCAACAGTGTGTTTGTTCTGAGGCAGCTGTGCCTGTGCTTGGACCAGGAATGCCCGTGCTTGGAGTCAACAGTGCCTTATTTTGAGGCCACTGTGCGGTGCTTGGACCAGGAATGCCAGTGCTTGGAGTCAACAGTGCCTGCCCTTTGAGTTTGGTGACAGCACCCAGTGTGAGTAGCTCCTGAGTCTGGAGTCACCAGTACCTGTGTTTTAAGCAGCAGTGCCTATGCTTATACTCAGCAGCGCATCTGCTTGGAATCAGGGATCTCTATAAGTGAGTCAGAAGTGCCTGTGTTTTGAGTCAGAAATGCCTGTGCTTGTATTCAGCAGTGCCTGTGTTTGAGTCAGCACTGCCTGTGTTTGGAGTTAGGATTATATATAATTGAGGCAGCAGTGTCTTTGTTTTGATTCAGAAACACATTTGCTTGTACCTCAACAGTGCCTTTGTTTCAATTAGCAGTGCCTTTGTTTTGATTCAGCAGTGTCTGTGCTTGAAATCAGTGTTTCTGTAACTGGGTCATTAGTATCTGTGCTTGGAGTGAGCAGTGCCTGTGTTTTGAGTCAGCAGTGCCTGCGCTTGGTAGTCTAAAACTGATTCAGCAGTGCCTGTGCTTGGTAGTCTAAAACTGATTCAGCAGTGTCTGTGCTTGGAGTCAGCATTGGATGTTAGTACTCGAAAAATCATAAAAATATTACTACTCCCCCTAACAGTAATTGACTTGACCCGTAAACTGATCTCATTATGTTCTCCTAGGCAAATATTTACTGTATTTTGCAGAGCCCCCTTTCTCTTCATTATCACATATGAGAGCACCTTCCAGTATAGGAGATCAGCATTCCAGCTGTACAAAAAACCCTCCTTGATTGATTTATTGACTAGTCGTTTGCTCCATGCATAATAACAATCCAGCCCACATATGGGGTACACAACCCCTGACTTGCCTCTTAACTCACTAATAGCATTGCCATCAGGGCAGGGGCAGGAATGTTTCTCAGTTCAGCTTTAAAAACTCACTTTTAATAAACATATTACTAAAGCAGGCGGCGGTAGTGCACGGTCTTGCAGTTTTACTTATAAAACGAAATGGTGTTTAAACAATCTGTTTAAATTGGGTTTCAGCAAACTTATTTATCATTTGCCCCTCACCAAGAACAGTGTTCCGATTTGTTTTCATCCTATTAACATATTTATTTTCTTCACACAGAATTAAAAAACAAGAGCTTTCATAGCTATTGACATTTATTTTGAAATGCTTGTACAGTTCACATTTTAGCTATTTAAATGCGTGTTAGAGTAAAACATGACATCCTGCAGCCTTTCACACCTTTTGTACTGCAGGTTTGTCAGACAGTTCACTTTACAAAATCCTTAAACTTTGCAGTCAGAGAAAGAAAGTAATTGTAAATGTAAACCGACTTTTGACCTCAGAACAGAGAATACATGTGACAAGATAAAAAGAAGGCATCTTAAATGCTGCTTCACTTTGTGAGTGAGCAGAGCACCTGTTGTTTGTCAGCTCACCAGAGGGGCGAGTAGGCCCTAAATACAGCTCGCCCATATGAAATCTGACTCTCCGTAGCAAGTGGAGTGGGTGAGTAGATTTGTGGAGGCCTGAATGTACTGCTGTCAGGATTGTCTACGCTTGAAGTCAGGTTTATCTGTACTTCAGCGAGTCACTAGCATGTGTTTGGAGGGGAAACAACCTATACAACGCAGTCATTACAACGCACTACCTTTACAACACAGTCATTACAACGCAACATCCTTTCCATCACATGCCATTACAACGCAGACATTACAACGCATGTCACTACAACGCATGTCATTACAATGCATGTCACTACAACGCATGCCATTACAACACATTATAAGGTAAGTAATGGGGAATAGTAATTTTTAACCCTACGCTATCCAACACACCCTACTGTTGCACTCACTGGAGTGGGAATAGTAATTTTTACCCTTACGCTATCCAACACTTACCCTACTGCTGCACTCACTGGAGGGGAATAGCAATTTTTTCCCCTGCACTATCGAACACTTACACTACTGTTGCCCTAAAGTAATATGCATTGTAATGGTTTGCATTGTAATGGTATGCATTGTAGTGACATGCGTTGTAAATGGGAGTTTCTAAAAATGCATGGTGATGGCATGCGTTGTAAGTAATGCGTTATAATTGGATGTTGCAATGTAAAAACTGGGTTGTAAAGGCATGCGTTGTAATGTTGTACATTCGTTTGGAGTCAGCAGTGATTGTGGTTGGAGAGACTAGTGCCTGTGCTTTGGATCAGCAGGGCTTGGGCTTGTAATTAATATTGCCTTTGCTTGGATTCAATGGTTATCTGTAATTGAGTCAGCAGTGTTTGTTCGAAGCCATCAGTGCATATGCTTTTTGTCAGCAGTGCCTGTCTGTGCTTTTTGTCAGCAGTGCCTGTCTGTGCTTTTTGTCAGCAGGGCCTGTGTCTGTGCTTTTTGTCAGCACTGCCTGTGTCTGTGCTTTTTGTCAGCACTGCCTGTCTGTGCTTTTTGTCAGCACTGCCTGTGTCTGTGCTTTTTGTCAGCTGGGCCTGTGTCTGTGCTTTTTGACAGCAGGGCCTGTGTCTGTGATTTTTGTCAGCAGTGCCTGTGTCTGTGCTTTTTGTCAGCAAGGCCTGTGTCTGTGCTTTTTGTCAGCAGTGCCTGTGTCTGTGCTTTTTGTCAGCAGTGCCTGTGTCTGTGCTTTTTGACAGCAGGGCCTGTGTCTGTGCTTTTTGACAGCAGGGCCTGTGTCTGTGCTTTTTGTCAGCAGTGCCTGTTTTTGTCAGCAGTTCCTGTGTCTGTGCTTTTTGTCAGCAGTTCCTGTGTCTGTGCTTTTTGTCAGCAGTGCCTGTGTTTTGAATCAGCACCAGCACTTGTTGCAGTCAGTAGTGCCTGTGTTTGTATTCAGAATTATCTGTAATTGAACTATGTCTAGAAGAACATTTAATTATGCCAGCAAAGCCCCAACATTTTGCATACGTGGAAGTCATCACACCTCTCAAATGAATGCCTAACTTAATGCCGTTTGGCCTATGTTCCTTCCACGGCGTGCACCTCTAGTTAAACATTCTCATTGGAGATCAGCGAGAGACTGCTTTAAAGAGAAAATATCCAGTGGAGAGACAGCTTCTAGCCAACCCGGTCTCCTGCGGGTATCTCACAAGACTTTAATTCGAAGTGTGAACTGGGTAAAAAAAACTGATGCAAAATACCAGAAAAATCACATACTATGAAAGAGTAATTCTCCAAGATTTTCTAGAATTGAATGAAAGTTTCACAAGAAAATATTACACAATTTCTTGCAGTGTTATTATTGATACAGCAATGAGGCTGCCTGGATTTAGCATTAACTATATTTGGGTCAGGAGTGCTCTGTGCTCGGAGAGGATTGTTTGTAATTGAGCAGTGCGTGTGCTTGGAGCCTGGAGTCAGCAATACCTATGTTTAGAACCAACAGTGCCTGTGTTTTGTATCATTTGTTTTTGGATTTGTTTTCAGCAGTGCCAGGATTTTGAATCTGAACTTTGTGTTTGTACTCAGCAGTGCACGTGCTTCAGTTAGCAGTGCCTGGATTCAGCAGTGCCTGAACTAGAAATTTGTGTTAGCTGTAACCGAGTCAGCAGTATCTATGCTTGGAGTGAGCAGTGCCTGTGTTCTGAATCAGCTGTGCCTGTCCTGGGAGTCACAGTTATCTGTAATTGAGCCAGGAGTGCCTGCACTTAGGAAGTAGCAGTACCTGTATTTGAAGCAGACACTGCTAGTGCTTGGAATAACTGAGTAAACAGTGCCTGTGACTGGACACAGTAATGCCTTTGCTTTGAATCAGATGTGCCTGTATTTTTTGTGGGAGAGCCTGTGACTGGATGCAACAGTGCCTGCGTTTTTAATTCAGCAGTAATGCTAGTGCTTGGAGCAAGCAGTGCCTGGGCTTGTAATCAGCCGTGCCTGTAACTGAGTCAGGATCAGCTGTACTGGAGTCAGACGCACTTGTGCTTGGAGTCCGGACTCTTTGTTTTCGAGGGCGAGTGCTTTGAGTCTGGAGTTCCAGAGCTTGGAGTCAGAATTATCTGCCATTGAGTTAGGATTGATTCAGTTTTGAGGCCACAGTCGATGTGTTTGAATCAACACCCACTGCCCTTCGAAGCAGGAGGGCCTGTTCTTGAGAGTCAGCAGTTCATTTATTTGAAGCCAACAATGCCGGTGTTATTAATCAACAGTGTCTATTAATGACTATAAATAATTGAGTTTGAAGTGCCTGTAACTGGAGCCAGAAGTACCTGTGCTTGAAGTAGACCCTGACAGTGCTTGGAGTCAAGGTTAATCTGTAACTGAGTAAACAGTGCCTGTGACTGGACACAGTAATGCCTTTGCTTTGAATTAGAAGGGCCTGTGTTTTATGTGGCAGTGCCTGTAACTGGAGGCAACAGTGCCTGTGTTGTGATTCAGCACTGCCTGTTCTGAATCAAAAGGGCCTGTATTTGGACTAAGCAGGGCCTGTGATTTAATTCAGAAATACCTGTTTTGAATCAGAGTGGCTATCCTTTGAGTAAGCAGTGCCTCTTTTTAATCGGCAGGTCCTGTGCTTGAGGATTAGCTGACTGGAGTCAGGCTCATTTGTGCTTGGAACGTGAAGTGCCTGTGCTCTGGTGAGGAGTGCCTGAATCAACACCTCCTGCCCTTCGAAGCAGCAGTGCCTGTTCTTCAGAGTCAGCAGTTCCTTTATTTGGAGTCCACAGTGCCTGTGGTATTGATCAACAGTGTCTACCAACGTCTATCAAAAATTGAGTTCAAAGTGCCTTTGTTTTGAATTAGCAATGCCTATATTTTCAATCAGAAGTGCATGTGCTAGGAATGGCTGTGCTTCCAATCAGCAGTGCCTGTGTATGCAATCAGCAGTGCCTGTTTTTATATTTGGTGTGCATGTGTAGGAGTGAGGAGTGTCTGTGCTTGTGACAGCAGTGCCTGTGCGTTGGAATCAGAAGTGCTCATCTTTTGAATCAAAAGTCCCTGTGCTTGAAGTCAGGTGTCAGCAGTGCCTGTGTTTCGAATCAGATATGCCTGTGTTTGGAAGTCTCTGTGCCTGGCATCAGCAGTCCCTCTGTTTGAATCAGTAGTGCCTGTGCTCGGAGTCAGCATTAGCAGTAATGGAGTCAGAAGTGCCTGTGAATGGAATCTGGAGTGCCTGTATCTGGAGTCAGCAGTGGCATTTATCTGTCCATTACAAATACCCTGATTCCGAGCGCAGGCACTGCTGACTCCAGGCACAGCGTGATCAATAATTGAGTCAGAAGTGTCTGTGTTTAGAATCAGAATTACAAGTACAGAGTCAGGAGTGCCTGTGATCGGAGTTAGGATTATCTGTCAATGATGAGTGACAGTGCCTGGAGAGAGTATTATCTGTAACTGAGAGAAAAGTGATTGTGCTTGAAGGCAGATGGGCTTGAGTTTTAACCCTTTTGGTGCAGTGCTCCTGTGCTCATGACGGTACCATTCCGTCATGAGGACAGGGGCACTAAATCCCTCTGCAACAGACAGAAGAGGGATTCCTTATGTTTTTTGTTGGGGCCTCAGGAGGTGAGAAAGAGCTTCCCCAACCTCCCACAGCCCTTTGGTGATTTTCAATGTAATGACGATCACGCGCATGACGTGCTGTCATCATTACATTGAAAACAAAATTGAAACTTCGTTTCAGTTTCAATGTTTTGGTGCTCATGGGGCTATCTCAGCCTCCCGAGCACCGAAACACTTGGGAGAGTTATCATTGAACAGGGAGACTCTCCCATTTCCAATGATACCCTTCCCTAGTGGATCCCTGCTTGGGGGATCACCCCAGGAGGGTGTTCCCGAGTAGGGATCCACCCACTAGCGACCAGGGAGGGGGGAGCGGCCCCTTGGGCTTGGGCTGTGGCTCCCCCATTACATTTGCCCGACAGCCTTTCTGCCCCCCGGGGGGCAGAAAGCACCCTAGACGCCAGGGATCTTTTATTTATAGGTCAGTGGTGAGGGCTGTCGAAAATGGTTATGCTAATGCAACCCACCCTGCCCCCCCAAAGAAGGCATAAGACTTTCTGCCCCCCCCCAGGAGGCAGGTGGGGGCAATAGCCCACTAGGCCCCCGTTTTTTAAATATATATATACATAGGGGTGGGGGCTGCCCAGAATGGGCATGCCAATGCGCCCCTTCAAAATGCCAGTCTTTCTACCCTCCCCCCCAGGAGGCAGATAGGGCAGTAGCCCTGATCTGCCCACCGGGGAGGAGGGTCAGAAAGCCCGCATTTATCAATTTGTGACTGGCAGTAGCATTTCAACAGCACGGAGATACCCCTTGGGCGGTGATTCAGGCGCTTTACAAATAAATAAATCAAATCGAATAAAAAAGCCACCAGGGATTTCTTTTTTTATATAAGTAGGGGTGGGGGCTGCCCATAAAAAATGCTACAGTCTTTCTGACACCCCTGGGAGGCAGATGGGGCAATAGCCCCTTATCTGCCCCCCTCCCCGGGGACAAAAAGCCCCCCAGGCACCAGGGATTTCCCTCCCCCCAAAGTTCAGGGTGGGAGCTGCCCAGAATGGGCATGCAATGCCCCCACCACCCCGAACAAATGCCATAGTCTTTCTACCCCCCAGGAGGCAGATGGGGGCAGTAGTCCCTGATCTGCCCCCACGAGAGGGGGGCAGAAAGCTCACTAGGCACCAGGGATTTGTTTTTTTTATACGTAGGGGTGGGGGATGCCCAGAGCAGGCATACCAATGTCCCCACCCCAAAGAATTACCACAGTCTTTCTGCCCCCCCCCAGAGGCAGATGGGGGCAATAGCCCTTAATCTGCCCTCTCAGAAGGGCAGACAGCCCACTAGGCACCAGGTGTACTTTTCTTTCAAACTTCAGTGGTGGAAGCTGCCCTGAATGGGTATGACAATGCCCCCACCCCCTAAAAGGGATTCCACAGTCTTTCTACCCCCCCCCCCAACCCCAGTAGGCAGATGCCCCTGATCTGTCCAGCTGGGGGGAGGCAGAGATCCCACTAGGCGCCAGCGATTATGCTGGATTTTTTAAACGTCGGGGCTGCCCAGAATAGGCATCCCAATGTCCCCACCCAACCAAAAAAATAGCTGCAGTCTTTTGGCCCCCCTTGAGGGCATATCAGGGCAATAGCCCCCTATTTTCCCTCCCCAGGGCGGCCTACCTGTGGATTTTGGGTCCTGGCACCCAGGGAAACCTAGCAAACTTATACATTTTTGATAACTAGACACCCAGGGGAATCCAGGATGTGGTGACTTGTGTGGCACTCACTAGGTTCTGTTACCCAGAATCCCTTGCAAACCCCCCAAAAAACACTTTTCCCTCACATTTCTGTGATGGAAAGTTCTGGAATCTGCGCCGATCCACAAACTTCAACCCACCCAGCATTCCCCAAAGTCTCCTGATAAAATTGGCACCTCACTTGTGTGGGTAGGCCTAGTACCAGCAACAGGAAATGGCCCAAAACGCAACATGGACACACCACATTTTCACAGTGAAAACTGACCCTTTTTTTGCAAAGTGCCTAGCTGTAGATTTTGAATGCTAGGTCTGCCAGCACCTAGAGAAACCTAGCAAACCTATACATTTTTTTAAAACGAGACACCCACGGGAATCCAGGATGGGGTGACCTGTTTGGCTCTCACCATGTTCTGTTACCCAGAATTCTTTGCAAACCTCAAACTTTGTAAAAAAAAACACACATTTTCCTCACATTTCTGTGATGGAAAGTTCTGGAATCTGCGTGGATCTACAAATTTCCTACCACCCAGCATTCCCCCAGAACGTTGGGGGATCCACGCAAGCCATACTTCGCTGTACTCCCCCGGGTGTCTAGTTTTCAGAAATCTGTGGGTTTGGTAGTTTCCCAAGATGGCCACCAAACCCAGGGCCAAAAACCTAGGTGACCCCCTTGCAGAACCAGGTTGTTTTGTGATAGGTGATTTTGAAGTCTCCACAATACGTTTTGGGCCCTTGCCTGTCGCGGCTACTTGACTCACCCACACAAGTGAGGTACCATTTTTATCAGAAGACCTGGGGGAAACGCTGTGTGGTAGGAAATTTGTGTCAGCCCTGTGATCCTACAACTTTCCCACACAAAAGATTTGAGAAAAATATGATTTTTTGATCTGCAGGGGATTCTGGGTAGGGAAACATTGGGGGATCCATGAAAGCCATACCTCCCCGGACTTCCCCCGGTGTCTAGTTTTCAGAAATGTGTGGGTTTGGTAGGTTTTCCTAAATGGCCGCCAATCCTGGGACCAAAATCTCATGCGACCCCCCCCTAGCAAAAGCATATTGTTTTGTGATAGGTAATGTTGATGTCTCCACAATATGTTTTGGGACCTTGCCTGTTGCGGGTACTTGACCCAACCACAACAGTGAGGTACCATTTTTATTGGGAGACTTGGGGGACGCTGGATGGTAGTAAATTTGTGTCAGCCCGGTGATCTTACAACTTTACCACACAGAAATTTGGGAAAAACGTGATTTTTTCAGCAAATTCTGAGGTTTGCAGGGGATTCTGGGTAGGGAAACTTTATGGGATCCACACAAGCCATACCTCTCTGGACTCCCCCGGGTCTCTAGTTTTCAGAAATGTGTGGGTTTGGTAGGTTTCCCCAGATGGCCGCCAAGCTCGGGACCTAGAAACTCATGGGACCCGGTTTAAACCGAATCTCACATGACACCCGCAAATTGGGCATGGTTTAAAACATATTGCTTGATTTGTTACTAAATTGAAGTGAATATTTTTTTTGTGCCTTTTTTGCTGAGTTTTTCAATAGGGGAAACACACAGCTGATCTACATTTTCTCCTTCCTTTAGCAGTGAGGTGGTGTGCAGCCTGTCTATGCTCTTGCACTGATGGGTGGCTGTCTGTGTTTTCACTGAAGGTGTTAGATTCAAGATGTGAGTCTTTGACATGTAACCGCTCCCTTTCTTGTCATTGAGCTTCTGATCGCTCCTTAAGTGTGCCAGGCCCAGCTGTAAAGTTGGAAAGTTGTACATCACCCCATGTGGGCCTCACAGCATGTGCCTTAGTGTTTTCACACTACCCCGACACAGTAAGGTTCAGGATACAATAGGATTAGCTGCTCCACTGCCCTCGGAACTACTGGAAAGGAACAATGGTCTAAATGGAGGGCACTAAGGTCCTCAGGTAGCGTGGGCTACTTTTATTTAGATAAGCAAGAGTCAGGTGAACAAGGCAAGAAGTCCACGCGGGACTAGTTAAGCAATATTTGCAGGGACGCAAGGTTGAAATGACAACACTTTTATTAACAGCATAAATGGAATATCAATTTTGGTATTTCAAGTGATAGTTCTGGTGCTCACACAGGGCTATAGTGAAGGTACGTAAGTGAGGGGTGCTGGTGACATTTAAAATTACATTGCATTGATAACAGTTAACAAAACTCCAAATTAAATTAATGCAGTGAAGGAGTTTTGGTTGTAAAGGTCACCGGGGTTTCGATCTCATCATCAGAACGAGAAAGTGCGAGCAAGTAGAATCTATTTAGGAAAAGAAAACATGATATCAACCATAGGTCCCTAGTTGAAAACATTTTCATTGTATATAAAACCAATTCCTGAATTAAAAACTACGGCAGTCCAAAAACAAGTTATAGAAAAATTACAGTTAATGTCACATATGATAAGGGTAGAGCTAGGAGTGGCCAAAAAGTGCTGCCTTCTGGAAAGGGTTGAAACAGCAGTGGCCAGAAGGTACTAACTTCTGGGGAAGGGGTGATATTTCAAGGAGATAGATCAAGTTTAAAGAAGCGTAGAAAGCGCAGCTAAACCAAACGCGGTGCAAGGGCGGTAAAAACAGTTGCCGCGGAGCACAGGTGAATGAGACAGAGATCCGTGGGTGTATTGGCGGCACCATGACACGTGAAGGCTGATGCGGGTGTAGTGAAACCGCAGGACTTACTGGCCAGATAATAGTGCCGGGGCCACACGGGGCCAGGTACTCAAAGCAATGCACCTGGGAACCAGAGGGGGAAATAGTGTTCCAAGGAAGTGCGAGGCACATCGGGTGCTGGAAGTCAAGGAGGTAGGGATAAGCAAGGCGGTGTAATCGGAGCAGCAGCTTGATAGTGCTACAAGAGCCAGGACTTACTAGATGGGCTGAGAAGTCAGGTCCAAGGGGCCACATGGGGCCAAGATGGTGGGTGGTTTTGGTGGTATTTTGCAATTACCTAGAAAAATTCACTTTATTGCATTTTCCAAAGTGCCATGTGCCAAGTGTCATGTGGCGCACATACATGCCCTTAGGGTATCTATGTGCGCCACATGTGCACACATGCATATTTCAGGGGTGCAACAGGGTGTCCTTTTGACACCCTTGCACTCTTGAAATCGCATTTGCAAGTACCTAATAGGTACTCGCAAATTGCGAATGTCTTCCCATTCATTCCTATGGGCCACTAGGTCCATAGAAATGAATGGGAAGGTATTCCTTAATTGCGAATCACAATTTGCGATAAGCAGTTAAGGAATACGTAGGAATTGCAATTAATATTGCGAATCCTACATGCATTTCATTTTGTGAGTCCTTAATAGCGATTCACTAAAAATCGCTTTTAAGGACTCGCAAAACAATTTTTTAATACATATGCCCCGAAAAGTCTTATTTATGACTCCAAAGACGGTGGTTCGCATTCCTTAGCAAAAAAGGATAGCCAGAATCATTTTATACATAAAATACAGCTCAGATCAAATGTACATTGATACAGTCCTCACACCTCGTTGCTGTAACTGTCTACCGACCGAAGCGTTTAATTAAACCAACTGTTCTTGTTTTGGCAAACAGCTCTTGTCTTTTGTTTTTAAAGGTAATGTCATATTCGAGCAACATGTGCTTGGAGTCAGGAGTGCTGGCTCTTTGAGTCAGAATTATCTGTGAATAAGTCAGGAGTGTTTGTGTTTGAAGTGAGCAATACCTGTTTTTAGGTCTCGCTGAGACAGCGAAAGCTGTCTCTTTGAGACATTTTGTAAGTGAGTTTTTGAAAGTGCTTCCCCTGGCATAGAGCTACAGTGCACGAGGCGTGCACGCGCGCAAAGCAGCCATATGGCTTTACGTCGCTCTCCCTCGTAGCCCCTTTCCGCCCCCTTCCCTGCTGCTATTTCACACCAGTTTATCTCACTTCGCCACGACGCCCGCTTCAGGGGATGTGGCGATTTATTACAACTGTGGCCACACCACTGTGCCCGCCCCCACCCCCCCTCCCACTCCCTCCTCGTCAGCTTCAGCGCGCGCTTGTTTTACTATGTTGCTAGGAACAATGCCGCCCCTTTGATTTGTGTGAAATCATGAAGGGCAGCAGCGGGCATTAGCAGCCGCAGAGCGCCATGCACCACCTCCCCCACCCCCCGTGCGGAACCCATGACACATTACTACAGTCCCTCCAGGCAGAGCACATCCGGCGTCATGTATTCCAAAACCCATGATGCGGATCTGTGTGCGCATTTATCTCTGCACCAGACCGGTCGTACCTGTTTGAAGCCATGTTACAGATAAATATATTGCTTCACTTTGCTCTCAAAACAAACCGGTGCGGATGAGAGTGCATGAATGAAAGCATAACCCCCGTGTCTGTCCTTCCCTGACTCCTCTGCCGACTGTGCGTGCTGCTGAAGGTTGACTTTCAACCCAACCTTGAAACCTACGCTCGCATTCCAGTTTAAAAAGAAAACTGTGATCCTCGGCACATTCCCTTGTCTACATCTGCCTTGGTTCCATTATTGCCCCCCGCTATGAAAAGACTGCGCTCTGTTATTCAGTTGCTGGGAACGATGCCGCCCCTTTGCTTTGTGTGAAATCATGAAGGGCAGCAGCGGGCATTAGCAGCCGCAGAGCGCCATGCACCACCTCCCCCACCCCCCGTGCGGAACCCATGACACATTACTACCGTCCCTCCAGGCAGAGCACATCCGGCGTCATGTATTCCAAAACCCATGATGCGGATCTGTGTGCGCATTTATCTCTGCACCAGACAGGTCGTACCTGTTTGAAGCCATGTTACAGATAAATATATTGCTTCACTTTGCTCTCAAAACAAACCGGTGCGGATGAGAGTGCATGAATGAAAGCATAACCCCCGTGTCTGTCCTTCCCTGACTCCTCTGCCGACTGTGCGTGCTGCTGAAGGTTGACTTTCAACCCAACCTTGAAACCTACGCTCGCATTCCAGTTTAAAAAGAAAACTGTGATCCTCGGCACATTCCCTTGTCTACATCTGCCTTGGTTCCATTATTGCCCCCGCTATGAAAAGACTGCGCGCTGTTATTCAGCTTACTTAATAAATAACAAGCATTACTTTCAGTCGGTCTCCTTTTTGGTTACTTTCATTCATCATCTGCTCCTTTTCGTCAGTTTCATTCATCATCCGCCCCTTTGGCCCTTGCATTCCCCTCTGTCCCAAGCATTCCAACCCTTCCTTGTACCCTATCCTTTTGAGGGTCAGGTCACATCTCTCTCCATTTCCTAAGAATCCAAATGTGCATGCAAACTCCGTCCAAATATTACATTACACCACAGACGCAATGAGACGCTCTGCCGCAGTCACTTGTTGTAAATTAGATCAGTTGTTAACCACAGATTAATCCAAATTGGAATGCAAACAGCGTCCACATTTTACATTAGACCACAGACGCAATGAGATGCTCTGCTGCAGTCACTTTTTGTGCATTACGAAAGGTGTTACCCACAGATTACTCAAAATTAGGTTTAGATTGCATTTTTGGAAGTGTACAAATATAACGACACTCGGTTGTGCCCTTCCTGCATTAGTTTACAGATTGTACTTGATGTAAGAGTCGATGTAAGAGTAAGTGTATTAGAATACAATTTACAAAAAGAGTGGGATATACAAACACAACACTGTCATGTTTTTTTAAGGATGTTTTACAAATTAGACATTGGTCACATTTTTAAGACAACACACAAGATACTAGCAAAATGTCTCACGCATTATCGGGCGCTTGAATCTTTAATTCGCTCCGGAAACAGACTACAGGCGCCACAGGGCTTGAAGGCACACAGAGCCATCGGGGTGAATTAATGCCTTTGCATTCCCATGTGTTTGCAGTAAACATGGCCGAGGTGCCAGCCGAGCGCAAGGCACATGGTGACATCCTTCTGCATTGTTTATTGCGCTGCTCTGCTCGCATCTCCCTCCTCCCTTTCTTTCATTCGGTCTCCTTTTCGTCAGTTTCATTTAGCTCCGCTCCAAGCATTTCAATCCTCCCTTTCTTCGCCCAGCCTTGCGCAGCTCTGCTTGCATCTCTCTCTTCCCTTTCTTTCACTTTCAATCTGTCTTCTTCTCGTCACTTTCATTCACCATACGTTCCTCTGGCCTTTGCATTACACTCTGATCCAAGCATTCCACACTTCCCTTCTCGCACAGCCTTGCTCTGCTCGCATCTCCTTCCTCCCTTTTCCTCACTTTCATTCGGTCTCCTTTTCGTCTGTATCATTTATCATCCGCTCATTTGGCCCTTGCATTCCCCTCTGCTACAAGGATTCCATCCCTTCCTTGTAGCCCATCCTTTTGATGGTCTGGTCGCATCTCTCTCCATTTTCGAAGAATCCAAATGTGCATGCAAACTGCGTCCAGATATTACATTTCTCCACACACGCAATGAGACGCTCTGCTGCAGTCACTTTTTGTGCATTACGAAAGGTGTTAGTTACCCACAGATTACTCAAAATTAGGTTTAGATTGCCACCTGGGTAAACCGCTATCAATACTGTAATTTTCAATGCCCAGTACAGGCAAATATATCTGGGGGCAAATATTAAACACGTAAACAGTGTTTTTTTTTTTTTTTTAAACATTACGTTGCTTTAAGTTACTGTGCCACCTGGGTAAACTGCTATCAGTACTATAATTTACAATAGCCAGTACAAGCAGATATATCTGGGGGCAAGTATTATGCACGCAAACGGTGTTTTTATTACTGAAAACATTACGTTTTTTTAAGTTGCAAAATAAATACAATTATTTAAGCAACTAAAAGATACACTGCTGTTTTAAAACCAGAGCAGCCAGCGGGAGGTCCACCTCTGGCAGCATTTCAAGTTGTCATTCCTCAAGTGAATTGTTTACCCTGCAACCCTAAAGGCAGCTTTACCACCAGAGTTCTATGTTTTGCTGTGGCGCAATGTCTCAGCATGGTGTAAACAACATAACACTTTGCTTTTAGCTGCTAACTGATCACTAACAAAAGGTGATAATATAGATAACGTTCAAAGACATGCATACCAGACAGTAAACAAATGCTGGAGGGCATGTATCTGTCCCGTAAGAAGTATCTCCTGGGAGAGGCAGCAGGGTAGTGTTAGGAAGTGTAAATGTTTGCTTGACACAGGGGAAACAACATCACATTATTTAAACTTACAAAATATATAAAATTATTTAAGCACCACACACTGCTATCGCTACTGTAATGTATAATATTATAAAAACAAACGAAGCCCAACTGCAAACCAACAGGCAACGAGCCTGGCAACATCGCTTTGTACAGTAATAGGAGTGACAGGGTTTTTTTTATTTTCACGAGACAGCACAATCAGGGCCTCCTCCCATGGTGCTTTAATTAAACAGCATATATTTTGTTGTTGCATACATCAAAGCAGCATCCGTTGACATCTTTGAATAAGAACAAAGGAAGCTGTGCTGCAAAGAAATAGGCGACGAGCCTGGGAACATCTCTGTGTACGGTGATAGGAGTGACAGGGTGTTTCTATTTAACATCTTAGACTCTGCTACTGCTGTAGAGCACAATTTCGACTTCCTCCCGCCCTGCTTTAATTAAACAACATATATTTTGGTGTGCATTATGCACGTAAAAATTTTTGGGGGGTGAAAACATTGTGTTGTATTAAGTTACAAAATCTATAAAATTATTTAAGCACCTAACAAATACACTGCCCTTTAAAAACCAGAGCAGTCCGCGGGAGCTCCTCCTTTAGCAGCGTTTTGCATTAACCTTTCACCTACGGTCATTATAAATAACAAACCTCTTATCTATTTGTTGGTTTTAAAAACAAATACATAAAGGACATTGCCATTTACAATACCAATAACTTTAAACTTGGAAAATGCGAGACCTATTGCATTGCAAATGCTTGTTTATTTTGAGTTAGTGTCTCTCCTGAGAAAGATGATAGTCTGAGCTTGGAGTCAGCAGCACCTGCAGTTTGAGTCAGGAGTGTCTGTATTTCAAGTCAGCAGTGCGTATGTTCTCAATCAGTGGTGCCTTTTCTTGGAGTCAGGAGTTTCTGAACTCGGCAGTGCCTGGTATGAATTAGTAGTACTTGAAGGCAGGAGTCCCTGTCGTTGGGATAAGCAGTGCCTATTTTGACTCAGCAGCGCCTATCTTTGAAAGAATTGCTTCTGCTGGGGTAAGCAGTGCCTGTCGTTTGAATCAAAAGTACTTTTTTTTTTTTTGCATATTTATATAGCGCGAACTCGACCCGAAGGTATTGGAGCGCTTTACATAGCACCGTATTTACATTACACATTCCGGCACGGGGAGATTAAGTGATTTGCCCAGAATCACAGGATGTGGACGCGACCTCGAGGCCCGAACCCGGTGCCAGGATTATCTGTAACTGAGTGAGAAGTGCATGTGCTTGGAGTCACCAGTGCCTGATATTGGGATCAAGGTTATCTGTATTGGCGCCAGTAATACCTACATTTGGAGTGCCTGTGTCTGGATCAATATTGTTATTGAGACATGAGTGCCTGTGACTTGAGTTAGCAGTGTCTGGGACAAACCACGAGCACAAGGGGTTACATCTGGGATGGGAGATGGAATGTCACAGCCCCTCCTCCACATGATACTCAGACACAGCCCCTCACTCATGGACCACTAGCAGGGTCACCCCTCCCCCAAACTGGTCACACCCCCTGCCCCCACAGGACTCCAGCAAGGGGTGCCCCTCCCCCAGGGGCTTTTAGGGGTGGGGATGGGAACATGAATAGAATGGTGAGGGATAAGGGAGAGGGCTGCAGCACCTATACCAGCCCCAGCTCTGCTGGGAGGGTGGGGAGGAGGGGTGGAGTGCAGTGTTGCAGCTCCTACACCAGCCTCAGCTCTGCTCCTGGGGGGGGGGGGCTGCAGCACCTACACCAGCCTCAGCTCTGCTCCTGGGGGGCTGCAGCTCCTACACCAGCCTCAGCTCTGAGGGGGGGAGGGGGGAGGCTGCAGCTCCTACTCCAGCCTCAGCTCTGCTCCTGGGGGGGGGGGGGGCTGCAGCACCTACACCAGCCTCAGCTCTGCTCCTGGGGGGGCTGCAGCTCCTACACCAGCCTCAGCTCTGAGGGGGGGAGGGGGGAGGCTGCAGCTCCTACTCCAGTCTCAGCTCTGCTCCTGGGGGGGGGGGGCTGCAGCACCTACACCAGCCTCAGCTCTGCTCCTGGGGGGGCTGCAGCTCCTACACCAGCCTCAGCTCTGAGGGGGGGGGGGTGCAGCTCCTACTCCAGCCTCAGCTCTGCTCCTGGGGGGGCTGCAGCACCTACACAAGCCTCAGCTCTGAGGGGGGGAGGGCTGCAGCTCCTACTCCAGCCTCGGCTCTGAGGGGGGGGGCTGCAGCTCCTACTCCAGCCTCAGCTCTGAGAGGGGGGGGGGGGGCTGCAACACCTACACCAGCCTCACCTCTGAGGGGGGGAGGGGGGAGGCTGCAGCTCCTACTCCAGCCTCAGCTCTGCTCCTGGGGGGGCTGCAGCTCCTACACCAGCCTCAGCTCTGCTCCTGGGGGGGGGGGGGGCTGCAGCACCTACACCAGCCTCAGCTCTGCTCCTGGGGGGGCTGCAGCTCCTACACCAGTCTCAGCTCTGAGGGGGGGGGGGTGCAGCTCCTACTCCAGCCTCAGCTCTGCTCCTGGGGGGGCTGCAGCACCTACACAAGCCTCAGCTCTGAGGGGGGGGGGGCTGCAGCTCCTACTCCCGCCCTCTGAGGGGGGGGCTGCAGCTCCTACACCAGCCTCAGCTCTAAGGGGGGGGGGCTGCAGCACCTACTCCAGCCTCAGCTCTGCTCCTGGGGGGGGGGGGCTGCAGCTCCTACACCAGCCTCAGCTCTGCTCCTCCCAAGAGATGGAAGAAGGGGAAGAGCCTGTGGGTGAAGGTGTCCTGGGGGAAAGTGTAGAGAAGTTCCATGGAGTCTGCATTGTACAGGGACAGCCGCCCCCCCTCGAAGTCCAGATACACCCCCAGCTTCAGAAGCTTCTCATGAGGGGACAGAAGGGTCCCAGGGGAGGTGAGAGCACAGTAGGGACCATTCCACTCCCTCCTCCCAGCCCAGTATGCCCTGGGTGCCATCCATTCCTTTCTCCTCACAGCCCAGACTCCCCCCTCAGGTGACCATGTGATCCATCCCTTCCTTTCCACAGACTCTGCTGCGACCCCCACAGCCCATCCCCCCTCCCGCAGCAGCTGCAACTCCCAGTAATGTCTGCCGGAGGTGAACCCCTCGCTCCCCAGCACAGAGGGTTCATTGAAGGTGAATCTCTTGGGGGTGTCTGGCAGGGGCTGCCATGTGACTGTCCATCTCACACGTCTCCCCCCCTCAGACAGGAGGAGCAGAGGATGCGCTGTGTCTGGATCCAGAGTCACCGTCACTGCAGAGAAGAGATTCAGAATTAGAGATTTAAGCTGCAGCACAGAGGACCAATCACAAAGAACCACACCGCACTTTACACTGCACTAGACAGCACCTACCTGGAAGGAGCACACTGTACTGTACAGCACTAGAGAGTACAGTACCTATCCTACAGGGCCCACTGTACTGCATTGTGCAATAGGCTGCACTATACGGCAACTACGTGTAAGGAGCGCAGTGTACTGCACTGGCAGGACATATCTGGAAGAAGCACACTGTATTGTACTACACAGAAACTATCTGGAAATGTATGCACTGTACAGCGCAAAACACTAGACAGCAGCTATCTCAAAGGACCACACTATAGTTTACACTGCATTAAACAGTGGCTACCTGAAAGGGGCTCGCCCTACTGTACAATAGACTGCACTGTACAGCAACTACATGAAAGGACTACACTGTACTGTGCCGCACTAGCATCACCTATCCTGAACAAACACACTGGACTGCACTAGACAGCACCTATCTGAAAGAAGCACACGTTTGTTTAATGTACACTGCACTAGAAAATACTTATCATCATCATCATCAAAGAAAGCTTTATTCGATTAAAAGAAATAATCATAAAAGCACAGTATCAATTTGTTACAATCAAACAATGTAAAACATGTAAATCTAAAAAGGTAGGGAGAACTAGACCCCAGAGAAAGGTACTAAGTACGTTTTTACAGTGAAATTCTTACATAATAACGGTCTTCCTACATCTAAAAACAGCCTTTAAAAACGAGGAAACAGATAGGGTTATGAAATTTCCCCCCAAAGATTGAATAATTAAGAAGGCAGGACGACACTGTTTCATCCCTAATGTTCTAAGTGCAGGGACTATCCACCGTTTCCTTTGGTAATTATAAAATGTACAGAAGAATAAAATGTGCATAGTGGATTGAACAGACATACCATCACAGGGACAATTGCATAGTTGCCTGGACCAATCGTTGGTTATAGGAAAGCTAAATAATCTATGAACAATAGACATCCTAAACCGTGTCAGTAGAAATCTGTCAAAATCAGAAACTACGTAGGTTAGGTAGGGCTGTATCTTAAAAGTGGTAAGAATGTTTTGATGCGCCCGAACCAAGATTTTATTAATTTCTCTATTTAGTCTGATATTTTCAAGGTAATGCAGGCAACTTAATTTTAATATTTTCCTATTTACTTTAAGTAAAGTGCTAGGATTATCAAAATATTATGGGTAGCCCAGTTTTCGTGAGAAGTCTTTAATGTACATGAGCCAGCCTATATGAGAAGCCCCGTCTAACGCACAGCAATCGCCAATCACTTGTCGATTTAGGCTAGTCTGTTCTGTGGTCCATATATGATGCCAAAGGAGGAGAGGTTGAATACCAATAATGCCCTCTATGTATGATAGTCCCAACTCAGAGTGACAATTAAAAATAGAAATAGTTACTGGGAGAGCAAGCAGATTTCTAAGAAATCTATTTTCACACTTTTGTAATGAGGTCACATCTGCGTAACCCCAAATGCCAGCTCCGTAGGTTGCAATTGATAGACACTTAGCTTTATAGATGTGAAGTAGTTCAGTAGGTGGGTGTCTGCCTAATTTTTTGCTAAAATTGCTCAGAGCTGTTAAGGCCTTCTGATATAATAATCTTCGAGAGTTTACGGCCTTTGTCCATAGACCGGTACGGTCAAAAAGAACCCCCAAATACGAGAAGGTATTTGTACAGGTTAAACGATTCTCATCAAGAAACAAGGGCCGGCTCCTGCTACTTCCCTGTCCACATTTTAAAATAAACGTTTGACGAATTGACTGTGAGTCCCAAAGCAGACATACATTTTGCAAAACTGTTTAAAACCTTCTGGAGACTATTCGGGGTGCGGGCCATGAGCACCGCGTCGTCTGCGTACATTAGCACGGGGAGAGGGGTATTCCCTACCCCCGGCAAATCCTTACATTCCTTTTGAAGCGTTGAATTTAAATTGTTAATATATAAAATAAAAAGAAGGGGTGCCAGCACACACCCCTGCCTTACTCCTTTCCCCACGGTAAAGCGATCAGAGCACTCCCCCTCAGTTCCATAACGCACCCTAGCAGTTGCCTCTATATAAAATTCACGCATTAGGGAGATCAAAGGTAGTAATAATCCAAGCTCTTCTAAGATCAGCCATAATTTATTATGAATAACACAGTCAAAGGCCGCGGACAAGTCCACGAAGGCTAGATAGAGAGCACCCCTTTTAGCCTTGCAATATTTATTGATTATTAATTCCCGATATAGGCACTGATCAATTGTGCCCAAACCCTCCCGGAAGCCATATTGAATGTTACTAATGATGGATTGCTCATCGGCCCAGGACTGTATTCTAGAAAGAATTACTCTCCCTATTATCTTAACCGTGGAGTCCAGGAGTGAGATGGGACGATAGCAAACAGGTTTGTGCCTATCCCCCTTTTTAAAAATCGGGACCAGGATCGATTCTTTCCAGGTGGCAATGAAACCCGACATTATACAGGCATTAATAACATGGGTTAAAATAGGTCCCCAGAAGGCTATATTATGTTTAAAAAGATCCGCAGGAATGCCGTCTGGCCCAGGGGCTTTACCACTCTTACTAGAACTAATTGCCGCCTCGATCTCTATCAGCTCCATTTTAAGGTGAGAGTGAAGATTAACAGGGTGGGATTTTATTCTATCCCCCGCCAAGTCGCTAATACTTGTCTCGGGGGAGGGGGTAGAATAAAGTTTGGAATAATGATCCATCCATTCCTTCCCTGCTATGGCTATTTTGATACTTGCTCTCTCTGTATCGGCTAAGTACGGGGCATTAATCGCTTTCCAAAAGGCAGCAGAATCTTTCATTTCGGATGCGATTCTAAGATTATTCCATGCCTCCTTCCTGAGGCTAATTTTTCTTGCTTTCAAGGAGTTTTGGTAAGCCCTTCTTGCTTCTTTTATTCTAACACTATTTCTGGGCCTGCTATGAAGGACGAGTTTAATTTAATTTAATTAATTATTTATTTATTATGTTTTGGCACTCCGAAGAGGGCCACACAAACAAAATACACAAAATACATGTACATATTCCGTCATAAGAAGAAAAAAGTAAACAATTACAACACTCTCCATTAAAAAGGACATACTACGACACAGTCCTCCTTATTTCATCAATAAATATCTAAAAAACCTTTAAAAAAGTTAAAAATATTGAAGCAAAACATTTCATTGGGAGGAGTATATAAAGCCTTTAAAAAAGAATTCGCATCAAGAATTCCCAATTGTAAACAAATTGATCTTAGCCACTTTAAACGAAGTGAACGCAATGCAGGACAAATAAACAATACATGAGTACAATCCTGTGCAGACATATTACAAAAATTACATAGGGGGGAAGACCCATACCATTTAGCCAAGAGAGAATTAAGCGGCAATAGATCTTGCCTCAAAAGAAACCAAAATCTTCGAATGCCGTGTGATAAATTCCAAAATACGCAAGGTTGAGCAAGCTTCCTTGAATATGTGTTAAACAGAAGGACGCTTTGCTTCTTAGCTGTCATGGATTCTTTGTCCCGCATGAAGCAAAGAGTCCAGGAAGCCTGTTTCAAAAGGGATTTTAGTTGGGAAGGAGAAATAGTAAAAATAGAACTCTCATCTAATTCAAGAAGTGCCACAGCCTTTCTGAAATTCCTAACAATTTGAGAGTGCTCTTTAAAACTTCCCAATAATTCTCTCTTGAGAAGGGATCTCAGAGTCCCCATTTCTCCTCTAGCGAGGCTGGCGACCCAACGTACTAATGCAGACAGGCCCTGTACCCAACTGCTACGCAGACCAAATTCAAGTCTAAGAGCAGCTGTAGAGCAAGCAAAATTCAGAGTGGTTAAAGACCTTAATAATTTTCCTTCAATCATATGAAGAAAGCCCCAGTGTTTTAAATCGACCAATTCTATTCCATATAGGAGGGTTGAAGGGATTTTTGCCTTATAAACCTCTAGTAAAAAAGCAAAGTGTCTTCTCCCTGTGGCGGAATAAAGAGCACTCAAGCTTTTGCCTTGAGACAGGGCTTTACGAGAGTTGTTATCAATGTGCTGCCTCTCACTCAGGTTTGCAGAAACTATTCTTCCTAAAAAGGTATATGATTTAACCACTTCCAATTTCTGCCCACCTACTGACCAGCCATAATTCTCAGATTTAGATTTTTTCCTCCCTGCAATGCACATAATTTTACTTTTTGAGGCATGTATCCTCAAGAAGTGAGACTCAGCAAAATCATGTAAAGCCTGCAGACGATTAGCTAAACCTTTAGGAGTTAGATCTAGGATTAAAATATCGTCAGCATATAAAAGGCAGGCTATAGGATAACCCCCCACTACCGGGGCTATGCCAACACAAGATGCAAGCGAAGTTGGAAGATCAGCAATATACAGGGAGAACAGCAGAGGAGCCAGAAGACAACCTTGTTTTAAACCATTAGTGGAGGGAATAGCCCGCGAGAGGCCCCTTTCTCCACCCTGTAACACTCGACACCAAGTGTCCGAATGTAGAGATCGTACTAGGTCTAATAGAAGAGAGGGCATACCTAATATAGCTAGCTTTCTCCACAGCAAAGGACGATCCACTTTGTCAAATGCTGTGGAGAAATCAATAAAAGCCGCATAGACTCCTCCGCCCCGAACTCTTACATATTTATCCAGGATAACCTGCAGGGCTGTAAGGTTATCCAAAGTACTATGCCCTTTGCGGAAGCCCGTTTGTTCAAGAGGTAAAATCTGGTTCGCCTCGACCCAATCAGTAATTAGTGCTAGAAGGCATTTGGAAAAAACTTTTCCAATAGCATCAAGAAGGGCTATCTGACGATAGTTCATTGGGTTATTCCTATCGCCCTTCTTGAACAGGGGAACCAAAATGCTCCCCTTCCAAGAGGATGGCACAATCTTACTGGAAAAGCAAGCTCTAAATAAAGGAAAAAGAATCTTACTCCATAAAACAGGGTCTAACTTTAGTATCGAAATGGGAAGTTCATCGGGCCCCATAGCTCCAGAGGAACGCATATCCTTAATGGCCATTTCAATGGTTTTCTCTGATGGGGCTTCAATAGGAAGCTCAGCATCTCTAGGAGCTCCTAAGGAGCACTCACATTCAAATGCTACGCCATTCCCAGCATAAAGGGCGGAGATAAACGACACCCATAACGATTCAGCAATAGGAATAGGATGAGGGCTGACTCTAACTCCACAACCCTCTCCAATGAGAGACCAACATTTTCTAACATTGCCATGAACAACCGCCTCCCGTAAACTTATCCAAAGAGAATCCTCTTTTTCCTTTTTAAGTTTCTTCTTGATGCGACTTCTCCTTTTTAACAAATATATTTTGTTTTTTAATTCAGTAGATCTGCACAGAAATTGTTCCCGCACTAACCTGTTTATTGCCTTATTTAAAGGGATCAGAGAACTGGGAGCGAAGCTCCTTTTTTCGGAGAAAGTGGATCTATTTGCAACACGAATAACCTCCTTCATAAAATTCTCAAAATGAGTCAGTTCAGAACCCTGCCAATCATTCAATTCTAGGATAGTTTTTCCTAAAATACACTTCAGGCCCTTCCTGGCTTTAAAATTCCAAAAACATCTTCCAGTATTCTTATGAAAATTAACTATATCGCTATTAAGATACCATGAGTCAGAAGTTGGTAAAAATAAAGACAAATTTATAGTAATCACCTTGTGATCACTGAATAATGTCGGTAAGACTACCAAATCTTTTACTGAAGAAAAGATATCATAGTCAATGATTACATAATCCAAGATTGACTGGCTGAAGGGAGATCTATGAGTATAATTAGCAGGAAAATCAGAAGGGAGCCTACCATTCACTATTATCCCCTCAGTTGCGGAAAGTTCTTCCAATAACATCTTCCCTCTTTTATTAGTTTTAATTTTATTAGGGAAGAGAATCTGAGGGATAAGGTAGGCTTCTTCTTTACATTTGTTTCTAAATAACTCTAAACTAGTGTTGGAAACCTTACAATTAAAATCACCAACTAACAGCACATGGGGGGGTGTATCTAGCTCTTTAAGCTGTTTAATGTATGAAAAGACTTGCTTCAATAAAATATTAAAACATTCATCTGGGGGAATATATACATTTATTATTACTAATGAAGTATTGGTACCCCTACTTGTTAACGAGCAGAGGGTCACTGCCTGAAAGAGGTTCTTTGGGTCAACATAATGGGTAAAATTCCATTTCAATCTATTTGACAAGAGGCACGCAAGACCACCTTTTGCATGCCCTTTCTTTGATGGTAATGCCCTTGCCTCGAGGACAAAATAATCTTTCCCTGCACATAATCTACTAGGACACCAGGTCTCTTGGAGGCAAATAATGCTAGCTTTCATGGAGAATAAATATTGTAGTTTCTCGGGACTATTATGTATCCCGGCAGCATTCCAAGAGATAACTTTTAAACTGTTGCTAAAGATGTTGAAAAAGCTTTGGATTGTCTAAAGTTTTAGTAGACAAAACTCCAGGCAACCAATTCCACTGAAAATTATCTTTGTTTGGGGGAATATTCTGGGTAAGCGAACTGGCTTTACCCGAGTCACCCGGCGTGTATTTTTCGAGACAGAAATCTTTAATTCATCATAAAAGGTAGAGAGAGTATCTTGACCATTGCCCTGCTGAGAGAGTCTATTAAGAGGAAAACAATTTCTCCCAAAGGAGAGAACAGGTAAAACATCAATTCCCCTACACTGAAAACTCTCTGCCTGTTGCAAAATAAGATTTAATATAAGTTTAGAATAGGACTTTACCCTAACAAAAGGAGCGGAAGCTGTTCCTAATATAGAAACTAAATCAATATCATTAGATTGAATTAATTTTAGGCTCTCAATATCCTTAAAATATTTGAGTAGCCATGCTCTATTTAGGTGTAAGTCCGAATCAAATAAGGGTAGAAAATCTACTGTAAATGTATCTACAAAGACTTCAGGAATTTTTGAGGGCAAATGCTGGGGCCGTACCTCTCCAACATCCGGAGCAGGAAAAGCGGGGGCAAAAGGATCAAGGGCTACAGACCGCGAGGGGACCAGCCCAGGCAGTTCTACCTCGGGCAGAGGAGTTGCCCATCTCCCTACATCCGGTGGGGGACCATTCCCAGGGCAATCAGAAATGATTTCTGTGCCCGGGACTGAGGGTTTAAGATATCAGAAGAATGGGAAACCACCTCCATGCCCAACGATTCTCCGGTCATTTGGACCTTAAAGTCTAAAACCTGAGAATCCTCAAAAATGATTTGTTTCTGCTTTTTTTTTCTGAATCTACGAATTGGTTTCCTCTTTTTTCCTAAATTCTTTCTTTGTTTTCTAATTTTTCCCTTTTCAACCCCCCCTAATCCCTTTGATTCAGGGATAAAAATTGGAAATAGTTCTTTTTCAGCTTTTAGAGCAGCAACCTCAACACTTTCTTCTTCAATTTCAAGGTCGCAGAACTTTGCTCAATTAGATACGGGTAAAATGGGAGCTACAAGGGGCTTATTTTTAGGGGTACCCACGAGTTTATTTTGAACTGAGTTTTCATTTTCATTTAAGAGCACACTACCCAACTCATGTCCCTGAAGACTTACTTTAGGAACTACATCAAGAACCTTTTCCGGAGCTTTTAACAATAAAGCTTTTAGTATCTGGGTAACTGATTCCAGAATGCAATCGGAACTTCCCACAAATTTACTCAATAACTGTAGGATGGATGCCAGCAAATGTTCCAATGCAATCAAGGATTCAGAAATCGGTTTTTCCACTTTATCATAACCGAGCAAACCCTTATGACCAGTGTCAGATAAATTAAGTAGAGGACTCATGGAAAAATTAGACTGAGAAAAAATATCTGGCGATTTTAGGGAAGGGGTACTACTAAAAAGAAAGAGACCAGAGGAAGAAACACCAGTCGGGGGTTTAATCACTTCAGGTAATTTCAAAGGACCGTCAGCTAAGTATCGGCCACAAAGCTTCAGGTCAATACTTGACAACTGAGAATCTCCCTTACTGTCCGTCATTAATTGTGGACCTCTAATGGGATCAGTAAGTGGAAGCTCTGTAGAGATGACGGGCACATTGGTTTGCTGCCCAATCTTGGGATAAAAAGAAACATCCCCATTGTTTCCTGACCTATCAGGTGGCAATGGGAAGGGATCTTCGGAAGGCGGGATATATGATTGATCTTTTTTCCCCCTACTAGGAACCGTCTTCTCCCAAAATTGAGGCAGCAGGGATTGACCCTTTAGTAGCGAGTTACTGGAAGATCTGTTACTAGGGGAAGTGGGTTTTGACAACATACAGGCCCTATCCCCTAATACTCTCCCCGAACGTAGGTTTTTGGCCGACATCTTTATACAACAAAGTACTATAGCCCCAAATGAATACAATAAATATATATTAAATTAAAAGAAGATGAAATATTTGAAGGAGAGTAACGAAGAGTTCCTGATCAAAAGGAGAATGTGCTCACCATAAATATATAATGCAAGTAATGATTAAATTTTAAAACACCAACGATTAATAAATAGGCCCAGTCCAGTCTCCTCGAGCCTCTGAGGGCCACAGAGGGCCCGCCCTTTGCCCGGGCTTAGCCCGGCGCCGCCCGCGCGCGGTCCCGCGATGCGGGGGGCGCTGGTATTTTTGAAGCGCCTTCTGGGGCGAAACGCTGGGTGTCCGCCTCCGCCTCCGGAAGGCACAGCAAAGGAGGCTGGGAAGTGTAGTTCAGGTGCGTCTCCACGCACAGCAGTCAGGACAGACCAGCCCCCTGAAAGCGCTGCAGGTAAGGAACACTCTGCCAACAGTGGCGATTGAATAGGCGAGCTGAGAAACCCGCTCTGCCGGGGGCGCTGGTATTTTTGAAGCGCCTTCTGGCGCGAAACGCTGGGTGTCCGCCTCCGCCTCCGGAAGGCACAGCAAAGGAGGCTGGGAAGTGTAGTTCAGGTGCGTCTCCACGCACAGCAGTCCGGACAGACCAGCCCCCTGAAAGCGCTGCAGGTAAGGAACACTCTGCCAACAGTAGCGATTGAATAGGCGAGCTGAGAAACCCGCTCTGCCGGGGGCGCTGGTATTTTTGAAGCGCCTTCTGGCGCGAAACGCTGGGTGTCCGCCTCCGCCTCCGGAAGGCACAGCAAAGGAGGCTGGGAAGTGTAGTTCAGGTGCGTCTCCACGCACAGCAGTCAGGACAGACCAGCCCCCTGAAAGCGCTGCAGGTAAGGAACACTCTGCCAACAGTAGCGATTGAATAGGCGAGATGAGAAACCCGCTCTGCCGGGGGCGCTGGTATTTTTGAAGCGCCTTCTGGCGCGAAACGCTGGGTGTCCGCCTCCGCCTCCGGAAGGCACAGCAAAGGAGGCTGGGAAGTGTAGTTCAGGTGCGTCTCCACGCACAGCAGTCAGGACAGACCAGCCCCCTGAAAGCGCTGCAGGTAAGGAACACTCTGCCAACAGTAGCGATTGAATAGGCGAGCTGAGAAAAAAAGTTTTGGTAAGCCCTTCTTGCTTCTTTTATTCTAAGACTATTTCTGGGCCTGCTATGAAGGACGAGTTTAAGATTAGAGTGCGCTTTGCTACAACTGTGGTCAAACCATCCCTTTTTTGGAATGGATTTCCTGTTAAGGTTTACATGTAAATCATTTCTTATAGTATTAGATAGATCAAGAAACCCCTCCACTATCTCAGACGCTGAATGGCCATCACCAATACATTTACTGATCGGTTCACTGCAATTACTTAAGATCGTGTTCATAAATAAGACTGGGTCAATTTTTTTCCAACTTAATGAATATCCATTTTGTCTCGTCAGGGTGATATCTTTTGTACAATGGATCGGATAGTCCTTACCTATGACTGATTTTTGATATGACTTGAGACCAATACTTTGTGGGAAGTGGTCGCTAAGAGCAATGTCATGAGTTTGAAAATTAGTAAGTCTAGAGGCATGTCTTGCTGTAATTAAAATAAAATCGATGGTAGAAAAAAGACCACGTCCGTTAAAAGTTGGTCTAAAAGGAGCCGGGGATCTACACAGAGTGTTTGCAAAACCCAGATCGCCTGTAAGCATGATATCGTTTAAAATCTCTCCAGGACCATAATGATTAAAGTGAGGGAAGCTAGACCCACGGTTATATCCCAGGCCACAGACTCCAGTATCCCAATGTTGACAGAGATTTATATTAAAGTCTCCGCCCCATATTATCAAGAGATCTTTACAAAAGGCCTCCCGAGACTTATTAATATGTGTGGACATTACCCTCAACATTTCGGCCTGATCTTTGCGCAAGGCATTATTATAGAAATTCACAATCAATATGCTGGAAGATCTATCCAAATCGGCCCTTATAATTAAAAAACGTCAATCAGTAACCAAAGTTGTTATGTTTAACAAGTTTGTATGGTAGGCTATATGGATGGAAAGGCCTCCCATTGGTCTTCCACGTGTTGATGCTACTGCAGGAGAATAAAATGTCTTAAACCCATTTACGTGAATCGGGTCTTTCTACCATGTTTCCTGGAAACATAGTATGTCGAACCTAAATACAAAATCTGACCACTGGGGATTCACAATCTTAGGCTTCAAACCTGCAATGTTCCAGAACAATATATTACAAGTATAATCTAGAGGATTGTCCTTAGTTATGTTTTTACTTGAAACTGCTGAGGAGACATAGCCCAAAGTAGAAAATACCATTAAATCATTTTCCAGCCTAGAAACGGGCTTTTTCAGCAAAATCGATGGGGGTATTAATAAAAGTCAGGGGAGATACTCCCTTGACATTCCTCTCTGCGGCCAATTCAGGAATTATGTGTATATCTGCCATGACACTCTGTATGAATGAGCTAAAATCTATGGGATTTACAGAAGTCAATAATTCCAAACTCGCTCTTTTCTTAGGGCGTCAGTCCACCTGGTCCAGATGGGAGAAAAGATCATAACGATTCTGGACCGGAATGTTATAAGATAAATGCCTTAAAGGGTACTCCCGTTCCTGTCTGTGTGGATAAACAATTTTCGGGGGCTGATAAAAGAAGCCCAGTGGAACCACAGTGATATCGTTCACAGAGTTAGGAAACAAAATGCTTTTGACAGAATGTAATTAACCAGCTCTATTGATTTAAAAGTTAATATCACGCAGTCCCCCGGCATTGACTTCTTGCCCTTCCCTAACCAGCTCACTCTTCTGCCCATTTTGAAGTTGCAGAACAAATTGTCTTGGAAGCCGAGTTTAGAATCCAACCAAAAGAGAGATTTATTCCTTAAAGTGTCCCAGTGTTCTGTGGTTCCAGCACGTAAATGCGGGACGTTAGCCATAATCACAGAATAAGGAGCCGCAGCCGGGGGAAGGTCCAAAACTGCATAAGAATCCGCACATGCATTGTACTCAGATGTTGGAACATTTGAGACCGGATAAGTATGTAATTCTGGCTGAGATATCTGTTGCTGGTTTAGTCTAAGAGCAGCATCAGGACAGAGGGGGGTGCCAGTATTTGTCAAGTTTGACACTTGAATTGGAGACCTATCTACAAGATCTATAGGCGGAGCCCTGGGGTTAGAGCCAACCTCGCAGGCTGCCTTGGCATTTGCAAGGAACAGAGTTTGACTTTTTGAAGACTTACTAGGACTGTGAGTACAGGTTGCATTTGCCAGAATTATGTTTGTTTGATCCCCAGAAGCATCAACCGCGCCAAGGGGTGCATTAGGTCTCGAGGTAGTCAAATGACAAATTTCTGAATGACTTAAAAGCATAGCTTTCACTGTGCCCACTCTTTTAACAAGATCTGATAATGTTACTCTCAGATAGGAATCCAGTGTGTCAAATTTATTGTTTAAGGCTTCCAAGTCCTTTGAAATGTTAAACGGGGTGCCTTTATTGATGTTATTCCTTCAAATCCGCACATCTGTTGTTGATTTTGTTTTTTTGGGATTTCTGGTCCCTGTAGAACTAGGAGGATTATTGTTAGCAACGACTGTCATCTTGATGATTATGAGGGGAGGTGCTTAAATTAAATTCAAGATTACTGGTGTTCCGGGTTTGTTTAGATGGAGATTGTGGGCCACTGTCTACTTCTGAGTCATGTATGGTGATAGGCTCAGAAGAGTTTACTATACACCCATTCATGATTACACTAGATTTCGAAGTTCCAGATGGAATTAGTGGGTCAGTGTGAGGCTCTTCCCCTGTATCTTCCGTCGCTGCCGGGCCAGATCTTTCAATATTTATGGCTTCCTCAACAGATGTTATCTGCTGTTCAATGGCCCCCATTGCTCCGGACAAATCTTTTAAAAGAGTCTGGTGGGTCCCCCCCCCCCCGCCGTCCTTGTGATGATTTTTATGGCACATGGATTTCCTCTTCCCCATAGCTAGGGTGACCAGACGTCCCCGTTTTCCCAGGACGGTCCCCGTTTTTGGGGAAGTGTCCCCGTGTCCCCTGTTTTCAAACAGTGACCCGGTTAAACACAGAAATGTCCCCGTTTTTCATTGTTCCGGTTGAGCATGCGCGCGTATGCTCTCTTTGCACTGTATACAGCATGTGTTGTCACTGTAGCAAGAAGGGAAATCATTTGAAGAGAGACATTTTACACGCAGCGCCACCTACGTCATCGTGCCAGCCAAAGTTTCTACTTTAGATAAAACAATATTTCTTCGTCCTGTAGTTTTTATTCATAGCCATACAAACTTTTCAGTAGCACTGATGCATACCGTGCAAGGATTAATGCATTGCTCATTGCATGTTTTATTCCTAACCAATTGATGCATGCTCTGTGTTCTCCATATCAAAGCTATGACTTGACCTTTTGACTGACCTTTCAGATCACGGCAAAATGTTTAGCTGGAAAGGACTTAAAGGAGCAGGGTTAACGCCTGTGGGAGAGGCGAGCAGCGCTGCTCGAGCTTTTTGCTCAGGTCTTCACACTATTGCACTATGAGATGATACCAATGGCTAGAGTGCACTATACATACCCCAGTAAGGTAACATGACATCCCAACAGTGACCACACAAATGTGGGAGGACTGTGTGGTCGACCAGCCTTTGCGACCCTTAAGACCTTAAGGCAGTAATACCTGGAGAGAAGTGTTTTTTTTTTTTTTACATTGGTCCATGGCTGCCATTTGGCAATTTAGCATTCCGCAGTTTACCTCCCATGCTTTTCTGTCATGAGCAACTAAGCAACATTGGTGAGTTGTACTTTACGTGGTGCTGACGCTCAGCCATAGAAATGAGCATTGATAAATCTAGTAAATCTGGCGTTTGCTAGCCTGTGATGTTTTATTAATTTTTGGCAAATATATGCTATAGTCCTTAAAAGTGTAAATGTAATAAAAAGTACTAATGCTACTGTGTAAAGGAGAGGGGTGCCAATAAAAGACTGCGGATTTGTTGTCTGTAATGCTTCATCTCGGTCTGTGGAGGGAACTGTCATTGTGGTCCCTTTTCTATTTCTATGACAGCTGTCAAATAGTCCTACTTTTATGTCGAGGGATACTGCAAACCATAGTCCTACTTCTATGTCTATGACCTGTCCCCGTTTTTTAGGTCTCGCTGATGCCAGCGCATGCGCTGGCTCGGAGAGACATTTTATAGTTGGGATTTTTAAAGTGCTGCCTGTGGCCTAAAGCTTGAGTGCACGCGAGCGTGCACGCGCGCAGCCGCCAATCATTGCTGCGCGCGCACCACTCATTTGCACTCAAGCTTTGCGCCACAGGCAGTGCGCTCTCTCCTTCCGTCAACCATCCGTTTATCGTCCATCTTTAATTTTCATTTTTTTTCCAATGTGAAACTAAAGCATTCCCACTGAGGACGAAAATTGAAAAAGTACATAAATATGTTTACAAGTTAGTTAATTTTTTCAATTAAGAAAAAACACTATCAAAATTCAAGAAGATATTATTCAGCAGGTCTGCTTTCTCCTCCACTCCATCCACAACTGTGTCTTTGTAAGATGGCTGCCCTGTTTAGCCTTAACCAGCTTCGAAAGGCTTCTATCCTTTTTAGTCCTTCTTCTACGACGGAGCATTGATCGAGGGTCCTAGTGTCACACGCCCACATAGTCCCCTTAGAATTTTGGCCTCTCGCTTTCCGTTCCGTGGCCCGGCTTGTTCAATTTTTACTCTGCTGTTTATCGTGGATAGGGGACTGGAAACGCGTGCACAACTGTGATGCTCTGTAAACAATAGAGTGGCGTGTGGCGGACTACAGGAACAGACAGTGAGTACCTGCCTTCCTCATCTCACCTATTGAATGTTCGTGCTACCACAATGGACCGTGGGTCGTACTTGCTAACGTTGTAGGTTGTCTGGAGGTCTTGTTTTAACCACTCAGCTTGAGTTTTTGAGCTATTGGCATTGTAAATGACAATGCTTTTTATTTAAGTTTTTTTTTAAAACATAAATAAAAGGCACTGTCATTTACAATGCTAATAGCTCAAACTCTCGTTTTTCTCTGCAGCCTGTACTTAATGCCGTCTTCGTTTTCCATGTTTTTTCTGTTAGTGGCTCTCGCGGTAGCAAAGCATGTTTTTGAGTCACGCCTCTGCTAACCCTGTCCATGATCAGAGAGACCCTCTCTGCCCCTAACCCTGCAGAACCTCTTGCCCTCCTAGGTTGGGCCACGTCTGCAGTCTCAGCAAAGAGGCCAAGGTGCAGTGCATGGGCGTGTGGCCGGCGCGGAGTGCCAGGAACCCATTCCTCAATGATGCAATGATGCATTCAGAGTGATGTGCGCCAGGACACTTTCCCCTGCTTCTGTACAGAGGGAGTGCACCCCTGACGCAGGGGCTGTCATCAGTTTCTCCTCACCCTGACTGTCGATCCGCCGCTGGTTGGTGCTCTTTCCTTCTCTCCATAACCTGCACCCAATAACGGCCCTGTCTCTCTGTCTTGTATTTTCTTGCAGGCTGTGTCTCCACTCCAACCTTATCTCTTCCCTCACGCAGACTTCCTCTCTCACTCTATCAACCCAAAACTCTCTCACTCTCACATCCTAGTAACGTCTCTCTGTAAAAACAGTGCCTGTCTTTCCTCCCTCTGACTCTCAATTCAAAGCAACCTCCCTGTGCCCACACACACCACAGGCCCCTGCCTGCCCTTTCCTGCTCCTGTCCCTCCATCACATGTTTCTACTCCTCACTCTGTCTCGTCGGTTATTGCAGGCTGTCATTCTGTCCTCACTGCCCCTTCACGCCCTGGCTCTGCCTTCCTCACTCAGCCCCGCTATTCATTTAAGTGCATTTTTATAGCGCATAGTACCACTGACGGGGTGATGCAGGTCTTCATCCTCTTTTACCCTGTTCCTTTACTCGGTGCATTCTGTCCGTCATTCATTGCCCCTCCATTCTCTAGAGGCCCCCTCTGCCTTTTCTCATCCTGTCCATACATTCATTGCGAGCTCTCTGCTTTCCCTACTCTTAGCTCCCTTAATTCATCACGAGACTCCCTGCTTCTTTTCCTAACTCTGATCCTCCTTTCATCTTACACTTTTATTCTCCGCTTCTCACTCGCTCCCAACTGCTCATCATAGGTTCTCTCCCCTTTCGTCATTCTGTCCCTCCTTTCACCAGAGGCTCTTTGCTCCTTCCCTTTATCTCAGGCTTTGCTCGTCCAGGCCACGTTTTATCTTTGCATGGTGAGACTTGTAGTCTCAGTGTAATACCGACATGAATTATACTGCAAATAGAAAAAAGCAACTGGAGAGGTACTTGGGAAATATTACATCTCTGCATTCCCATTTTTGTAGTTTACCTATGTGTGGCATTTTGCTGGCTTTGGCGGTACTCTTTGAGAGGAGAAAACAATTGTCCCCTCAGTGTGAGCTGATTATTTACTGGTAATCTTCATTACTCTATATTCCTCCTCCCAGTCATCACCTGTGAGGTATTACTTTGACATCATAACCACTTTTTTATGGTTGACCCAGCAAGAGTATAAGCTAGCACATCTCGCTGCAAGACACCTTTGTTTACAACAAGCATTGGCATAGCCAATAGGTCTCGCCTTTGTGACCTTATACATTTTTAGCCAGGCAGCACATTATCTATTACATTAGCCATTTAAGATATTAAATTTGGGGGTAAATCAATGGCGGGAGACAGTTCATATGCTGTCAAAAAAAGCCATCAAATAAATGAATATGCAAGCACATTAGTAATAATGATTGTTTTTTCAGAAATTGATTGATACCTTGATTAACTGCTAAAAGGCATCGGACCAGGTGTTTGCTATGTGTAGATTCGCTTCTGTGTTCTGTAAACCCCACACTGCATGGAAGGCACAGACATACCCATTTGGAGCAATGCTGTATTCGAGTATGGACATGAAGCTCCGCTCACTCTCCACCCATATTTTTCATTGGCTTGCGTCGTTGTCATTTGTAAATGCTGGCTTCGGATTCGTTAATAGGCTTGTTAGTCCCTCCTTAGTACCTCCTTGTCTTCATTTGTAAACTCACATGAGGGCTGGCCCTTTTACTTTGGATTTGATCTGTAAGCACTATTTTCTTTAATCAGTTTCTCCTACTGGAGGCACGACATGCTTTCCTGCAGCATTCAGCGCACCATGCGTGCTTTTACTTTCCAAGCAGCCCGTGAAAATGGCGGACGCTTCTTTGAAATGAAATAGGTCTCGCATTTCCAGGAGTTTGAGCTATTGGCATTGTAAATGACAATGACTTATTTATGTGTTAATTATTAAAAACAGATAAATAACAGGCCTTGTCATTCACAATGTCAATAGCTTAAACTCTCGCAAATGCGAGACCTATTGCATTGCAAATGCTTGTTTGTTTTGAGAATCTGGTCACCCTACCATAGCTCTAAAAGTTCAGCCTAAGAGGATCGGTAACAGACAAAATTTCTGCACACTTAAGTGGGATAAGGGCCAGATGAATCAGGACTTACCCGCTCCGTTGTATATGATGATATACCTTTTTAAGTCTCAATACTCCTCTGTAGTGCAACCAAGGGCTGTGGCCCAGCCCAGCCTAGTACGGCCTAGGACGGGCTAAGACGGGCCCGACTTGGCCCGGTCCGCACCCGGGCGCGCCTCACGTGCGTCCCGCACTGCGGGACCTCTCTCCCGGTTTTCACGTCCCTCCAGGGACTCTGGGTAAAGTGCAGTGCGTCGTTGTGGCCAGGGACCAAGGCCGTGTGCAAATTCGCAAGATAGCAGCAGATTGTGATCTCCCGCGCTGCGGGACCTCTCTCCCGGTTTTCACGTCCCTCCAGGGACTCTGGGTAAAGTGCAGTGCGTCGTTGTGGCCAGGGACCAGGGGCCGTGTGCAAGTTCACAAGATAGCAGCAGATTGTGATCTCCCCGATTACTTATCAGTAAGGAGCGCTCTGTACAGTACACCGTGCTAGACATCAGCAAACGGGAAGGTGTGCACTGTACTGAACAGCACCTATCTGGAGGAGCAGAGATGTGCTTTATACACAGTTCTGTTGTGAAAGGAGAAGGGAGTGCAGTATGCTTGAGAACCCTCAGTGCTAAACAGAACACTGTGCTAGAGAGCCCACTGTACTAAACAGAACACTGTGCTTGAGAGCCCGCAGTGCTAAACAGAACACTGTGCTTGAGAGCCCGCAGTGCTAAACAGAACACTGTGCTTGAGAGCCCGCAGTGCTAAACAGAACACTGTGCTAGAGAGCCCACTGTACTAAACAGAACACTGTGCTTGAGAGCCCGCAGTGCTAAACAGAACACTGTGCTTGAGAGCCCACTGTAGTTAACACTGTGCAACAGCACACACTGTCCTAGATGACAGACTGCACTATACAGCTCTACACTATAAAAGACTCTGCAGACAGTACACTATACTAAATGGGAGAGTGCACTAGACAGCTCACTGTCCTGTACGTCTCATTGCTACCAGTGCGCTGTGCTAGGCATACTCTGTGCTAAACAGAACAGTGCAACAAATAGTAGACTGCACTAGAGAGCTCTCTGTACTACTCACAGAGCAGTGCTAGACAGACCATTGAGCTACATATTGTACTAGAGCATCCACTTACTGTGCCAAGAGAAACACTACACTAGATGGTGTGCTGTCAGCCGCAGTGCAATCTACTACAGAGCACACTGCAGAGAGCACACAGCTCTAAAGCACCCACTGTCCTCGATTGGGAGACTGCACCTGACAGCACAATCTACTACAGAGCACACTGCAGAGAGCACACAGCTCTAAAGCACCCACTGTCCTGGATGGGAGACTGCACCTGACAGCACAATCTACTACAGAGCACACTGCAGAGAGCACACGGCTCTAAAGCACCCACTGTCCTGGATGGGAGACTGCACCTGACAGCACAATCTACTACGGAGCACACTGCAGAGAGCACACGGCTCTAAAGCACCCACTGTCCTGGATGGGAGACTGCACCTGACAGCACAATCTACTACAGAGCACACTGCAGAGAGCACACAGCTCTAAAGCACCCACTGTCCTGGATGGGAGACTGCACCTGACAGCACAATCTACTACAGAGCACACTGCAGAGAGCACACAGCTCTAAAGCACCCACTGTCCTGGATGGGAGACTGCACCTGACAGCACAATCTACTACGGAGCACACTGCAGAGAGCACACGGCTCTAAAGCACCCACTGTCCTGGATGGGAGACTGCACCTGACAGCACAATCTACTACGGAGCACACTGCAGAGAGCACACGGCTCTAAAGCACCCACTGTCCTAGATGTGAGACTGCGGCTGACAGCACAATCTACTACGGAGCACACTGCAGAGAGCACACGGCTCTAAAGCACCCACTGTCCTAGATGTGAGACTGCACCTGACAGCACAATCTACTACAGAGCACACTGCAGAGAGCACACGGCTCTAAAGCACCCACTGTCCTGGATGGGAGACTGCACCTGACAGCACAATCTACTACAGAGCACACTGCAGAGAGCACACGGCTCTAAAGCACCCACTGTCCTAGATGTGAGACTGCACCTGACAGCACAATCTACTACAGAGCACACTGCAGAGAGCACACAGCTCTAAAGCACCCACTGTCCTGGATGGGAGACTGCACCTGACAGCACAATCTACTACGGAGCACACTGCAGAGAGCACACGGCTCTAAAGCACCCACTGTCCTAGATGTGAGACTGCACCTGACAGCACAATCTACTACAGAGCACACTGCAGAGAGCACACGGCTCTAAAGCACCCACTGTCCTGGATGGGAGACTGCACCTGACAGCACAATCTACTACAGAGCACACTGCAGAGAGCACACGGCTCTAAAGCACCCACTGTCCTAGATGTGAGACTGCACCTGACAGCACAATCTACTACAGAGCACACTGCAGAGAGCACACGGCTCTAAAGCACCCACTGTCCTGGATGGGAGACTGCACCTGACAGCACAATCTACTACGGAGCACACTGCAGAGAGCACACGGCTCTAAAGCACCCACTGTCCTGGATGGGAGACTGCACCTGACAGCACAATCTACTACGGAGCACACTGCAGAGAGCACACGGCTCTAAAACACCCACTGTCCTAGATGGTAGACTGCAATAGAGAATTCTCTGTACGCCAGAGCACACTGCATACAGTACACTGTGCTACAGTACCCCCCCACTGTCCTAAATAGAACACTGTGCTTCAGAACCCACTACACCAAACACTGTGATAGATACTCGCCGCACTAAACTGCACACTGCCCTAAGACACTCTTTGCACTAGATAGTAAACAGTAATACACAGTACACCGTAGTATACAGCGCAACGCACATTGCACTAGACAGCACACTTTCTTAGAAGGTGCACAGCTCTAGACAGCACATCACAAAAGAGCACTGTACTTGATGTTAAACTGCACAATAGATCATATGGATAAAGTGAGCACACTGTATGAAACTACACACAGTACATCATTGTATAATTTAGTAGAGGGAACACTGTGCAAAGCTGCACTCTGCTCTAGGGCACTATCTGCACAAGATAAAGGGTCGACTCCTGAGGCGGAAGCCGGGAGAAAGATCATTTGATTTTTTAAACTTGTGTGTCACTGAATAACTTGTTTTAAATTACTGTCACTGTATACTTGTGTGCCCAATTCACTTACCGGACAGAACTGCCGTGTACTCAGCGGAGCCAGCGCGGACGTCACACGCGTTCCCCCCCTCGCGACCTCCCGCCACGAGCCGAGGCCACGACCCTTTTTCAGGCCACGCCCCCAACAAACAAACACTCGCGCACATAAAAGCGCCGTGATTTGAGCGCTCGCAAAGATAAAGGGTCGACTCCTGAGGCGGAAGCCGGGAGAAAGATCATTTGATTTTTTAAACTTGTGTGTCACTGAATAACTTGTTTTAAATTACTGTCACTGTATACTTGTGTGCCCAATCCACTTACCGGACAGAACTGCCGTGTACTCAGCGGAGCCAGCGCTGACGTCACACGCGTTCCCCCCCTCGCGACCTCCCGCCACGAGCCGAGGCCACGCCCCTTTTTCAGGCCACGCCCTCTATCCCACAACTCCAGGGCACTATAAAGTATGTGCAACCCCCGATCGCGCAGCGGGCGGGCGCAGCGGGCGCGACGATGGCGCGACGAAGGCGCGCCTAAGGCAAGCCCGTCTGCGCCCGTCCGCGACCGGACGGGACTAGGGGCTATACCCCCTACAGGTTCCAGCCCAGCCATGGCTGATATTATTCGCTATAACCGCAAGGAATTGCTAGCTCTTAACAAAACAACCATAGCGGTCAAACCGCTCCCATGCATTCAAACTGGCCCTGGCCTATCCTATGGACCTATCTCATGCCGCTCATGTCGATGGGCCAGCATGGGTCAACTTTCAATGGAACATCATACACTCTCCCCCAGTTACCAGCGGGAACTAAAATGCCTATATCTTAATGCCAGATCTCTACCCAAACATGCTTTAGACATCTGGGACATATTAACATCTAAGAGCCCGGATCTGGTTTTTGTCACAGAAACATGGCTAACCGACGCCAGTGCTCCAGACCTGGCCAACGCCCTCCCCCCTGAATATAAAATAATCACACAAAACAGACAAGGCAAAAAGAAAGGAGGTGGAGTTGCCGTGATTTTCAGAGACCACCTAACATGTCTCACGGATACAATTACTGTCCATCCCGAACATGAGCTACTATCATTTAAAATTCTCGCAGAGAATTCTATCATATTAGCAGGTGCAGTCGTCTATAATCCGCCAGGACAACAAACCAGCGTTAGCGCCAAATTACTGAACCAGCTGCTCCCATCGTGCCTGAAACACAAAAATTACATGGTCATTGGGGACTTCAACGTCCATTACGAAAACACCGATGCCCCTGGATCAACACAGCTAAAGTACGACATGGAAATCCTGCAACTTAAACAGCTGGTCGAGGGCCCTACGCACATAGCAGGGCATACCCTGGATCTCCTTTTCACTAACATTGAGTCGACCTGCATCAAAGAAATCCTCCCCCTGCCCTGGTCCGATCACTCCATGCTTTCATTCTCTTTTAAACTCCCCGGTAAACCCGCAAAGACTAGATTTACCCCCATCACCACCAACAGAGCCTGGAGATTGATCAATGACTCCAACTTCCAAAAACACTTCAGTGAAATAGAAGTCTCACTACCAGACGATTCACCTATTTGTAGCAACGTCGTTTTGCTAGAAACCGGCATCCGCCAAACGCTGGACAAACTAGCACCCCTGCGGGAAATAAGGACAAAAATATCCATCAATGAAAAATGGTACACCCCCATCCTCAAAAGCCTTAAAAGGGAATGTCAAAAAACAGAACACCAATGGAGACAAACTAAAGACTCCGAAACAAGAGCCAACTACATCACTAAGCGGAGACAATACATCTCTGCCATTCGAGATGCAAAAAAAGCATTCTTCACACAACGAATTTACGATAATCACAACTCCGCTAAAGAGCTGTTCAAAATCGTAAAAGAGCTCAGCAATCCATCCAGTACCTCACAAACCCTCACCCCCTCAACTGAGGCATGCGAACGGATTAGCACCTTTTTTTCTGAAAAGGTTAACAAAATTTATTCTACCTTTACCTCCTCCCATATCATGACCCCATCGGACAGCCCTGACGAAAACTTGCCTACATCCGACAAAGATAACATCTATCTAGACGTAGGCAACTCCCCATGCCTAACCAACTTCCATCCACTCTCCGAAGAGGAGGTGTTAGCGGTTCTCAAAACAATTAAATCCGGTTCTCCTGCAGACCCCTGCCCATATTTTGTATTTTCAGAAATCGTACCAACACTCTGCCCCCTCATCACCAAACTTTTTAATCAGTCCCTCACCTCTGCGTCCTTTCCAGAATCCTGGAAACACGCATTTGTAACCCCCCTCTTGAAGAAAGCCGGATCCGACATTCTTAACCCAGAGAACTACAGGCCAATTTCCCAGCTCCCCTACCTCTCCAAGGCTTTGGAGAAAATGGTCAACTCACAACTGTCCAAATACTTGGAGGACAACTCACTCCTGGACCCCACCCAAACTGGCTTTAGAGCAAACAACAGCACCGAAGCAACGTTGCTGGCAGTGTCGGACAGTGTCAGATGCATCACAGACCAAGGAGGATCTGTGGCTCTGATACTGCTAGACCTGTCAGCGGCGTTTGACACGGTATCGCACAAATGCCTACTAAAAACCCTCCAGAGTAAAGGAATACAAGCCACAGCGTTAAAATGGATCAAATCATTTTTAAGTAACCGCACCCAAGCAGTGCATATGGGTCAATTTCATTCACAACTCCGTCCTATTGGCTGTGGGGTCCCACAAGGGTCCTCACTAAGCCCCACTCTCTTTAATGTCTATGTTTCATCTCTAGCCGACATTGGAAGAAAGTGGGGCATCGGCATATGTTCATATGCCGACGATACACAGCTGATAGTGACTATGGACGAAGGGCTGGAAACAACTAAGAAAAAACTACATAGTTGTCTCTCCGAAATGGCAGAATGGATGAGCAACCATTGCCTTAAACTCAATGCCGGAAAATCCGAAATATTACTGTTCGGAAGAGCCAAACTATCATGGAACGATACGTGGTGGCCATCGTCACTGGGAACAGCCCCCACCCCAAAACAGTACGCCAGAAACCTTGGCATCATGATGGACGACGCATTGTCCATGAAAGACCATGTACGCATACTCTGGGGCAAAGGCTTTGCAATCTTGAAACTCCTGGCCAAAATCTTCTCTTGGATCCCATTGGACTGCCGGCGCACAATCACCCAGGCCCTTCTGGTCAGTCGCCTGGATTATGGCAATGCCTTATTCGAAGGGATGAATGAGCAACTGTTCTCCCGCCTACAGGTTTTACAAAATCAGGCAGCCAAATTGGTATGCAACAAAGGCAAACGAGACTCGGCAACCGCATGCCTGAGAAAACTCCACTGGCTACCAATGCGTCAACGAGCCACCTTCAAAATACTTTGTCACGCGCATAAAGCCCTCCACAAAACAGGCCCCACAATCCTGCAAGGTAAAATTGAATTCTATATTCCAAACAGAAACCTAAGGTCCAATAACTCAGCCCTGGCAAAACCTAAGCGCATTTTCAGGGCAAGGACAGGTGGACGAGCCTTTTCATATCTGGCGGCCAAAAGATGGAACGAGCTACCCATGGATCTTAGACATACTACAAACCTTCTACAGTTCCGGCAAAAACTAAAAACCCACCTTTTTCCACAAAACTAACTCCCTCTGCATAAATCTCAATAGTCCCCCTTTTTTCTTATAGCGCCTTGATATCCTATGGGATGAGTGTCGCGCTTTATAAATACCAGAAATAAATAAATAAAATAAACTGTATGGTACTCAGTAACACCTGGTACACCATAGTATACAGCTCAATGCAGACAGCACACTCTATTAGATGGTGCACAGCTCTAGACAGCACATCACTGTACTTGATGTTGAGCTGCACAATATAGCATAAAGAAAGCACATTGTACAAAACGACACACAGTACATCATTGCATAACTTAGTAGAGGTAACACTGTGCAAAGCTGCACTCTGCTCTAGACAACACACAATGATGGGCAGCACACTGCAGTAGATGGTATGCTGCACTTGACACTACAGTGCAGTAGAGAGCACACAGTCCTAGATGCACACTGCACCATTAAACTTACCACACTAGACCACACACTTCATTCAACTGAACCCTAAAAAGTGCAATGTACCAGACAGTGCACTGCACCAATTAGCACACTGCAAGAGATTACACACTGCAATAGGCAGCCGACAGTGTTAAAAAAACACTATACACTGCACTAGAATGAATAATATATAAGACAACACACTGCACAAGAAAATACACTGTACTAGACAGCACATAGCTCTAGGCAGCATACAGCACTAGAGAGTACAACACACTAGAAAGTGCGCCATTACACAAAACACTGCACCGGACAGCACACTGTACTACGTATCGCACTGCACTAGATGACGCATTGCTCTAGAGAGCACATTGCACTACACAGTACACTATACTATGCTGACCACAGTGCTGAACCAGACAGTACACTGCAGTAAGTGGTAGATTTGCCACACCCTCTCCATTTCCAGCCTCATCTATTTATCTTTAGAAAACAACTCAAGACCTTTGTGTTAATGCACAACTTCCATTGTGGCTAGTCTCCACTCTTGTTTCTCTTTCCATTTCCTTGATTCCAGCGGGTAGGGACACAGACTGAATCTCGGTTGGTTAACTCAAGAGCACGGGCAAATCTTTCTGAAGTAGCCAATTTCGCTTTCAATCAATGTACAAGTCGTCAGATTGCACTAGAGAGTACACAGGGCTAGGGAGCTCACTGCACCAAATGACACACTGTAATAGATGGTATGGTATACTAGAGAGCACACTGCACTAGACAGCTCACTGCACTAGTGGTACATTGCATTAAACAGAAAACTGCAGTATGCAGTGCACTGTACAGTGTTTCACACTGTGTTCAAAGGTACGCTGCAGCAGACATCACACTGCCCTGGAGGGCACACTGTACAAGACAGTACAACTAGCAAGAACATTGCACTGTCTGGGACACTGTAGAAGACAGCATTTACAAGAACACTGCACTGTAGAGCACACTGCCCCAGAGGGCACACTGTACACAACAGTACAACTAGCAAGAAGACTGCACTGTGTGCACAAGAAAGCCACTATTTCAGGGACTATTTCAACCTTCATTTACCTCTCTGATTCAAAAACGACTCTATCCTAAAAGCTACAGGCCAATTTCCCTGCTGCCTTATCCAGCAAAAATCGTAGAGCGCATAGTTAGTAGATCATTATCCAAATATCTGGAAACTAACAGGATCTTAGAAGATGTGCAATTCGGGTTTCGTCCTGCACATGGCACAGAGCCTGCCCTGGTGACAGTAATGGATGAGCTTCGTATGCGGGCAGATAGAGGTCAAGCGGCGGTTCTTATCCTGCTTGACCTCTCTGCCGCGTTCGACGCGGTCAACCATGTCATTCTTTTGCCGAGATTGAGGGAGGTGGGAATATCAGGTATCGCCTTGAAGTGGTTTCAATCTTTCCTCTCTTATAGGAGTCAGGCAGTGGCGATACCTCCCTATCAATCTGATTTTATTAACACTTCGCATGGTGTTCCTCAGGGCTCAGCGAACAGCCCGATTTTATTTAATATATACATGAAACCTTTGATCCCCGTCATAAGGGCACATAATATTAACATTGTTAATTATGCGGATGACACTCAACTGATCCTCTCCTTGGAGGGAGAACAGTCCACATCTCTTGAAGTGTTTCATAAGTGCATGCGAGATATAGCTTACTGGCTAAAGGAAAACTCATTGCAATTCAATGCTGATAAAACCGAAGTTCTCTATTGCCTAGCAGGGAAGGCACCCCCCATGCTGCCCCCGAACTTTTGGCCATCTAATTAGGCACGTCCACCGTTGCCTGTTGACAAGGTTCGGAATTTGGGTATCATGTTTAATAATAAGCTGACGCTCGAATCTCAGGTTAACAAAACTGTGGGGAGCTGTTTTGCTATTATTAGAGTCCCACTTTTTGGACTGATTGTGCAGCGGACACATTACACGCCCATCCTGCACAACTTCCTCCCATTTTCTTCTTTTCCCATGCACCAGACAAAAATAAAAATTATAGTCTAGGTAGCACGAGGAAATATCTTTCCCCTTTTTAACACACTGATTCACTGGACACGAGAACTTCATCCTATATTTTTTATCTCTGATCACTACTGCAAATATCCAGTGGTTCCCTCCGGGTGGAGGAAGCATAAACTAAACCCAATGATGATGCTGTCACGTTATTTAGGCGGAGAATCAAGATATACCGCCATCCAAACCATCTAAACGTGAATGAGGGTTTTTTAAGGAACAGTTGAAAAACCATTTAACCCTGGATAACAGGTACAAGTGATCCATTCTATTTTGATTACAAACATATTATTAGAGTCCTTCGTAAAATTTTCCCACTCTTGCCAATTCATGGGCGAGTATTGGTAGCCCAAAGCACCATGTTAAGCTGATTAGATTATTGTAATGCTTTGCTGCTGAACTCCCCGAGATACCTATTAGATAGACTCCAGAGGATCCAAGCAATTGCAGCTAAATTGGCATTGGGGAAGTCAAGACGGTTCTCGACCTCCTTGGCCTTGGCAGAACTGCACTGGCTTCCGATATTGCAGGGCTCCTCCCTCAGCCCTACGCTGTTCAACATCTACATGGCCCCCCTCGCACAAGTGGCCCGCCACCACAACCTCAACATCATCTCCTACGCTGACGACCCTCAGCTCATTCTCTCCCTCACCAAGGACTCGCGCACCGCCAAAACCAACATCCACGACAGAATGAAGGCCATCGCCGACTGGATGAGGAGCAGCCGGCTGAAACTGAACTCGGAAAAAACGGAGGTCCTCATCCTCGGACCCAACCCCTCGGCCTGGGACGACTCCTGGTGGCCGACCACTCTCGGGACAGCACCGACACCCACCGACCACGCACGCAATCTAGGATTTATCCTCGACTCCTCCCTCTCCATGTCCAAACAGGTCAACGCCGTCTCCTCCTCCTGCTTCAACACCCTCTGCACGCTTCGCAGGATCTACAAGTGGATCCCGACCGAAACAAGAAGAACGGTGACACAGGCCCTCGTCAGCAGCAGGCTGGACTACGGCAACGCACTCTACGCCGGAATCCCAGCCAAACACCTACGACGACTACAGCGCATCCAAAATGCCTCCACCCGACTGATCGTCAACGTCCCCCGCCGCAGCCACATCACCCCCCACCTGACAAACCTACACTGGCTCCCCGTCGACAAGAGGATCACCTTCAAACTCCTCACCCACGCACACAAAGCACTCCACGACACCGGACCAGCCTACTTGAACGGCAGACTCAGCTTCCACACCCCCACCCGCCAGCTCCGCTCCGCCAGCCTCACACTCGCCGCCGTCCCCCGCATCCAACGAACAACCCCCGGCGGCAGATCCTTCTCCTACCTTGCCGCCAAGACCTGGAACACCCTACCTACCCAGCGACGGCAGACCAAAGACTTACTCGCCTTTAGAAGACTCCTCAAGACCTGGCTCTTCGAGCAGTAGCGCAACTCCCCCCCCTCTACTACCCCCCCTCTCAGCGCCTTGAGACCCTCACGGGTAAGTAGCATGCTTTACAAATACCATGATTGACTGATTGATTGATTGATTGATTGAGAATCCAGTTTAAATCCCTCTGCATAGCTTTTAAGGCCTTGCATGGATTTGGACCAGAACTTATGCTGAGGAAATTTGCTTGGTATGCACCTGAGAGAAGCCTTCACTCTTTGTCAGCTAGACTAGTGAAGGTGCCAAGATTTAAAAAAATAAATTCTGGAGGGAGAGCTTTTCGTATCTCTTCCGCCCGATTATGGAATAAGCTCCCACTGGAAATGAGACATCAGGTTGATCTCCTGCCTTTTAGGAAGAGATTAAAAACCTGGCTCTTTCCTAGTGCACGACATGGTTATTCTGGCATCTCCCCGAAACAATAGTCTCTCTGTGCACTTATATGCCAGCGCCAGGATGCCTGATAGGTGATAGTGTGCTTTATAAATGCTAAAAATAAATAAATAAATAAATAAATAAAAACATCCAAAATAATGGTAGGGAGAAAATGGTCTCTGAGAAGTGGCTGTATCTGGTTACTGGCATCTCTAGTAAACTATCGCATCTAGAACAATGTGAGCTGTCTTGTGCACAGTACTGTCTTGTACAGTGCCCTCTTGCGCAGTGTTCCATACGGTGCAGTGTTTTTGCTAGTACTGTCATGCACACTGTACTGTCATGCACAGTGTGGCCTCTAAGGCAGTGTGCTATACAGTGCAGTATTTTGATAATGCTGTCTTGTAAGCTGTACTGTCTCATACAGTGATCCACACAGTACAGTGTTCTTGCTACTTGTACTGTCTTGTACACTGTATTGTCTTTTGCAGTGTTTCACATAAACACACACACATATATATATATACACATATATACATATATATATTATATATACTCAAATGCAAGTACAACGCACTCTCAGGAGTTTTTTTCAAATTTTATTCACAGGAAATTACCATCCACATCACCAGTAACCACTAACGCGTTTCAACCTTGACGGTCTTTATCAAAGTGAGTTCATTCATATCCCCCCATCATCCAATCAGGGGCATTCTGGGAATTGTGGTGCAATGTTGGCATCACCCTCTGGTAGTTTTCGGATTTTTATACTTGAACACTGTGATTCATCTCCCGGGCCCATCCTTAATCATGGGCCGCATCGATACCCAAAAGTTTAAATTCAAGGAAACGCCCACCATTATGCTTCGGTAAGGCTATCCCCGACTTTCTCCCTCTGCAGAGTTTTACATGGGGGTGGGTAAGAGACCTTGCACATCAGGCTGTCCCAGTATCCTAGTGTATGGTGCACTCACTAAAGATTCGTATCTCCCTCAGCCTTGCGGCAGGTTCTTTTTGGTATAGGGTGCTGTACATTCGATATTCACACAACTGGAGGATGGGAAAAGGAGAGTGCAAATACAGATAAGTGGTCAGGATGCATGCATCCTGTACTCCATCGGACACATAGAGGGAACCCTTAGGGAGCCCTGGTGGACAAAATATTGCCCACTTAAAAAAAAAATATCTGATCTGTGGATTTGCAGATCCCCTGCTGGCCTCATTGTGTCTCCCTGGGTAAAATCGTGGAGGATCTGAGAATCCGAAAACAAATGGAGTAAAAAACCACTGCATCCACCCCCATGCTATGCACGGTCAAAGGTGCATGAAGTAGAGCCATACCTCGGCTGGTAAAATTAACGTGCGTGATAAAAAAAACATAGAAATTCACTGATAAAACCAAGGGTTACAGGAACGTTATAGTTAGGTTCTGAATTTAGTTGCACAAAACCATAGAAATTCTGCAGTTATAGTTATACCTATAGTTAGACTTATTTGAAAAAACTATAACTCGTGCCACTGGAGTCAAGCTAGCCTGGCTGATGAGCGGTGAAAACCCGAAACCGGTCCTAGGATGCTTGTTTCCAGTCCAGGGAGGACCTGGCCTGGTAGTTCAGGCTGTACTCTTCCCATGAGGCACAGGGCCAAGACTGATTTGCATATGGCTGGGTCCAAACTGAAATGGCATGGGAATCAAAAAACTATGGATTTAAGGTAGAATCTTTGTACTAGGGTGAATGTTTGACATTGTTTAACATTCTGTCCATCAATTGTTCTTTTTGCATTAAGTATCTTAAGGACACGAGTCTTAGTTTCTTAACATAAGTCTAACTATAAGTAAAACTGCTGATTTTTTACGGTTTTGGGTGACCAAATTCAGAACCAAACTATAATGTCCCTGTAACCTTTGGTTTCTGAACGACCGTCACCTGCACTTCTGCATCTCCTAAACATGTTCAGAGTGAGGGAAGTTTGCACCTATGCCAAAAAACACTACAGAACGCACAGTGTTAGTATTCATTATCAGCCCACTATGCTAGAGAGCAAACACAGAACTAGATTGTCCTAGAGAGTACACTGCACTAGATAGCATTCCAGGTACACAGTGCAAAACACCCACTGTGCTAGAAAGAGCACCACACATCACATTGCACTAAACACTGCACTAGTGATTACACTGTACTGCACTGCAAATTATAGTACACAGAGTAGTGAGGGACTGCTTTTGATTATAAGTTCACAGAGTGCAGCCTCACTCCAGGATCAGACACACAGGGTCTAAGGCTGCAGTAGCCCTCCCAGGACTTTAGGTGTAGTAGATACAGTAGGCTGCATACACAGACCATGCTTTACTCTGATTATAAGTTCACACTATGCAGCATCTCTCAGTGAGAGGGCTGTACTGCAGCTTATACAGGCCCCAGGATCAGACACGCTTTAGTTTCATTGTGTCCATGATCGAGCTCCGCTCTGAAGGGACCCCGTTGAATTGTTAGGCATTTTCATGGCTCCTGTCCTGGGCCTCGGCCAGAGGATCTGCACTTAGAAGGGGTCTTATCACAGGTCTGGGGGGAGGGGATGGAAGGGGCCTGTTGGCTCAAGCCCACTTACCTTTATATTTCTTAATCTGCTCTGGATCCTGAAACTTCACCTCCTTACACCTGAGGGGGCACACAAATCATTTCATTGTTAGGGAACACTCAGAAGCCACAGGATCTGAAAAGGAGCAGCACCCTATTAGAAATAAAATATTGTAGTCACAGGAGCGCCTGCACAACAGCACTTGGTAACTTGGTATGTATGTACACACACACACACACACACAAAGCAGCTCTGGGGTATTGAAAGTGTCACAAACTATCCCTTCTACTCTGAACGTCCTTCTGCTCAAAACCTTGCGCCTTGGAGTCTATGAGGTCTTGCACCTTAAGGGCCTATGAGCTCTTGCACCTTAAGGGCCTATGAGCTCCTGCACCTTAAGGGCCTATGAGCTCCTGCACCTTAAGGGCCTATGAGGTCCTGCACCTTGGAGTCTATGAGGTCCTGCACCTTGGAGTCTATGAGATCCTGCACCTTGGAGTCTATGAGCTCCTGCACCTTGGAGTCTATGAGCTCCTGCACCTTGGAGTCTATGAGCTCCTGCACCTTGGAGTCTATGAGATCCTGCACCATGGAGTCTATGAGGTCCTGCACCTTGGAGTCTCTGAGGTCCTGCACCTTGGAGTCTCTGAGGTCCTGCAACTTGGAGTCTCTGAGGTCCTGCATCTTGGAGTCTCTGAGGTCCTGCACCTTGGAGTCTCTGAGGTCCTGCACCTTGGAGTCTCTGAGGTCCTGCACCTTGGAGTCTCTGAGGTCCTGCACCTTGGAGTCTATGAGATCCTGCACCTTGGAGTCTATGAGCTCCTGCAACTTGGAGTCTATGAGCTCCTGCACCTTGGAGTCTATGAGATCCTGCAACTTGGAGTCTGTGAGGTCCTGCACCTTGGAGTCTATGAGCTCCTGCACCTTGGAGTCTATGAGATCCTGCACCTTGGAGTCTATGAGATCCTGCACCTTGGAGTCTCTGAGGTCCTGCACCTTGGAGTCTCTGAGGTCCTGCATCTTGGAGTCTCTGAGGTCCTGCATCTTGGAGTCTCTGAGGTCCTGCATCTTGGAGTCTCTGAGGTCCTGCACCTTGGAGTCTCTGAGGTCCTGCGCCTTGGAGTCTCTGAGGTCCTGCACCTTGGAGTCTCTGAGGTCCTGCACCTTGGAGTCTCTGAGGTCCTGCACCTTGGAGTCTATGAGATCCTGCACCTTGGAGTCTATGAGCTCCTGCAACTTGGAGTCTATGAGCTCCTGCACCTTGGAGTCTATGAGATCCTGCACCTTGGAGTCTCTGAGGTCCTGCAACTTGGAGTCTGTGAGGTCCTGCACCTTGGAGTCTATGAGCTCCTGCACCTTGGAGTCTATGAGATCCTGCACCTTGGAGTCTATGAGATCCTGCACCTTGGAGTCTCTGAGGTCCTGCACCTTGGAGTCTCTGAGGTCCTGCATCTTGGAGTCTCTGAGGTCCTGCATCTTGGAGTCTCTGAGGTCCTGCACCTTGGAGTCTCTGAGGTCCTGCGCCTTGGAGTCTCTGAGGTCCTGCACCTTGGAGTCTCTGAGGTCCTGCACCTTGGAGTCTCTGAGGTCCTGCACCTTGGAGTCTATGAGATCCTGCACCTTGGAGTCTATGAGCTTCTGCACCTTGGAGTCTATGAGATCCTGCACCTTGGAGTCTATGAGATCCTGCACCTTGGAGTCTCTGAGGTCCTGCAACTTGGAGTCTCTGAGGTCCTGCAACTTGGAGTCTCTGAGGTCCTGCAACTTGGAGTCTCTGAGGTCCTGCACCTTGGAGTCTCTGAGGTCCTGCACCTTGGAGTCTCTGAGGTCCTACATCATGGACCCTGCTGCATATTCTGCTTGTGGATATCTCATTCCAGTCTACAGACTTTGGTTTGACTACGTCTTGCTGGCTCCTTCGAACACCTCCCTAAGATGGGTCCTCGACTTTTCTTCTATCTCTTTTTGTTGTGAACTTCTCCCTGGTGCTATTCTGTAAAGTATCAGAGGATAAGTCCTTTTAGGACTCAAACTGCTTTCAGATTATCCTAAACGACATGCACTGGATATTCACTCCAGGGCAGCTCCAAAATTGAAATGGTGCCAATAGCAAGCAGGAGCTCTTCTCTCCAATTCCTGCCGGTGTCCCTTTCACTCTCCTCTTCTACACCTCCCTCTACATTTCTTCACCCTTCTTGCTCCCTTTCTGGTCATCTGCCTTTGTCTCTTCTTCTACCTCTCTTTCTTCTTCCTCCTTCTCTTTGTTTCTCAATATTTTAGTCTCCAACTCTCTCTCCCCGTCTTTGGTGACTTAAGTAAGGGTCCTGGAACACTTTCAAAGGTTTGGGGATTGATTTGATGCTGACGCGAGGATGCTGTAGGCTGAAAGGAAGTCACTGAGGGACAAAAAAGGTTTCTTCCCACGAATTGCAGATCTAAGGAACAGAGTTGGGTTTATGAGGACTGGAAGAGCCTTTTGAAGACTGGAGCGATATTACTAAAGAATGAGTAAAAATGAAAGTAGGCATAAATTGAAAAAGTATTCGGATGAATTGATATCCACATTAAAGGAACTAAATCTAACAAGTGGATCAGAAGAGAAAGTGTAAAGTGTACTCTTTTATACAATGACCCGTGGATTCGTTTATACCTGCATTTTGGACAATACATGACATTGTGACTTAGACACAGGTACAAGCCCATTTCTGTGCATAGTGTTCTATTGCAGGCAGGACATCTTAATTCAACTGCGACTTCCATTAGCCCAAGGCAAACCTCTGAGTGCCATTCCTTCATGTGCATCTTTATGACACTGAATGATACTGATGCAATCCAGGCCCATTTTATGTTGTCTCTTTTTTTAACAACTGCTGCACTCCATCTATTTCTTGTTTTTATGAACTATATTCTTTTGAAGCCCTCACCGGGGCTGAAACTGATGGATTGATGTGCCGTGCATTACATGTTAGGTGAACATATCACATAAGAGTAGACGTTTGCTTTAAATTTGATTAACTGCTCCAAAGCTTTTCCCTTGAAAATCCCTAGTGTTAATCACAAGTGGGTGAGAAGAGTTTGAGCACAGCCTTCTGAATATAACACATCTGTGTGGAATGCACCATTATGCATAAACCTTTGATTGTGAAATATTAAACCTAAATAACAAATGTATCATAATATTGTAAATCAGCAACCACATAATGTAGTACAAATCTGTCTACTATACCAGTCATTATCTCAGAATTAGTTGTATTCATATAGTTGCTAATGCCCCAGAAAACCTTTGTTAATTGTGCCCACTTTCATTTCTATTGGAAAATTACTTCTGGGTACTGGGAGGACTTGCAGTCAGATAGGCACTAGCAATATATTATGTATGTGGGTTTGTGGAAAACCTGTGGCAGTTTCTGTGGACAAAGATGCGTTTTGTGGACACCAGAGAATTTCCCTGGATTCAGGGGGTATTTTCGCAAGACTAAGAGTTTGTGAAGTCTCAAGGTAATTTCTTGAAAAATCAACTAATGTTTTTTAGAATGACAAAGAGTTTTTGAAGTCTGTAGATGTTTTGAGAACAAGCCTGGGGGCCTCAACAGTGTTTGAAAGACGGGAGAGTACCTATGAGGTGATCTACATATAATAATTGTATGAGGTGGCACTGCTCTGGCAGCAGAGTGGGTTTGTGTGAGCTCAGTACTGACATTTCCACACTGCAGCCCGACCTGCTCCTTACACACAGAGGAGGACAATAAACCAGCCTTACCTGTCCAGGGTGCTTCTGACATCCTGCAAAACAGAAGAACAGGCAGAAGGACGTCAGTTTTAATGACGGATTTCAAATTCTTGCAGAAGTTTAGGTATTAGTTGTGCAATTCAGGTTAATGTAACCACACATGCAAGTATCTGATCTAAAGAGTCACTAGTGTGACACTCTCACACCTCAACACACACAGTCTGTGATATTCTGAATAGGGTCACATGACAGCACAGTTTGTGATATCCAAAATGGGCCCAAAGACAGCAGAGCTTATAAATTCTGAATGAGGGCAGATAAAAGTCTGATATATTATTAATGTTTCATGTATTATGGCCTCTCGTTCCTGAGATCAGGCGGCACAGCTGCTAAAACCCCCGCATCACTAGAAATAATTGGTGATGTACCACAGAAACAACGAGTATCCATACTCAAGGTATACCCCGCCAAAATACTTCCAACGCTCTTATAGGGAATTGAATGTACGGCTGTAAATAAACAAGGATTTTAGATTAATCACAGGATAAGGCCCTGAAGTTTCTTGATATATGTTGAAAACGTCTATCCATACAAGCTGCAAAACTAGAGCTGAGTATAACCGGTACTCAGGAAAAAGCACTACTGTATCGTATACCAGGTTTTTTTTGTACAAAATAGGTATTTCCTAATTTTCTCGCAGCATTGGTCACACTTGACCTGGAGAAGCCTCAGCCATTAAATGATGTTCTATGTAAAAAATTGGACTTTGCTCGGAATTGTTTCAGTTTGAAGAACAAATTATGAGATGAATGGACTGACATTATTCAGGTTAAGAAGTCTGGAGTGTGGAGACGCAATCCAGGAATCCAGGCCGTAGTTTCACGCACCGCACGCGGACTGCAGCCTCGCAGTCGTCAACAGACAGCGAGGAAGAGGGAAGAGGACGCCAATTTGCCTGCCTCAACAACTCAGCTCCTCGCCCCGGCCGACCCCACCCCCCACAGCAGGGGGATCCCGAACAGCAATGGTCCAGCTGCGGGTAGCTGAGCAGCTGAGGCCGAGCGTGGGGGCCTCCCACAGCGGAGCACCGAGCATCGTGCCGCTTAAATCTTAACTACACCGGCAGGAGTGTTCAGCAAGACACAGGTGAGCCTCGGTGAGCCTGGTTTCGGCTATAGGCAGATAATAGTGGCAAGCGCGGCCGCCATTAGGAGGCGGCCACGGTGAGTGCGTGCCCTCGGCGGCAGTCACAGAGGCGGCCTGACTAGGTGCACGTGCAGCCTGTGACCCGCCCTGTGTGCCCCGCTTGACCTGTCTGCCTCCTTCCATCAGCTCCACCTGCTCCCTGCCCAGCCCTCCCACCTGGGAGAAGATAACTTTACACTAGGGGGCATAGCATACAACCACGGCCACGCCAAAGCACCTTTAAAGGAACCACTCTCGCAATACTACAGCATTAAAGAAAGGAGCATTTGCCCCCTTAGCATCTGCAGCAGCACAAGATCGGTAAGAGCGGCAACTGACGCGCCTTGGACTGATTGGGCTGCTGGGCAGCAGGAGGAGCATCCTCAGTGGCTCACCTAGCAAATGGGGCCCAAAAGAAAAGGCAGATTGCGTACGACACCGGACGTAACCCCCAATGGTCATTTCTCCAAAAAAAGGATTACTAGGATTACAAGGAGCAAATCACTTACAGATAGCTTAAATGAAATTCCCGAAGACGCCGCACAAAGGGGCTCGATTAGATACTTTTTTAGGGAAAACAACACCCCTAGCATCGATCATGGCACCATCCAGGGAACTCCACCCTACGCCCTGCGCTCGGCTCAAGACAGCAGTCCCAAAGGGCCGGGTAGACGGCCCTCCGATCATACCCGCATATGCATGGATGGCCTACTTCCTTCCGAGGTGGCCAGGAACGAGAAGGAAATGGTGGCTGTAGTCTGCAAGCAACCTGATGTAACGCAGTCTAATGATCTACTCAAGTGGCAAACCTCTCTTCCACTCTTAGAAACGGGGCACGATGCCACAATTAGCAATATCCACGAGGCAGTCCCTACCAAAGAAGCTGCTACAGTAGGGACGACAGCGCTAATTCGTCAGCTTAAAGGCCTCAGCCCAGAAAGTCAGAGCATGGAGACCGAACAAAAATCTAAGAGCCCTTGGTCCCACTCAGTCAGCAGGGGCCCAGAATCCCCTGTGGGAGGGGAGCTCACAGCTTCATTCCTCCACAATCTTGGCCAAAAGATTGAAATATCCTTAGAATTAACCCCAAATCTATTGTTCTCATCATCGCCTCCACGGGCCCCCCATTTAAAAGTAGATTACAACTTCAGCAATGCCAGTGCAGACGAGAATCTAGAGAAAACTCCCTCAACCGAGATAAACTGTGCTACTAATAAAACTCTTCTGTGGCAATCATCTATAATGGAAGTTCAAATAAACCTCCTACAAGCTATTGCAGGCCATCTAGCCAACATAAGCTCCAGGGTGGAGGAACTAGACAACAGGATCTCCCAGTACCTGGTCTCCAACGCGGCGGACTGTTCGTGTTGCTGTTCAATCCTCATGGAGAAATGGGCCTCTCTCCCCAAGCTCCTAGCAGACATAGTAGAGATAGCCAAAGGACGCAGGGAGGTGTTGAGTATAAACAACACAGATGACAGGGCGTCGGCTAACGGCTATCTTCAGGAGGCGCGTCAGCCAGCCGGGCCCCAACTGGGACCGGAACCGAAGACAGCAGCCGAACAGGACAAAAGAGCGACTCAAACGATTGAGAACCCTGCTAGTAGATCTAAAACAGCCCAAGGCACACCAAGCCCAATTTGTGGGGGTAGCGGGGATAGCAATGTCCCGCCAACAGACTTGCAGGAACATTCCCTCAGTACAACGACCCTATCAAGGAGAGCAAAAAAGAAGCTGAAGAAACAACTGAAAAAAAACTAAGTCAAGAGGGAGACAACTGCAGCTGTTGAAGACCGACCACCCACCCCAGCAAGGGGGTACCAAAACTACTCAGCCCTACCCAATTTTCATTGCTAAAAATTTGGGCAAAGAGGACTCCCCAGTTTCCCTGCCTCCGGGAGACCAGCAAATAGAAACAACATCACCGTGCTCCTTAACCGTGAGGGGCCAAAAGTCACCAGCAAGGCCAGACCAGCCTATAGGAAATGATTCAACAGCTGGAATAAGTCCGGCACCTCCTGAAACAAGCCCCCAGTCAGCGATGGTTACAATTGCACTGCAAACGATTGATCCAAACCCACTTCAGCTAAAACCAGGGCACCAGTCTGGTACTAAGAGCACTCAAGGCTACAGCAAGCGGTCCCAAGTAGGATCCTCTACAACCGAACAAGGATACCAAAGCACAGGATCAATTTCTGCAAAGCCCACCCCAGGAAAGGGAACAGTGGCCCAAACTACAGGCTCACCAACAGTTAGGTAGTCCTCACTCTGAGGTTTCTTAGCACGAGACAGCACGACATCCCGAACCGGAGTAACATTCTACGTCTTTTCAAACATCTGGCCACCCTAGAACAGACACAAACGGGTGACTTAGAATGGGTGAAATTCCTGAACATGAAGGGGGACACATACGGTGACCCAACAGTGGTGGGCCTGAAGTACAAAAAAAATATAACAAGCCGTGGTGAACAGCTCTACACAACTTGCAGAGTGGGGCATCAATGTCCAGATGCTGCCGCCCCCAAAATACCCACATATCTTAGCACCGGATAATAGGGGCAAGGCCCCCTGGTTGATCCTGCCTGGGACAAACAGCTTGGGACCCCCGGGCAGAACTCGGATGGGCCATAGAGACACAACGGGCATTAGGTTCTCATGCCAAAATAACCATCGGGAAATTCGCGTAGCCCCCTTTGCTCCGGACCTATCTGGAATTTCAAGAGGATGGCAGCAGCATTCCTAACTGCGGTGGAACCCATCCCGGCAGGGGAGATGCCAGGCGACGAGTATTCCACAAGCAGCAATTAACCTACATTTCCTGGAATATAGCTGGGATTAGTAAAATCAGCGAAAATGAAAACTTGAAGCAGTTTCTGGAAATCAGTGATATACTTTGTCTCCAAGAGACTTGGGCTCTGTCCAGCACTCTACTGGCAGGGTATTACGAACACTTTGTCCCAGCCATAAAAAAGAATCTATTTGGCCGACAGGCTGGTGGTCTATAAGTTTTTATACAGCACAAATGCACCCTCGAAGCTACAGATTTTAACCTAACCTCACCCGGATTGCAAGCCCTACACATCAGAGGCCTGAACCTCAAATCACACCCAATGCACCTGCTGATAATAAACTGCTACATCAACCCGGGCCAGACTACCATGAGAGATCAGTTGGAGGCATAGTCAGGGAAATTAGATGACCTCTTATTCAAATATAAATCATACCAGGTTATTCTAGCCGGGGATTTCAACCTGAAGGATCTCGATAAAGCTGACTACTTTTTCAATCTAACTAACAATCATTATCTGACCTCAACTCACGCACTGAAAAAAGCCCGCTCGAATTCCTGGGACCCCCTCCCCACCTTCAGGGACACCTCAAGAATCAACTACATCATGGCCAGCGAAGCGATGGTGGCCAGATTGAAAGATTTTAAAGTTGAAGATAGGACGGAAAGTGACAACGGGCCATAAAGAGCAGTGTTCCAGCTGAATGTTCCGCCAGCCATTATCCACCAAACCATTTGTGTGTCAAGAGGGGATGACAAACATAGTGTCTTGAGGAGGATTAAATGGTAAGACAAGACAGGCAACACGTTCCAACTGTGGTTAGATCAGAAACAGGAAGGTTGTCTGTCTTCGTCGCTCTCACCCATAATGGACTGGAAGAATATTGTTGAGGACCTACAAGCAAAGCTTGGGAATCCCTAGCCACAATGCCCCAGGTTCAAATGGCAACCAAGATTTGGTGGTACCTGGCCAAACAAAGACATACGAAAAAGCAAACGGCTCCTACGTAAGGCCCTCGCAATAAAGAAAAGAGGGGGCGGACTACTGGAGGGAACTTCGGTTGCATCGCTGAGGGCAGCCCTAAGGAAGAAACTATGAGAACATTAAAATTCCACCATAGAAAGGGAATGGCTCAAAGTCTTCTCCCTGCTTAAGCAGAAGAATACAGCGCAACTTTAGAGACATATAAACCAGTTGAGCAGCCGAGGACTCTCAAGAGAAAACGAAGTAGCAGAAAAAGACTGGTTGATTCACGTCAAGCAGCTATATGCAATTGCCCCCCTAAATAAGGATAGTACAGAAGGGGCCAGCTGTGGGGCAGGCCGAGTGTGGCAATTTAGTGCAAAATCAGGAGTTACGACTGCAAGCCCAGGCAACTCACCCATGGGTAAGAGAACCGCGGCCGAGGAACATTGTACACCACAAGCCTAGATAAACCCCCAAATGGTCATAAGCACCTTCAAGAACATGAAGAACGATGGGGCCCCAGGGCCCAACTGGATCCCAGCACCGATCTTCAAAAGGCTCCCAACTTCTTGTCGGCAATTCTAATTCCACTTTACAACCACACTTTCTTGACAGCCATAACCCCTGTCTCCTGGAGGGGCTCCATTTTGGTCCCTATTTTCAAAAAAGGAGACCGTTTAAAGCCATCAAATTATAGGCTCGTCGACCTGCTTGACCTTGAAGATAAGGCTTATGCCCGCCTACTACTGAAGGACTTGGAGACGTGGGCTGAAGAGAATAGGATCATGCCCTTCTAACAGACTGGCTTTAGGTCACAGTCATCGACCATGGATAATGTACTGGCGCTAGCGCACTTATCAGCCCAGGCAACCCAGAAGAACCATCCTCCACTTTTCTGCTGCTTCATGGATTATAGCACAGCCTTCGACAAAGTTGTTTGTAGAAGATTATGGTGGAAGCTAGAAAACTGGGGCATCCCTCCAAACCTACTGAATGCAATTAGATCACTATATGAAGACACCTGAGTGCGGGTTAAAACCAGCGCCTGCACAGTGTCCCCTAAAATAACCACGGAGAACGGGCGGAAGCATAGGCGTACCCGCCGACGCTGACTACAGGGACCACAGTTCATTGGGGTAACACGTTGGTAGGTAAGCAGTGTGCGACCATTTTGTTTAGTTATTTAGTGGCTCCCTGAGCCCCGAGAGCCGACGGGCTCTAGGTTACGCACCTGCGTTGTTACGAGAGGTACCAGACCTGATATGATTTTAACAGCCTACACTAGCAACCCTACACTCTTCCTACTCCCTGCTGACGAGAGGCAACAACCTCGAAACACGTGTCCAGGGATGGCTAACGCTACTCTGACTTGCACGCACCACTGAGCATAGGCGTACCCGCCGACGCTGACTACAGGGACCACAGTTCATTGGGGTAACACGTTGGTAGGTAAGCAGTGTGCGACCATTTTGTTTAGTTATTTAGTGGCTCCCTGAGCCTCGAGAGCCGACGGGCTCTAGGTTACGCACCTGCGTTGTTACGAGAGGTACCAGACCTGATATGATTTTAACAGCCTACACTAGCAACCCTACACTCTTCCTACTCCCTGCTGACGAGAGGCAACAACCTCGAAACACGTGTCCAGGGATGGCTAACGCTACTCTGACTTGCACGCACCACTGAGCATAGGCGTACCCGCCGACGCTGACTACAGGGACCACAGTTCATTGGGGTAACACGTTGGTAGGTAAGCAGTGTGTGACCATTTTGTTTAGTTATTTAGTGGCTCCCTGAGCCCCGAGAGCCGACGGGCTGTAGGTTACGCACCTGCGTTGTTACGAGAGGTACCAGACCTGATATGATTTTAACAGCCTACACTAGCAACCCTACACTCTTCCTACTCCCTGCTGACGAGAGGCAACAACCTCGAAACACGTGTCCAGGGATGGCTAACGCTACTCTGACTTGCACGCACCACTGAGCATAGGCGTACCCGCCGACGCTGACTACAGGGACCACAGTTCATTGGGGTAACACGTTGGTAGGTAAGCAGTGTGCGACCATTTTGTTTAGTTATTTAGTGGCTCCCTGAGCCCCGAGAGCCGACGGGCTCTAGGTTACGCACCTGCGTTGTTACGAGAGGTACCAGACCTGATATGATTTTAACAGCCTACACTAGCAACCCTACACTCTTCCTACTCCCTGCTGACGAGAGGCAACAACCTTGAAACACGTGTCCAGGGATGGCTAACGCTACTCTGACTTGCACGCACCACTGAGCATAGGCGTACCCGCCGACGCTGACTACAGGGACCACAGTTCATTGGGGTAACACGTTGGTAGGTAAGCAGTGTGCGACCATTTTGTTTAGTTATTTAGTGGCTCCCTGAGCCCCGAGAGCCGCCGGGCTCTAGGTTACGCACCTGCGTTGTTACGAGAGGTACCAGACCTGATATGATTTTAACAGCCTACACTAGCAACCCTACACTCTTCCTACTCCCTGCTGACGAGAGGCAACAACCTCGAAACACGTGTCCAGGGATGGCTAACGCTACTCTGACTTGCACGCACCACTGAGCATAGGCGTACCCGCCGACGCTGACTACAGGGACCACAGTTCATTGGGGTAACACGTTGGTAGGTAAGCAGTGTGCGACCATTTTGTTTAGTTATTTAGTGGCTCCCTGAGCCCCGAGAGCCGACGGGCTCTAGGTTACGCACCTGCGTTGTTACGAGAGGTACCAGACCTGATATGATTTTAACAGCCTACACTAGCAACCCTACACTCTTCCTACTCCCTGCTGACGAGAGGCAACAACCTCGAAACACGTGTCCAGGGATGGCTATCGCTACTCTGACTTGCACGCACCACTGAGCATAGGCGTACCCGCCGATGCTGACTACAGGGACCACAGTTCATTGGGGTAACACGTTGGTAGGTAAGCAGTGTGCGACCATTTTGTTTAGTTATTTAGTGGCTCCCTGAGCCCCGAGAGCCTACGGGCTCTAGGTTACGCACCTGCGTTGTTACGAGAGGTACCAGACCTGATATGATTTTAACAGCCTACACTAGCAACCCTACACTCTTCCTACTCCCTGCTGACGAGAGGCAACAACCTCGAAACACGTGTCCAAGGATGGCTAACGCTACTCTGACTTGCACGCACCACTGAGCATAGGCGTACCCGCCGACGCTGACTACAGGGACCACAGTTCATTGGGGTAACACGTTGGTAGGTAAGCAGTGTGCGACCATTTTGTTTAGTTATTTAGTGGCTCCCTGAGCCCCGAGAGCCGACGGGCTCTAGGTTACGCACCTGCGTTGTTACGAGAGGTACCAGACCTGATATGATTTTAACAGCCTACACTAGCAACCCTACACTCTTCCTACTCCCTGCTGACGAGAGGCAACAACCTCGAAACACGTGTCCAGGGATGGCTAACGCTACTCTGACTTGCACGCACCACTGAGCATAGGCGTACCCGCCGATGCTGACTACAGGGACCACAGTTCATTGGGGTAACACGTTGGTAGGTAAGCAGTGTGCGACCAATTTGTTTAGTTATTTAGTGGCTCCCTGAGCCCCGAGAGCCGACGGGCTCTAGGTTACGCACCTGCGTTGTTACGAGAGGTACCAGACCTGATATGATTTTAACAGCCTACACTAGCAACCCTACACTCTTCCTACTCCCTGCTGACGAGAGGCAACAACCTCGAAACACGTGTCCAGGGATGGCTAATGAGATTAACCACTCTAAGAATTGCAGATTTCAACCCCGCATGGGCCCGAAGGGGTGAATCCACAAACTGCAGACTATGTCCCTACACAAGGGAATCGTGGTTGCATCTTCTATGCTATTGCCCTAACCTTAACAACGAACGGCGGCGACTACTGCGCCTGATCTGTATCATCAACGGAATAAAGTCCTGTAGCGAAGCGTCAGACATGTGCCTCTCTACCTCAAATACGTCGGCCCTAGCAAGACTGGGAAAATTCATTCATCACATCAGGACCGCCCTAAAAGCTGTGAATTAATGTAATAAAACCCTGGGGAAGAGCACTGTAAATCCAGCGGAAGAAAGCTGAGGGGGCTTCAATCAAGTACTGACGCTTTTTGCACTTTCAGAACGGCCTCTTGGACTGCACCCCATATGATTACTAATCAGAGCGCCAAGGGGAACAGGTCACTCCTTGGTAATGCAGCCTATTTTTATGGATCCAAGGGGGCTTCTGGATCGTGCTTAAGGCCACACGACCAAGACTATAAACTCCAACGAAGGCCGATCGGGATGGCACCGGGGAGGGGCGGCAACGTTTATCTATAACAAACTGAAGGTTTATCACTGTTTTTAGAATTTATATGCTGAATGTTTTACTGTAATGATTTTAATTAATTGTACAGTTAATAAATTCATTCATTCAAGTCTTTAAGACCACGAGCACCGGAGCTTAATTACATTTTGGATCAACAGTGCTGAACCTTATTAAAAAGCATGAAACCTATTGTTGATACAGCTGTACCAAAGTATGCAACCATATTTCACAATGTGGCCGTTTTACGAGAGACTTCTTTCTTCATCTGTGCACACATGGTTTTTTGTGAAAATGTAAATAAGGGAAGGTGAGACGGTGTAAGAGGGATTGACCAGAACTGCACACATTGTAGTAATTATATTCAGTCTCAACCAGTTAATGAATGCAACCAGTGCTCACTTTATTTATGTTCCATTGATAATAGCATTCATTTTTAATGTATAAAATGTGTTAATATCATGATATTTCAACTTAGGAACATAATTGAAATGCATTTATATTTACACTGTTTTGAGGATGTTCATTGTTGACCTCCATAGGAGATTTTCAGCAATAAAACATAATCTATGCTTACATACACTTTGGTAACCAGGTCCAAAAAGCAACAATAGGCGCTCAGCACTGCGTATGCGGAAAGTAGAAAACCCAATTATCTTAAACGGTGCTCATAGGAAAAAAGGGTCGGTTACCAAAACACCCTTAATATGTCCCTCATAAAAGGGGGACAATACAATCTCAAACTAATCCGAGCACCCAGGTTTTAATAAAGAGACAATGGTGATTCCAACGACACTTGATGTAAAGTCCACTTTAATCCAAGTCATCTGTTTGGGTCAAAAGGAGGCGTCGTCCATAAATCTTCATAAGCAGGGTGAGTTGAGTTTCACACAGTCAATGGAAAATCCAATTAATCGAAGAATAGCACAACCGGCATACAATGTTTCAGCCAATAACACAGTTCAGCCAACACGTGTTTCGTCGATAGGCCTGCGATACCTTGACTTCATCAGGGCTTTAAACGTTAAAATAAGGGATATAAAAAAAAATACACAAGCATGATTGCCAAAAGGACCTTCACCCACCACTGGTATCAAGCATAAGAAACCTGGCCTTTGGCCAGGATACTGCTCTCCCAGGCGTGCAGCTCCACCTTGAGTGCCTCTGCCTCCTGCATCCTCCCCTGACCCTGGTTCAAGGCCTGTGCCTCGCTCTGCCTTGCATCTAGCCTGCTCTTCAGTTTCTGCCCTTTTATTTTCCTCTTCTTATCCTCTTTATTTCTGCCTTTATTGTTTTTTACTCCTTTTTTAAATTAATTTCTCCTTCTCCTCTTTTTCTCCTTCTCTTTTGCCTCCTTTCCCACTGCTGTGGCCCCCGCGGCCCCTCCCCCCACCTGCTTGTTCCCGCTCCCACCTCCCTGCTGACCTGCACTCCCACAACCCCTACTTAATGGCGGACGCTGCGCTGAAGTCGCACCGAAGGCTAGCCCGTCTGCGTCCGACCGTGACCAGCGCCAGGAACCCTGCCCCCCCATCCCACCAGCACTACAGCTCTGCGGCTCTCTACGCTCTCAACACAAGCAAGAACAACAACTGCAAACTCTCTTCACCCCACGACACCCACGGACCCTTCCCCTGCCGACACTGTCACATTCGCTGAGACCCAGGCCCCTCCTCCTCCATTCAGCAACAACTCCACCACACCAGAAACCCTGCAATGCATCCTCCTCAATGTCCGCTCCCTCCACAGACACGCTACGGAAATCTGGGATCTCTTCGACAGCACCACCCCTGATGTCGCCTTCCTCACTGAAACCTGGACCAACGCCGCCTCGGGACCCAACATCGTGATAGCCATCCCCGAAGGCTATAAGTTCTATAAGATCACACGGAAGGACCGTCCCAACCACCCCGGACGAGGCATTGCCATCGCCCACAAGTCCAACCTTTGCCTGAGCACCTACACAGACGAACCTACAGACCTGAAAGAACACCTCCATTTCAAAATACAGACCAACCCGTCCACCACCCTTCGAGGCACCCTCATCTACAGGCCCCACACACCTTTCTACGAGTTGAACGCCGACATCATCGCCCCGCAAGCCATCACCTCCACCGATTACACCCTGCTGGGAGACCTCGACAAACTCCTAGACCCCAACTCCGCCTTCCGCCTGGACAACTTCCACAACATCGGACTCAAACAGATCGTACCAGAACCAGCGCACTCAGCATGACACACCTTCGACCTCATCTTCACAGCAGGGAACCCCTTCGCCTTCAGCCATACCTCCGAACTCTTATGGACGGACAACCATTGTGTCCACTTCACCTTCAAAACCAACATCACCCCCAAATGTCCTCACTAGCTGATCCCTGATGACCAGCTCACCGCCTCCCTCAGCAGCTCCGCACCCACCACCACAGATGATGACCCAACCACTGCAGCCCATACCCTACACCGACTGCGCCAACACGATTTCCCCCCTCAAGAAAACCTCCAACCCCCACGCCGAGAAAGCCTTCTGGTTCTCCACCTAACTCCGAGAATCTAGACGCACTTGCAGACACCTCAAAAAGCTATGGAGGAACTCCAAAACAACAGCAGACTTCAACAGCTTCAAAACAGCCATCACATCCCACCACAAACTCATCAGATACTCAAGGAAGAAAGCACTCCTGAACAGAATCTCCACTCACGCACACAACAGAAAGTAACTTTTTGGCATCATCAAAGAGTTTGCACAACCAAACAGCGAGACCTCTGACATCCCACCCTCTCAGGACCTCTGCGACAGACTCGGCGCCTTTTTCCATCTCAAAATCAAGACCATCTATGACAACGTTGATGACAACAGCCCCCATGCAGAACCCACACCCACCACCTCCTGCAACACACAGCTGATACTTGACAGCTGGACCACCATCAGCATTGAAGACACCCTGAAGTCCATGAAGCCAACCGACTACGACCCCGACTCCGGGGCCCCTACAGACCCCTGCCCCCACCACATCTACTACAAAGCAGCAGACATCATCGCCCCAGTGCTGCAACGAATCATCAACCGCTCCTTTGAGAACGCCTCCTTCCCTGACGACCAGAAACACACAGAGATCAACCCCCTCCTGAAAAAAATCCTCAGCCGACCCCACTGACCTCAAGAACTACAGACCGATCTCCTTACTCCTGTACCCGGCAAAAGTAATGGAAAAAGCCATCAACAAACAACTCGCCTCCTTCATAGACTAAAACAACATCCTCGACGCCTCCTAATCAGGCTTCAGGAAGAACCACAGCATCAAAACTGCCCTTCTTGCCGCGACAGACAACATTTGCTGGCTCCTCGACAGAGGAGAGACTGTGGCCCTCATCCTCCTGGACCTCTTTGCAGCCTTCGACACAGTCTCTCCGATGTCATACTTATGTAATACGGCAGATAGTAGTTGAGAAGAGTAAGACAGACAAACAAATATGGCCCAAATGTTAGGGTAATTTAAGTCCGATAACAGCAGGATAGTAGCCTAAACATTAACAGACATTAACTGCCCAAGAGGCTCTAAAGGGCTGGGTATATAGAAAGCCAGTAAAACACAACATGATCATAATAATTAAACAGCCACAACCTCATAGCAGTCTAAAAATTAAAATGAATGTTCTGAATTGTTGGGATGGACTTTTTTCAACAACAGGTTTAGGGTGAGTATAATGACGTGTAGTCCTTTACTACCATTACATACCCGTATCTGCATTACCATTTGGGCCATATTTGTTTGCTAATTTATTCTTCCTTACTACTATCCTGCTATTATCTGACCTGTATTAGCCTTACCTTTGGGCCATATTCGTTTGTCTATCTTACTCTTCTTAACTACTATCTGCCGTGTTGTATAAGTGTATGACATCGGTTTATGTACGGATAATTCTTTTTGTTTCTCTTGTTCTCTTACTTCTTCGGGATTCAGGTGTGCTCCTTTTCCCTTTTTCAGGTAATACATTGACATAATGGCTTATGATCCCGGCAATACTTAGCCGGTTATCCAGATGTGAAATACTCTTTTTAAGGTTGAGCGGAATTCTATCGACAAACCAGGTTACTATGAACTCTTTTCTGTTAATAATTTTTCTATTTCACGTTTCTAGTCATTATGCGGTCTAGCACTTATGGCAAAAATACTCTCGCATGTTGGGTAAGATGGTCCCATCGTCTGTCAATTTCATGGGTTATAACACATGTGGAATCCTTGCTTTGTATTACTACTCACTTGTTTTTTATTACTCTCTATGTAACGTGATTCTCTATTTGAGGTGTTGCACGATGAGTGACAATGTTGTATTAGGTTTCCTTTATGGCTACTCTTAGAGCCTACTCTTTTTGTTTCATAATTTTTTTTGTTCTCATTTCTTATTTTAATCTTATGCCCGGTACCAGTGGTAGGTGCAGGTTCTTTTGACAGTTACTTAAATGTTTACAGCCCTGAAGAAGTCAAGGTATCACAGGCCTATCGACGAAAGACATTTTGGCTGAACCGTGCTATTGGCTGAACAATTGTATGCTGGTTGTACTATTCATCTATTAATTGGATTTTTCATTGAATGTGTGAAACTCAACTAACCTTGCTTGTGAAGATTTATGGATGACACATCCTTTTGAACCACACAGATGAATTGGAAAGTGGACTTTACATCATTTACAGTTGGACTCTTTATTACAGCCTGCGTGCTCAGATTAGTTGTTGAAAAAATAATCTACAACCACAATCTGAATGAGGTCACATGACACAGCTCAGTGTGATTTTCGGAATGGCATCATTTGATGTAGGTACAGCTGTTCGTTATACCGTGTTGGCCGTCAGTATACAAGTAGGTTCCTCTGTACCTAATCGGTCTGTACATTGCGTTTTGCCGTCAGAGCAGGAGGATTTGTCATTAGTTTAACTTGTCTGTATATTTTGCTGGGTTGTCTGAATACAGGAGGTCAGTGTAAATTAACCCTGTCTGTTGATCATTCATGTTCTCCACTTACATTCAACGCCTCTCACGCCAGCACTTCTGTATTCACCAAGCAGTGTCTCACCTTCAGGAGCTCCAACACCGATGCCTTGCATTTCTTCTCTAGATCTGTTATCAGGGCATTAAGAGAGGCGATTCGATTGGACAGTTTGGAGATATTTGCATGTTCCACCCTGGTAATTGTCTCCTCCATCTCCTCCAGTCTCTGGTGCAGTTTCTGCTCTTCATCTCTCAGACGCTGGCGCAGCTCTTCCATCTCAGACGCAAGTTTCTCCTTCTCAGCTCTCACCTTGTCCTGTCAGCATCAAAGAAATGATGGTTAGATTCTGGGAAGATTTAAATGAACACCGCCATATGTAGTGTGTAGTGAGGTAAGGGGTCACAAGGCGTTCTGAAAGAAACCAACAAAACTAGGGCTGGTGCCATATTTAGGGGCGCAGGTGGAGCGAAGCTAAAGCTAAGCAAGAAAACGGTGTTTTTTGCAGCTGCACACGCTTGCTACCTTTCCTTCTACTGTCTTAGTTCTCTGCTCCCACCAACACAGCCCCTCACTGGGCTGTACTGTCTATCCGTCTCCCAAACTGAGCAGTGCACTGCCCACCAGCACACAACCCACAAACCCCTACTGAGCTGTATAATGCCTAAGCACACAGAACCACCACTGAGCTCTGCACTACTCCCATAGCTCCCTCTAAGCTGTGCACTGCTCACTCACATTGACCCTGAGCTGTGCTGCACAAGGCCCTCTTACTGAGCTGTATACTATCTACCCACCTTCCATTACTGAGGCATGCACTATCCAGTCGGACAGACCTTTATGGAGCTGTGCACGGGTCACCACACCGCCCTCCACTGAGCTGGGCACGGCCCACCCACACAGTCCTCCAATGAGCTGCATACTACCCCCCCCCCCCCCCAAATTGTCCCTATGCTTCACATTCAGACCTACACAGCTGGCTCAGAGCTGTGCACTGTCACTCAACCTCACCTATCAAGCTCACCCACCAAACTCCACACACAATCCCCACAGCGGGCTTTGCACTATCCACCCAGGCAGTCCTCCACGGAGCGGAGCAGTGCACCACCCACACAGCCCTCCCCTGAGCTTTATACTACCCACCCATGCAGTCTTACACCTTTATTCCCAACGAGCAGTACACAGCCCACCCAGAACCTTACTAGACTAAGCATTGCACACACACAGACCTTAAGCAGCACCTGCTGCATTGAGTTGTTCATTGCCCACAAACAGCTCCCCACTGAGCTCTATGCCTTCCACCCACTTCACTTAGCCCTATCTTGTTTAATGTTTATATTAAACCTTTGATCACACTCATAAGAACCTACAATGTTAAATTAATTAATTAATTACACGGACGACACACAACTAATTTTGTCACCGAATAACAACCAGGAGGATACCATCAGAAACTTGGATGAATTCCAATTCACTGAAGATGAACGGAAATAAAACAGAATTTCTTTGTTGCTCCTCCAACAAAATACCGGTGTCTCTACCATTGAATTTTTGGCCGCTACCCATGGAAAAGCCTTCGGGCAATCTTGTGGCAGTAGGAAACTTGGGTGTGACTATCGACCAAGGATTATCTTTAGAAAAACAAGTGAATAAGATCACCAGTACCTGTTTTGCTCCGATACTTGCTCTTAGGAAACTATACCCACTGCTCGATATACCTGCCAGGTCACTGATCTCCAGAGGGGTAATACTAAGCAGGCTGGACTACTGCAATTCTTTGTTGCTAGGAGCCCCCAGTTACCTTCTAAAAAAGTTTGAATGTATTCAGACCATTACTGCCAAACTGACACTGAACAAACCCCAATACTCATAGGCCACAGAAACCTTGAAGGAGCTTCATTGGCTACCTGTCAAGCAGAGACTAGTTTTCAAATCCCTATGTATTGCTCATAGGGCATTACATAATAAAGGGCCAGCACCTCTTCAAAATAAAATAAAAAAGTATGCCCCCGGCAGGAACCTTCACTCTACTAATGGCAACTATGCCCAGGAGATCAAGTACAAGAAAGTTAGACAAGGAGGACGTACCTTCACGGTTAACGTGGCCCGGCTGTGGAATGGACTTCCAGCCTCCCTACGTTCTCAAATTGGTTTACAAAAATTCAGAAAGGCACTGAAGACTTGGTTATTTCCCCACTAGTAGCCACTGTTTAGCTTTCCATCTGCTATATCTTACACAATATTGCAGCGTCAGGATACCATTTTTGGTCACAGTGCGCTCTATAAATAACCCTTACAACACAATACAATACAACACCTCCCCCACAGAGCTGTGTGCTGTTCATCCATTCAGCCCCCATTAAGCTGTACACTGCTCAAGCCCTCAGTTCCTCAGTCAATCGGCCTATTGAGGTCTGCGCTGCTCATCCACGCAGACCAGGACTGAACTGTGCACTGTCCATCCACAAAGCTCCCCACTGAGCTGCACACTGCCCACCCAAGCTTCCCCCTTGCTGAGTACTTTGGAACCGATTGATCATATCTGTGACAGTGTGAAGGAACTACATAAAATTCATGACAGTTTTAACTTTGACGGATGGAGCATCTAGTCTTGGTTGAAAAGCATTTTTTGGGGAGGGAGGAAGGTATTGGAAATTGTTCTGGTGGGCCTCCTGCCTTAAGTATTTCCAGGCAGGAGGACGGCCTTGACCTTTTCTTACTTTATATCCTTAACAAAATCTGCACATCTTCTACCAGACATTTCCCCCAAGAAAGAGAGCCCATCCCTTCCGTCCCAAGCAAGATATTCAAGAAAGGTGTTGATTCAAATAAAAATTATGATTATGGATCGCTTGATTATGATATGTTTCAGGAAGATAATAGAAGCGAGTTGACGAATGATAACTCATTTCCAATTTTAGGATTAGGCCGGACTTGAACACCCGATCTTCTACCTATCAAACCTACTAAAAACTGTGACCTATACATAATGGAGACATCCTTAAATCCGAATACATGATCATTTGAGATTCAAACGCTCTTGTATATAAAAGAAGAGAGCCTCTGTAATTTACAGAACAATTGACACTGCTTAGCGCAGTACGCCTTCTTCATTACTTATATCCCTATAGTCCTTATCCCTCATTAAGTGGACACTCTGGCTGATGTGCCATCACAAAGATATCCCTTTGTTCAAGCAATCATTCAACCCCATCAAATAACTGCTGCTCTACAAACATTTGTACAAGCGCATCTCACTCATTCTCAGTTAAATCCTAAGGTTCTTTTTTTTTAATTAAACCTTTTTATTGAAATCAAGTGTGACATATTTTCGTATTGATATCGCAAGTAAAAGCCAGAGGAGGTTCAACTCCCAAGAGACACATCAGCCACATTTATTACAGTTGCAGCGTGCTCAGTCGTTGTGCAATGGTATCATCCTTGGACAACGGGGGTTCGCAGATCCCACCCCTATATGTGTTCCAGCTATCCCAGACCTGTTTCCACTTGTTGGGGCACCCTCTAGCAACATAAATCATTTTTGTCAGTGACCATGCACCAGTCCATGTGCTTGCTCCAATCCCCTAGTCTGGGCGGTTCCTGGGCCTTCCACAGCCCTACTATATTACGCTTTGCTACCATCAATTCCAAGATAACCCACAGGCGCTCTTTGGCGGTAAGTTCTGTTGGCCCCAGGCTTTCAGGAGAATATTTAATATTGCCATCAATCTGATGACCCAATACACTTTCCATGAGTCCCACAATTCCCGCCCAGTATCTTTGAATAGCCGTGTATTCCCAGAGCGTGTGTATGAATGTGCCTACCTGTCCACATCATCTAGTGCAAGTCTCTTCAAAGCTATGCGCCATTCGGACCAGGACTGATCTGGCAAGGTACGATCTATGCAGGATCTTGAGCTGCACTAAACGCAACCTAGAAGAGATGGCCACCTCACGAGGAGAAGCCACTGCTGCCAACCATTCATCATTGTCCAGACCAGCCACATCATGGTTCCACTTAGCACGCAGATGGTCCAGTGGGTCCGGCAAGTTATTTATCAGCTTTTTATAAATTATCAATATGGCTTTTTCTGGTAGGTCCCGATCTAGCACTCTATCCTCCAATTTGGAGGACTCGGAGAGCGGTTCCCCTCTGGGGAGTTTTGCAAGTAGGGCATGCCTTATTTGCAGGTATCTAAAATGTTCGTAGAGTGCCATTTCATAGTCCTGTTGTAGCTGGTCAAAGGTGACCACATCCCCGAACTTCCACAGGTCACCCACCCTGGAGATTCCAATAAGATCCCATCGATCAAAGCCCTTCAAGCGAATCAAGCATCCTAGTTGGTCACATAGCCAGAGCGGTGTGGCCTTCGTGATCTTGCCTTCCCACCCCAGACGTTGCAGGGCAGTCTTCCATATTCGCACCGCATGCGCAGTAGGTTCCGTCAAGTTGGGACCAATGGCGTGCGCATAGAGTGCTCCCTCAAATCTCCCATCCGGCAGCAACCATCTGTCAATCTGAAAGGCTTGGTCACATTGGGGTCTGTACATAAGCGCTTTATATCATGTAACCCGATTCCCCCATCGAACCATCCCAGTGTGAGCTTGTGGAGAGCTATGCACGGGGGCCTGCCCTCCCAGAGCAGGTCTCTCAGGAGGCAGTCGATTTCTTTGAAATACAGGGGGCTGCCATAATTTGGGGCATTTTGCAAGGCGTAAAGAAAGCGGGGAAGGGACATCATTTTAAAGAGTGCAGCACGGCCTAGTAGGAAGAGAGGGAGCGTCTTCCAGTGCCTGACGTCTGATTTGAGACGTGCCAAAGGCGGTAGGAGGTTTAGTTCATAGAATTTAGTGGGATCCTCAGAGACCCTAATCCCCAGGTACTTGAAACTATCGACTGCTTCGACTAGTGGGAGTCCGCATGGGAACGAATGTAGCCTCCCGCTAAGGACGTAGATCACTGACTTGGACCAGTTTATCCTGTAGCCGGCAACATCTCCAAAGAATCGAAAGACGTCTAGAATCACATTGAGGGAGGCAGCCAGCGAAGCCAAGTAGAGCAAGATGTCATCTGCATACAATGAGATGCGATCCTCCCATCCCGGAGCCCATTTAGGTCCTCTGACGACGGGATGATTACGGATCCACATAACCAGTGGCTCGAGAGACAGGGCGAAGAGAAGCGGGGACAAAGGGCATCCCTACCGGGTGCCCCGGCTAGGAACAAAGGTGGAGGTAGTCCTATTATTGACTACTACCCGGGCCAGAGGTTTATGGTAGAGAAGTCGAACCCACCCAATGAATTCCGGCCCCATTCCCAATTTACAAAGCACCGCAAATATAAAGGGCCGTTCAATGGTGTCAAAAGCTGTAGCGGGGTCTAGTGACACTACTACTGCATCCTACTCTATCGTTTCTGCTCGACCGAGCACACCGTGAAGTCGGCACAGGTTGAGGGCGGTGTTCCTTGCGGGCATGAAACTCGACTGGTCCGGATGGACCAGGCGGGTAATGACCCGCAATAGTCGGGAGGTCAGGATTTTCGCCAGGATCTTAGCTTCTCCATTCAGCAGCGAAATTGGTCAGTAGGAGGAGCATTTGTGTTTTGGCTTGCCCTCTTTGTGAATAACAATGATGTTAGCTAGTCATTGGTCTACCGGTAGTAGTCCCTGTTCTTTGCTCGTCAGGAACATGTTAGTAAGATACAGTGCAATTTTACTCGAAGTGAGTTTAAATAGCTCTATTGGTAATCCATTAGGACCCGTCGCTTTCCCACCCCGTAATGTCCATAATTTCTAGATCAAGTTCAAGGCGTTCTTCCTCAGCAAGGGACGGCAGGTGGCCTCCTCCTTCGAGTGGGAAGTTTGGGCTGTATAAATGGACTGATAATATTGCCCAAATGCGTCTGCTATGTCTTGTGGGGCGGTTAGGCGGGTGTCAGAGTTAATCTCGATCTCAACCACTGCCTGGTGTGCCTGTTCCGGCCTGTCTAACCAAGCCAGCAACCGACCTGCTTTATCGCCACCGTCGTATATTCTGCTAAGCGTGGTTCTATGATAGAGTTAGGCTGCTTCTGTTGCCAAGTCGGCATACTCCTTAGTTTTTATGCGGAGTTGCTGATGCTCCTCATCCCGCTCCCTCAGCACCTCCTCCAATTGCAAGATTTCACCCTCCAGTCGGGTCAGTCACTGACATGGGGATTCTTGAGGTACCAGGGATTAATCTGGGCCGTGCGCTCTACCATAGGTTCCCCAACCTCGATGCGACAAAGTATCGGAGAATGGTCAGAGATGCCTCTGGCTAAGTGTTGAATCTCCTTGATGCTAACGACTTAGGGCCAGATGTAGGTGGCCAAATAGCAATCTGTAACGCTGAAAATTGCAGAATGTCAGCGTTAGCGATCGCTATTAACTCATGTGAGATGTAGAGGCCGAAACACAGAATCGCGGAATAAGGAATCGGCCAAAAACAACTGAAAACAACTAGCGATTCCTTATTTAGCGGAAATGGCACACCAACTCACTATTTAGCGATTAGCAAAATAAGGAATCGCTAAAAAAATATCGCAAATCAATGTACATAAACTCGCTACTCACATCATCCCCGACATAGTTGCAAAATTCCCAGGGAGCACGCATGATTCCTACATATTCAGGAACAGTGGGATCTATACCCGTCTTGCTGCGGGTGAATTTGAAGAAGACTACCTGCTAGGTAAATCCATGTGACACACCCTGAAGTATACATTTGATGCAACGATTGCCGACTGTGAATAATTTTCCTTTCTTTTACACTTAGGTGGTAGCGCATATGCGGTGTGTGCTTTAATCCTGACTCTGTACCTCAACCCATCTACCCCAAGTGAAAGGAGATATAATGTGGCACATAAATCTACGTGCAATGTGGTTGAGCGTACTTTTGGACTCCTCAAAAGCAGGTTCCTCTGCCTCCACAAAAGTGGAGGTGCACTGCAGTGCCGGCCCCTGATCTGCTGCAAAATGATAGCTGCATGTGCCATGCTGCACAACCTTGCCACAAGGAGGGGGACACCCCAGGAAATCAGTGAATCAGAGGATGAGGATGAGGAATGTCCCCAGCCACAGCACAGCGCAGAGGTGTCACAGCTGCACCAGATGGGAGACACAGACGGGCAGAGATCACACACAACTATTTCTAAGTAATGAGACAAAGCTAGTAACTGCAATTGTGTGACGGCATTTAATTGACCTTCAGTCAGGCAATTGTACAGCACACCGCAAAACTATGATGGCCTCACAGTGCCTGGTCAGGCCAAACATGGCATAGTCACTCCACCATGCATCATCCCTAGTCCCATCATTGTGTCCAATGGGTTAAGTCACCCACCAGACAATGGAATGTGATGGCAGTGCTTATCTTCTGTGCCCACGCGCAGCACTGCTGCGGTCAGCAGGCGCACTGTCCTCGTCAGTGCTGTGTCCTGCGGCTGAACCACTACCACTGCGCCTCCTGTTCTCCTGTAATGGGGGGGTGATGCTGCTGCGGCTTGTTGCCTCCTCACTCTCAGCCCCATCCCCCGACCCTGTGGCAGCAATTTGGTTGGTCTGAAGCACCTCCAAAGCACTGGTGACTGCACTTGGCCATCTCCAATTGCATGACCACTGAGCGCCTGCTGAGGACATGGGTGGCATTGCACAGCCTGTTAACTGCCTTAGTGTGCCCTACCAGTCTCTGTCTGTCCCTACGCCTTGCACCACGGTCGCTATCAATCTTGCTGCATAACAGCCGCACAGCATCAGACATCTCCTTCATGCCCTCTGCCACGGTGTTGTTGAGGCAGTATATGGTCTCCTTCATGTCACTGATGTGTCTATTGTTTGCCACCATCTGGTGTTGCATTGCCCTCATTGTTTTTCCTTGCAGGCGCTGCACTTTAAGCATCTGCCCCTCTAGACCGGAGAAGACACTGGACTCCTCTGCCTCAGGGCTGTGTGCCCTTTGTCGGCGTCTACGTGCATATGCTTTTTGCGGACTGACTGATGTGCTATTAGTTTATAGGGACTACATCTCCCATGATGCATTGCTGATTTTAGGCAAAACATGGTCTGGAGTGGGATTATTGCAGGGGGATTGGGGTTAGGGAGGGGGCACAGCATGCTGTGCATGCATCTTACCTTGTCTGTTGGACCCTGTGGCTCAACTGTCCACGTCTCCGATGCCACTGACGCTCTCCGGCTGGAGGGTGGACTCCACCATTTGTTCTAATGCAGTCGGTGCAGGAGCTGTTTAGGTCCCCCCACCGGTCTTCCTGGCTTGTTTCATCCGGTCGGCCACCCTCTCCTTGGCACGTTTCCAGAGATCATACCATCGCTTCTTGAGGTCTTCTGTTGAGCGATGGGTGACACCAATTGCATTGGTTTTCTGCTGGATCACCAGCCAAATCCTTCTTTTCTGTGCCTCAGGGACATGCAGTGATTTCTTGCCAAAGAGCTGGTCGTGATCCTTCACCACCTCCTCTATAAGGACCTCCAACTCCCTCTCACTGAACTTGTGCTTTCTTTCTCCAGCATCCTTCCCCTTCTCCTGCGAGTCCATGGTTCTCTTGTTGTGTATCAGATAGGTGCTAGCTGTGCAGCTCCTGTGCTCTTGCTCCTGCTCCCTACCTCTCCAACAGCTTCAGGATCAGTGCAGCTGCATGGCTGTGGCCACTTCCTGGTTGTGAGGTCATCAGGAAGCACAGGATTGGCTGAAGCACACATTTTTTTTTTTTTTTTTCTTTTTTAAATACCGGATTCGCTAATTACTGAATTGGTATTAAGAAATCGGTAACACCGATTCGGTAATAGAAATTCAGTATTCTTATTTGCGATTTTTTTTCCGATTCGCTAACTTTTAGCGTTTTTTTTATCCACATCGGAAATACCGAGTTCTTAATAGTGATTCGGTAAAAATCGCTATTAAGAACTCGGTATTTCGGTTTTACCTACATCGGGCCCTTGGTGTTCTAATGCTAGGACATACTCTGTTCTAGACATGCTGCGGTGGGCGCCTGAATAGTACGTGTATTTTTGCTCATTGGGGTGCATTCTTCACCACATATCAACCAGGCCCATGGACCCGAGGAAGCCGTGGATCTGTGTCCGAGAGGGTGGTAACGCCCTCTGGGGCCACCGATCCATTGTGTCTGAAACAATGGAATTAAAGTCACCCCCTATCCATATTCTGCCCTCTGGTAGTGCCAGGAGAAGATCTCCTAGATCCCTAAAGGCCTGGGCCTGCAGGCCCAGTAGAATATAAACAGAAAGGAGGTTCAGTGTTTCCCCTCCCAAGTCCCAGTGATGACAGAAAACCTGCTGAGGTTGTCTGTATGGACCTTGTCTATCACCATGGGACACGACCTCCGCACCATCACACCCACTCCCCGGGAACCAGACCCAAATGCCAAGTGTACCACCAATTTGAAACCCCACCTAGTCATGGCTTTGCATGCGTTGCCTTGCAAGTGTGTTTCCTGCAAGAGGACAACGTCTGGGGAGTGATGCTTAAGGAACTGCAGCACCACACCCCGCTTGATCTTGTCCCCCAGTCCGTTAACATTCCAGGACAATAATTTAAGCCCAGGCCGAGCTACTATGTCACCCGTTATCTAAAGTCGTGTAGCATGAGAACAGGGGGCACCTCCCCCAGGTGTTGTCAGGCTGTGTCGGCACAACAAAGCCCCCTCTCCTATCTGGCTCAGCAGCACAAAACAAATGCATAGTGGCTGTCAACACTCGATGGCACACATAGTCGTCACACTCGTTAAATACAAAACAAAACTGAACAAATCCCCCTCACCTGTGCCTATCGCCCACCCCTTAAACTTGTGGGTGCGTGCGTCCAACCGGGCACCCGGACCAAAGACCAAGATAACTGGTAGACATTTTAAGGACTCATGATAGAGGCATACAACAATTACTCAATGTCCAAATCACAGTATGTTCATTGCGAAGAAGTCCCAGAACAACAGTTCCACAAGGAGGTCTAGCACTAAGAGGGCAGGAATCCCACCCCAGTCAGTAGGCAAAGAGACAAATCCCCCCCCCATGATAGAGGCAACTTACGGACCGGTTATTCAGACCCTCCTGTTGCCATCTCCTGTTTGCTGGCTGGGGAGCCCCCGCTGGATTCTTCAGTACCCCTCTCATTCCTTGCCCCCCGGACTCGGTTGCCCCTGCGGCCTGCAACGCGCCAACCATCCAACCAGTCCCAATCATCCTCAGGGGTGGCGTAGAACCAAGCCTTTGCGTCGGATTCCACCCTCAGCTTGGCCGGGGAAAACATAGCGTATTTCAGTTCTTGCTCACAAAGTGCCTTCTTGACATCGAGGAAGCTGAGCCACTGTCGCTGAACCCTGAGGGTGAAGTCCGGGAAGAAGGTGATTCAACTGTTTTGGAATTCCACTGGGGGCTCAGATCAGGCAGCCTGTAAGATGGTGTCTCTATCTCTGAACTTGAAAATCCGAGCCAGCAGGGGCCGAGGGGGGTCCCTGGTGTCGGTCTGCTGCCCGGCACCCGGTGCGCTCTCTCCGCGGAGAAGAGATTGGATAGGCCGCTTGGTTTTTGGTAGGTGGTAACCAATTCTTCCATGAACAAGTTTGCTGCTGGCCCCTCCATCCTTTCCGGAATCCCCAAGATGCAGACGTTATTGCACCTAGAGTGCCCTTCATAGTCATCCAGCTGTGCTTTCAATTTGGAGGCGTGGACCTGAAGATCATCCATCTTGCGCTGAAGTTCGGAGGTGTCGTCAACCAAGGAGCTGGCCTTTATTTCTACCACTTTTAGGCGCGCATTCATGGAGCGCATATCCGCCGGATGAGGGAGACTTTCGTGGACACAGAATCAATTTGCAACTCCAGCGATGTGCGAACGGTCGTGATGCGTCGACTCCTTCACCTCTTCTCCAGATTGGTGTTTTTCTGAAGTTGCCGTACCTCCTTTCGGACTTGCACCCAGGCCCTTGTCCCACGCAAACTTATTCAATTTGCTCTGGACCGTCGCCCTGGAACTACGACCTCCAGCCATAGTGAGGACGCCTTGGGTAGCGCGTGCTCTGGAGGGAAAAGAACAAGACCGATCTGCACCAAGGATCGGTCGCGGTTGTTGATAGTGCTTCTTCCACTGGATAGGGTGTGCTGCTGTGGGCCGTGAGCAACTGAGGCCCAGACAATGACCACTGTTCTGTACACCACTCCCAGAGGGGCACAATCTCAAGACTTGCGCAGTCCCAAAGGTGCACAGTCCCAGACTTAGTGGCAATTGTGGCAGTTGTGCTGTAAATGTGACGGCGGCCTGGTCCCTCCTAACTGTGCCCCAGTGTTACTTGCTCAGGCCCCCATCTGGCCGCAAGACCTCGCGGTTGTTTTTATTCTTCGCTTCAAAAGGGGGGTGGATTCCCCTCTATGCACCACCGCTAGCAGCGGCAGTCACAAAGTGCGCCAAGGGTCGTCAGGTAGGGCCTTTCCCACTCGGCAACAACAGGGTGGACCCCAGGAGTCAAGGGGCGGCAGGGAAATCCTAAGGTTCCTAAAGCCTCAACTGAGTCATTGACCGTTTAAGGAGATATGTATTTTCAACAACAGACTCTAATCATTCCTAGCAAGAACTTCAGAACAAGGTTTTGTGACTGTGTAACGACACTGCCGCAGTCTGCCACAGAGGACCTACAGCCACTGTCTTGTTAGTACTGAGATCCTCCTGGTGGCCATCCGTAAATAAGGATGCCGAGCAGTATTTACCAGCTTGCCGAATTTTGCACTCAAGGAACATTAATGCATTCCAGCATTTATTACTGGCGGACGGTCCCAAACCCCGCACGATGGCGGATGGACGAAAGTCCGCCTGTCACTGTAATCGGCCCCCAAGTTAGGAAAACTCAGCCAATCAGGACACAGCATACACACCACAAGTATTGATCCCCTGCTTCCCATGCTGGACATCTGGACACATACGCACAGGCCCACACTAGCTCTCCAGGAGGTCGAGAGCCACCTGTGTCCTCCTTATCAGATGGTTGTACTTATTCTTTATGACAAGGATTCTTTTTTAAAAATGTAAGATCAATTATTGTACCTATACCGAACTGTATCTATGGTTGGCCAAAACTTCTGTATATTGAGAGACTTTATCTGTGTTAAATTAAACCAACTTGTTTGTTTTTTGCCAACGCCTCTTGTCTTTTAATTTTTTCAATGTAAATTCATATCCGAGTAGCATTATTTTATTAGATACATTTTTATGTATATTTAAATTTTATTCTTTTTTTTTTTTTTTTTTTTTTGAAACCGTTTATTGCAGTTTGTAAAAGTTACAGGTATGGGCCTACAACCACCCGGCCGGCCGCTAGAATGACAAAAGCATATTGCATACATACAGTAAAAGTCTCTCGGCAGTGAAGAGTAGTAAAACAGGAGTAATCAATGGTGCAGGCCACACAGCTCCATGCCCACAGTACGGTTCCCTTTTCTTGGAACAAAACAACACCAAAAAACCACACCCGCAAGGCAACCCGTGATCCAAAGCGACAGCACGTGCTCCATAAGTGGGGGATCCAAACCAGCAGCAGAACTCTGGAGAGGGGAATGGGAATAGATCAGGGACTGGGGGATCGCGCGCCCGCGGCCGAGGGAGGGGGGCCGTCTAGGGAGACGGAGCAGGCGAGGCAGCCGGTAGCAGTGGCGGCTCACAAATACCCCCGCGGTAGGCGTTCCAGGGGCCCCAGAGTTTCACCCACGCCCCAGGCTTACCTCTCGCCACATACACCACCTTTTCACGAAACATACACCAATCCATATGCTCTTTCCAGGCCGACACCGCAGGGGGCCTCTGGGATCCCCACAATTGAGCAATGTCGCGCTTGGCTATCATGTATCCCAGAGTCACCCACCGCGTCTGCGGGACCGAATAGTCATTCGGTTCCCATACATTCAGCAAGCATCTCCTCGCTTCAGGCAGCAGCGCGACACGCGTAACCACACGCAGGACCTCATGCACACCACGCCAGAATCGCTCCACCTTCGGGCACTCCCACAGTATATGCATGAAAGTCGCCAACGCACCACAGCCACGCTTACACATTCCGTCACCAGCAAAACCCATACGCAGAAGCCTTGGCCCCGTCACGTAAACCCGGTGAAGGATCTTGAGCTGGACGAAACGAAGGCGAGCCGGGATGGCCACCTCTTTCGGAGAGGCCACCGCGGAAATCCAATCCTCGTCGTCCAGCTCCAGCCCGTCGGCAACCCAAGCCTCGCGGAGACTAGTCAGCAGGCACGATCTATCGTTGATCAGTTTTTTGTATATGAGGGAGATCGTGCTGTCCGGGACATGGCCATCTAGGACTCTGTCCTCCAGGGGGGAAGACTCCGGAATGGATGCGACATCCGGGAAGACGGAGCCCAGCGCATGGCGGACTTGTAGGTACCGAAAGTACTCACTGCCCTGCAGCTGGAACTCCGCCTGCAGCGTCTCAAAAGTTTTGAATCCCCCCCTCGTCCAGAGATCTCCCACCGTGCTGATTCCGATCGTGTCCCACTTCTCGAAGCCCTTCGACGTCCACAGGGAGCCCAACCTCTCAGACGCATACAGCGGTGACGCCCGGGTCAAACGGTCCTTCCACCCCATAGCTGCATTAGCCGCGTGCCAGACACGCACCATGACACGCGTCGGTCCCGTCAAACGGGAGTCGGGCGCGCCAGCGTAGAGTGCTCGATTGTAATCGCCACCGGGCAGGAGCATCTTATCCATCTCAAATGCCGGGTTCAAGGCGGGCCCGTAAAGGCCATGATTAATTGCAGCTAGTTGGGAGGCCCAGTAATACCGTTTAATGTCCGGGAGGGCGACCCCCCCATCGTACCACGGGAGCGTCAATTTAGCCAGAGCAATGCGCGGCCTCCCGTCCCAGAACAGGCGCCGCTGGAGGCCCTCCACCTCACGGAAATAGCGTGCCGGGACCAAGTCCATAGTATTCTGGAGGACGTAGAGGAAGCGCGGCAGGGACATCATTTTAAACAAGGCCGCTCGGCCGAGCGGCGAGAGCGGCAGCCGCCGCCAGCGCACCACGTCCTCCTTCAAGCGCCGGAGGGGGGGTAGCAAATTCCGCTCATAGCGGGCCTCCGGGTCAAGAGTGATATAGATACCCAGGTACCGAAAACCTTGGGAGGCAATCTGGATCGGACAGTCCCGTGGTAGGACCGGAGCCTCCCCGGAAAGCACATAGACACAGGATTTCGCCCAGTTGATGACCAGGCCTGAGTTGCGACCGAATGAGCGCAAAACATCAACCAGGACGATCAGTGATTTCCGCGGGGAGGCGAGATACAGAAGGATATCGTCAGCATAGAGGGACACACGGTCCTCATGCTCGGGGGTCCAGCGGAGACCACGGATAGAAGGGTGCCACCGCAGCCACTCCGCCAGGGGCTCCAGGGCCAGGGCGAACAGGAGAGGCGACAGGGGGCAACCCTGTCGCGTGCCCCGCCCCAGCGCGAATGGGGCCGAGACTCGCCCATTCACCACCACCTGCGCCAATGGGCCCGAGTATAGCAATTTGACCCAGCTAATGAAACCCGGGCCAAACCCAAATTTCGCCAGCATCGCCCAGATGTATGGCCATTCAAGCGTATCAAACGCCATGGTGGCGTCCAAGGACGCCAAGATGGCCGGCTCCCGCACAAATGGGACACGCGCGAGCACCCCGTGAAAGCGCCGCAGATTGAGCGCCGTGTTGCGGTGCGGTATAAAGCCAGATTGGTCTTGGTGGACCAAATCGCCCACCACGCCAATCAACCGGTTGGCCAACACCTTGGCGAGGATTTTGGGCTCCGCGTTCAAGAGCGAAATCGGCCTATAGGATGTGACCCGTTCACGGGGCTTCCCCTCCTTGTGGATCACCACAATTGTGGCCAGACGCTGGTCCGGCGGGAGGGAACCCTGCGAGTGGGCCGCCAGGAACATCGCGCGCAGGTGGGGCGCCAACACATCCGGGCGTAGCTTGTATAGCTCGACGGGAATACCATTGGGGCCCATGGCCTTGCCGGATGCAACCGAGCGAATAGCCAAGGCAATTTCGTCCGAGGTGGGAGGGGCGTCCAGCGAATCCCTGTCCTCCACCGTAAGGGAGGGCAGAGCGATGTCCCGAAGCAGGGCATGGGAATCTTCCTCCGAACAGGGGGAAACCGGGGAGTAAACTTCGCGGAAATAATCCGCGAAGCAGGAGACAATGGCTTCCGGCTCAGTGACACATGCACCATCCACACTCTCAATCAAAGGCACCACGCGGCTCGCTCTCTCCCTCTTATCCAACCACGCAATCAATTTGCCAGCCTTATCACCCACATCATACAATCGCCCCTGCTGCTCTCTACTGAGGCCCCTGGCCGCCTCCGTGACGAGGGCGCGATAGGCCGCCTGCTTTAGGTGTAGGACATGCAACTTGGCGTCTGTTACCCCGCTCCCCAGGTCACCCTCCAGTTCTGCAATCTCGGCCTCTACCCGGGTCACCTCCTCCCGCTCGCGCCGCCGGGCATGGGAGATAAAGGAGAGGGCCTCCCCTCTAAGAACTACCTTAAAAGCCTCCCACAGGGAGATGGCCGAGGGGACCGACCCCACATTCTCGTCGAAATATCGCTGTAAGGATTTAATCAAATCGGCACGAATGGTGGGGTCGCGCAAATACCATGCATTGATTGGGGCCACCCTGCCATCCCCCCTCGGGAAGACATCGAAATGCAACAACAATGGGGAGTGGTCTGAGATACCCCGCGCCAGATGGCGCACCTCCCCCACCCTCCCTGCATGGGCCGCCGGGACAAGGAGGTAATCAAGCCGCGAGAGGCTACCATGGGCACCCGAGTGGAAGGTGTACTGTCGCAGTGCAGGATGCTTTAATCGCCAACAATCCACCAGGCCCAGCGTGTCCAAAAGGCCGGGCAGCCACGCCTGTGCCCGGGGGAGGTCCCTAGGGGGATGGCGATCCATAGACCCAGAGGCTACCGCATTAAAGTCCCCTCCAACCACCAGCAGGCCACTCGGAAGGTCCAGAAGGAGGCGCCCCAAGTCCGCAAATGTGGTGGCTTGTAACCCAGGCGGGACGTACACTGATATAAAGATAAACACTCTACCCTCCATTCTTCCCACCAGAACCGTGTAGCGTCCCCTCTCATCATGGCGCACCTCATCAATCTCCAACGGGAGCGAGTTCTTAATCATAATACCCACCCCCCGCGAGCCCGAGGTGAAGCCGGAATGGGCCGCCAAACGATATCCCCGCCGATTCATTGCATGAAAGGAGTTACCTATAAGGTGCGTCTCCTGCAGGAAGACTACATCTGGTGAAATACGTTTTAAGTACTGCAGGACCACACCACGCTTAATCCTATCCCCCAGGCCGTTAACATTCCATGACAACACAGTCAAATCCCTACCCCCCATCATACGTCGAAACAATCGGTCGTCCCCCATCGAGCATCCTAAAAACAACAACACAGTAGCGGGTTTGCCCTGCGGTGCTAACAAACAACACACCCCCCCCACCCCCCGGTCCCAACAGAACTCCCCCCTCCCTGCACCCCTGCATGAGCCCAGACAGCCCCCCCAAAGTGCAGTGTGCCTGTCGCCCCATAGCTAAATACTAACTAGTCCCCCAGAGGAGGAGGGAAGCCCCCAACAGACCCCGCACGACCTCCATAGGAGGGGAACATACGCAATCAATAAATGGTGAAGGAACAACGTCCAGAGCAAGGCCTATTCAGTCACCCCTCAATTCTGATCCGGCGGGCCCTCCTCGCCCGCCGCGCCCCCCCCGCCCCCCCGGCCCCGATCTCCAGGCAAAGTGTCCAGCCAGTCCCCAGCCGCTTCGGGCCGGTCGAAGAAGTGCGTGCGACCATCCACCTCTACCCTCAGCTTAGCTGGAAAGAGCATTGAGTACTTGAGGTTCAGGTCCCTTAGGCGACGTTTAACACCAAGAAAGCTCTGTCGCTGCTTCTGGACCGCCGGAGTAAAGTCTGGGTAGAAATGTACCTCCATGTTGTCAAGCTTGACCGGTCCCTGTTGCCTGGAGGTCTGGAGGATAGCATCTCTGTCCCGAAAATTAAAGATCCGGGCAATGAGAGGCCGCGGCGGGGCACCAGTCTTAGGTCTGCCCCCGGGGACCCGGTGAGCACGCTCCACCGCAAAAAGCTTACTCAGCCCCCGGGGCCGGAGATGGGTCAGGATCAACTCTTCCACAAAAAGATCCGCCGCCTCCGCCTCTCGTCCCTCCGGCACCCCCACAATACGGACATTATTTCTCCGGGCCCGACCCTCGGAATCCTCCAGTCGCCGGTCCATCAGGGCGCTCGCCTGTCCAAGCCGGCGCACCTCCTTCTGGAGGTCCACCACGTCTGTCGTGAGGCTCGTTGTGGTGTGGGCCAGGGAGTCGACTCGGTCGTTTGTTTTGGACAAGTCTGCCCTCACAAGGCTCACATCCACCAGGACCGAGTCTATTTTCTGCGCTAAGGTATCGAAACGCTGGTCCACCGAGGCCTTCATCTCTGCGATGGCGCCCATGACGTCCCGGAGGGTCAGATCCACCGGATGAGCAGATGCCTCCGTCGGGCCCACCGGGGATGCACGCGATGTCTCCGGAGAACCCTTCTGGAGCGTGTAGCGGTCCATACTGTTAGCCTGGTGCGCCGTGCCACGGCGGGTCGTCTTCACCTTCGCCCGGTCGCCATCTTGTTTGGTGGACATGCTGGCTCTTCCACCGTCGTGTCAAGCTCCCCGAGCGGGCCGCTATACCAAGTCACGGGTGCCAGGGGGGGGGCGGGGGCGACCACCGAAACGCGGGTCAACCCACCGCCGGCGGGTCAGCCGGGCTCCTGGACAAGGCCACACCACCGCACCCCGCTCCGCCGCCCGACCCCGCTTGAGAGCAAGGAGGGCGCAAAAGCGAAAGCGAAAGTGCGGGGTACGCGAGTCGCCCAGCCCCGCTCGCCGCTGTTATTCACTTTGTCCCCGGATCGCCCCACTACTCCAATCCGGGGGGCCGGCGAGGAGAAGGCCGCAACCTTCGATCGATGCTCCCACCGGTGTTCGGGGTCCGATTCGAGCCCAAAAAACGGGTGGCGCCTCAGCTCGGGTTCCCCGACACAGTCCCCTCAACAAGGACAGGATATCGCCAGGATTAATTCAGGAGGTCGCGGAGGTCCTCGGGAGCCTCGCACCTACGCGGCCATCTTGGTTGCGCGCTAGGCTCCTCCCCCTAAATTTTATTCTTAGTTATTTATGTATTAGTAGTAGTTTGGGAAATAGGGTGGAGGGTTAATTGAAATATAATGTATTTACATTTAAATTATTTTTATTTTCAGGTTAATTATATAATAGTTGAATATTAATTATGTAAATTACTGACTGTTTTAATTGATTAATACTTGTAGTATTTTATTTGTTTTAATGTGTAGTTTAATGTTTATATGTTATGTAGCATTTTTGTAACAGTTTGAACCCATCGAAGACCATATTCAAGGCCCTTACAGATCTTCTGTCGAAACGAATTTCTTCCCCGGTCATGGCCTTTACCTCTCAGTGTGAGGCTTTAGCTGTTTTCTTTTTGGAGAAAGTGCAGGGCATCTACCGGACCTTTCCCTGTACAAGTCCGCTTTTGGAGGTTGTGGATATTTCTTCTGTCCCTCTTATTTTGGACTATTTCCCCCCGCTCCTACCTGAGGCTTTTAATAGACTATCCCTAAAGATCAAATCGGGCTCTCCTTTGGATCCGGTAAGACCTGCCCTCTTCAGGGATCAGTCTTTTTTGGGGCGCTCCGTGGTCCACTCGTTGATAAACACCTCGCTGGCTACGGGCAAGGTTCCAGCTAAATGGAAGCGCGCAGTGGTTTCTCCAATTTTGAAGAAACCCTCTCTGGATCCGCTGAAGCCGGAGAGTTATCGGCCTATTACTTTGCTTCCTTGGCCGGCAAAATTGGTGGAGGCTCATGTCAACCAGGTTCTCTCTGACCATCTCACCTGAGCTAACATCTTGGATGCTACCCAGAACGGGTTTCGTGCTGGGCACAGCACAGAGACAGCCCTTCTTGCGATGGTTGAACATCTGCGGTCGGTGCTGGATGGGGGACAGACGGCGGCGCTAGTACTATTAGATCTGAGCGCCGCCTTCGATACTGTCTCACATCGCATCCTTCTACATCGTCTTGAGGAGATAGGTATTGGGGGGTTAGCCCTTCAGTGGTTTCGGTCCTTTCTCGACGACCGGTCCTTCTGCGTTGCCATGCCACCTTATCAGTCCAAATTCGATCATCTGGGCCTCGGGGTGCCTCAGGGATCCTCGCTGAGCCCCACGTTATTCAATCTTTACGTGAAACCGCTGGCTGATGTCGTCAAGCAGTGGGGCATGAATATGGTCTCATGTGCGGACGACACTCAGTTGGCGGTGACCATCAGCGGGGATGCTGGTGTGGTTACAGAATGGACTGAGGGCAGTGGCGAGCTGGATGAGTGCCAACTGTCTCCAGCTCAACGCTAAGAAGACCGAGGTCATGGTTGTCGGGAAGGGTAAGGAACTCTGGGGGGACAGATGGTGGCCTTCAGAACTAGGACCATCTCCAACTCCGGTCTCGGTAGTGAGAAACCTAGGAGTATGGTTGGACTCTACTTTGAGTTTCGTTGGGCACACCAAGAAAACCGCAGCTTGCTGTTTTGGGGTCCTTCGGGGCTTAAGATCTGTCCTGAAGTTTTTTGACCCTCCCACCAGGCAGCTGGTGGTTCAGGCAACTGTAATATCCCGTCTGGACTATGCCAGCTCGCTCCTGGTAGGGACAAATCAGGCAGAGATCATCCGCCTCCAACGTGTCCAAAATGCCGCTGCAAGAGCCATAGTTGGCTTGCCTAGGTCTTGCTCGGTTTCAAGTACTTTACGATCCTTACATTGGTTACCGATCAAGTCGAGAATTCACTTTAAAGTACTATGCTTGGCTTTTAAGATCATGAAAGGAGTAGCTCCTCAGATCCTTTCGAATCTCCTATCTAGCTATGTTCCGACTCGCCCTTTACGATCACTGGGCCAGGCACTAGCTGTAGTGCCGAGGTTTAAGCTCAGCCGAATAGGTGGTCGGTCTTTTCGGGTGAAAGCAGCAGCACTTTGGAACTCGCTGCCGCTGGAGATTCGTGTGATGGACGATCTTTTTCTTTTCCGTAAAGCCTTAAAAACTTTTTTGTTTTAATTTTCGCTATTTAGCTGTTCCCTCTCTTGGAATTTCTTTTTCAGTGTTTGTTGTGTTTTTTACTGGTCATGCGCCAGGACGCCCCTTAGCTGGGGCAGCTGTGCGCAATATAAATAATCATAACATAACATAACATAACTTATTTGAGGGGCATAGGGTGATAAGATATTAAAGTTCTTATGTATCCTATTTAAAAATGTTCATTTATATGTAATTGATTATTTGATAATTGTGTATAATTGTACTTTTGTCCTTCAGGTAGTTATTTGTTTTTTTTAATTCATAATTTAATTAATGTTAAGTGTTTTTTTTACAGTTTGTGAAATAATTTTAGTTTTCAATATTTGTATTTGTTTTCAAGTATTAATTTAAATAAAAAAATGTGGTGCTTATTTTTAATATTTAGAGTTTTTGTAGTAAGGCAAGTGAAGGTATTATTTTGCATTTTTATTAAGTAACATAATTTGTTTATTAGATATTAAAATATTTTGGTAAATGATTAAGACAATTTCCTTACTGTCGCTTAGATTGGAGTGGTAATAGTAAGCCTAACCACTTTGAAGTGGAAAACTTATCCTACTGCTGCTTGGACTGGAGTGGGAATAGTGAAACACCCCCTCCAAAGTCCAACCTTGTCCCTACTTTTGCTTAACCTGCAGTGAGAATAGTAAATCTAAGCCATTCAAAGTCCAACTCTTTCCCTAATGTTGCGTATATTGGAGTGGAATAGTAAATCTAAGCCCTTTAAAATTCAACACTTTCCCTATGTTTGTAAAACTGGATTTATGCTAATATGTATTTATTTGTTTATTTTTAATATTGTATTTTTTTAATGATTATATTAGTTTTAGTAAAATATGTTGCTTGTGGATTTTAATATTTTACCACTTAGGGGCCGATTCCAATTCCGGCCGCAAAAAGTACCGACCGACATGGACCCGGCCCGGAGACCAACCGACACGTACCGGCGCCGTACGACCCCTGCAGTACGATGGTACGCGTGTGAATTACAACCGACACATACGGAATACAAGCCGTACGATCGAGCCGTAGGGAAAATAGTGATCCGGACAGAAAACCGACGCGAGTTGCACCGACCGACGCGAACCCGGAACGAACACGACCGACACGTACCCGTGATGTCCGATCCGCACAGTACGATGCAATGCGTGTAAACTCAGACCGTCTCGCACGGAGCCCAAGCCGCATGACCGACACACACAGAAAACAGGGCCCACAAGTAATAGAGATCTCCGCGACCGACGCGTATGAAACACAGAAGTCAGCGTGAACGAGGCGTAGAAGCCCACACGAGCCAACATCAGCGTCTGTCTCGGTCAGAAGAACGTCTCCTTCATGCCTAGAAAACCCAAAGGAAAAAAGACAAAAAAAGGACCAAACAAGCAATGACAAAGCCAATAAATATTTAAAAAAAACCTGGGACAAAGACACAACCACAACTCTACCTATATAAAGGACATCAATCACTACCAAGATCCTTTGCAAATAGGAGACACAGCCAGCAGCAAACACCATCACACAGCAGCCACATACACACTCACAACTCACCCATCACACAACTCACACACCATTAGCACCTCACCAAAAGCACTCACACATACAGCTAGCTAAACCAACACTAACCCACCCTCACACACATCACTCACCACCACCCATCACCATGCCCCCAAAGAAGAATCCACATTTCACAGATGATGAGTTAGAAGTGCGGGTAGACGAGATAATCAGAGTAGAGCCACATTTGTTTGGTACATTGGTCCAAAGGACCCTCATGTCACAGAAAACCAAGATGTGGGCGAGGAATGTGGACAAGGTGAACGCACAAGCATCAACGTTGCGCACAAAGGACGATATCCAGAACAGGTAGTATGACGTGCGCAGGAGGGTCAAGAAACTCATCGAGAAAGATCACGCCTTAAGTCAGCGCACCGGCGGTGGCCCTCTTGCCAAACCAGTCTACTTCAGGACCTGGGAGGAGAAGGTGCGGGACATCCTACCACCAGAGAGCGTCCATGGTCTAACAGACATACCAGAGCCTGGTGAGTACACAACCAACATACTCAATATTGTGTGGCAAGGGGACAGTGAAACCATGCACAGTTAGCAAAGCCACAGTAACCAATAGATAATCATCCCAAGATGTGAATGCTAGTCAGACAAACACAATACCTGCTATCTCATAGTGACTTGGAACTGTATCATGACATGTACAAACTGAACAACAAATAGAGCAAGGCAGTGGCACAAAGCCAAATGAACACTGTCAGACAGTTTGCCAACACAAACACACTACCTCACAGTGCAGCTGACTGACAGGAAGGAATAGTGAGTATGCAGGTGAAGTGAGTGTATCCAAAAGCATGATGGGGTTTGTAGTCACAGATAATGCTCCCCCTCAAAATTGGCCCATCAAGACCTCTCTGAAACATGCCCACATCATAGGGAGTGGAAAATGACTGACAAGATGGCTGACACTGGGTCCTGCTGTGGGGAGCACAAGGCCCTGGTAGGGGTTGTGCGCAAATCAGAAGCAGGCCACCACTGACTGACATCCTGAAAGACAACTTGCACGCCCTCCAATGGAAGCACGTTTCATGGTGGGATGTCTGGGGGGGTGTGAGAAGGAGGACTGACAGCTCTGACCATACTTATCAGAATGTGGAGAGACCCCCCCTTCCCTCAACAAAAACTCCACACAACTCACCGGGTAGAATGCATTGACCCACACCTCAGTGAATTTCCAGCAAAAGATACACCGTACTGGGTGCTGCTGTGTGAAGCACAGGGACTCTCTTTGGACTTGTAGCCAAACAAACACCAGGATTTCACAGTCCGCCATCTTGCCATTGCTGTCACACCCCCTCAAAAGAAAGCAGAGTCAAGAGGAAGGAAGTATGGGCATGCTGGGAAGGGGGGGTGTAGCCAAGAGCATGATGGGAGTTGCAGTCACAGACAATCCCCAGCCACCCACATGTCCCAGCAAGCTCACACTGAACCATGCTCGCCTCACAGGGAGTGGGAAGGGACTGACAAGATGTCTGACACGGGGCTCTGTCGTGGGGAGTACAAGGCCATGCTGGGAACTGGGCACCAACAAACACCAGGACTTCACAGTCAGCCATCTTGTGATAGCTGTCACACCCCCTCACAGGGAAGCAGAGTCAAGAGGAAGGAATTATGGGAATGCTGGGAAGGGGGGTGTAGCCAGGAGCATGATGGGAGTTGCAGTCACAGACAATCCCTAGCCACCCACATGGCCCAGCAAGCTCACACTGAACCATGCTCGCCTCACAGGGAGTGGGAAGGGACTGACAAGATGTCTGACACTGGGCCTGAGAAATGATGTGGCTGACAATCACACATATGCACTGGCCAAACAAAACCCGGTCGCACACACAGCTATTGCAACCATATGTTCTAAATCATTGTCTGGGGATGCAGTGTCCAGGGGTGCCCCCTGGCCGGGCAGGGGAGTTGTGTCTTGCAGATGACAAATGTGGAGACCCATATATGGTACATTACACAAAACACACAGGAACTCACATATACATCATTGACAGGGGACATCTGACAGTGAATAGAATGGACACACCAATATAGCCGACACCATAGCATGTTCACATTCACACTCTGTGCTGTTGTGAGCTGCATTCCACTCCTACATCCTGCTGAAACATAGGCATCCTTCAGACAACACACCACTCACTGACAGACACTGTAGACACAAGGTCAAACCTGGACAGCATTGGAGGAGACATGCTATTCACAGCAGCCAAACTGCAACACACACCACCGGCTCTCACTGTCATGAGCATTGAAAAGCCAGAGTGCTACATTGCCCAATCCATGTCACCATGGAGAACATTGACAAGTCAAATCACATATGCACATACAAAACTCAGCACCAGACTCATTAACGATGGTGACATCACTTGTATGAAATGAGATGGGAACTAGGAACACAGGAAAAAAACACTTCCTCCAAAGAGATCACAGGGATACCGAACTGTGACCAGGTCATACCAATACACCAATGTGGCACACAAAGACTAGCAAACTCTGCTACCACACATGCTCCAATAGTACAACATATCCCCAGTGGAATAGCACGTATGTCCTTGTTAAATCTCACATGTGTATAGGGATGACACACCTGTCAACAAATCTATCCATGAGCTGGGCATACACACTTCGACATGCACATTGAAATGAAACAATATCAATCTCTGTCCGTGACAAGCCGGAACAAAGCAGTGTACAGGCAGGCATCCGTTCGTACAGTAGAAAATGTCATGTTTGTGAACCATTGATGCCCGTAGAAACATAACTTACATTGTGTGTCTCTTCCAAACACACGTAGTGCTGGGGATACAGCACCAAATGAAGAGGATTCCAAGTCCCAGACTCTGGTGGACACTCAGCTCTCTGGTTTGACTCTGTCTCTGTCCTCTTCGGATGCCGAAGAACAACCTGGCACCTCCGGTGTCAGTCATCATACAGCACTAGCAGCACCAACATCTGCACCCCCTGTACCCATGGCTCCAGCATCTGGAAACAGACAGGGCATCCCCGCCAACATGGACAGACCAAGGCCACAGAACACCCGCAGCACAGGGACACAGGACCCCCGGAAGCTGCAGCGAACACCACCAGCAACACCACCCAAGGGGTCCCAGTGTCACCTGTGCGTGCCGCCGCTGGTCCTGCCCGTGTGGATAGGGGTGCTGGGAGGGGTGGGAACCAGAGGGCGCGCCTTGCAGAGGGGTCTGGACTGCATGATGACCCCCAACTGGCACGCATCATAGATGGGTGCCAGGATAGCACCAGAGGATTTGGTCAGGTAGTGGGGATCCTTAAGGACATACAACAGGAGCAGGCTGCCCACCATGCCCGCATGGAGGCAAAGTGGGAGGCACTTACTGCGGTGCATCGGGACATACTCCAATGCCTCCTCCAGATCACCACAAACCTGTCCACACCTCCCTGTGTGGCGTCAACATCTGTTGCCACACCATCTGCCAGTGCCACAGGGAGGGAGGAGGACTCTGGCGGAGAGTACCCTGCACCCCAGAGGCCTCCACCTGAGGACCCCCCCTCCCAAGAAGAAGAGGGGTCGTCCAAAGAAGGACATGTGAGACACAGATGTCCCTGCACATCCTCCAGGGCCTCTAAACCTGTTCTGGACAATGTTCTTTGTGCGCAACCCGTTCACCTTGTCCAATCGGACACAACTCGCCCACATGACATGGAGGGTTCATGTTGGTCCAATGTAGCAGATGACTGTGGACTTTACTCTGGACATTTCATCTACCAACACTTCCAACTCTACTGTGAACTTTGGATTCAAAACCCAATGTACAGCACCCACCATCCTGTGCACTTTCCTCACACATGTTCGAAAATAAACTCACCAATACACCATACTTGCCTCTGTTGTGATTCCAACTTGTCATGTGTCATGGAGATGTTGATCTGCTAAACACAGTGCATGCCAAATAGTAGAACAATGTGACCCCCGTTAGGTGAGTCATGGTGATGTGACACATGTGAGGGAGACACACAACTATGGCAACACAACACATACTCACCATGGCCATGTTACTCATCCCACACAATGATGTTGACCTGAAACACATTGGTATGCACAGACACAACACCTATCCACAGTCAGTGGTAACAAGTCCACAAGTGAGGTAAGCAAATGTCACTCAGATGTGGGAAGACCGACAACGCACCTAACAAAACATAGCACTGGTTCATTACTCATTAGCAACATGTTTATTCTAAAATAGTTCCAAGGCAATTGTACGTTACGGTGGACACACGGTCACAGAGTGTCTGAGAATTGAAGTCCAGGGGTGTGTGTCACATCACTTGATGGCAGTTGACTACTCCCACACTGTTGTTGGATTCTGGGTGTTGGAGGTCAGTGTTGACCAAACAGGCAAAGTACCCTGGGAAGGACAGACAGAAGACACAGTCAAAAGCACAGCAGAAGAGGAGAGAAATGCAATACACATGCACAAAACATGTCACAAGAAACCTACACAGAAACAAGTTAGCAGTACTACACTACTGTGGAGTACAGACCACCTGAATGGTCACATCACTGCACGCATCCAATCAAGTGGCACAGACACACTCAGACAGCAACAGAGCAGCCACAACACATTTCAGGATAACTCCATACATTGACATAACAACCCTGTAAACTCACATTCAGGTGAAGAAGTTGTTGATGAGCTGTGTGCGGACGTCACCCTCATCTTCATCGGCATTTTGGATGAGAGGCACCTTCTTCCGCACTGCCATGTTGTGTAGCATGCAGCATACAAGGATCATTTTGCACACCTTTGCAGGGTCATATGGGAGGGCCCCTCCTGTCTTGTCCAGGCAGCGGAAGCAGCTTTTCAGGAGGCCAAATGTCCGCTCAATAATCCTCCTGCTCCGACCATGTGCCTCATTGTAGTGCATCTCCGCTGGTGTCACAGGGTTCCTGAGGGGTGTCAGCAACCATGGCATGTTGGGGTATCCGGAGTCACCTACACACAAACAATTGAACAATTAGCTGAGTTTTGTAGGAGTGCGGAATACAACATTGCCAAACACACACAATGGTAAACAGTCAGTACACACCGACAAGACAGGCACGCTGGTCTGGCATCTGTGACATCAGCGTTGCAATACGACTCCTCATTATGTAGGCGTCGTGCGCAGAACCGGAGAAACGTGCACACACATGTGTGATACACATGTCTGCAAGACATAACACCAGAGCATTGATCGAGTGGAAATGTTTCCTGTTCCGGTATGCCTGCTCATGTGCCTGTGGTGGTATCAGGGCCACATGTGTACCATCAATAGATCCGATGACGTTCGGCATCCTCCCCAGTGTATAAAAGGCATCCTTTATTTCAGGGAGTTGAGCTGGGCTAGGGTACTTGATGTACAGGTCAAGGAAATGCAACATCCCCTCCAAGACATCGCGTAGCACACGACTAAACATAGTTTGTGACATACCACCAGCAGCAGCCACAGTGTACTGGAGGGTGCCAGTAGCAAAGAAGTGCAGGGCTGCCATCACCTTCACATCTAGTGTCAGTGCTGTAGGCTATGTCCGGCCAGGTAGCAGATGTGGCGCCAACTGCTCCGCCAACTCCTCAATTAGTGGCCTGGTGAAGCGGTACCGTTGGATGCACTCGCGTTCCTGCATGGTTGCCAGGTCTGGGAACGGTCGATGGACAGCTGGTGCCCTGCAGAACAGAGATGCACAAAGGAAGATTGTCGGTTCATCCACCCATGTGGCCATGACCAAGCAAAATATCACATGATACATCATGACATTACACAAGGTACTGAGGTGTGTGCTGTTGTGCATGTACACATATGTCACCTACATGGCCATCACCTCACATCTCAATTCCACATGTCCACATAAGTCCCATGTAGTGCAATGGCCAATCATTGGGCTGTGTCACCCTACCTATGTACTGCTGTGACGTTACAAACACACACCACAGTGACAAGTGAGGCCTGATATCTCCCAGGCATCACAGATCTTTGCCATGCAGATACCCAGGGTCCCTGTATTGCCACATCAACCCTGGCATGACATGGCGTATCACGTACACGCCACAAAGCAAGCGCGAGTCTCACAGGTAGTGGCCACTGTTGTCTCTGCAGGGCCTACATGGACGTCTCTTAGACACATACACAACATCAAGGTTGCTGCACATACCACATGGATGTGGAGACTGTCTCCCATTAGGCACATTTGATCATCCACATCTGAGACACAACATGCACATAGACTGTGGGTACACATCAGAATTGTGGCTACAGGTCTCACTGTGACGTACATGCCATCACCCCCAGGACTCAGGGTGTATGTGACATGTCCTAAACATATCCAACCTGCAACTGTGTCCATGACTCATGCCCATAACTGTACAGTTGCACATCACAGTGGTAATGTGCACAACACACAAAGGATTCTGCCCCCATGAACACGTGCACAGCCTGGGAGTGGCTGAACTAAAGTGCCACACAACAAACCAAATGTTGCCCCCACCCCAACACACAGGGAATGCAGCCTTACATGCCATGGGACACCGTGTGGCCAATGCTGTAGTGTGGTAGGTGTGCACATGTGTCCCTGGCAAGTAATTGTGTGTTGAAGCCGTCAAATAGTCACACCAATGAGCTCCGACGCGGGTGACAATGCGTTCGCATTGCACAGTTCATGACCGAGCCGTGCGTACGCTTTGCCATTGACTGCAAAGAGGTCCGACGCAGGTGACAATGCATACGCATTGCACGGTACATGACCGAGCCGTGCGTACGCTTTGCCATTGACTGCAATGAGGTCCGACGCGGGTGACAATGTGTACGCATTGCACGGTACATGACCGAGTTTTGCGTACGCTTTGCCATTGACTGCAATGAGCTCCTACGCGGGTGACAATGCGTACGCATTGCACGGTACATGACCGAGCCTCGTGTACGCTTTGCCATTGACTATCATGCAGACGCGTCGGGCAGCCATGTTCCGAGACAGGCTTACGCCTTGACCATCGAATCATATGGAGACGGGTGCATGTGTATTTTCAAAATGTGTGTTGTACAGTCAGTTGACCGAGCCGTGCTCACCCATTGTCTCTGGACTGTCATGGAGACGGATGCAGATTCAAAACTTGTACGAGTTGGATGCCTACAACAATGTTGCAATTCATAGGGTTTAATGAAGGTGAAGATTTGAACGATGCGGAAGACGTGTACAAGTCGTACATTTCCATGGATTGGCCAGATTCATAGAATGCAACCGTGTTGGACCTATCACTGGGGACACATGGCACAGAGTCTGCCTCTGCAGCACAGATATAAGGCTGGCTGGACCCCAGTGAGTTCACTTGCCTGCACTACATGCTACTGGACCACATCCCTGCTACCACTGCTGCTGTCTCTGCATCCTCTGGCTACTGCAATGGAACGTACTCTGGAGAGGGCCCCAGCCTTCACTGAGGAGGAGAACCAGGCCCTGCTGGACGGGCTCCTTCCACAGTACAGCAAGCTGTATGGGAAACCAGGGGAGCAGGTGAGTGTGCAGTCCACTGCCTTCCTAATTATGCATGTTGTCTGACTAGCAGTACTAGCAGTGTGTACACCAGTGGCAAGCATACTCACGGAGTACTTTCATCCCCCAAATTATGTAGGTACATGTAATGAAAGGTGTTCTGCAGCTTCTGCAGCTAAAGTGCTTTTGTGCACGCTTAAACTTCCCAGGCATTGTTAACATGTCAGACATGCAGGGCATTTGTCCTTTTCCATGGGTGCACTACCTGTGTCACTCATTTCCCTTTGTGATGATGACATGTATATCCAAATGTGTGCAGCACAAATATGGGGCATGTGTGTTAATGTAGATTCAACTTTGTCATCCTCACAGGTTGAGGCCCACCAGAAGCAGGAGATCTGGCTGACCATCGCCCGGGCAGTTCGCTCGGTGGGGGCCTACAAGCGCTGGATCCGCAACTGCCAGAAGAGGTGGCAGGACCTTCGGGGCTGGACCCGGAGGATCGCAAGGGTCCAGCTGAAGCTGTTGCCTCCTCGCAGGAGGGGCGGACACCGGACCCTGACCCCCCACATGCTCCATATACTGGCGGTGGTCTTCCCGGACCTGGATAGGCAGCTGAAGGCCAGACAGCAGCAAGGAGGCGGTAAGTCCATGCCTAATCTGTGTACTATGTCTGACATGCTATTTGCAGTGTTTTGGCCTGGTCACACTTCCACATTACGTAGGTCTTGTAGTCCAATACTCAGGTCCCTCAATTGTGTGATGCACCCTCCTCATCTGATCCACAGGTGTGGCCCCTACAGTCTGTTGCTTGTGTCACTAGGGCACTGTGTCCCTGCAGTCAGCTATGCTTCAGCTTCCGGAGAGCATCTGTTCCCGTCACTCTGTTGTGTGTTTCATGGGTGGGTCAATTGTTTACCCAATGCCTGAGATCTGACATGTGATCTGTGTTTGCCCTTGATATGTGTTCCAATTGCTGGTCTGAGTCGCCACATGTGGCTGGGGTATTCCAACCAAACCCATGCAGCAAGGGACTCCAATTTGGGGGCCTCAGGAGTATGTATATAAAGTATGTCACACTTGCTTAGCCACCTGACTACTGTCCAGCGGCGTCACTATGCGGGTGCTGGGGGTGCGGACCGCACCGGGTGACACCCTCACATGGGGTGACACCAACAGGGCCGGTGTGCGCAGAGCAACCTAACCTTTTAGGAAGAGGAGGAGGTGCCTGTGCGCAGTTCGCACTGTCTCCTCTCCTTTCTTGTATTTGCTTCCCTGTGAAATGGATCCAAAAAAGAAAATCACTTTTGCTGGAAATCAATGTCGTATTTTTCTGACATTTAATTCCAAAATGCAGCATCGGGGATAAAAGTTTAAAAATATGACATATAAATAACTAAATAAAGTAAGACAGAGTGGTAGAAAACTGTCCAGATTGATTTTATTCACACCCAAACACATTAGCGCCACTTTTACAGAGTTTGCCAGTGAAGCGCTATTTTTGTTGTCTTGGCTTTGTTTTCCCTGGGCTTGGAACTAGTGCACCAATCCTGGAGGTATTGCAATGTGAGGATTGAAAAACTAAATTTGTACTGCTGCTCTGTATCTAGGGATGTTGTCTTTTTTTTACTATACTGCTTACGTTTTGTAAGGATATAAGCAATGGCCATTGAAATGGGCCCATTCAGGGCCCTGTTGTCATGTCCTTAACTTTTCAGGCAAAAGCACTCGCTGATTTCTGAACAGTGAGTGTAAAAGCGTTAAGGTAACCATGTTGTTCCTGCTTACATTTCACATGGTTTGCAAAATGTTGCATTCTCTATGATTGTTTGCTTTTTCCAGGATGCTGTCACTTTTTTTTGTAGGCCACATATTGCTCTTGCCCAGTGCGTAATTTAAATTGAGCCGCATCCAGGTGTTTATAGCTGGCAACAATTGGGTTGTAGTTGAAGGCAGTCTGAGTTTTTCTCAGTGGGGCAGTATGGTGTTCAGTGGGGGATAGGATGTGGCACTATGGCCAGAGCTGCTGAATTTGGAACTGGGGAACTAGGTTCAGCCTTAATAACCAGTCCGCCAGACCACTCTCCTGAGAGAGCACTATCTCATGCAAGACCTTAGAAGGCTTCGCAAGACATTAGAAGCCCCGGTGTCGTAGCACCAGCAGGTGGACCCTAGCATGACAAGTGTAGGTTAACCTTCAAGGTTTGTCCACCACTATTCATACTGAAGTTCACCTCCAGTCTTGCGGGCAGGCCTATGAAGCAGTACACCCTGGAACAGTGACCCTGTCACTGAGATTACAGGACCCTTGAGAAGGGCCAGCACTAGGAAGGTGCAACCGGTGTGACCGCACCAGGTGCTCACTTTAGGTGGAGGCATCATTTTTGCAAGTATATTATGGTTTTAAAAGCGCTTGCTGCCTCCTTCCTGGCCTCCAGTAATTTTCGGTAACAATAAAAATTTCATGATGACTCTGGTGATTAATATTCTTCCTAGAGAGAGATCGGAATTTTGTCTAATGGAAGATTTGACTCATGGAAAGGTAGTTCAGAGGATAATGTACCTGCTGCAAAGAACATGTACCATGCAGATCACAAAGTGCACATAATGTAAATAGGCCAGTGGGCTACTGCTTTTGTCAGAGAGATCCTTTTGTTACTTGCAGTTTATAAGTTAAAATCCTAACATAGAACAGTGAGCTATTAACTGTCATCTACTCCGCAGCAACACAAGTCACATTTTTTATTAACTTTTGATACGTTTGAGCTACAAACAATTTATTAGTTTAAATGGTCAGATCATGCTGCAGATCTTGCATTATGAGGCAAATATAGCAGAGCCATTATTATTTAGAAAACATTTGCAAACTAGGATTTTTAGCCATTCATGTTTGAACTGCTGTTTTGGAAAAGGGAGAAGTGCTGATGACAAACTCCATGGCTCGGAGACAAATGGCTTGTGCTTCCACATTTTATCGTATTTGGGGACATTTTACTGTCAATAACTCATTATAACCTTAAATAATCATGTGTATCCATTAGTTGATAAAACTGGGCAGTGAAACCAAACAAATACAAAAAATTGGGATGTTTGCGCATTCTGGCCACGCCTCTGGCTCTGCCCACTGATCCAATCCTTGGGTTATTCCCGCCCTCTGATTCTCCGCCCACAGTTCCCCTACTTTTTTCCCCCCACTTCGACCACTGATATATTGTGTTGCTGGATAGTGGGAACACCACACCAGTAAAAAGTACCATACCTATGATATTATAAATTCCAATAAACTGTTGACTAGCAGGTAGCCCCCTGTACAACCTGATTAATGAATCATTATCTCACTGTTGTTAACAGGCACATTTTGTAAATATAGGACCTACATTTACAAACGTTACTAAGGATTCTGTATGGTCCCGCTATTTGCCAACTGTGTCCACTGGCGGACTCGGGGCGGAGGAGGTCCATGCGGTAAGTCGTGAGGGGGTGACACCATGAGTTACCCGCACTGGGTGACACCAACCCTAGTGATGCCACTGCTACTGTCCAGGGCCAAACTCTGTTTCACGTAGACCTGGGCAGTCATGCCTGCTCAAGGGCATTTAGAAACACTCTGTAATCCCACTCCTGTGTATCAATTTACAGGTTGTGCTTAGTGACATGTGCCTTCAGGTGTCTTCCTCTGTGTCATTATGGTGTGGCTTTCTGTTACGTACAACTGCGGCGTTCATGAGTTTGAGGGTCAGCAGGACATCTGAGAGACAAGACCTGTGTGACATATAGGTGTGTGATCATTTGACAGCGCACAATGGTGCATGCAAATGTGCACTTCAGGCAGCTGGGTTACATGCACAGCAGACTGTGATGTACTAATGTACAGGGAGTTGTGTTCGCAGAGACTCATGTCTGATTTGTATGATGTGGGGTCTACTGGGTCCGGGATATGTTGTTTGCAGGGGATGGGCAAGTGCACTTGTCAGCTGCAGAGTTTGCTTAACCCCTGAGCTATGCTTGTGGCAATGCATACTGTTGTTGTCTGGATGCCCTGCCCCTGTGACAGAAGACAGTATTGACTGACTTTCCAGGCATGCCAGTGCCATGGCATTTAACTTGCTATGAGTGATCCCGCATTGTGTTCAAGTGTGCTCCATGCGCCCCATTGTGGCATTGACTATCAGGACATGAGAAAATCATAGTGTGTGTTGCTGGCATGCATCACAAGCATGTGAAATGAGACTCTGGCCATCCATTCATCCAAACATCTGTACTGAGTCAGTGACAAGAGATGTGCTGTGTTTATAGTGACATACTCCTACATGTTCACTTGCATGTCCCAAAAATGTGTGGGTGGTGCATGTCGGCACATTGGGGTATTAGCATCCAACATGCAACAGACACATGGGTGCAAGTCCAGGAGGGATATGAGTGCCATGGTTGATGGTGAGACTGACAATTGGCTTATTCTAAACAGTGTGAGCACTTTGAGCAGTGTTCAGCTGATGATGCCAGGGCTTGCCCTGTGATGTGATGTACTCACTGTGGTGTGTGCAGTCAGTGCAGATGACTGATGTTGTTCTCTTTCTTCCTATTTCTATCCAGATACATCCACGGCCACAGGATGGGACAGCTCCACGGACCAGAAGGTGCCACAGAGCCTGACTGGGACAGAATGCGAGGAGTTGGGGGGACCCAGTGGCACAGAGGGCGAGTGGAGCCACACCGAGGAGTCCTCAGCACCATCCACCCCAGCTGAGGGCCACAGCAGCTCGGAGGATGACTTCCTTGTGGAGGCGGGTGAATGCAGCCACCAAACCCCAGCTAGTGAGGCTGTCCCCGCCACTGCCCCCACCACCACCATCACCACCCTCCCATCGGCTCCCATCCCAGAGGTCTGTGGAGGCTCCCGTGTCCGGGAGCATGTCTCCTTTGTGCCAGGCACCGCACCCCCTGGCCCTGTGTCCCCTGCTGACCTGAGTGAGGAGTCAGTGGACTTACTTAGACAGGTCCATGTAGGGCAGACATCGATGCGGAGTGTCCTCCTTGCTCATGCCAGTCTGTTGACGCAACTGGTGTCATTCATGAAGGGCATTTCATCGGGCATGTCTGCCCTACAGAGGACCAATCAGTCCGTGGCCTCCTCCCTGACGGCAGCAGTGTCCCTCCTCCAACAGTCACACACCCTTCCTACCCCTGCACCACCCACGATTCCTAGCACCCTACCTGTCCCAAGCACACACACACCTGCACATTCTCACAAAGCCACAGACACGGGCAGCACACAAACCCCCAAAACAAGGTCTAGACGTGCACACAAGCAAGCGCAGGGGACTGATACCACACTCACAGGGGATGGTTTGCAGACACACACACAGTCATCCACAACCACTCCGCAGTCCTCCGATACCTCTCCCTCCCAGCCCCCTTCACTTGCCTCACCTGCAACCCCATCTCCACAGAAACTCTTCCTCTGTGACCTTGGCCTCTTCCCCACCGACCCAGCAGATCCAGATTACAAGGGGAAGAGGAAGTCCCCACACCCAGAGGGGAGTGCCCCTCACACCCGGACACCCTCCCCCAGGCGTAGTCAGACTGAGGCCCCCACCCGCAAGTCCCCCGGAGCCGGAAGAGCAAGACCCCACCCCCACCCCGTAGCTCTACAGCGAAGTCTCTGTCCTCCATCCCCCAGGCCACCACTCCAGAGGTTCCCCGCCACACCCTGCCCCAGGTTCCCCCACCCACAGATACACCATCCCCAAAATGCTGAGGCCCACCCCCCCCAAATACTTGCTCTTCCACCCCCGGTCAGACGGTTAGTGCCACTTATGTGGGGACCGTGTCCCCCCCCTCTGTCCTTCCGACCTCACCCGAACCACATTCCACTTCCATTGAGTTAGGCACTGCAGTGGAGTCCACGACCACCCCGTCTGACATGGGCACTGCAGTGGGGACCCAATCCACTCCATCTGACCTGCCCACTGAAGTTGTGCCGGCACCCAACCCATCTGACTTGTGCCCCACAGTTGACTGCACCCACTACTTCAGTCAGCTCCACTGCAGTTGCCAGTGTCTCGCCTGCATCCACCAGCCCTTCACTGCCTCCTTCTGCTGCGCCATGATCCTGTCTCTGCGGTGCCTGGCCTGCCCCCATGGATGCCCCTCCGAGGGGATGTCCCCTGTCCTTACCAGTGCAAGCAAGCAACGTGTGACAGTTGTCACTCAAGTTCACTTCTTGTGATTTGTTAATGGACTGGCCATTGGCCCTTGTTTTGAATGGACGTTTAAATTTTCATCTGCTGAATAAAGCTTTTTTCTTTATCCTTTTGAATTTGATTTAGCTGTACCATGACCTTGCAGTTCTAATGCTGGATTTTAAATGTTGAATACTGATGTGTTGATGTGAGGTACTCCATGTGGTCCATGAGATATGTATACTATTCTGGTTGTTATCCATGTCATGCTTTGCTGCTAACTGGGTTTGTCATGATTAACAATTTGTGAACCTCTCTGTGAACATTTCATTTGCATGGTCACATCTGTGGCTTGCACACATGCACATATGATGTGCTTCCCATTGTCCAATTCGTCTATTTCCCTGACTGTGGGCGCATATCCACTGGACCTACAGGTGTGGGCATCATTGGTGTAGGAGCAACTGGGTCCTCTGTGCAACTTGCTGGACATATGTATTGAGTATGTGCAGATGACTTAAGGGACACTGCCGTACCCAGGCTGTTGTGACCAGAGCCTTCATTGGGTGGTAACTGATGGCTGACTGACCAAGTGTTCTGCTGACATGAGTGAGACCTGCTAGGACTATGTTTGGCACAGATGAGCTTCCACAGGAGTTGAGTCCCCTCAAGTAAGGGTGTTGTTCCGTGACATTGCCAGGGCCCATGTTGTGTGTTGTGTGGGCATGAATGTGTGTGTTCACATCCCTTTTCATACACAGGCAGTGTTTCCTTGATATGTTCCTGTTGTTGATGCTTGCTGAGTGGTACTGTGTTCATCCCACAACTTTGCCATGGGCTACCAGATGTGTGGGTGCATGACACACTACTGTTAATTGGTGTTTCATAATTGGGATTTGTCAGTTCTGAGTGGTGATGATGTTGTCTGACACAGATGGGACACAGTTAGGGGTCCCCAAGGCACTTGTTTGTTCGCAATATCATGTAGTTGTCCCTAGGTGGTACCTTTCAGTGATTGAGACGTGTATGTGTGTGTGACTGCTCCCACTTGTCCTGTTCAGGGCTGCAATGTTTGCAGGTGTCAGCATGTGTGCCTTGTGGTTCTCCTTGGCTTCTGCATTGTCCTGGGACTGTAGAAGGTATTCCGCAGGTTACGTGAGCTTTGACGTCATGGCCATGTACCGCATACTGTACAGTATGTCTGTCATTCCCCAGGGTTGAAAACTGTCCTTGTGTGATATGTCTATGCACCTTAGTTCCTCCCAACATTCCTGTGTTTGTCATGGGTGCATGTGCAATGTCACCTGTCCACGTGGGCTTCACAGATGCACATTGTTGCAGTTCAGGGTGTGTGGTGTTGAGGGTGGACTGATGTAAATGTTTGCATGGATGTGCCCCTAGCTCCCGTTTGTCCATGAATGACGGGCCATGCTGAGTGATTTGTGTTTGTGTAGATGTGATGTACATTTGTGGCACAGGACACATGTCTGGGTTTCATAGTTTGTACGACATCTACCTTTGTCATCACAGTGGAAGTGTCATGCATGCTTGTGTCACCCCAATGTCTGGTCCCTGGGGGTAGTGCTGTTGTGTGTCAGTCTCTTCCTGTGTTAGTTGGTGTTCATTCCAGCTTGTGTCACATGTGTCTGTTGTGCCCCCTCTCATCTCACAATGCCTGATTGCCCACTAAGGGGGGCCCATTGATGGGTTACTTTTGTATGGCACTGTGTCCACATCTGTGTCACTGTGGTTCAGCCCCCCTCATGTGTTGTGTAGTTGCCTGGGGATACTGAGACACACACACATACATGTGTCAGATGTGCAGTGTGAGGTTGCCTGTTTGTGCATCTCCACCAGTGCATTGGTATTGCTGTTGTGGGCCATTGTCTGGATGTTGTTTTTGTGATTTTCCCTGCTGTCCCTGTGAGTCATATCACATCATTCTGCACATTCATCCTGGTTGTTAGGTGCCATTGCTGGCATGGAATGGGAGTTTGTGACCTGGCTCCTACAGTCTACACTGGTTGTTTTGATTGTGTGTCTATTTTCAAGATGTGCGTATGTTTTTTGATGATCACTTCAGCTTTTGTGTCATTGTACACTGTATGCATTGTCAGCCCCCATGGGTGGTGCTTGTCTGCACATGGCCGAGAGTATGTTAGGTTATCACAGCACTGTTAGCCTCACCACATCTCTGTGGGTATGGGATACAACCACTACTTTGGCCAAAAAGTGTTTCATATGTTGGGACCAGGAATAATACATGCTGTTTCGCATTTGCAGCTTTGTCCATGATGACACTTACCTTTTGGTCACTGTGATGAGGGGAGTTTTAGACCCCATCACCACAATGCTCAACATCTGCTGCAGTTTGGAACCCCACACTTAACTTTTGTTCTACACAGTGAGGGGGTGTTATTTTTACATTGCCACAGTGCTAGCGATGCTTGCCTTGTGGAGGCCACACTCAGTTTTTGGTCAAACATGTGATGGTAGTTACATTGTATTTTCGAAGTCATGATCACTGTTGTGGGCATTTGTCACAGACTACACACTGTTGTCATAATGTTAGGGGGGATGTATTTTGCTGACTTACATAATGTTGGTGTATGATGGATGTGTGGCGCATCACACATCCTATGAGTGGGGGTGGCATTAGTGCTGGGCAACAGGTCCCCTATGGATGGGGGTTGCAGTAGTGATGAGCAACAGGTTCCCCATGGGTGGGGGTGGCAGTAGTGATGGGCAACAGATCCCCTATGGGTGGAGGTGGCAGGAGTGATGGGCAACATAAGCCCTATGAGTGGGGGTGGCAGGAGTGATGGGCAACATACGTCCTATGAGTGGGGTTGGCAGTTTTGATGGGCAACAGGTCCCCTGTGGGTGAGGGTGGCAGGAGTGATGGGCAACATAAGCCCTATGAGTGGGGTGTGGCAGTAGTGATGGGCAACAGGTCCCCTATGGGTGGAGGTGGCAGGAGTGATGGGCAACATAAGCCCTATGAGTGGGGGTGGCAGGAGTGATGGGCAACATAAGCCCTATGAGTGGGGGTGGCAGTAGTGATGGGCAACAGGTCCCCTATGGGTGGGGGTGGCAGGAGTGATGGGCAACAGGTCCCCTATGGGTGGGGGTGGCTGGAGTGCTGGGCAACATAAGCCCAATGAGGGGGGGGGTGGCAGTAGTGCTGGGCAACATAAGCCCTATGAGTGGGGGTGGCAGTAGTGATGGGCAACAGGTCTCCTATGGGTGGGGGTGGCAGGAGTGATGGGTACCAGGCCCCCTATGTGTGGGGGTGGCAGTAGTGATGGGCAACAGGTCCCTTATGGGTGGGGGTGGCAGGAGTGCTGGGCAACATAAGCCCTATGAGTAGGTGTGGCAGTAGTGATGGGCAACAGGTCCCCTATGGATGGGGGTGGCAGGAGTGATGGGCAACATAAGCCCTATGAGTGGGGGTGGCTGTAGTGATGGGCAACAGGTCCCCTATGGGTGGGGGTGGCAGGAGTGCTGGGCAACATAAGCCCTATGAGTGGGGGTGGCAGTAGTGATGGGCAACAGGACCCCTATGGGTGGGGGTGGCAGGAGTGATGGGCAACAGGTCCCCTATGGGTGGGGGTGGCAGTAGTGCTGGGCAACATAATCCCTATGAGTGGGGGTGGCAGTAGTGCTGGGCAACATAAGCCCTATGAGTGGGGGTGGCAGTAGTGATGGGCAACAGGTCCCCTATGGGTGGGGGTGGCAGGAGTGATGGGCACCAGGCCCCCTATGTGTGGGGGTGGCAGTAGTGATCTGCAACAGGTCCCTTATGGGTGGGGGTGGCAGGAGTGCTGGGCAACATAAGCCCTATGAGTGGGGGTGGCAGTAGTGATGGGCAACAGGTCCTCTATGGGTGGGGGTGGCAGGAGTGATGGGCAACAGGTCCCCTATAGGTGGAGGTGGCAGGAGTGATGGGCAACATAAGCCCTATGAGTGGGGGTTGCAGTAGTGATGGGCAACATGTCCCCTATGGGTGGGGGTGGCAGGAGTGATGGGCAACATGAGCCCTATGGGTGGGGGTGGCAGTAGTGATGGGCAACAGGTCCCCTATGGGTGGGGGTGGCAGGAGTGCTGGGCAACATAAGCCCTATGAGTGGGGGTGGCAGTAGTGATGGGCAACAGGTCCCCTATGGGTGGGGGTGGCAGAAGTGATGGGCAACAGGTCCCCAATGGGTTGGGGTGGCAGGAGTGCTGGGCAACATGAGCCCTATGGGTGGGGGTGGTAGTGGTGCTGGCCATACAACCACTATGGTGGCCTGTTTTTAGTGGCCAGGATATGGATCCCCTGTGTGTGTGCCATTTTGCGGGTACGTGTCGTTGGTTTGTGTGGTAGGTGTCTGACTTACCGTCTGCGCCGTCCGCATCTGTTCCTGATCCGGTCATAGATGTAGAGTACTGGTATGACCTGCGCGATGGGATTCATGATGTGTTCGTCTCGTACACGCTGCTTGTTGCTCCATCTCATACCCGTTGCAAGCTGGTCCGTCTCTTAGCCGTGGATTGAGTTGTGGCGCGAATCGTAGCTGATATGCTTCTTTTCCGGATGCTGTGACGTGCCGTATGTGGCGACCGGTCCGGCGCATAGGAAGTACGCATCGTAGTTGTCTGGGCGGAAACTGCTATAAATACTGCTTCCGGGTGACTCGGTTCAGCGTTACGGCTCGGACTGAGAATGAAGCTTGAATCACAGCCTACGTGTCGGTCGGGTTTTTGGCAGTTTTGCGCATCGTACTTCATCAACAGGACGGACCGGCTCCAGGTACGTGTCGGTCGCAAGTAAAGGCTACGAACAGCTCTAGGAGAGCAGTCCGACCCGGATCGGAATCGACCCCTAAATATATTGGTTGAATTCATTATTTAATTCTGCAATAGAACTGGTTACAAATAATTTTTTGGACTACTTATAATATTTCATGTATATATCTTTGAAAATGCTATTGCATTTTTAATTTGTATATTTGATTTGAACATTAAAATAACATTATGTTGTATATGCCAGTTGAAATACTTACTTTAGGCTATATTTAAAAAGAAATAAAACAATGTGGGTGTCTGTATGCGTGTGTGTGTGTGTGTGTGTGTATATATATATTCACTGAAAAAAACATAGGTTTCAGGGGTGTTATAATTAGCTGGACTTTTCACTTGTACAAAACCATTGAAATTCCCCCGTTATAGTTAGTTCAGCTAACTATAACTCGCGCGCCCGCAATGCACTGCTGATGACGTCACATATTACATCACTCATGACATGGTCAGTGACATCACTCATGACATCACTGATGACATCTCAAATGACATTACTGATGACATCATCCAGTGAATGTGTGTTTTTCTGAAAATAAAATATGTTTTATATATGTATATCTCAAGGTCGATGGAAGAATAAATAGGTATATAAGTGTCTAAATGGATGATTTTTTTGTGAAAAATGTATTGTGTAACTGACTGATTAAGTGTATCATAGTGAATACATGGCTTAGTGAGTAATGTTTAAATATGTAAATATCTGTATCAGTCTCTCACTTTGTGTATAAGTGGCTGCATGGGTTGGTGAGTAGCTACCTGGGTGTCTATATCGGTTATTAGTTGTTTTTTGAGTATCAGTCTGAGTGTCTGCATGGTTCAGTGGGGGGTATTACGTAGTGCGTTGGTGCATGAATGAGTGACTCACTGTTTGTATGTGTTGAAGACAGCATGTGTGCAGGACTGTATGGGTGGATGAGTGTGTGTATGGGTGTGTTAGTGAGTGAATGACTGTCTCAATAGTGTCTTTATGAGTAACTACATATGTTTTAAACTAGTATATGTGACTATTGGTGTATATGAGTATATGTGAGAGTGAGAGATTGAAAGAGTTCCTGTATGAATAAGTATGTGTTTCTATAATTGATTGTTTAAAAGACTAAGTATGTGTAAGTTTCCGTAGAAGTAAGTGTGGTGGTGTGTGTATAACTGTATATGCAAGTAAATGTATGTTTGATTCTTTATTAGCATGAGTGACTATGTGTGTGAGTAACTCTATGGATGAGTGACATTGTGTAACAGGATGTATAGGTGTATGAGTACATATGATGAGTGAGTACATGTATGAGTGACTGTATAGGACTGTTGGTGAATGAGTGGATGTGTATGTGGATCTTAGAATTACTGAAGAGGTTGTTGTAACTGGTATTGGTATGTCCATTGTTTTGAAAAGTTTAGTCTCTATTTTTGAATGTGTGTATCAAAGGTTATATTAGGGTGAGAGGAGGTCTGCCACTCTATCACAAGGATGATGTCATCAGTGATGTCATCAGTGATGTCATTTGAGATGTCATCAGTGATGTCATGAGTGATGTCACTGACCATGTCATGAGTGATGTAATATGTGACGTCATCAGCAGTGCATTGCGGGCGCGCGAGTTATAGTTAGCTGAACTAACTATAACGGGGGAATTTCAATGGTTTTGTATGAGTGAAAAGTCCAGCTAACTATAACACCCCTGAAACCTATGGTTTTTTCAGTAAATTTCTGAGGTTTTTTAAATGCTAATTACTAACTATAACGTGCCTGAAACCTATGTTTTTTTCTGTAAATTTCAAATGTTTTTTAAATGCTAATTTCTAACTATGCCTACAGAGATAGGACATGTGAAGAAAGAAGAAATAATGCACAGAAAAAAAAAAGAAGTGCAGAAAGAAGCAACAGAAGTCCTCAAAGACGAAGAAAAATGCAGGAAGAAGGATAACGTGCAGAAAGAACAAAAAGAAGAGCAGAAAGAAGCCTTGTTGCAAAATCATCCTGTACCCTCAACTTTTTGAGACGGATACTGGTGGTAACTGAGTCTGACTAACCAGTCCTAGAGCCAGTTCTATGTTAAAAGACACTTAGAATACAGTGAAAACACCTACATACACTAGGGAACATTATGCGTTGGGGTCCCCCTGTGATTAGCATGACCTCCTCTGTAAGCCCCTAGTATATAATAGGGCAGGGGGATTAAAACTACCTCTTAAAACAGGCCACAGGGCGTTTTTGCACACGTTAACTCAGGCCCTGTCCCCTCCCTTCACCACTGTGTAAACACGCCCTGTGTCCGTTTTTAGTTGGGAGATTAAGTTCATTTGAATCCTGAGGGTCCCTAGGGTCCAACTAGCCCACTAGGTACCTCCAGTAAGTGCCACAGAGCTGCGTTGCAGAGAGGAGCAAAAAGTGACACGGCCTGGACCACCTCTCTGCAATGCAGCTCAGTGGCGCTTACTGGAAACACTTGGTGGGCTAGTTAGCCCGCAGGGGCCCTCAGTATTGAAGGAAAATTATATCCCCAATTTAAAACGTGCCATAGTGCGTGTTTGCACACGTCACCTCAGGCCCCGTCCCCTCCCTTCACCACTGTGTAAACGCGCCCTGTGGCTGTTCTAAGTTGAGAGATTAAGTCCCCTTGAATCCTAAGGGTCCCTAGGGTCAAACTAGACCACTAGGTACCTCCAGTAAGCGCCACAGAGCTGCGTTGCAGAGAGGTGTAAAAAGGGGCTTGGCCTCAAAACACCTGTCTGCAGCGCAGCTCCCTGGCGCATACTGGAGATGCCTGTTGGGCTAGTTGGCCCTCAGGGACCCTCAGTATTGAAGAAGAATTAATTCCCCAACTTACAGCTCGCCAGGGGGCGCGTTTGCAGAGTGCTGCAAGGAGGGGGCGTGGCCTCCGGCACGATGCCAGTCTTTTATTTATTTTAATATTTTAAGAAGGGGGGCTGTGTGGTTCCCCTTCTTATTCTAATTTATTGGCCCTGATGACCCCATACCCCAGGGCCTGTCTCCTAATTATATTTTTTTGACCCCAATCCCCAGGGCCGGCCACTGTTTTTTATTATTTTAAAAAAATATATATTTATAGACACACCTAGGACATGCTGAACAAACCGTACGTACCTATCACCATAACGATTTGCGTGATATTCATTAAAAGGCGACTATGCATACAATGAATCCACGTGGAATGTATTTACACCACTAGTGAAGCTCTGACATGTCTGATGCCCTACCGTGCCTAATCCCGGTAGACACCCTTGTCATTTATTTATACAAACATGAGTAGCTATTGACGGGCACATTTAATACACATGCACACAAAGCCATTCAAAGGGGATTCGACAAAAATTAGACCAAAACTATGCAAGAAACCCCCCTCACGGTTAATAAAACACACATCCACTGCCGGATGTGTAATACTTTTTATTTTACTCTCTGGAAAGGGGACGAACATCACTTGAGAGTCACAGCGCGCTCCTGGCAGAGCCCAATGCTGTGTTACACCCACCATTGCCTGCTGAGTGCCACACACCTCTGTGTTGTATTCCACTAGCTAGTGCATATGCTATGACACTCTCTAGCCCATGTGCACTGTAACACCACCCCGTGAATATGTCATGCCACACTTGTCTTCGCACGGGTTATATTGCCCCATCTAACGTGCCTTCCTCGATGCCTATGTTATAACGCACAGTGCTATGCCATACATATTACAATCTGGGATCCATATCTTTGTCACAGTGCATATGCAACGTTACACTCCCCAGCACATATTTTATATTACAACTTTAGAGACTAGTTAGGTTTCACAACACTGCCCTGTGCATATTACACTCCAAGGCGCATATCGCATAGCACGCGCTAGTGCCTGTGCTATCTCGCGCTCTCCAATGAATCTGTCATTGCGCACAATGTATTGCATATTATATTTCACGCCTGGTTCATCTTATATCACACTTTTTGGTGCATAGTTTATACCATACACTATATCTAGTTTTCATTTTCAATCGTGCTCTCAGGAATATGTTCTATATAACACTGTGTTCACCTACCCTTTTCACGGGCATTACATTTTGCGATAGGGGGTGGAGGGTCAGGGGGCGTTTCTGCCAAGTGAGCCCGGAGTCACAGTCACAAACGTCCTCTTCTTCCTGAATAAAAGTGAGATTATGCTGCATACTTGTTCATATTTTAAGTAGTTGTTCGCACAGACACACGTTTTAAAAACAATAAAGTTCCTAATACCCGCCTTCTCTGAACAGTTAGCTTGCTGCCCCATCCCCCTCCTCCCTATCCTCTGTTGTGTGAATCCATGGACTAGCCTCCTCCCTCCTGCCATGCATGGTCTGATGTGCTGCCACTGCCCTCAATTTAGTATGATGTACCAGTCCACTCCTCCTGCCCTCCATTGCCCAATTCTATGCCCCATCATTGACCTCCTGCTTAAACTCTGTGCTTAGCTTGCTGCCCCTATTCTCCTTCCCCCTGCCCTCCGATGTCTTTGTGCATGCCCCTGCTCCATCCTTTTCGCCCACCATGTTCCATGGACCTGCCACTCCTATCTACTCTGAGTGTTCTGTTGAGCTGCCACACCCCTCCCACCTGCCTAGCATTGTCAGATGACTGTAACCTGTCCCTGCCACCTCCACCCTGCCTGTCCACATGCCATGCCCCTATCCTCTTCCTCCTGTCCTACATGGTCCATTGTACTGCCACACCCTTCTGCCCTCCCTGGTCTGTTGTGCTGCAACTGCTCCTCCTGCCTGCCCCGTGCGGTCTGTTGTGAGGCCCCTTCCCCTGAACTTTCTTGTCTGTGCACAGGTCCTGACCCTCCCTTCTATCCTCCATCGTCCTTTGTGCATGCCCCTGCACTCTCCTTCTTGCCCATCATAGCCATTGTGCTGCCACTAACCCTCCCACTTGCCATGCAGGTCTTCTGTGCTGCCATGGCCCCGCCCACCTTCCCTGTGTGGTCAGTTAGCTGCCCCTGAACCACTCCCACCTTTCCTCCATGGTCTGTGTGTATGCCATCACCGTCTCACTGTTGCTCTTCATGGTGTGTCTTGCTTCTAGTGCCCATCCTGCCTGACCTCCATGGCTATCTTGCTGCTCCTGCCCTGCCCCTTTGCCCCCAGCCCTCTGTTTACATGTGCAGACCCCTACTCCCTCCCTCCTGGCTTGTCTGTTCCATTGTAATGCCCCTGATCCGTCCCTCCTGCCCTTTATGGTCTGTTATGCTGCAGCTTTCTCTCCTGTCTGTCCATTATGGTCAGCTAGCTACCATTGCCTCTTGCCCCTCTGTTCTCTGCTGTCCATGTGCATGGTCCTGTCCCCTCCCTCTTGCTTTCTATGGATTGTTGTGCTGCACTCCCGTCCCGCATGCCCTGTGTGGTGTATTGTGCTGCTGCAAACCCTGATGCCTGCCCTGCAGGGTCAGTTTGGTGCACCTCTCCATGTCCCTCCTGTCCTCTGTTATCCAAGTCCATGTCCCTACCCCATTTCCTTCCATGATCCAATGTACCATACTTGCGAACATTTTGAACTTGGTAAGAGGGAGATTTTGAAAAAAAACTGGGGTATTGATTTTCCCCTTTGAGTTACATTGAAAAAGAGGAGATTGTAGACAGGAGACAGATCAAATAAAGCCCATTTGAGCTTAAAAACATTGGACGTTTCCTGGCTAAATCGGGTCTGTTGGCATGTATGGTTGTACTACCATTGCTTCTTCCTTCTGCCCACAATGGTCTATTACATTGCCACAGCCTCTCTAGCAAGTCCTGTATTGTTGGTTTGTTGCCCCTGCCCCCCTTTCCACTGCCCTCCATAGTCTGTTGTGCTGCCACGGCCCTTCCTGCCTGCTCAGTGTGGTTAAATTGTTGCCTTTGCACCCTCCTACCTGCCTTCAATTTTCAGAGTCCGTGCCCCTGGCCTCTGCCTCTCAACAGTATCCTAATGAACAACTAGATTGCTAACATTCTATATTTATTACAAAAGTGTGGAACGCCTGACGTCATCTTGATGTAATCAAAACTGTATTACCTAGAGCATTTCCTTTAGAAATTACATATATGAGAGGGTCTTATTGGCATCAAAATTATGGTTAGTGCTCTAAAAGACTAAAATAAGGACATATTTTCTGAGTTTTCAAATAGCGACAAAGCACTTTTAAATTATTTGTTACCTTTATATTTTTTTATCCAGTTAACCACTTGATTAAATGTTGCACTTAGGGGAGAGGATGTGGTGTTACTTCCAGAACTGCAGACTGTGCAACTGGGGAACCAGGTTGGAGTTTCTGCTTCAGCTCGACATTCTGTGATTCTGGTCAAATCACTTAGTCTCCCCATGTCTACAACCAAAATGAATGTGTTCTTGTGTGATGTAACCAATGCTCATGTAAAGCACTCCAATACCTGACAAGTCTGCACTATATAACACTGCAAAAACACAAAATAATAAGTGTTTTGCACACTTTTGTCATTGGGCTATATTTGGGCTACATCTGGGTGATTTTGGGCTACATTTGGGCTCTTTTGTCTCCGGTGGCCATCTTGGGAGATTTATTTGTTATGAAGTTTCCTAATTTCCTCATGTACTGCAGTCTCCTCAGTCGGAAATGCTTTCAGTTTTTTACTTTGATTCCATCATGAAGGTATTCAGATTTGTCACACATTTGCCATAAATTCTGAATGTTAGCACTCTAGTTGCTCATTAGATCACTGTAGAAAAACTACTGTTCACCATGGAATTCTGCTCCTGGTATTAAAAGTGCATGTTTCAGTCTGCATGTCAGAATTTTTTAATGAAATAGAAGAGGATTTGAGAAGTCACTCAAAGTTTGCCCTCATTTTCTTTCTTGAGCATTAATCATAATTTCTATGGCAAAATGAACCCCCTCATTGTGTTCCTTTTTAAATTAAATGTTTTAAGTGTTACCAGTTTATTCCAATCAAGATGGCTTTAGGTGTGCCATACTTTTGTCATAATGAAGACAGTAAGCGCTCTAGTTGTTTTTAAGAACACTCTGGGACATTCTGTCATTGGGCTATACTTGGGCTACATCTGGGTGATATTTGGGCTACATTTGGGCTCTTTTGTCTCTGGTGGCCATCTTGGGAGACTTATTTGTTATGAAGTTTCCTAATTTCCTCATTTACTGCAGTCTCCTCAGTAGGAAATACTTTCAGTTTTTTACTTTGATTTCATCAAGAAGGCATTCAGATGTGTCACACATTTGCCATAAATTCAGAATGTTAGCACTCTTTTTGCTCATTAGATCACTGTAGTAAAGTTACTGCTCACCAGGGAAAACTGCTGCTGGTATTGAAAGTGCATGTTTCAGTCTGCATGTCAGCATTTTTTAATGAAATAGAAGAGGATTTGAGAAGTCACTCAAAATGTGCCCTCATTTCTCTTTCTGCAGCACTAATCATACTTTCTATGGCAAAATCAACCCCCTCATTTTGTTCCTTTTTAAATTAAATGTTTTGAGAGTTACCACTTTATTCCAATCAAGATAGCTTCAGGTGTGCAATACGTTTGTCAAAAGTAGGACTGTTAGCGCTCTAGTTGTTCTTTGGAACACTCTGGGAAGTTGCAGTAGAACACAAAGGAATCAACTGACAGTCTCTGCCCTTTTTGGATGTACATGTTTTACTGAGAATGTCAGACTTCATTCTCACATGACTGAGAAAGATAATGTGAATTTACAGAAAATAAGCTCTCAGTTTAGCTTATAGATCACCTTCCAAACCTCTGTGGGAAAAGCATGAGAAAATATTTTTCTCTCAATCATGATATCCCAGCAGAAGGCTTTTTCACATGGTGAAATCACCTTAGAACATACCACAGTTCCTAAAATGAGTATGGTACCATCAACAAATGATTTATAATGTAACTAAAGTCTTAAAACCTTCTATTAACTGCAATGCTTTTTAATGAGGTGCTATCATGTATATTGGTCCCAAGATGGCTGCCAACACTTCTTGGATGAAGTGCTGACAGCCAATCAGATCTCAGGATGAGATGTGTGGTTAGGCTCCGCCCACATATATATATGATTTTACTTTTGATTTTCTCAGTAACTACTGAACAGATTGACACCAGACCTGCAAAAGGCGCATCCCTGACCTGAGGACTACCTCTCTGCCAAATTTCAAGTAATTCTGTTCAGCCGTTCGGGCTGTACCTTGGACTAAAGGTCCCTATAGAAAATTCAATGGGGAAAACCCGTTTTGGGACCCCCCTTTTTTCTCAGCCCTCGCTTGACGAATCCCCCCGAGACTTTTAGGGTAGGAGCGGAGCGGAGCGCCCCACCTATTTTGAAAGTTTCGCGAGGATTCGTCAGCCGGCGCCAAAGTTATTCCAAATAGAATGTTGCGGATTTCCTATGGAAACACGGTCCTAACTATAACTATCTACTGGCGACCGCCAGTAGATAATTTATATATATATATATATATATAGTTAGCATGAAATAATTAGCATAATTACTCCGATTGGTGTGGTCCGATCATAGTGCCAATCTTTTCGAGCTGAAGGAGTCAAAGGGCTATCAACCTAGATCAGAACCCACAAGGACGATTGGAAAGAGTCTGGAAAAAGGTAGACCGAGAAGAATTAGAGGAGGCATTAAAGAAAACCATGCTTCCTCTTCCTTTAGAGGTGGACGAAGCTACCTCTGCGTACACGGAATGGATAGACGCAGCATGTAATAAATTAGCCCTGGTAAATAAGTGGACCCCTAAACGGGCCCATCCATCAGCCCCCTAGGCCTTCTGATGAATTAGGAATCCAAAAACAGGCATGCAAGAGAGTCAAACGATTATGGAGGAGAGGTTATAATAGCATGGATAAAGAAAGCTACAAGCAAAGTCTTAGACTGTATAAGGAATTACTGTTGGAAACCAAAAAAATGTTCTTTGCAGAACAAATTTCTCAAGCTAAATCTAATCCCAAAGAACTTTTTAAAACCATTACTAAACTAGCGGCCCCAGCGGCCCTTAAGAGCCAAAGTAGTCCGGAACTTTGCGAAAACTGGCCGACTTCTTCCAACATAAGGTGAAATTGATCTTTTCTTCATTTACACTACCTCAAACAGGGGAAAGGGTGGTGCCACCAACAATGGAACCAAACAGATCATACCCCACACCGGTTGTAGACAAATTCTCTCTGCTAGAGACACCAGACTCGATCAAACTTTTGAGTTCCATTCAATCCGTGTACCCTATGGATCCATGTCCGGTATTTGTACTGAAACAAATCCCAGAAGTTATAGGGTCAGCCCTCACAACCCTGTTTAAGGCCATATTTACATCGGGCAAATTTCCCAGAAATTGGAAGAAGGCTTCTATTCTTCCCCTATTAATAAAACCAACCCTAGACCCTGAAGGATAAAAATCATTTGTTCCGTTTCTTCACAGCATGTAAGGTTTGCACAATGTATCTATGACAGTATTCAAATTGCATAAACACCTATTGATAGGTTCTAGAAGAAGCATATTTCTTTCGTTTCTCACTGCACGACAAAAGGGCCGAAAAAACCATACTGTAGCCATCTTGGTCTGTGATGGACCACCTTTCAGATCACGTGGTTTCCTTTGCCTACCATCTTCATGATTTAGTTCGTACCAGCCCCGAGACAGGTTAGTTGTATTTACGGCCGAGGCCCAAGGTCACATCTGCTGTAGGGAGTATCAAGCAAATTCCTTCAGGCCCTGGGACGAAAAGGGAGTCACCTTGCCGACCTCCTCTGTATAGATAGCAACCCTTTGTGTAAGGCTGAAATTTAACACTGTATGAGCTCATCCAGGAGCCCATGGACTAACTGGTATTTTTCCACTTGTATGGCTTTGCATGCTGAATCTGTTATGTATATAAGTGTGGTTTTGTCAAGGAGCCAGCAGTCTTCCTCGGCGCACCTGGTGGGTGAGGATCGACGAGGCTCCTCTATGTAGAGTTTTGCTTTGGCCAATAAAACGTTTGAACCTTCTCCGTTGCCAACCGACTGTTATTTGGAAAGGCTATTGCGGGCCATCGGTAAGTGTGGCCCTTGGGATTTTTGTTAAGTACTTCAGTTGGCGACTCTGGTGGGACCCCGTGAAAGGGTCTTTCCTCCCCCGTATTCGGATGGTCGGATTGAGGGCACCCTGGTCGGGCGGGTGGAGAGGAGGGATTTTTTTTTTCCTTCTCCCTGATTTTTGGCACTTCCACTCCGCACCCCTGATCAGAAGTGTCCTCTGCTGCTAGTAGCCCTTCACCGGGGTCCTACGGGCTTAACCCAGGAGCTGACTGTGTTGGTCCCAAGAAGTTGGCAGCGGAGAACGAACGCCCGTACCTGGGTGCACCCGGTGAGTAATTTGTTTGTTTGACGCACGCTTTTGAGCGGTGCATTTGGAAACAGTTAACTGTATTTTGATTTGGGGGTCATGAGTACCCTAGGAGAATTACGGAGGTCTTGCAGGGTGGTCTGGTAGGGACTGACTGCAGAGACTCCACGGATCTTTTGTGATTTAGAGACGCTGATCAGATGCCTAGTTGTTACCTGCGTGTAACACACGGCCGGATTGTATTCGGAAAAGCCTGTGGCTGTAATTGGGTGGCCATGAGACATACCTGAGGTGAGGCTCGCACCACATCAGAACAGTCTCAGTGGTGAACCAAGGAGGGCATGGGATGGTCTGTAGTCCAGTCCGTGGTTGCACCTGTCTGACTGCCTCTTGCCAGTCTTTTGGAAGACTGCTCGTTGTGATTCTGTCGGTCCGGTATTTTGAATAATTCTCCACGAACGAGAGTCGACGGGCTCGGTTCGTTTGTTTGGATGCATCAAGTTTGAATAAGTAGGTTGAGTTTGAACTGCAGAAAACGTTATATAGGAACAATCAGTATGTGTTATATGTGATACAAGAATTTGTTTGTATGTTGTTGGTGTTTGTCTGCTAACTAACATGCCGTGCTTCAGTAAATTGAATTGTTTTGGTTGCTGTTGTCGGACTAGTGGCTCTCGTCTGGCCGAAAGCCAGCCTGCCTCACCGGAAGGCCGTCCTAGTCATTATATGTACATAAAACACGGGATAGCTCCTCTATTGTTCAATACTTTGTGGCATAAGTATACCAGAGGTAATGAAGAATTGCAATGGCCTAAAACGGGTTCTTTTGATGAAAAGAAAATTGCCTTCTTACAGGATCAGTTATTTTCTAGACGCAGTAGGCAGTCTATGTTTGAAGCGATAAACACCTGGCAGAAGGAATCGAAACGAAGGCGAATGAGGGAAGAGAAACTAGCTAGAGTCAAAGCAGGGCAAACCATTACCCAGAAGACTGTTGCCTACGATAGAGCCCGCACGGAAGAAGGGATCGAATGTGTGAATCGTTAGTTTAGGTTACAGGTCGATAAAAGTTATGTGGCTCGGCCTGACGCTGAAGATGAAATAGGAGATCTATTGGACATACGTCCACCACCCCCATATGTGCCGCAACGGTTCTATCCGGAAGCACCCGTTGCCCCGGTATCAGCCGTTGCGGGGTCAGCTGCTCCTGCGCAAGTTTCAGCTGGGTCAATAGTAGCTCCTGCTGTGTCAGCACCTCCAGCCCCTCCCTTCCTTGCGCCTCAAACCAATTTGTCCCGGTTGTCCTCGTCTGTCTCAGAGATCATGACTTTATTGCCCAATTTATTGTCATCTGCGGCAGCTGAAACTCCTCAGCTGTCACCCGGGTCAACCCATTTCCCTCATGTGTTGACCTCTTCCTCAGCGAGTGCAACTCCTTTACCAGCTGTTTCCACTCCGGTACATCCGCCCGGGTTTCTTGATGGTAAGAAGCTGTTCACCCGGTCACCATTGGGATCAGAGGAAAGGAAAACTATTGCACAGCAAGCATCACAATGGATGCGACAGCCTATTTATACTTTGTCTGATATATGGCGCACTATGAAAGACTATGAGCCTGTGATGCAACAGCATGCGTTAGACCATATGGCTGCACGCCTGATATCATTATGGGAACAGGGTCATGAAGGGGGGAAGGCTCCAGCAATATTGTATGATATTCATGACCAAGCGCATAAATTTCACTTGAACCCGGAGGAGGTGTACAGAAATTTTGGAACAATGGTTAGTTATAGAACTCGACTTCACTCTGCTGTTCCTACGGGCTCCACACATTTCTCAATGCGTGAAGTCCGCCCTATTTATCATCCAGAAATTACTGAAAAAGTAGATGCCACGGAGGTGGTTACCTGCCCGCGAATAGATGCTCGCTTTCAGGAACAGTGGGTGTACACCCCGTAGAAACGCAGTGAAGTGCTGTCATTAAAGGCTCATTTGCCCGATCCTAGGAAAAATCCCACAGCATATTATAAAGAACTTACTGAAGCCGCCTCATCAGCGGTAATGACGTTGGCCGATATAGAGTTATTCATTGCTTTATTGGTACCAGTAGATATATGGCGTCAGGTACATGACCAAGAGAATGTGACTGATTTTGGGGGTACATGGGATCAATTGAAAGATTGGGATAGAGATCGAAAACCAGGGGATAAGCCCAGGACTGAGATATTAACGGCACCTGACAAAATAATTACATACATGCATTCGTTAATCCCTCCTAGAAAAGTTGATTGGGGTAAATTGACAGCGTGCCGACAAAAGAAAGATGAGAGTGTGTCGGACTTTTTCACTAGATTTGAAGGTGTTTTCATTGACTTCAGCGGACAAGACTTATCCAAAGAGGGTGGCATACGTTTGTTTGTCAATAGGTTTGTAACCAATTTACTGCCTGAAATTTCAGCCCGGCTCCAGGCAGCAGAAAGTACTTGGACGACGTCTACTCCTTCGATTATATTAAGCATGGCTCAATACTATGAGCACCGAGAGAATGAAAGTAAGGACAAGACAGAAAAGAAAGCAAAGGATTTAAAAACGCGGGTCCTGTTATAGCAGGTTGAGAGAGGCCATGGAAGGGGTCGGGGAGGGCCGACTTCTGCCTCACGAGGGGCGGGCCAAAGGGAGGGTGGAGGAAGAACTGATTTGGGAATAAACCAATGCGCATTCTGTAAACAGGAAGGACATTGGCGTTCTCAGTGTCCGTTGTTATATGCGCAACACAGTACTATGCGGGGCCAAGGGAGAGGACGCGGAGGTGGCAATCGAGGTGGACATACAAAGCAGGTAGAGTCTGGACAAGGTGGGAATAGTCAAAACTATTTTGATCATGGTCAGGGAAAGCAGTACTTCAACGAAGAATGTGTCAGCGATGTATCGGCAGGCTAGCCTCATGCATAGGATAGCCGAAGGCAGAGTGGGGGACGTGTGTCAATTCCTATAGATCAAAACGGACCTTATGTTAATGCGCATTTAATGGGTGCATCGGGTAAGTTTCTAGTTGACACGGGAGCTATGAACAGTTCTGTTTCGCATACCCTAGTCCCTGGGGCTGCTCTGTCTGGCCAGAATAATGTGTCCGTAGGTTTCTCAGGAACTCCGGTGGTAAGCCCCATTTCCCAACCTCTTTCGTTCACTTTGGGCCCTATTTCTATTGATTCACCATTTCTTTTAACGTCGCAATGTGGAGAGAATTTATTAGGCGTAGACTTATTGAAAAGGTTATATGCTCGAATATATTGTTCCCCAGATGGTGTCTATTTGACTATTAAAAACCCTTTTTACCCTTCGGTGCAGTACTTCTCCAAAACGGATACCTTACCCCCTGAGTTTGCGAAGATTCCAAAAACACTTTGGGCTACTGGAGACACTGATGTGGGTTTGTTGAGAATACCCCCTATTTCAATTACCTTGAAGCAAAATTCTCGTCTACCGAGAATACCACAATATAAAATTGCCCCTGCAGGTGAACGAGCCTTGTTGTCCATTTTTCAGGATCTGATCCGCTCTGGGGTGGTGGAGGAGACAGCCTCCAATGTGTGTAATAGTCCCATCCTTCCTATTCTCAAAAGGGCTCCCGTAGATTGCAATCCTGATTATGTAGATACATATCGTTTTGTGATTGATTTGCGAGAAATTAACAAGATTGTGGTGCCTCAGTATCCCGTGGTGCCTGATATAACCACCATATTGACTATGATTCCTCCTACAGCTCAATATTTCTCTGTAATTGATCTGAAAAATGCTTTCTTCAGCATTCCCATTCATCCTGATAGCCGATATCTTTTCGGATTCTCATTAGCTGGTCGCAGCTTCCGCTTTTGTCGCGCTCCCCAGGGCTATACAGAAAGCCCTAGTATTTATAGTCAAGCGCTCAAAGCCCTATTGGATACTCTAATTTTGCCTGATGGTAACGTACTGTTACAATACGTAGATGATCTATTGGTGGCTTCGGATACTAAACAGGGTTGCCGGGATGCTACAGTTCACTTGTTGCAGCATTTGGCCAACCATGGTAATAAGGTATCCTTGTCTAAATTTCAATATTGTCGACCTGAGGTGACTTATTTAGGTCATCTCCTGTCGAAGGAGGGTAGGCGTCTAACTCCTGATCGTATAACAGCTATATCTAACATGTCTGTTCCTTGCACGCAACGTGATGTCCGCGCTTTTCTTGGCATAACCTCTTATTGTCGCCAGTGGATACCTAACTTTTCCCTGCTGACTAAACCCCTACTATATCTGACAACTAAGGATGTGCATGAACCTTTACCTTGGACTGATGAATGTCAGTATGCTTTTGTCTCTCTGAAATCTGCTCTTTGTTCTGCTCCTGTGCTTGGCACTCCTGACTACCAGAAGCCTTTTACACTCTATGTGCATGAGGTGGACGGTTGCTCGCTGTCTGTGTTAACACAGGGTTTTGGTGGTAAGCAAAAACCTTGTGCATATTTTTCGGCGGTATTGGACAATGTCGCCAGAGCACTTCCCACTTGTCTGAGGGCAACGGCGGCTGTTGCGGTGGCAATTCGACAATCGGAAGGGCTCGTCCTGAATACTGACCTCACAGTGATGGTGCCTCACGCTGTGGATGTATTATTAAACAGGACCAAGACACAGCACCTAACTAGTGCGCGTCTTACAGGATATGAATTGACCCTGTTTGCACCCCACATCACTATCAAAAGATGTGCCACTCTGAATCCTGCCACGTTACTACCCCTCCCTTCGGAAGAGCAAAATCAGGACATACATGACTGTATATTTCGGACAGAGGAAGAAACTAAGGGACGGATAGACCTGACAGATACTCCCTTATCTGACCCACAAGGGGAGTTGTATGTCGATGGCTCATGTTTTAAGTTGCCGAATGGCACTACCACATCCGCCTATGCGATCACCACTCTCCAGACTGTAGTCGAAACAGCTAAAGTGTCTTATCAATCTGCCCAGGCTGCCGAATTAGTAGCCTTGCTTCGAGCTTGTGAGTTAAGTGAAGGGTTGAGAGTAAATGTCTATACCGATAGCCAATACGCTTGTGGCGTAGCACATAGTTTTGGGAGGTTATGGGCAGAAAGAGGTTTCCTTACTTCGCATGGTCAGAAAATAAGAAACGGCCCGTTGGTTCTGAGACTGTTGACTGCTCTGACTTTACCAAAAGAAATTGCTGTTGTTAAATGTAGCGCCCATAAAGCTGTAGTTGATGCTGTAGGCAAAGGAAATTCATTTGCTGACAGAATCGCTAAAGAAACTGCCCAATCAAACACCACCTCTATGTTTGTAACCAGTTCATCGAGAGGAATGGTGGAAACAGAAATATTCAATAGCACTATGGATAGTGTTAGAGAAATAGAACAAGAAGCGACCCCTGAAGAGCTAGTACATTGGCAAGAGCAGATAGGGAAACTAGATGAAAATGGATGTTGGGTTGACCTGTCAGACAAATGCAGGTGGTTACTGCCAAATGCATTTGTGAATGGAATAGTATCCATGGCACATGGCCCTGCGCATATAGGTGTTAAAGGTATTTGTGCAGTACTAGATCCTGTGTGGTATAACACCAATATCAGTAAGACGGCAACACATTTGGTCCAGAACTGTATGATTTGTTTACAGCACAATCCAGGAGGTAGTGTCCCTGTTCTGAAAGGCAATTTTGCGCCTCCTACCTTACCTTTTGAGGTGTTACAAATGGACTTCATTCAATTAGAGCGGGTAAATAATCTCAAGTATGTTCTAGTAGTGGTTTGTGTGTTCAGTAAATGGGTGGAAGCATACCCCACCAAGGAGAATACCGCTCTAGCCACAGCCAAAGCTTTAGTAAAGGAAATGTTTCCTCGGTATGGTTTACCACGTGTGATCTGGAGTGACAACGGAAAGCATTTTAATGCTGACCCTATTAAACATATTTGTAAAGGCTTATCCATTAATCCGAAATTTCACGCTGCTCGCCACCCCCAATCAGCGGGGTTGGTAGAAAAGTATAATGGGATTATCAAACTGAAATTGGCGAAATTGCAAGAGACCACCGGGTTGAAATGGCCTGATCTCTTACCATTAGCTTTGTTGTCTGTAAGAACAACTCCTCATTCCCGTTCTAGAATATCGCCGTATGAGGTGATATTCGGTAGGCCCGCTAATGTCTGGGGTGTACCGAGACCGAAATCCTTTAGAGACATTGAGTACCCCATGTTGACAGATTATCTTTACGCATTAACTAAAGATCTTCGTTCCATTCACCAACAGATATCGGCGGTATTGCAGCCTCTGCCAGAGGGTCCTGGACATCTTCTTGAACCTGGACAGTGGGTCCTGATCCAGAACTATAAGCGAAAATCGAGTCTGGATCCTCGATGGACCAAACCCCATCAGATACTCCTTTCTACAAGAACGGCTGTGAAGGTTGAAGGGAAACGGCATTGGATTCACGTGTCACACCTAAAAAGAGTTCCTCTCCCATTGCCGGATGACCAGCGGGATCAGAATGAAGGGTTAGTGCATGGAGGTGAACAGCCCACTGAGGATTTGCCTTCCTCTGAAGCCCGAGGAGAAGTGAACGGGCGAGAGGAGGGTGCTGTGAGTTCCGAAACGCCTGCAGCAGCTGGCTCAACCGCCAGTTCTGCTCCCGGAAATACTGCACCTGATCAGAAAGAGCGCACATCCAGTATTTTGTCTGATCCTACTGTGCTACTCTTTTCCCTGATCCCAGAATCCCTGGTCACGTTCGCTATAACCTGCGGCCCCGACAAAAGAACACTGGACTGAGCCAGCTGAGAGCTCGGAACTTTCAGTAAAGCTCTGTTCAGAAAGAAAATAGAGACATTGATCGGTTAGTGGGGCCCAGGTGGAGTCCTTCAGTAAGAGTTGTGTCCAGTACAACTCCAACGCGAGAAGTTTTTGTATTTTTTCCTTTTATACTTTCTTTTTATGAACAATAGGAGTCTGCCTGTGAGGCTCTAAAACGGACACAGGAAAGAAGCACCCTCTGGCAGGTTGGACTGCAAGTAGACTTATTACCCTTAGATTATGTTTGAACTTTTAGCAAGAATGTATCCTTTTGCTCGCTTTGTTCCCGAAGAGGAGCGACCTATAGCGCCACGTCCTTTGCACCCGTATATGCCTATGTTTTCTACTTGGAGTTTGCGTATCAAGATAGTGTTCATAACTATAATAGCCATATCACTAGTGACATGTTTAGGTGTGTTCATTTATTTAGAATGTCGTCACCCTGTGCACACCCTTATAACCTCTACTCCTGGTCCTAAAGAGCATCATTTGCATACTTACGCCCCGCATAAGGAAAGACATCGACAGACATATGTAAAGAATGCTTTTATTGAAATGTTGCACCAGACCCATAGCTCGACTAATGCTACAAATTGCTGGGTCTGTGGCCTCCTCCCCTCGGTTATGCACAAGCATGACCTTTTTATTTCAATGCCCTTGTCATATCTAGGCAGTTGCGAAGCCTGGTTTAAGTTATTGTCAATGATATATACGCACTATATTGTTGATGAGCACAGATTTTCAGAAAAGGATTATGAGATGATTCTAGCATATATAGAAGTACACCAGGGATTCACTCCGAATGAAGATGGTACAGATGGTACTCTAGACCCAACTGCTTGCATGAATGAGTATACTGAATATGGAAATGACACTTGGTTAAGGGATGAAGTGTTGGATTTTATGTCTTTCAATTTCACTGAGTATTTTAAATATTTTCAGGAACGAAACGTATCAGATGATAAGGTTATTCCAGTCCCTGTATTGAATGCGTCATCTTCCTTCTGTATACATGGCACTGGTCACCTATCAGTTGGGTTTAGTAAATGCAACTATACGTACAGATTACGAACATTCAGCAGCCCACCAATGCTTACTCCTCCGAATGTCTATTTTGTATGCGGGGAAAATGCATACACATGGCTCCCCAGAGAATGGTCAGGTAGATGCTATTTGTCTTTCTTATACCCACCAGTCTATATAGCCCCTTCTGACTATCATAAAACCCATTCACTGAACCGGCGGAGTTTAGGAAAGAGAGCTACTACGGGGGATGCTACTGACCAGACCGATACTCCTGCACAACACTTTGTGGACATAATGAAAGGAGTCCTGCCCATATGGGGACCCATTTTGACTAGTAAATAAATCAGAAGATTATCTAGAGTAGTAGAGGGAGTAGTGAACATCACTGCAGGAATACTAACTAACATAACTGTGGAGCTTCAAGCGACCCGGCTCGTAACTCTTCAAAACCGTATGGTTTTAGACGTTATCTTAGCTGATCGTGGAGGAGCATGCAGAGTGATTGGCAGTTCTTGCTGTGTGTATATACCTGATTCCGCCCCCTCTGTGCATTTAGCCATTCAAAAACTGCACCACTTAGCATCTGAAATTCATACAGATACCGGTACCTGGTCCATTTCTAGCTGGTTCTGGGGCCTCTTTGCCACTTGGGGATGGAAATTACTCATGATCCTTTTGGGTATAGCAGGTTTCCTTTTCACCTGTTGTGTCTGCATACAATGTGGACCTGCCTGCTGTTCTTATTGCACTAATCGACTTCTTCTTGCCCTTCCCGAATCCAAACCAAACCCAGCAAAGATAGGCACTCAGTTAGTACAGAAAGAAATACACGACATGATGCAGATAGATGAAGGCATCTTTGAAGATTAAGTTGGTATGTTAGCTACAGTATGCTAAAAGGGCCGTTCTGAAGGATAAAAATCATTTGTTCCGTTTATTCACAGCATGTAAGGTTAGCACAATGTATCTATGACAGTATTCAAATTGCATAAACACCTATTGATAGGTTCTAGAAGAAGCATATTTCTTTCGTTTCTCACTGCACGACAAAAGGGCCGAAAAAACCATACTGTAGCCATCTTGGTCTGTGACGGACCACGTTTCAGATCACGTGGTTTCCTTTGCCTACCATCTTCATGATTTAGTTCGTACCAGACCCGAGACAGGTTAGTTGTATTTACGGCCGAGGCCCAAGGTCACATCTGCTGTAGGGAGTATCAAGCAAATTCCTTCAGGCCCTGGGACGAAAAGGGAGTCACCCTGCCGACCTCCTCTGTATAGATAGCAACCCTTTGTGTAAGGCTGAAACTTAACACTGTATGAGCTCATCCAGGAGCCCATGGACTAACTGGTATTTTTCCACTTGTATGGCTTTGCATGCTGAATCTGTTATGTATATAAGTGTGGTTTTGTCAAGGAGCCAGCAGTCTTCCTCGGCGCACCTGATGGGTGAGGATCGACGAGGCTCCTCTATGTAGAGTTTTGCTTTGGCCAATAAAACGTCTGAACCTTCTCCGTTACCAACCGACTGTTATTTGGAAAGGCTATTGCGGGCCATCGGTAAGTGTGGCCCTTGGGATTTTTGTTAAGTACTTCAACACCAAGGATCCAAACAACCAAAGGCCAATTTCACGACTTCCGCTTTCTGCAAAAATCATTGAAAAAGCTATGAATACCCAGCTCAGTACTTTTCTCCAAACTAATAATCTACTCGACCCGTCTCAATACGGGTTTAGAGCAGAACACAGCACCGAGCTGGCGTTAATCAAATCAATAGAGGAAGTGAGGGAGGCCTTGGATAGTGGAGGTAAGGCAATTCTGATCATTTTAGACTCTTCAGCAGCCTTTGACACGGTCCATCATGAAGTTCTGATGGACCGACTGTCTGAAGCAGGGGTACAAGGACCTGCGTGGAATCTTCTGCAGTCATTCCTCTCAGAAATAACGCAAACTGTGGAATTGGACAACCACAGCTCAAAGCGGTTTTCTCTTCCATGTGGGGTGCCACGGGGCTCTTCTTTAAGCCCAACGCTCTTTAACGTGTATGTGATATCTTTGGCAGGCTTGATAAGATCCTATGGCTTCCAACTTACCTCCTATGCAGACGACACTCAAATAGTGTTGTCACTTAGGGACGGGGAAGAGAAGGAAACAGGGGCTCGCTTCCACGATTGTATAAAAGCTATCTCAGGGTGAATGTTGTCCAATTGCCTAAAACTGAAATCAGGCAAAACAGAGGTCATCATGTTTGGGAATAACCCTAACTTATGGACGTCAGACTGGTGGCCAGAAGATCTGGTTATCTGTCCCGCTACCACCAGGAAAGCAAAAAACCTGAGGGTGATATTGGACAATAAGCTGACATTTTGCAATCACATAAGTTTGGTGGTCTCAGCATGTTTCCTAATTCTCAGAATTATAAGGAAAATAACGTTTTTTCTTCCAGAAGGTAATCTTAGGATAGTGATAACAGCACTCATTATGGCACGGCTAGACTATTTTAACAGTCTATATTTGAATGCCCAAAAACAGCACATTAATAGGCTTCAAATTGCGCAGAATGCAGCAGCCAGACTGCTGACCGAGACACAAAAATTTGTCTCTGTAAAGAATGAGTTAAAACAACTACACTGACTTCCTGTGAAACACAGGGTGCATTTTAAGGCCCTCTGCATGGCTTTTAAAGCCCTCACTGGAATAGGCCCGACCACTTGAGGCAAAAATGTAAGTGGTATGCTCCTGGAAGGACTCTTCGGTCCGCAGGTGCAAAACAAGTCCTAGTTCCCCTGATTAAAAAAGCCAGCTGTGAGGGGGGGAAGGAGCTTTATCACTTGCACTTCTAAGGCCTGGAAAGATCTCCCGTTCAATATAAGGAACTCAGCAGATCTCCTCTCCTTCAGAAAGGGGCTGAAAACTTGGCTTTTCACACAATAACACCTCCCAATATTGATAACCAGCAGGTAGTCCTCAGTGCCAGGACACCCCAGGGTAACCGTGCACTCTAGAAGTTCAAATAACATAACTAAATCTATTTTTTACATTAATTTTACATTATATTAAATGTATATATTTTAGAATTTAAATTAGATAACTTTATAGTGTGTATGTAATTAAAAAACAACATTTATACCTGTTTTTGAACGGTATTCTGTTGACATTTCCATCTTATGTATAGGGACACAATATTGTATTAGACAATATTTTTGACACTATATTTTTGTCAATGTTATTTTTTACTATGATATTGTGTCAGTGAACCCAGAGCAGCAGTATAATCTTTCTTCCCTCACACATTGGCTCTACTGCTTGGAAAGCAGCATTACAAGATTTCCTCCATCGTACAACAGGCACAGCAGCATTACAAGCTTCCATCCCTCATGCAATAGGTACAGCAGTATTGCAAACTTCTATCCCTTACACAACAGGTACAGCAGCATGACAAGCTTCCCTCCCTTACACAACAGGCACAGGAGCATTACAAGCTTTCCTCCCTCACACAACAGGCACAGCAGCATTACAAACTTCCATCCCTCGCACAATAGGTACAGGAGCATTACAAGCTTCCCTCCCTTGCACAACAGGCATGAGAGCATTGCAAGCTTCCCTCCCTTACACAACAGGCACATCAGCATTACAAACGTCCCTCCCTTACACAACAGGCACAGCAGTATTACAAACTTCATTCCCTCACACAATAGGTAGAGCAGCATTACAAGCTTCCCTCCCTTGCACAATAGGCATGGGAGCATTGCAAGCTTCCCTCCCTTACACAACAGGCACAGCAGCATTACAAACTTCCCTTCCTTACACAACAGGCACAGCAGTAGTACAAACTTCATTCCCTCACACAATAGGTAGAGCAGCATTACAAGCTTCCCTCACTTACACAACAGGCACAGCAGCATTGCAAGCTTCCCTCCCTTACACAACAGGCACAGGAGCTTTACAAGCTTCCCTTCCTTACACAACAGGCACAGCAGCATTACAAACTTCCTTCCCTCACACAATAGGTACAGCACCATTACAAGCTTCCCTCACTTACACAACAGGCACGGGAGCATTTCAAACTTTCCTCCCACCCACAACAGATACCACTGAGAGGCCTCCACCGGGAACTAAAAGCAGCCCTAGCAAATGTAGTCATATCAGCACCCATAATATGTGATAAGTAAGTATAGTGAGTGAGTTGGAACACTGAAAGGGGGGAGGGGTAAAAAGGGGATCTGCCCACAGAAAGTTTTGAAAAACAGTAGGGATAAATGGTCAAAATGTCATGCAAAAACAAATACAAAATAGCACCTCAAAATCAATTAATCTGGAATTAATTACCTATGGATGATCTCAAAGTGATTGATGCAACTGAAAAAGACACATGCAACCCAAGAAAGCTGTCTAGTGTCTAGGGCCTGGGCTTGATATGAACAGGCTGGTTTGGTCGTTTCTAGACAGTCCTGAGAGGGTCACGGAAGGGGCCATTGGTGGAATGAGTGAAGCGGGCTTTGGCTCAAGAGCTTGTGTTGCCGGTGTCACTGGACATACACGGGGTTCCAGGGTGATTCCGAGCAGAAAACTCAAAAGGAGAATTTTTGTTTCCTCTTTTTTTCTCTTGTGTTTACCTCTGCTCCCATTTCCCTCTGTTGTCAATCTCTGCTCATGTTTATTCTTATTTTCTCTTGTCTTGCTCTTCTCTTAACTGTCACACCCACATTCTTTATTCATACTTGCCGCTGTCCCACTCTCTACTCTCCCATCCTATCTCTTACACTTTTCTCTGTCACACTTCCTTTTCGCTCGCTGTCCCACCCCTTTCTTCCTACCTGTCTCCTACTTCAATCTTTCCTGGAAAAAGTCCCAGTTCTCCCTCCCACTCCAACGCGCCCCCAAGCAATGGCGCCATATTTCCTCCTGATCCTGGTAATATGAAATCCTCCACTGGCAGCTGCCGAGGCATTCCTTTAGTATTCCGTCTGCAAGACTTACACAATCCTCTCCTCTCCACATCCTTTCTCCTTTTTCTTCTTGTTTCTTAATACAGTTTTGATTGAAATGTATCAGACATGCCAAAACGTTGCCTAAATTTACGCCCCGCCTCCTGCCCTTCACACAGAATAGGAATAGTTAATAGTTTAAATATGAATGAACAGATTATCACATGGTCAGCTCATGGGTTACATAACAGTTTCCTCAAACAGGAATATCCTGAATCCCCAGATTCCCTCCAACCCCATCGCCCCCACAATGATTCCTCTATAATCTCACCAATGTGTCCAGATCTTCTCATGTTTATTCAGGCAGCCTGTAGAGTCCCGCTTCCTCTTCTTAATCCCAAACTTCTCCCATTTTCCTCTTTCTCATTCCTCACTTCCCTTTTTCTTTCTCGCATACCCTCCTCTCTCGCACTTTTTTATATGCATGCCCCATCTCTCTCCATCAGGACACCCTGCCCTCTCCCTTCTCCAGTCACTTTCTTGTAACTCACCTCATATTGACACGCTGTACTCTCTTCCAGACCATCATCGTACTATCCTGTCTCAAAACTTCCTAAAATTTCCTAAACATATTCTTTTTTATGAGACATCTTGAAGATTTGTTATAACTATAACCAAATTCAAGACATTAACTGAGAAATATTATTCAGAATATATGTCATTAAGACAATTACACAATGTATAAAAATCTTCTGATCTGAATGTATATGTTTATATACTTTGTGGCCACTTGGTGTTCAGAGCTACCCACCCTGTTGGTTACATTGCAAACAGGTGAAAGTAGTTCCACCATGACCCCCACATTTTGTTTGTGTTTATTGGGGCATTCTCAAGCCATATAATAGGGCTCTTCCTCCAAATTTCCTGCTAAATGCACCTTGAGAGAAGAGTTGATCATCCGCAGATAATGTTCTCATGACTCTCCCAGAAGCGTTTAATCTTTACTTAGGAGCATGTCATGTGTACAAAGTCAATTAGATCGTTATGGCATCTAGTATAGGACAAAAAGTACAACTTACCCACTTTCCATAGACGTTCAGGAGTGCAGTACGCCCTATATAAGTAACTTAATTGTATATATCTAAGTTTTGCAGAAATGGCTAACTCCTTGGGACAAGAAGGGCCTTCCTCCAATCTGTCTTATCCAATAGACCTATAGCGGTCTCACAATTTGCTCACAATATGGATACATCCGCAGGTGAATTAGTGTTGAGGAAACAATATAGCTTTGACATTCCACCCCAATCAATCTTTCCCATGAATAACTGCGTCTCCAATGGGCTCTACTCTAGTAATATCAAAACCCTTGAAAAGCTGCCATCAAGGATGTAGCATTGTAGGAGGTATTTATCAAACTAAGGGTCTTATTACAATGTCGGTCGGATTTACAGGGGGCACCCTAGGTACGCCCTCGGCCACCAACCGTGGGCCATGGTGGCAATGGCACCCTGCTAGGGGCCCCCAAAGTTGCTTTCCGACAGCCTTTCCGTGTCAGAAGGGCCAGCACGGAAAGGCTGTCAGAAACCATCATCGTTATCCAAACGACAGAAACGCCATCCATAGGGGATTATGGTGAGGCTCTGACTTGCTGGGAGACTCCGAGAGCCTGTTGGACTGGCACCGGAAAGACCGTCCGGTTTCCACTCTGACCGCCGACATCGTAATTTGGCAGTTGAACCTCAAACCGACTGAGTCAGTCGGAAAACCTCCAATGGCAGTCGGAAAGCTTCCAACTGGCGGATCGGAGGCTTTTCGACCGGTATCATAATTGGCCCATGTGTGTTACCTAGTTTACATTCAGATTATAGAGTGATGAACAGTTTTAATATAATAATCTTCCCATACCAAGCCTGAAAGAGAGATACCAATATTGTCCCATGCTCTAAGGTCTTCTAACTATTTAATGTGCTTCATACATGTTCTCTCCCAGAATGGTGTCTGTAATGTAAGTTTACCCTCCTCTTGTGATGTAATTTTCATATTGTTTAAATTTAGATAGTCCCCATTGCATCTCATATATGCATGTGTTCAAGCTCATTTAAAACAATTTTAAAAGGAGGGTTTAATGGCTTCACTTGGGGGGGCACTAGAAAACAAAGTCACCAATACGGAAAATATATGCCACCATTAGGGAGAACCACCACTCATCCAACACAGACCGAGACAGATCTGTTGCTTCACAGTTTGGGGTGGGGGGGCAGGGAATTGGCGGGGTGGGCGTGCTCAAATTGGAGTGGGGAGGGGAGCTTGGGAGGGTGGGGGGGAAGGAGGGAGAAACTCAGGAAAGCAATAAACCAGTGTATCTTAAGAAGTAAGACAGGAAGGACTAGGAGGAAATGGTACAACAATCAAGTTTGGGGTCTTAAAAACCTTTGGGATGGGTAGACTGTCTATCTGTTCTATAAATATTGGGGGCCTAAATGACAGGGGAAAGAGAGATAAGGCAAATCGGAGATTACGAACCTTGGGAACAGATATCATTTGCCAACAAGAAACACATATTCCATGGCAAAAGAGAGGGCGTAATTTGATTCAAGGATTCACGCAGGTGATCTGCTCATCTCAGTCCACCACGACTAGAGGTGTCTCAATTAATGTTTCCAATCGTATGCCACAAGTCGATCGTACTTTATCTGACAAATGGGGCCGATGGGCTATCTCTTCAATAACAAAGGGGACTAACACTCTGTACGATCTTCGGGTCAAATTTTGATGACCCTGATTTACTGAAAGAGCTTCAGTTAGAACTAGCTGCTTGGCCATCCCCCCCTTATCATCTGTGGGGATTTTAATATCCACTTGGATGCAGATAACCCATTTTCAAAAAAATATCAAGGAAGGAAGCCAAAGGCTTTTAAGGCACTAGAAGCCATGGTGGCAAGTCATGGGTTAGTTGATATGTGGTCTCTTAGAAAGCCTGGGGATGAAGGATACACATATTATTCATTCCCCCATAACAAATTTTAAGACGAGCAGACTTGATTAATTTAAGGAAGTCTTTATTGTAAGTTAGTAGGAACAACCCCCAGATACATCCTCTGCCTGCAACCGCCAGCACTCCTCTCCTGGCATGCTCACAATCCTATTAACATGGATACTCTAGAAGAATGCAGACTCTGTTGCTAAGACAACATAACAGGCTGCCAGATGCTAAGATATAACACATCTTCTTTCCTTACAATACAATAAGATAGAAAAGATAACATATGCACATTAACCACTACAACAATGAAGAAAATAATTATTATATACATTCTAATACAGATAAGGAATACTCAATAAGTCACATAATCACTAAGCCATCTTGGAGTTATCCGGGCACGTTTATCCTTGCATGTTTCATCGTGTCCCTTGATTATATTGTTGTCACTATCCTTTGATGAGCAGGTTTTTACTTCCAATTTATTGCATAAAGTAACACTTCGAGTATTCCACACTTTGCCATCACTTAGCCACACACTGTTACCACAAATCTTGGTTATTCGTTTTGGTACAGACCATTTTGATAAGCCCCTCCTTTGTGGCCCCACACTATGTCCTTACCCAGTCACCAATGGTAAAATTACGCACATTTCTTTTTAGTTTTTCATTGTGCCTTTGCACATACTTATCTTGTTGTTTCATTACTCTGCATTCCAAACTCCTTGTGCACACAGGTCGTGAGAACCCCTTAAACATCCATCCTGGCGTAAACCTTTGTGCCTGGTTGTCTACCTTTAAGAAGTTTGAAAGGTGATTCATTCGTTACTGAGTGAGGTGTGGTACGGTAGTTCCACAACATTTCTTTTACTGCCTCCTTACAATCTCCACCACTTTCCTCAGCTAATTGTATGCATTCTTTCAACACCCTGTTAAATCTTTCTACAAGACCATTTTCTCTCGGATTGTAAACAGCTGTAGTGTGATGAATGATGCCCATATTGTCAAGATATGAGTTGAATTCATTTGATACTAATTGTGGCCCATTGTCCGTGATTAATCTATCCGGACATCCTTCTCTGCGAAATATCTGGTCGCAGAATTCTATAATGTTGCATGCTTTAATGTCACTCGTAAATGCCACCTCTGGCCATTTAGAATAGTAGTCAATTAGTACTAATGCAAATTTGTTAGTAATTCCCTTGGATCAAAATGGACCACAAATGTCCATTGCGACCCTTTCCCATGGTCTGCTGGGAAAGTGCGTTGAGGCAATAGGTGACTCCTCTACCCTGTGGGTTTTGTCACTACACATGCACTCCATGCAGTCCCATACGTAGTCCTCTATATTCCTGTCCATACCAGGACACCAAAATGTTTCTCTAGCCTTCCTCTTCATTCCAGACATGCCACTATGACCTTCATGTAGTAATTTGAGTAATCTATTCTGTAAGCTTCCCGGAACTACCAATCTGCCGTTCCTACGTAGTACTCCTTCCACCATAGAGAGTTCTGTCCATACCGTCCAAAACTCTCCACATTTTTTCTTAAGTATAGCATCGGGAACAGATGGGTTTGATAATTCAACCATTAATTCTGAAAAGGTGTTATCATTGGTTATGGCTTCCTTCCATTCGTCGCAAGATATAGCTCCTTTACATGATCCAACAACCTTTGCCACCACACAGTCATCATTGGAGTCTATGTCATTGCCATCACATTCTAATGGTAATCGTGAAAGGCAGTCAGCATTGACATTACGATTCCCTGGTACATATTGTAGGGAAAAATCATATCCTTGCAATCTGTATAACCACTTGGCTATCCTGGGAGTTGCCTTTGCAGCTCCCTTGGTAGTAAACAACTCTATGAGTGGTTTGTGGTCAGATCTGATCTCAAAACGCGTGCCCCATATGTAGTTTCTAAAATATGTTACACCCCACCAACATGCAAGTGCTTCTTTCTCAATTACAGAGTAAGTAGCTTCTGCTCCTTTCAAAGTGTGTGATGCGAATGCTACTACCCGTTCTTGATCCAAGTGTTTTTGCATGAGGACAGCACCTAGTCCATAAGCACTCGCGTCTACTACTATCATACTTTGATGTGAGGGATTGAATGGTTTCAAATGAACTGACTTAACGATTTGTTCTTTGAAAAAAGTAAAATCGTTTTGACATTCATCTGTCCAATTAAATTTTGTTCCCTTCTTCATTAATAGTCTGATTCTGTGGACTTTGTCAGCAAAGTGACGGACAAATTTGGAATAAAATTCCGCAAGACCCAGAAAGGAACGTAATTGATCTTTGTCTTGAGGTGGTGGTGCGTTTGTGATCGCATCTAGTAATTTCTTCTTCGGCTTGACTCCATCTCTGGATAGAGTATGTCCCAAGTATTCAATTTCTTGGACACCGAATTTGCACTTTTTAATTCCTACTGTTAGACCTGCTTGTTGCAACTTCTCTAAAGTTTTAGTTAATGTCGTATCATGTTCTGAACGATTGGCACCCCAGACTAGCACATCATCCTGAAACACCAATACTCTATGTAGTCCTGTCAAAATTTTTGACATTACCCTCTGAAAAACCGCTGATGCAGATGCTAATCCAAATGGCATTCTTATGAATTGGGAAGCCCTCTCCTGTGTGATAAAAGACGTGAGGTGTTTAGAAGGTGGATTTAATTTAATCTGATGATATGCATTAGATAAGTCAATCAATGAAAAGTATGTTGCATTGTTTACCGAAGACACCATTTCGTTTATATGAGGTAATGGGTATCGATCAATAAGGATATTGAGATTTAAATCCCTCAAATCAATACACATGCGCAAATTTCCATCCGGTTTCTGCGCCAAAACTATTGGACTAAGCCATTCCGATGACTCTATTGGTTCAATAACCTGGGCCTCACATAATCTTTGTAATTCTAATTTTAGTTTTTCTCTCAAGGTGAAGGGTACACTCCTTACTTTATGAACACATGGTACATTGTGTGCTTTAAGTATAATGTGGTGTTAAAATTTTTGTAAACAACCTAAATTCTCACTAAACAATTTTGGAAATTTAGTACACCATTTGATAATTTCAGCATCCTCAGTGGTTAAAATTTGTTGTGGGTGGTTGGGATTTAATGTGATTCCCAATTTTTTTTGTTCGCACCACCCCAACAATGCTCTTCCCCTTTCCACCACATATACTTTACTAGTGGCTGTCCTACCTTTGTGAGATAAAGTACATTCAAAATAACCTAACAGTGGAAGTCTAACTCCACAGTATCCTACTGGTTCAACATCAGGAATTTTTAATTCATGACTTCCTACTTTCTCCCATGCGTTTTTATCTATAATAGTGTATGGAGAGCACGAATCCGCCCACACGGTTATTCTGGTGCCATCAATTCCTAAATCGCATTTGGGCGGATTGTAAGTTTCAGATACTTCATTTATAACATTGTCACAAATGACCATTATTTCTACCTCTCCTTCGTTCCCAGAACTATCATTCTCAACATTTTCATCTATAGTGTTCACAGGGTGCTTCCATTTTGAGTTGAATACAGATCCTGCTTTACACATACGTGCTAAATGACCCACTTTTTTGCATGTATAACATTTCTCTTTGACTGCATAGCATTTTTCAGACTCTGCGGTGTGTCTTGTGCTACCACATCTGTAACATACTTTGTTATATTTTTGAATAATGTGTGTTTTACTACTATTGTTTTCTTTCTTATTACTTTGTTGTTGGTTTTTTTTTTCTACCACACACACTTTTGCTGTGCCCGATTTATCTGAACTTAATTCCTTAACATATTTGGAAGTGTTTTCAATTCTTCTTGCTGTTTCTATAGTTTTTTTAAGGGTCGGGTTATTCATATCTAATAGTCTCTCTTGAATTTTTGCGTTACTGGTTCTATTTATGAATTGATCCCTTATAATTTCTTCGTGAAGATCTCTAAATTTACATGTAGCTGCAAGTGTCCTTAAGACAGAAATATATTGTTCTACAGTTTCTCCCGGTTGTTGAGATCGAGAAAAGAACCTGTGCCTTTCTACTACTATGCTGTTTTTTTTCTCCAAAATGTTCTTATAATGCATTTTTTACGTTAATATATTCATCACTGAGACTTGTTTCCTCGTACTGTATTTCTGTTACATCATTTTCGTCTTTATTTTCGTCATCATTGGTTTTCTCATCAATAACTATTTGTCTTGGAATTGTACCAATGGGTAGTGTTTTTAAAACTTTCCTACCTTCTATACCTAAATTATGTTTTAATATTGCCACTTTTCGGGACGCTAGGAAATCCTCCCCGCCAATAGCTTCTAGGTAAGTTTCAAAGGATTCTATCCAATCCGCCCAAGGTAAAGTGGGTTCTCCGGGGTTTTGTAAATATTTTGGTGGAGCTACAATAGATGATATATCCATATTGCTTGTGTTGATATTATAATAACAAGCAACTTGATTACGTGGTCAATCTATAATCTATATTTTACATGTATGTAGTATTCTTAGGTATATGTGTACTTTTGTAAGAGTATCTGAAAGTTAAATAATGTAATATGGTTAATAAAACAACAAACTAACAAAATTGACGTAGTCACCGTCGTCTTCTGTAGTTCACAAGTAGTACCTTCCTTCAAGCTGTAGTAGGCAGTGTAGACAGTTTTTTTTTTTTTTTGTCCTTTTTCACCAAGTCTTTCCTCCGTGAACTCGCTGCAGCGTGTAAGCTGGTTGTTATGGCAACCTGGTGTTGTGATCACCGAGCATTCGATGACTCATACGTCATGACGCGTTGCCGCTCCCATACTGCATTGCGTGAATCAGACGCAGGGAACGAGGAACAAACAACTAAGCTGATCCCTCGCGATGTGTATCCATGGCAGCAATTCAAGATCGTGGCTAAACAATTACGCTCGAAGGTGAGCACGAGTAACATTCACAATTATGTTTTAAATGGTAATGCTTTCGTGATTTGGCTGACAACGGATCTTCGGCTTCCCCCGTGAAACAGCGAGCGCGATGTCAATCACTGTGCATCCCAAAACGTATACACTTCCTCCGAAAAAAAACCCACATATGTTCACAAATGACCCTGCGTTGAGATTCAAAGAGTGAACACTGTCGTCCAAAACCAAGGCGCAGCTCCTCAACGTGTCCTCCACAGCCCAGTATATACAGTTTCGACCTCAAGGCGCATTGTTAAAACCATATGTTTCCTGCGTAACTCGTCAATTTAATTAGATTTGTGTTTGCAGCATATCGCTTTCACTATTTATTCACTCTCCCATTGATTCACAGTGAAGCACTACAGAGTTGCCTTGTTGGGGCCAACTTCCTTCTTCTCAACACGCACAATGTTCAACACTTCACAGGTGCAAGCCAGTCTATAGTTCTATAAAGCACGGCAATTCCATTCTCATTCGAAGACGTTCTCACCCTTAAGACGTCCTCGAAAACCCGGTAGCAGGGAACGCGATGCCAATCAATCTGTTGCCTTCAGTTCATCTGGGGGTTGGTGGTTCACAAATTCTTCTTGGTTCAGTCTGCTTTAAAAGACGTATATCCCACACTCGTCGCCACTTTTAAGACGAGCAGACTTTTTTTTTTCTTTTTGTCCTCATACACCGTGGAGGGCATTCTTTATAGGAAACAGAATACCCCCTCTCTCAAGCGGCCAACCTGTTCCAACCCCGTCTCAAGGGCCCGTACTGAGAGTAGGGAGGGAAACGAAACCCACAAGCTAATACTGTCTTCCCGGTCCTCTCCAGATCACACTACTGTTGGAGCCCAGTGTTATTAAGGAGATTGAGGACCAACAGTGCCCGGGCAAAATCATAGGACTACCATTTACCTATTTCGCCATGCCACCAAGGCAGCCCAGATCTTATTGTGGCTTGTACTGTCACAGGCCATATCCGATTCACTGGTAAGAATTATATATTTCAAACATTCCATGAAAGTTGGGGGATTTACATTTTTCCATGCCCTGCATATCTCACGCCTTGCCAGAATAATGATATAAAAAATAAATTTAGAAACTAGATCGTTAGGATTATAGTTTGTCGTAAGACCAAAAAAGATAGTCTCAGGGGAGATCTCCACTTGTTGAGATAACACATCCTCCAAAAATTCCTGTATCTCAACCCAATAATTAGAAATCTGCGGGCAATCCATGAACATATGGAGGTCGTCTGCAGCAGGATACTTACACCTAGGACAGTGGTATTCCAGACCGGTGACCTTAGCTAGTTTTCTAGGTGTTAAATATACCCTATATGTAGTATATAAATGATTTCTTTTCAGTGCTGCGGGTTTGACAACTGCCTGTAGCATAGTAAAAGAATCCCTCCAAATACTCTTGAATTCATTGGATTTGAGAATGATGTCATTGCCCCAGAGTTTTCGGAGTTCGGATTCGGTCATCCCTTCAGTTTCTAAAAGGGCCCAATACCAAAAAGAAACCTCCCGTTTCCATGCCCCCCTCCTAGAGACTGAATCGAATTTAAGATTTAATTCAAAGTCCCAAGATTTTGTTGCCCACCATCCTGACAGCTGATAATACTTAAATCTAGTAAGTGTGCCTCCTGTCAACCCCGATAGGGACTCCCAGCTCAGGAGCTGCGAGTCCTTCTGCAGATCACCAAAGCAAGATATGCCTGCCATTATTAAGGGCCGGGATAATTGGTCTTTGAGGCAGTCAGGGGTACCGGGTGAATCCCAAATCGGGACCTGGGGTGCATAGTAAGGGATTTTGAGATTTTCCTGATATATAGCCAGTTCCTCAAGGCAGCACCCAGAATCTTTAGCCTAACCTTTTTATAAAACTTTGGATCCCCAAATTTAAAAAGAAAAAACTCTTGACCCTGGGGGATGTCATGCAGCAGAGCCTGAAATAATAGACCCAATGATGACACATCCCTCTTATTGGCCATTGTTCTAAAATTTTTAAAGTGAAATGAGTGACAGTAAGTAAGTAGGTCTGGGAGAGCTAGGCCGCCCATGTATAGACTTCTCTGGAGCTTTTTCCAGGAAATTCTGGAAGACTTACTATTCCATATAAATGACCCAATTTTTCCCTGTAGTTTCGCAATGTCTGATGTCATAAAAGATAGTGGGATTGAGTTGAATAAGAAAGTTATTTTTGGTAGAATGAACATTTTGATCAAATTAACCCTTCCAAAGATGTTTAAAGGGAGGCTAGACCATCTCTGTAGCAGACCGCAGACATCCTTAGAGACTCTAGCCAGATTGATTTTAGGTATATCACCGACTTTCTGGGCCAGATGGATCCCCAAGTATCTCATCCGGAGCTTGACCCCTTGTGTCCCCACTTCTTGATTCCATTCCATACTCTCGGTCTTATCTTTGTTTATTTTATATCCCGAGACCTCTCCAAAAGCTTCGGCCTGATCTACTAATCTAGGGATGGCTATAACTGGATTAGATGTAAACATAAGCAGATCGTCTGCGTACAGGGCAAGTTTTAACTCAAGATCTGCAATTTTGAAGGATTTAATCAGTGGGTCAGACCTAAGTTGACAAACAAAAGGTTCAATATAAAGATTAAACAAAAGGGGTGAGAGGGGGCACCCTTGCCGGGTGCCTCTAGCAATTGTGACCCAGTCCATTAAGGCTCCATTAACTAGTATTCTTGCCCGAGGGCATGAATAAAGGGACCTTACAGCTGAAATTAGGTTATTGGGAAAACCAAACCCAGATAGAGCTTCCCATAGATATGACCATTTCACCTGGTCAAAAGCCTTAGCGGCATCGATAGCCACTAAAGTCAGTGGAAGCTTCTTATCAGTTGCCACATCTATTGCTGCAATAACTTGAAATGTTAATTCGTTCAACTGTCTATCTGGAATAAAGCCCCTCTGATCTGGGTGTACTACTGTTTTAATGATTCTAGCCATTCTAGTGGCCAAAACCCCTGCAAAGATTTTATAATCCGTATTTAACAGAGATATGGGTCTATATGACTCAATTTTTAACGGATCTTTGTTGGGCTTAAGGATGAGGGTAACTGTGGCTTCAGACCATGATTTTGGAACGATCTCACCTGATAAGTAAATTCTGTTAAACAGACTGGAACAACCTTTTCAAGGACTACCAAATATAGCTCTATTGGGAGCCCATCTGGGCCAGCAGCCTTCCCTTTGGCCATTTTCTTAATCTGTGTTTTGACTTCACCTTCTTTAATGCCCGAACATAGGGAGGCTCTATCCGCCATAGATATCTGGGGCAGTCCTAACTGATTCAGCCAATCTTTAGCTCTTTGAGGTACGAAGCGAGTATTTTCTTTATATAGATTTTGCATATATATTCTCGCCTCCTCCCTAATTTGGTCATCATCATGTGTGGTAGCTCCTGTACTGCTCTGAGATAGGCTTTTGATTTAATTTCTTACCTTATCTGTCCTGATTTTCCAGGCTAAAAAAAGAGCCACATCTTTCACCATGCGAAAAGTTTTGGAGCTTACTGGCATCCCACCTATCTTTTAGGATCTTATCCAAACTAGCTTGAAATTCTCTTGTTCTTTCTGCTTAATCTTAGAGAGGCACTCCTCTTCCGACCTCCTCCTAAGAAGGCTTCTCCTTATCATTAGTGTACTTAATGATCCTCTAAAAAAGGCCTTAAATGCCTCCCAGACCACCTGATCAGTTGTAGTGCCGGAGTTGTATTTAAAGTATTCTTCTGCCTGGTTTACTAGGTCTAACTTAACCTCCTCCTTTAATAATAAGGGTCTATCCAGGGTCCACCTTCTCTGACACTCTTTTTGCTTAAAATTAACCACCAGCTCCACCGTAGAATGATCAGAGAGTAAGGCTGGAGCATAGGAGATGGAATCTACTGCTGACAAAAGAGACTGGTCTAATAAAAAAAAATCAATTCTGGAATGGTGTCTGTACTTCCGACTATAAAAGGAAAAATCCTTTTTAGAACCATTCTTTGCTCTCCAGATGTCAATCAGATTTAACTCTTTAATAATATTCCTCAATTCCAAATGTGATTTGCGGGGAGGGACATATTTAACCCTAGAGGTGCGATCTAAAAATTCGTCTAGGATCAAATTAAAATCTCCCCCTAAAATAATGGGTGCTGCCATATTGGAGAGGCTTGCTTTTACTTTTAAGAGAGCAGCTTGATTATCTTTATTAGGCCCATAATAAACTACGCACACAAATGGGGAGCTCCCTACTAGCAATGAAGCTACCAGCCACCTCCCAGATTGATCTGTCTCAACCTTCTCTATTTTAATCCCAGCATTGTTTGCAATTACAATTGTGACTCCCCTGGTGCTACCTTTTTGTTCAGAGCAGAGAATATCTTGTACCCACCTAAATTTGCTGAACCCTAATTTACACGCCTCTGCCTCTAAATGGGTTTCTTCAAGAAGACATATATGAGCCTTAGAATTACTCAAAAATTCACCCACTCTAGACATCTTTCTCATATCCCTCAACCCATTAACATTCCAACTATTTATCTTAATTTTGTTGAAGATACTATTCATCTTTGGGTTACCTTGGATAGACTAAGATTGGCTCCCATACGGTCATTGAATTTCTCTTTTCTCCACAGTTGTGTGAGGATACATTTTTTCCTATTTTTGCCCCTGCTGCCCGTGCCCCCCAACCACCCCTCCACCCTCCTGAGGAACCCTCCCTGTCTTCCTTTGGCGATCTTTATACGAGCAGACTTGATTAATTTAAGGAAGTTTTATTGTAAGTTAGTAGGAACAACCCCAAGATACATCCTCTGCCTGCAACCGCCAGCACTTCTCTCCTGGCATGCTCACAATCCTATTACCATGTATACTCTAGAAGAATGCAGACTCTGTTGCTAAGACAACATAACAGGCTGCCAGATGCTAAGATATATCAACAAATATGTCAGATTGGATTACTTTTATATCTCCACCTCTCTTATATAGGGTACTAATATTCAGGATATTACCTGAGGTATTGTCGGATCACAATCCCTTTGTTAGGATCCGTAGTCCGGTAAACACTGACTACGCGATCCCGAGGAGAAACAGGAAGTCCCTCCCGAAAACTGCACTTCCCAGCGTCCGCAGCGGCAGCACGCTCGCGAGACTCTGGCGCTCATCGTCACCGGATATAGGAGTGTCAAGCACTCGGGACGCGGCCGATGATTCCGAGGACCTGCGGTTGTGGTGAGCGTCGGTGACCGGAGCTGTTCAAGGCGGTAAGGGTGCCTCCCTGCACCTTGCTCCTCTTTTGCCTCATATTACTGTGTTAACGCACACTGGGAGGCGGCGTTTCCGGCTTGGTCGTGGGCTTTGTTACTCTGTTGGGGAAAACTGCATGCCGGCTGTTTTCTTGCAGAGAATCTTGAGAGGAGTATTGCTCAGTGTTCTTCCGAACAGGCTGGGTCATTACAGAACCTATTTCATTTGCTTGTAAGCAGCCAAAATTCCTAAAGAGGTGCGACGCTTGTGATGTAACAGCGCCACACTCCTTCTTGGTTCCTTCCCTGTTGGCGAGACCAGAGACGTCTGTGATCTCATGCAGGGAGTGAACCTGTTCATGTTGACCAGTAGGTCCGGATTCAAGGGGTGAACTTTATTTACTGTCTGCAGTAGAGGTTTTCCGAACCTGGCCTGCCACACGTTGTACTCCCCTTGCTCATGTATCACGACCATAAGATTACTGAACTCCTCCAGGGGAAAATCTTGTGACATTTAAGTGCAGATGGCTTCATGCACATCAGATTTGGTTTTGATTCACGTGTGGTCTGTTTCTTTATACCATTTTCCTAGGAGAGAGAGAGAGAGATAGAGGGCGTTTGGAGGTTCCTCTGTTGGTTTGGGGGCTATTCCACACATGATCAGGGTAGGTGGAGCACAAAACAAAGTGTGTTACATTAACAACCGAGAGGACTGTGTGTGACGTCTCTATATATATATATACTGATAAATGTTTTCTCCTCTGTGCAGCGTTTCATGTTGGAAATCAGCAATCACCCTCTCCTCTCTTCTGGTGAAAACCTCCCTTTGATTCCTTTACAGGTAGAGTGTTATTACATGTACCTCGGAATAACCACCTAGAGAGTTCTCCTGTTCTATTGTAGTCTTGCATCAAATACTGAGCGTTTACTATGTTTCCCTTTTGTGTCATCCATAGGTCTCCCTCCCTGCTGTTCCTACCCTTTCCTTCCCTCGCTTAACTATCCCACTAGTCCGCGTAGAATTGTATTCCGGACATGGGGCAGTTGAGAGGTGGACCCCTTTTTGAGCATCAGCACAGCCCCGAGGATTCTGGAAGGCGGATCCTGACAGAATCATCGGCCCACGAATTGCTCGTCCTCTCGACTGTGCTGGTATCAAATATGGCCACCTTGGAGGATGTCATGGCCGCTTTGGCGGTGGTTCAAACGGATCTCGCGGCCTCTCGTCGAGAGACCGCTGTTCTACAGGCTAGAGTAGAATCCATGCAGAGAAACCCTTTTGACATAGGGGGGTCTCTTCATCCCGCTCCCCCTTCAGTTGTGGTAGAGATGCCCACGCAGATCCCGCTGTCTCCGCCAGAGCGATTTTATGGGGATATAAATAAGGTCCAAGTATTCATGACACAAGCACTACTACACTTCACTTGTAAACCTAAGTTGTTTGCAACCAACCAGGCAAGGGTGGCTTTTGTGATTTCTTACTTGGCAGGCGAGGCAGCACAATGGTCCATCCCCATCGTCAGACATGACGACCCATTGCTTTACGACTGGGAGGCATTCAGGGAAACCTTTTAGAAGACATTCGATCGTCGGGCGGAAACCTTCTCAGCTGATAAGGACTTACTGGAACTGAGGCAAGGGAAGTCGGATCTGATCAGTTACCTGAATAACTTTCGTCGGCTCGTGGCCGAAACGGACTGGCCCGAGTCCAAGCAGGCCGCCATTTATTATCAAGGGCTCAGAGACGAGCTAAAGGACGTTCTCGCCCAAATAGACCCCCAACCTCAAATGTGTGCAGCCCTCATCGACTTAACCTTAAGGTGGATCACCGTCTGAAGGAACGACGAGGGGATCTCAAACAAAGGGACCGGTTCCAACCCCAAGGAGAACGTGCTCGTTCCTCCGAAAACTGAAGCTCCAAGCCTGAACCCATGGATATTGGGGCCGTCAGAGCATCGTTGACGCTCAGTGAAAGAGACCACCGCCGGAAACAGGGCTTGTGCCTATATTGCAGAAAAAAGGGGCATTATCTCAGGGAGTGCCCCGTCAAACCCAAGTATGGGCGACCGAGACCCGGACAAGTGGCTACTATAGGGGCTGGGAACGAGACGGAAAACTCCAGAGCTTGAGGGTAACAGAAGGGGTACCAACAAGAGGATGCGTCATCCCTTCAATAAACCACCACGTCTCTACCAACTCAGTGCACTTCGTATCCCATTCACCCTGGAAATCAATCAAGAGAAGAAGCGAGTCCAGATGATGGTAGATTCCGGAGCGACGGAATGTTTTATGGACCAAGAGGAAGCACTGAGACTGGGGGTACAGTTCCTCCACAAAACGACCCCTGAACGAGTATACGCTGTGGATGGCAAGGAGTTGTACTCTGGACCCATCCGCTATACCACCCCCGAATATGTCATGACGTATGACGGATACCACCAGGAGAAATTGGCGTTCAACATAATTCAGGCCCCTCTATATGGAGTTATTCTGGGCCTCCCTTGGCTGCAAAAGCATGAACCAACCATAGAATGGACCAATAGAATGTTACATATGCAATCCGCCTATTGCCAAAACCAGTGTATCCAGCCACTCATGAGCTCATCCCAGGCGTTGACCCTCCGACACCACGTCACCACAGCGGCTGAAAAAGATGTGGTCCTACCGAAAACGTATGCGGAATATACCGATGTATTCAGAAACACCAAGGCGGAAGAACTCCCACCTCATCGGGTCTATGATTGTCGGATAGACCTGGTTCCAGGAGCGGCAGTTCATTGCAGCAGAATTTACGCGCTCTCAGCACCAGAAACCCAACACCTCCGACAATACCTGGATAAATACCTTGCTTTGGGTTTCATTCGTCCTTCCCGCTCTCCGGCCGCGTCACCTCTTTTCTTTATACCGAAAGCCAATGGTGAATTGAGGTGTTGTATTGACTTCCGGGCATTGAACCTCATCACCATTAAAAACCGTTATCCCCCTACCCTTGATTCCGGTACTCCTAGAACTAGTCACGTCCGCCAACATATACACCAAGTTGGATCTCCGGGGGGCATACCACCTGGTCCGGATGCGGGAAGGCGATGAATGGATAATGGCCTTTAAGACACGGTTCGGATTGTTCGAGTATTTGGTTATGCCGTTTGGACTGTGCAACGCCCCGGCGGCTTTCCAGTTCATTCTCAATGATGTTTTGAGAGAGTTTTTAGACTACTTCGTCGTAGTCTACATTGACGATATTGTGATCTTTTCTTCCACCGAAGAGGAACATGTTACCCATGTACGTCAAGTGCTTCAGGCATTGCGAAACCATAAGCTATTCTGTAAGTTAAGCAAATGCGAATTCCACGTCACTACAGTCGAATTCTTGGGGGTCATGCTTACTCCTACAGGACAAGAGATGGCAGAGAGGAAAGTCAAGGCCATAATCGAATGGCCTCGCCCACAGAACGTTAAGGACATACAGAGGTTCCTGGGATTCGCCAACTTCTACAGGTGGTTCATTCAACAGTTCTCTGACATGGTGTCCCCTCTGTCCAGATTGACAAGAAAAAAGATTCCCTTTCTTTGGTCAGCAGAAACCCAGACGGCTTTTGAAAGTCTCAAAAGAGCCTTTACATCCGCACCGGTCCTCACACATGCCAAACCAGAATTACCCTTCATTGTGGAAGCTGACGCTTCCGATATTGTGGTTGGGGCAGTGCTGTCTCAACGACATGAAACAACGGGTCATTTACACCCCATCGCCTATATGTCCAGGAAGCTCAACCCCGCCGAACAAAACTACACCGTAGCCGAAAAAGAGCTGCTTGCCATAAGAGACGCTTTTTTGGAATGGAGACACTGGCTGTTGGGAGCAGCTCATCAAGTGACAGTGTATTCTGACCTCCGCAATCTGCAGTTCATGCGAGCCGCAAGGCATCTTACTCCGCGTCAGCTCCGGTGGATGCAGTTCTTCGCTGAATACCACTTTATGGTGACATCCTGACCTGGTAAGGAAAACCGAAAAGCGGACGCTCTTACTCGACAAGAAAGCCCAGTGCGTCCGTCAATAGAGACAGAACGGGCTATTCTGAACGCTAATCAAGTCCTTGGTGTCACCACCACAGAAGGATTTCTGCAGAAAGTGAGACAAGGGATGCGTTCCTTTGCATGGAGAAGTTGGATGAAACACCACCCCGAATGGCAGTGGAGACAGGGTTTACCGTTAAAGAACCAACAGCTATTGATCCCTACAAAAGAGCTACGAAAAACCGTTTTTCAATGGTGTCATGAGCTCCCCTGTGCAGGACATGGAGGGGGAAAGAAAACGGTAGAGAGGGTATTACGTCAGTTCTGGTGGCCCACGATTCGTCCCAACGTAGCGTCATGGGTAAAAAGCTGTTCCACGTGCGCTCAAATGAAATCTGACCACAACAAAACCCAAGGCCTTCTCCACCCCTTACCCACACCAGAAACACCGTGAGAGAGGTTTTCCATGGACTTCATCGTGGGACTGCCCAAGGATCAAGGTTGTACGGCTATGATAGTCGTGATCGACTACCTAACAAAGATGGGTCATTTCATCGCCTGCAAACAGGTACCCTCCGCAAGCCTCTTGGCACGTTTGTTATTGACCAACGTTGTACGGCTACATGGACTTCCCAATGTGATTGTTTCGGACAGAGGCGCCCAATTCACCGCCCTCTTTTGGAAAACCTGGTGTTCTGGACTACAGATCACATCCTCTTTGTCCACCAGTTTTCACCCACAAACCGACGGCCAGACCGAGCTTGTGAACCAAACGCTAAAACAGTACCTTAGGTGTTACATCAACAGTCATACAGAAGCTTGGGTGGAATGGTTATGGGTGGCGGAAATAGCGTACAACAGTGCCACACATGCATCCACGCAACATTCACCCTTCTATAGCACATATGGGTATCATCCACGCTTCAGCCCGCTAACACTCCCCATACAAAATACCAAGGTACCAGAGGTGCAGAAACAGTTGCAGCAGCTCCGCTCAACCCTTCGTAAGACACGAAACAACCTACTCCGTGCCAAGATCCGGTATAAAACCCAGGCAGACAAGCATAGGAGACCAGGCCCCACATACTCAAAGGTGGAGCGGGTATGGCTGTCTACCAAAAACATCAGGTTTAAAAAGTACAGCGCATTTAGTCCTAAATACATAGGCCCATATCAGGTTATCAAACACATTAATCCTGTGGCAGTAAAGCTTCAGCTGCCATCCAGTCTTCGTATCCATCCCGTTTGCCATGTCTCCCTCCTAAAACCCTCTTATAGCCCGGTAAAGAAACAACCTATACCCATTTGGGTTCAAGAAGACCCGGAATACGAAGTAAAGGGTATTTTGGATTCCAAAGTGGTTCGTCGCAAGCTATGGTATCTGGTATCGTGGAAGGGATATGGTCCTGAGGAGGACTCATGGGAACCGGCGGAGGCGGTGCATGCCGCCCGGTTGGTTTCGGCGTTCCACAGGAGGCACCCGGATAAACCTGCTGGTAGTCAGTGTGTAGCAGGAGGGGGATGTACTGTCAGGATCCTTAGTCCGGTAAACACTGACTACGCGATCCCGAGGAGAAACAGGAAGTCCCTCCCGAAAACTACACTTCCCAGCATCCGCAGCGGGAGCACGCTCGCGAGACGCTGGCGCTCATCGTCACCGGATATAGGAGTGTCAAGCACTTGGGACGCGGCCGATGATTCCGAGTACCTGCGGCTGTGGTGATTGTCGGTGACCGGAGCTGTTCAAGGCGGTAAGGGTGCCTCCCTGCACCTTGCTCCTCTTTTGCCTCATATTACTGTGTTAACGCACGCTGGAAGGCGGCGTTTCCAGCTTGGTCGTGGGCTTTGTTACTCTGTTGGAGAAAACTGCATGCCGGCTGTTTTCTTGCAGAGGATCTTGAGAGGAGTATTGCTCAGTGTTCTTCCGAACAGGCTTGGTCATTACAGAACCTATTTAATTTGCTTGTAAGCAGCCAAAATTCCTAAAGAGGTGCGACGCTTGTGATGTAACAGCGCCACACTCCTTCTTGGTTCCTTCCCTGTTGGCGAGACCAGAGACGTCTGTGATCTCATGCAGGGAGTGAACCTGTTCATGTTGATCAGTAGGTCCGGATTCAAGGGGTGAACTTTATTTACTGTCTGCAGTAGAGGATCTCCGAACCTGGCCTGCCACACGTTGTACTCCCCTTGCTCATGTATCACGACCATAAGATTACTGAACTCTTCCAGGGGGAAATCTTGTGACATTTAAGTGCAGATGGCTTCATGCACATCAGATTTGGTTTTGATTCCCGTGTGGTCTGTTTCTTTAAACCATTTTCCTAGGAGAGAGAGAGAGAGAGAGAGAGATAGAGGGCGTTTGGAGGTTCCTCTGTTGCTTTGGGGACTATTCCACACATGATCAGGGTAGGTGGAGCACAAAACAAAGTGTGTTACATTAACAACCGAGAGGACTGTGTGTGACGTCTCTTTATATATATACTGATAAATGTTTTCTCCTCTGTGCAGCGTCTCATGTTGGAAATCAGCAATCACCCTCTCCTCTCTTCTGGTAGAAACCTTCCTTTGATTCCTTTACAGGTAGAGTGTTATTACATGTACCTCGGAATAACCACCTAGAGAGTTCTCCTGTTCTATTGTAGTCTTGCATCAAATACTGAGCGTTTACTGTGTTTCCCTTTTGTGTCATCCATAGGTCTTCCTCCCTGCTGTTCCTACCCTTTCCTTCCCTCGCTTAACTATTCCACTAGTCCGCGTAGAATTGTATTCCGGACTTGGGGCAGTTGAGAGGTGGACCCCTTTTTGAGCATCAGCACAGCCCCGAGGATTCTGGAAGGCGGATCCTGACACCCTTAATGTTGGAAATACCGATACAGGGATTCGATCGGTTAACCACTAAGTGGACATTAGATAGGAAATTACTGGTTACCGAAGGGTTCACAGAACACATCAGGGAATGGATCCGACAGTACTTTGAAATAAACAGGTATAGCACGTCGAGAGAAATGGTTTGGGATGCTTTAGAGGCAGGGTTAAGGGGGAGATTGATAGCTTTGTAGGTTTCCGTAGGAGGCAACAGAGGATAGAAATGCAACAATTAATGGAAGAACTGTCCAAATGGGAGGAAGAGCATACAGGAGCTATCGCGCAAAAACAAGAGGAGCGGATAACTCAATTAGGACTTGAAGCTATAAGGATTAAGGCTAAAAGGAACGCTTTTTTTTGTAAATCCGTGGTCGAAATATATCAAACTCACGCTCGTGATAATTATGAGTATGGAGAGGCCCCAGGAAAACATCTGGAATTACGTCTTAGACAAAGGGCAGCTGCAAATAATATTGCGATGCTCAAAGGGAAGAACGGGATAGTGGCTACTGAACCTCAAGAAGTTCTTAAAATCTTTGCAGAGTTTTATAGGGAGCTGTATCGTTTCAGGCATAATATACCGACGTTGACACAGCTGGAAACGGAGGCAAACTCCCCTCTTATCATGCAGGAACTAGAGGAATACATGAAAATAGGGGAAGTTAAAGATGCTCTTCAAGGGATGGCTTCAGGAAAGACAGTAGGTCCGGATGGTATCCCTATGGAAATCTATAAGGTTTTACAGTTGGAGCTTGCCCCCCTCCTGTTGGACTGGTTTATCGCTGTTCAGCAGAAGGGAGTCCCGCCTCAGTCTTGGCAAGAGACTAATATCATCCTCTTTCTAAAGAAAGGGAAAATGGCAGATGACCCGTCTTCATATAGACCTATAACCCTGATAAATGCAGACAAAAAGTTATATTCCAAAATGATTGCATGTAGACTGGCTAAAATTATCACCCCATTGGTAAGTCCATGGCAACACTGCTTTATAACGGGGAGAGGGACCACGGATCACATTCGCCGTGCAATATCATTGTTTGATATAGCGGAAGCTTCAGGGGAGCAGATGTCCTTATTTTGCTCGATGCACAAAAAGCTTTCGATCAGGGTGAATGGGCATACCTTTGGGACAATCTTCGAAATAAGGGTTTTGGTCCATGTATATTAACAGCTATAAAAGCTATGCATATACAATCCTCTGCAAGGATTCAATTGATGGGTAGGGAAACAGAAAAGATTCTGATAGCCTGTGGAACAAGACAGGGCTGCCCTTGTTCTCCAATCCTCTTCGCATTATATATCAACCCCTTTATAAATGCAATCTTACAAGATCAAGATATCACACCTTTTGTGGTCAGGGGGTTTAAAACCAAGGTGTTAGTATATGCTGACGATATAGCTGTCATCACCCCTGACCAAATAGTCGCATTGGTAAGGATTGAAGAGTTGGCCTTAGAATTTGGCAGAGAGTCTGGGTATGGTTTGAATACAGATAAGACCAGGATAGTGTGCACCAAAAATATGGTCAGGATCCACGTAAGACTGAGGCCGCTACCTACCGCGGGATAGATATTTTGGCTGAGGTTGTTTCCATATGGGATATCAATGCGGCACCTCTTATAGAGAAGATAGGTAGAGATCTAAGGAGAATAGACAATTTACATTTACCTATTATAGGAAGAAGCAAAGTGAAAAAAATGACGATGTTCCCTAAGATCTTTTACTTACTCCGATGTATCCCACTGGAACCTGCAAATACTTTTTTAAAGAATATAAATGGGATGTTTTCACAATTTATATGGAACTATAGAAAGATCCGGAGATCCTTGACATATATGACATTACCGCAAGATGGGGGGTTGGCAGTTCCTAACCTTCTATATTATTATTGGGCCATAATGTTGCAACAAATGGGCATATTGTTTTAATACAAGGTAGAAACAACCCTGTAAGGGCAGGATGAAACCCCTCCATCTATCTTCGAATTGGCCATTGGTGGTGCAGCACCAGGGATCCTTTTGAGGCAGCTGGAGGGGAGCGATTTAAAAAAAACACGGTTTAAGCCTCTTAGAGCGGCCTGGAATGTTTGGAACAAAGTGTGTAAACATTCAGAAATCCCAAAGATACAAATATACATATCCTTGTGGCGGTCACCAATTTTTCCTGCTCCATTCTATGATGTAATGGGAAAAAGATGGGAACAGGCATGATTTAATAGTTTAGGAGACATGCTCGATATGAATGGGGTCATTTCATTCACAGAACTCCAGGAGAGATATGGGGTGGAATCCAGCTCTTTTTTTTAAATATGCCCAAATTAGGGAGACAATCAGACCTGTAGTGTCACAGGTTGTCAACATGAGCAGAATACAGGTGTTAGAGCATTTGGTTTATAAACAGACGTCTATAAAGGATCTATACTCCATCATGCTTGTGGCCAATGTAGATGACATACCCAGAATCGAAACCGTATGGGCAGACAAACTGGGGAACTTGGATGTTGACCTAAGCAGATCACTATTGTTGTCTAAAACGGTGTTCTTATCAGCTAATCTAAAAGCACAACTTTTTAGGTCTCGGCCTGGCGAAAGCAGCGCATGCACTGCACTGACATGCAGAGGCCTTTTGGAAACGATACGATTCCAGCGTGCACGCGGGGAGACAAACGAGACAGAAGATATGCACGCTGGGATTGGATGCTTTACTGGCATCGTAATCAGTGGTCGAAGTGGGGAAAAAAAAGTAGGGGAACTGTGGGCGGAGACTCAGGGGGCGGGAATAACCCAGGGTTTGGATTAGTGGGCGGAGTCGGAGGTGTGGCTAGAAATAGCAAAACATACCAATTTTTGAACGTTTGGCATTTCACTGACAGCTTATAACGTTATTTAATTCAAAGAATCAATAAACATGTTTATTTGAGGTTTAATATATAAGTTGTTTATATTTAATTCATTTACAATGTGGAACATGTTTCCAATCACAGAATATTCCAAATACGCTTATAAGTGGAATCAAAAGCCATTTGTCTCCGAGCCATGCAGTTTCTTTCATCTGTACTTCTCCTCCCTTTTTCTAACCATTTCTGAACATAAAATTCAGGTTTAAATTCTATGACAGGTGGCCCCACGATATTTATGAACATTGTAGAAGACAGACGATTGATTGATATTCTGTTCCGCAGTGGTGTGAGCACATCATTCATTACACTAAAGCCCCGTTCACATTCAGCAGTTGAGGTACAAAAGGTGTTTATAATGTGCATTAATGGTTTCAGGCTTTCAGAGATGCAATTTTTATTTTGTTTGTACTCTCTGAAACCAAGGATGTACTGCCTGGTATCAAATACATGCAACCTGCTACAAAGGTTTTGTAATTCTCCCTCACCGTATAAGATGTCTACTGGATCTGGCCAATAAACTGGTTGTAGGAGTTTCATTCTATGTACTAACTCTTTGTATTCTATTTCATCATTGTTTGTGGTTGTGCATCTAGAAACATTTGATGCATTAGACATTGTCATCCTTTTTCGCAGGTTATTTGCTAAGCTCCTAAAGAACTGTGCCCTATTGATGCTAACACAGCCTTTGTTCTGTTGCAGTCCTACACCAGCAAACTGCATCCGTTCAGCAGCATCTAATGCAGTTGTAGCAACCAAAGGGCCCAGGTGCATCAGCCATTGATTCAAACACTAAAATCTGCATCTGTATTGAACGATCGGCCTCATATATGGTCATATCACGCCGCTGCAGCCTTCTGGATAGGTCACCCAATTCTGTGAGAGCATCATATAAAATGCCCATATTTTAAACAAACACCAGGGAGGTTATTAAACGGTTTAAACCAGCATATTTCCTCTGCTCAATGTCACTCCTCGTTGAGTCTTCGGAAGATTCCATGAAATGTTTAATAAGTCCTTTGTAGTTATTCCAAACAGCTCTCATAGATCTTTCACTTGAGGACACCCAACGTACATCTAGCACCTTTCCAATTGCCAGAAGTCTTACTTCTACCTCTAGAGCACATTCCCCAAGCTCTCTCTGATTTTTCGGAGAGGCATGGTAGGTGGTATATAGTTTATCAAAAAAAAATTTGAGCCGATTAATGCCTGCGACTTCTTTACAAACATCACCCACAGCAAGCTCCAGCTTGTGGTTAGCACAGTGCCATACACTCAACTGTGGATATTTCAGTTTCAGAAGAGTTGCCACTCCGGATTTCCTACCTATCATATTGGAAGCATCATCTGTTACAAGCTGAACCAAATGACTTTTTAAATACTCATCAGTAAAACCGTGTCTCTCTAAGCATGCAAATAAGGTATCTAAGATTAGATCTGCTGCTGTGCTTGGCAACTCAACAAGGTCCAAGAAAAAGGTCAGTGGCTCATTGTGTTTATCAATACATGCTCTTACACAGATAATTAGTGTGGTCAATTTACTATTTGTGAGCTTAGGGACATATTTATGGGAATGGTGGCGCAGGGCAGCACAGCAAGTTACTTTGCTGCGCTGCCCTGCGTCACAGGGAAAGGGCGGGAATGTGCCGTATTTATCCAATATGGTGCATTCCGGTCTTTTCCCCCTGCACTGGCGCCATTTCGACAGCCTAGCTTCAACGCAGGCACACTTGCCCCATGGTGCAAGGGTGCCTCCTTTGCATGCAGGATTGTTTTTGTGCAGGAAGGGGCACCTTCCTGTACAAAAACAATCTTGAGAGGCTTTTTCATCTTTCTATGTGGGCTGCAGAATAAAGCACAGTTTGAAAGAGGAAAAAGCAAGGAGAAATAAAGATATTTCTCCTAGTTATGCCTCCTCTGGGGCAGCACAAGATTTTGCCGCATTCCCAGGATTACAAGTCCTTGTAAATCTATGAATGCGTCAAAAACCGTGGGAGACTTTTATTATTGCAGGAAAACTACTGCGTGACAAAGCCACTGCTGCTCTAGGGTGTGCTGCTTTGTAGACCTGCCCGCAAGACTGGTGGTGAACCTGGGTATGAATTGTGGTGGACAGGGCTTCAAGTTTACCCAACTGGCCACCGGTAGGGTTCACCTGTTGGTGCTAAGAGACCAGGGCTTCTAAGGTCTAGTGGGGCCTTCTAAAGTCTATCATGGGTGCTCCCTCAGGAGTGGTCTGATGGACAAGGCATGAAGGCTGAACCAGGTTCCCCAGTTCCAAATTTGGTAGCTCTGGCCATAATGCCACATCCTATCCCCACCGAACACCCTTCTGCCCCACTGAGTGAAACTCGCACTGTCTTCACCTACAACCCAATTCTGCCCCATTATAAGCACCTGGATGTGACTCATTTCAAATTATGCAGTGCCTGAAAAAAAGTAACAACATTCTGGGAAAAGCAAATACTCACAGGGAATGCAGGATTATGTAAAGCATGCAAAATATAAGCAGGAACGACATGTTACCTTAACGCTTTTACTCTCGTTCAGAAATCAATGAGTATTTTTTGTCTCAAACATTGAGGACATGAATATAGGGCTCCTCCTGTACACATGTGTTAAGCAGGGCTCAGAGACAAAGGAACTCTTCAAGAGAATCTGATCTGACTCACGGAAACCCACAAGGGCTCCTTCTTATCCACAAATTGTGCACTCTTGATTGTCAGCGCCAGGACGCCTGTTAGGTGAGAGTGCGCTTTACAAGTGAGATAAATAAATAAATAATTCTTATTCATGTCAGCCAGCTAGCTGCTCAAATATAGTATAGCACATATGTATTCAAGTGTCCTGCAAAGAAGAATGAGTGCGAGTAAGTAAATGTGGGTGTGAATGATTGAGTGCCTGAATATAACTGAGCATGAGTGAAAGAGTGTATGTCGATGAAAGTGAGAGAAAGTGATTGAGAAGGAGTCACGTAGAGTAAGTGAAACTGTAAGTTAGAATGAGGTAATCAGAGTAGGAAAAAGTGGTGAGACTGAGTGAGAGTGAGAATTTGATACCGAATGTTGAAGAGTGAGTGCAAGTGAGCAATTTTGAGTAAAAGGGAAAGTGAATGAGAATGAATAATGGGGGTAGTGAGCCTGAGTGAGATAACATGTGAGCAAGCAGGACAAAACACAGGCCTTGGCAAAGTGGAGGTAAATATTTACTTATGGGAGGAACATATTGTGCATCTTGAAAAAAAATGTGGTCAACTCCTGGGGATGTTGTCTTGGCACAGTAATGGCTTTGTAGAGAATTTGTGTAAAAATGGGGTGTTGAAAATAAAATGCAGTATTTGACCCTATAGTTTTTTTTTCAAAATTATCTTGGGAGTAGCAACACCCAGACTGCAAATCCTCCGGGCCCTCCTTTATCTCTTCTTAGTCTTACAAGGCCCAGTAAATCGCACTCTTTTCCAAATCTCTTTCTAAATATTATCACTCTCAAAAACTGTTTTTTCTATGTAATTTTCCTTTGATGGGAAGAGGAGGTTTCTGAGGTGGTAGTATCAGGCAAGTGACACTACTTGGGCTCCCTCTGTTCGAGCCTTCATGGAGGATCCCTCTTCATTGCTACCTCCACCTGACCCCAGACTCCGCAACGCACTCCCTTACAGGCTTGATTATCTACTACTCCTCTCCAGTGCACCTTATCTCACAGCTGACCTTGGGCCCCAGCCCCATATCAGGCACCATCGGGCTCCACTTTCATTTTTCCCGGTAAAAACATTAGTAAAATAACCTTCAAACTTAAAACATTGAATATAGTAGTAAATATAATTAGCACACACTTTAAAGTATGTTCCACAGTAGCCCTTATGACCCGACTGCTAATTAAATAAACAAAAACAGAAAGGCCATGACAAGGCCGGCTTTAGCGCTGATGCGAAAGTCTTTTTTGGCGCCACACCAATAATCACTGCCATACGCCACAAGTGCTCCTCATCTCCCCATAGCCCCTCCCCCTCATGACCTCCTCCTCGGATTCCCTCACTGCCACCCTCCACCAGTGCCCCTCATTTTGCTGTAGCCCCTCCCCCTCATGACCTTCTCCTCAGAATCCCTCACTACCATCCTCCAGCAGTGCCCCTCATCTCTCCCTAGCTCCACCCTCCCCCATGACCTCTTCCTCAGATTCCCTCACTGCCACCCTCCAACAGTGCCCCTCATCGCTCCATAGCCACTCCCACTACCTCCTCCTCGGATTCCCTCACTGCCATCCTCCACTAGTGCCCATCATCTCCCCATAGCCCCTCCCCCTCATGGCCTCCTCCTCGGATTCCCTCACTGCCACCCTCCACCAGTGCCCCTCATCTCTCTGTAGCCCATCCCCCTCATGACCTCCTCCTCAGACTCCCTCACTTCCACCCTCCAGCAGTGCCCTCATCTCTCCCTAGCTCCCCCCTCCCCCCCATGACCTCTTCTTCGGATTCCCTCACTGCCACCCTCCAACAGTGCCCCTCATCGCTCCATAGTCACTCCCACTACCTCCTCCTCAGAATCCCTCACTACCATCCTCCAGCAGTGCCCCTCATCTCTCCCTAGCTCCCCCCTCCCCCATGACCTCTGCCTCAGATTCCCTCACTGCCACCCTCCAACAGTGCCCCTCATCGCTCCATAGCCACTCCCACTACCTCCTCCTCGGATTCCCTCACTGCCACCCTCCAACAGTGCCCCTCATCTTTATGTAGCCCCTCTCTCATATGCATTTCATTTGTTGTGTAGCGCTACTCATATCAGTGTAGTGTGGGTCAGTACTTTACACCACGCACACATTATACAGAGACAACGAATCATACAAGTATGTAAATCAGCCTACAGGGAATGTCACAAAAGCCAATGAGGGTTACAAGGTGTATGAATCACATGTCATCCATACTGGTGGGCAGTTATTTTAAGAGGGTTTGGTCTGGAGAAGCACAAACTCAGGATTTAAAGAGTACTCCAGTGGTTAGGGGTTGGCTTTACTGATAAAAATGTATATCTGCCCAAAGATACTCATTTTAGCAACATTAGAACAATGAAAGACTGGGGAAGTTCTAACTATATCACAAAACAAAAAACGCGAAGTTCTAACTATATCATTCAGGTTTGCATACTGCTCTTTGATGACAGTTCATTGGTCACTGTCCTATGTTAGGATTGTAACTTCTGAACTGCAAGTAACACAAGGATCTCTGTCACAATGACAGTAACCCACTGAGATTCCACATAAAACACAGTTCATCTGCACTTAACTACTAACGGACAAATGATTGCTCTCCAGCAGGATCATTAATCCCCAGCGTTATCTGGGCATCTTTTTATTGTCCTATTGTTGTCCTGCATCGGCCATGATAATGATAAAAACGGATTAAATGAAGCACACACGAAGTACATGTCCTGCTGCGCCTGTGCAGAATTTAAAAAGAAAAACAAATAGTGACACATTCTCCTCCCTACTCCATTAGTCAAACTTAGTGTCGCAGCCTGAAGTGATGAGCAGCTGCAGGGGTCGGGAAAGGTGAATCAAAATAAACAAACTTCTTTTCTCCTGCGCTGCATAGAAAAAGAATATCCACGCAGCAGGACAGTCGGCAAAGGTTACCGTGGCCAAAGAAAGGATGTGTCGCCTTTCGCCAGCCCCTGTTGGAGATGAAGGGGTGAAAAAATAAACAAAGCCTCGTTAACATGTAAATGGTCTTTTAACCCCTTCGCTGCTGCGGACATTCCGCTGCAGCGCTGGGGGGGGCAGGGGGGCAGCGCGGCGGGCCTGTGCTCATGACGGAGCCGCTCCGTCATGAGCCACAGTTGAGCTGTGCTCATGACGGAACGGTTCCGTCATGACTCCGCCCATTTGCGTTGTCGCCCCGCACAGGCGGGGAAACAGCGCCGCGCAGGCGGAGCGGCCGCCGGCAGGATTGTCATGACGGAACCGTTCCGTCATGAGCACACGACAACCGTGGCTCATGACGGAACGGTTCCGTCATGAGCAGGGAAGGGGTTAAAGACCTGTGAAGTACTCAGGTACGGCTGCGATAATCTCTGAAACTGTCTGTGTGTGCGCGCCCCGGCTTTGAAGCACTTTGAGCCCCATGGCGTTTCGCGCCTGCCTTCAAGCCCTTACTAGAACAGGGCCTGAATTAGGGCAGTCCCAGGACGCTTTTTTTAAATCAAGAAGTAGGGGAACGGACTAGCATAATTTTTAAAAGTAGGGGCACGCCGTGCCCTTCCGTTCCCCCCCACTTCTAACACTGATCGTAATACACTGGGGACTTTTTTTTCACTGCCAGTAAAGGCAGTCACCGCGTGCACATCTTCTGTCGGTCCCACGACTGGTCACGCTTGTTTTTTTATGGTTTCGCTATTGCATTAATGTGTGTTTGAGCGCTCTCTAGTGTGCCTTTTGCACTCTTAAACAACAGCCCTCGCGCGCCGGGGATGCGCAATTAGATGCTGCCCTGGATACGTCACTGATGGTCTAGGGGCAGAGATGCTCCTTTCCTCCCAGATGCTCCACATGACGCAGGGCCCTCGGATCCCGCCCCACCCTCAGCATCCCTTTGAAGTCAGACCAGAATGGATCGCACACGGAATTGCTTGTTGTTTCATTCGCTCGTGAATTGGCTCTGTCAGCGCGCGCGGCAAAGCTTTTCATTCGGCGTTAATGGCGGATGTAACGCTTTGAATTCAGTTGATTCATTTCAGTGTCTGCGTAATTTGCCTGTTCGGTGCGGTGCTGCGTGTTGTTTATCAAGCTGTCAGACGTGTGTGATGGATGGTCCCGCCGCATCCAGCGCGTCATAGCTCCGCAGTTGTCTCGCGCTCCACTCTGCTCTTCCCGCGCTTTTCCTTTCCTTCTGTCGTCTTCTGTTTGTCCCCTGTCATGTCTCTTTCCATTCTACCCAAATCACCAGGTCTGGCCCTTCTTCAACGATTCCTCTTCAAGCTGGTAGAGTTAGTTAGTTAGTTAGGTCCGGCGTCAGGGCTTTACCTAGGATGAACAAACTGAAGGGAGTTTCTCAAAGGGTGGGGAGGGGGTAACTAGAAATCCATTCCAAGCTGTGTGGCCTGCGTAATTAAGGGCGTGGCTTCAAACATATAAACAGTGTGCCACTCCAGGAGTTTGGTGTCTTTTTGTGACCTTCGTATTGTTGCATCCAGACCTGTCACACAGTAAGGGTCAAGCACCTAAAACAAGCCCAACCTATTTGCTTTGTCAATGCTCAATGGTGGTCCCTCATAAACATCCACTCATAACCTGAACTAATAGAGACACCCTGGGGCGTAGCTACCAGTTGTGCAATGGGTGCAGCACACCAGGGCCCGAAGCAGGAGTGGCCTCAACTACAACAGCCCCTTGAGCCCTAAGAGGGCACCTACTGGCATAGGCGCAGGAAGTAGGGATTGGGGGTCCCAAAATAGCCATGCTAGGGTTCAAAAGGCGAATGAGCAATAAAGAGGCCTTTACATTTTCTTTTTATCTCTCCATATTTGCTGTGGATTCAAAGACAGAAGGCAAATGTCAGTCTAGCCCTCTGACAAATTGCTGCTCATTCTTTTGACATGGAAATGTGTGTTTTTTTACTCTCACTGCAAAGTGTGAGTATTTTATAAAGTGAACTGTGCGACAAATTTTCTGGCATGAAGGAAAGGCTGTCGTTTTCTTCTAACACACTACAACAATAAAGAAAAACTTTAAATGAACGATACAAATATTTCAAAATAAACAAAAAGCACAAATGAAGCATTTTTTTCTAATTTTGGCCCCTGCAGTCTCTGCGGTGCGGGGGTTCCAAGAACCAGGGGACCCCCTGAGCACCGCACTTCGTCCTGAGAGCTCCAGATTGAGTCCGAAGGGGACCCCTCCATGTACCCTGCAGGGGGGGGGCTCAAGTTTCGTTACGCCACTGTTATGATACGGTGTCTCAGGGGTATGAGGTTTAATTCTCAGCTGTGAGTCGGCTCAAACAACAAGAGTATCCCAAGAGATTTAAATTGTGATGCGGTAGCAATGTGCATGTCACCCCACTGGAAGTAGCTGAATTTGCCCTTCAGTGGGACCAGACTGGATGTATTCCAGTTCACGTGCAGTCCAGATACTGACCCAAATTATTTCAGGATTTGCATGAGTCTCTGACCTGTCTGCCTTTGATGTCATGTAAAATGGAATAGTGTCTGTCTATAGATAAATGTGGTCTTCATAATCCCCCTCCTGCTGGAATCCTTCTATTGTTCCTCTTCTGATATCAAATGCAGAGGATAAAATGCAACTGATTCTTACTCTGGCCACTGGATGACTTAAATTGTAAAAGAAACTATGGCCCGAAGTTCAATCGAGTTAGAACCTGCTGCAATAAGGCAGTGTCCAGAAAATCAAAGACCTTCACAAAATCAATGAGGATTAGTGTTGAAGGGCCGGACAATCCCTGCGTTCACCCCAGTGCAGTCTGAACTCTTCGGATGCAATGTCTAGTGCCTCTGTTGAAATGAAGCCATTTTTAGGTCTCGGCTAGCGAAGGCTGCGCTTGCGCAGTCTCGCTCGCGAGATTTAATGACTTGGAGAGAGGGGCTTTAACCTGCCCCTCTTCTCTCCTCTTCTCCATTGGCTGGCCTCTTAAATGCTGGCCAGCCATTGGAGAAGAGGTTTGTCTCTCCAAACTAGCCCCGTCCTTTTCGGATTCGGGGCCGTGTTTTTTCAATTCTTTCGCTCCTCTGGAATGTAAACATTCCAGCCAATGGCAAGAGGAGAGAAAGGAAAACACGCCCCCGAATCCGAAAACGCCGCTGCGTTTCTCCGAGGCATTTCTGCTTGACCTCGGAGAAAGACGGTGGTGTTCAGGGCGATTCCCTCTGACAAAACTCACAGAAGTAAGTAGAAATCCAAGCAAGTGGGAGGCTTACATTTCACATCCGCTAAACCTACTCCTGTTGATCGCACAGGTAGATTTATTTGAAAGATCTGATTTTTGCACAATGGTTTGGTTTCATCTTGTCTACAGGGACCGTATTTTGCCATTGAATGAGTATGGCGGTGCTGCCTTCCGGTTTTCACCCTGGGGAGACCGAGACACGCACTCCTGTCTTTCGCAGAGTCCGACACTTTGAATCCAAAGATCTGACCTTAACCCTTAGTTGACCTTTTTGTGCACATAAACTCGATCTCAGTGCATTAAAAACTCTGCGAATCGTCCCCTTGAAACTGGCAGGCTTTTTTACCCCAGTACATTCTGGAATTTGTAGATTTGCAAAAGATAGAAAAGAAACTCGTATTTCGTACTCTCCGCTGGCGTGGGACACTTGAGACGTCTGCGTCCTGCCAGGTTGCAGCCTCGGGTCCTAAAGCTATGTAATGTGAAACCAGCGGTGGCGGCCAGCGGGCGCCACTAAAGACAGACACACACAAGCACGCACTTCACACCACTCGATTCCAAAACACAGGCACAGCCACGCCTCGCCGATAACTGTATTCTTGTAGTTCGAATACTCACACTCTGCTTTACACCTTTTACTGTAGACACTGCAAAGAGTGGTGTATGTGTTTATATTGTCCGTATCCTATGTACGACCCCTGACAAGGCGCTGAAGTGAGCGTGCAAGGCGTCTAGGCGCTGAAGTGAGCGTGCAAGGGATGCACGGGATTCCCGACCCCTGACGAGCCGCGGAATTGAACGTGATAAGGTGGTACAGTGCATACATCCTTAAACTTTCACTGGGTTTGCATTTTTCCCACCCACGAGACTTCTTACAACGCGCATGAAGGTTTTGTTAAATAATTCGTGGCTGCAGAGCGTGCTCGTGGATTCGAGGAGTCCACCCCCAATAATACCAGCGGCCAAACCATACAGTTAAAGACAATCTTTATGTGTCATACTTACATGGGTAGTTAAATCCCTACGAAGTACAGTGCCCGGGAGTTTGGAAGACATGCGAGTGCCCCTCGGCGAATTGCCAACCGTACGGATATAAAACCGACGGACCCTGAGAGCAAAAATGTGGGCGACTATGAGGATGCTGTTGGAATTAAACTTACATTTCTGAGCATCGGGTTAAACTCTGAGGTCTCACGCCTCTGGCTGTCTCTACCCCGACAAGCTGGAACACGTGCGCTTCAGACCCTGGAAGCCCCGGACACGCTACGGGAGTCTCCCTGCCCACACCCCCAAGAAGCAGGTATTCGGGTGGTCAGACAATGCGCGCACCAGGACCATGCGCCGTCCCAGAAGCAGGTACTCAGATGGTTGAGACCTCGAAACCTCCCGGACACGTCTCATGGGGTCTCTCCCGATAGAGACCCGTTTCGAGGCCCCATTTAAAAAACTGCCGATGCTCTTCACTGGTGAGACCCGGCCCTCTTAAAGCCCTGGCTGTAGCGTATGTGTGTGTGGGAGGCTCTGTGTGTGTGTGGGAGGCTCTGTGTGTGTGTGTGTGTGTGTGTGTGTGGGAGGCTCTGTGTGTGTGTGTGTTGGAGGCTCTGTGTGTGTGTGTGGGAGGCTCTGTGTGTGTGTGTGTGTGTGTATGGGAGGCTCTGTGTGTGTGTGTGGGAGGCTCTGTGTGTGTATGTGAGAGGCTCTGTGTGTGTGGGAGGCTCTGTGTGGGGGTAACTCTGTGTGTAGAATGCTCTATGTGAGTGGTGGGGGTAACTCTGTATGTAGGTTGCTCTATGTGAGTGGCTCTGTATGTGTAGGTGGCTCTGTGTGTGTAGGTGGCTCTGTATGTGTGGGTGGCTCTGTGTGGGTGGCTCTGTGTGTGGGTGCAAATGCAATAGGTCTCGCATTTGAGAGTGATTAAGCTATTGACATTGTAAATAACAATGCCGTTTCTTTAAATGTTTTAAAAACAAAAACATACAAGAATGTCATGAGCAATGCCAACAGCTCTAACTTTAACAATGCCGAGACCATTGCATTGTAAATGCTTGTTGTATCTGCATCAAGGAGCCAATTACCCCCGCGGACCTGTTGGGAGGGTAATATGTGTTTTTACTTCTTTCATTAAGTCTCTTGGAAAGATGTGGGCTCCAACCCCCGGACCCGGCTCTCTGCCCAGTACATTTACCTGATGGAGGAACAAGTCAGGCTGGAGGGCGAATGACAGGCCTCTGAGTCTCTAACCTAGACAGACCCATGCACAGACCTGCACACACACAATGAAGATCTTTAGCTGCAGAGGGCTCGCGGCTGCCACTCACCCTCATGGGTTGATATGGTTCCTCTTCCTTGAATTTAGAGTCCAGCATGCATTCCATCTCCTTCGTCAGACGACACAGCCAGTCCTGGAGCTTCACCTGGCGAGACCAAAGCACACAAGTGACAACTGTTGATCTGTGAAGTGAAGTTGTTCATACAATAATAATCATCACATGATCATCCACACATATGCAGATTAAAAGTACCAATCTCATATTCACATTTCAATTAGTATTCATACATATCTTTATTATAAGCCTCAACCACAGGTTTCTAAATTCGAAGCATCAGTCACACCAAGCCACAGATGCACTGATGTAGATTGTAAGCACAGGGCACTTGTTTCCAGAACATAGGTACCAGGCACACACATCCAGACAGAGGTTTCCAGGGCCCTTAAATACCAGGACAGTCTTATCCAAAGTGTAAGGACGGAAACCGATATCTAGATTGCTCCTGAATATGTCACGAGCCACTTCCTCAATCCTCGACGCCCGCTCTACTTGCTGGTTTTGGTGTGTGAGACGGCCTCAGAGCCTGTCTTCATTCTCCCAGTTCTCTCTCAATGACACCATGACCTTGGGCTACAGATCAGTCACTTCTATTGCTACATCTTACTCAGGGGCAAAGGCAGCACAAGAGCAGGCATCAGTCTCTGAGAGCCCACCGCAGCCCTTGGGGGGTCTGTGAGAGGGAACAGGCATCGGTCCCACAAAGAGCAGGCAGCAGCCTCGTGCAGACCTGCAACATACTGATCTACAATTGTGCACTTAACATACTAGAATGCTGTCGAGCATCATTCACTTGACCACTAAACTGACATTCGTGTATCCGTTTACATGTCGGTGTGAATGTCTGTGTGTTTAGTGTGTGTGTGTGAGGCTTTGTCCATGAGCATATGTAGATAATCAGCGTTTCATGGATGTGGACAAGTGCGTTACTTGCTGTACGTCTCCTTTTTTGTGTAATTTTGTGCACGCATTAATCAATGTTGATTTAACTTAAAGCACAAGGCTACGTAATATTTAGTGGTAAGCCGTGTGCTTATAGTCCTCCTCTAAAACATTTTTGAGTAATTCAGACGTTCTGGTTGAAAAGATTACTTGCTGGTAGAATCTGATTCTATGGCGACAATGGAAAAAGCTGTGAATTTCTCTCTCACTGCAGGGTCATGAAGAATGCGGCTGCCCGAGGCCACCACAGGGGGCCACTCAGGAGGGCGGCCTTCTAGTGGCATTGGGATTTTCCCCCCTACCTGTCCCCCCCTCCTCGGGGGGGGGGGGTTGGCCTCGGGAGGAGTCCCCACCAGGGTCGCTGGCGTGCCGCGTCACGTCCGGTGCGCCAGGCAGGGTGACGGGTACATATGTCCCCCTCACCATGTTTTCTGCCTCTTGTGCACCGAACGCACCATGGACGCCTCTACTCTCGTCACGCTGTCTCCCACCCTACCACTTACCCGACGTGTTGGCAGAAGGAGACATGGCAAGAACTTTGTAATGTTGTACTTTTTCGTTGCAGGCAGAGTTACAGGGCGATCTGGAAGCAAATGGGCACAGAAGGGTACCTCTGCATGGCACATAGGGGTGCCAGAGCCGAAACCCAGGAGCCTCATGGGAGGTTCATGGAATCTGTGTCGGTGCCCTGTTAGTCCTTCGGGCGGTTGTGGGCCTGAGCAACCGGGGGCCTGCCTAGCTACGCTCCGCCCTGAAAGGGGCGTGAGTATAAGGGACCAAGGTTCAGGTGATCCTGGAAGGGAATCACCAGAAGGTGCAGTACAAAGGTGGTTTGCCACGGTGCTGCTAGGCTCATCAGGCAGGCAGGTGGCGAGAATGCTACCTGCCATTGGATCGCCCGTAAGCTAACCCACCAGATTACATAACGTTGTATGTAATAAACCTGCAGCAGTTTTTCCCAAGTATAAACTTGTGTGGTGTGTATTTATTTGCGGGCATTCATGCTTATCGGGGGGGGGGGACCGTTTGCCATGATGGTGCTACACGCACTCGCTCTAAACCCAGAGCTCGGGACCGTGAACGGAGACTGCAGAGAGGGAGCACAGCGTAAAAGGACTGTCTACGCACTGCCAGGCGAGCCTTCTTCTCCCGCAGCACTTTAATGCCAACCTCTCACACTCACCCACGCATGCGCATGAGAGGCAACAGAAACCATTCATGAATCCTTGACAAAGCTCGGCTTTCCAATGAGCGATGCTATAAAGAGTTCCTGCAGCTTTCAAAAACATCAGACGTAATGCGAGACCCATGCTTTCGGGACAATAGTTCATCTACATTTAGTAAAAGCAGGACACCTGGTTCTTCTCTCTACGTGGCAGACAGGAGGAACTTCTGAAACAAAAAGGACAAATCCACCATCCCGTTGTTTATGCCCCCACCTCTCCACCCACTCACCTCCATAACAAAAACAAACAATAACAAACCAGCATTACAACAGGCAGGAAGAAGTTGTCAGCATGACCAGGAGAAAAAGACTAGATGTCTTTCTTATGTTAATTGTTTTTGGATAGGGTCGTTCAGTTGTACATATTGTCTTCTTGGTTTTATATTTCTAACGTAACAAATGTTTATAACACTTTTTTATTAAAACCTTTCAACATGCTGCACAGCAGCCGCAAGGCTCTACACCAAAGCTTAAAGAAATTGGCAAAGGCAATTGCTCTGGCTAAACACTTTTAAGGTCCCTAAGGCAAGACCTATTGGCTATGCCAATGCTTGTTTTTATTTCTGCTACACAGAGTGCTCTCACGATCAGCTTATTTAGCACTTTTTTATGTTTCGTGCAGTACCTGCGTTTTTTATTTTGATGATTTTTTTTTACTCTGAACTCGAATTATTTTTGTTTGACTAATTGCCCATTTATTTTGCCGGTCCTGCTCCGGATTGCACCTGTTTCACTGCATTTCAAGTTTCGGATTAGTAATACCACCCATTTCCCTGTCGGAAAACAGTCATTTCTGCACGTTATTGCACGTTATTCGAATTAGTTTCTGATTTTCTTGACCAACCACATTCATTCATAGATTTATGGACTAGCAACCCATTATGGGCTTCTTTGTGCTCTACTGGAACCCTGAGCCACAGGGTACGTGTTAATCTTGGATTTATGTTTTGTTTTTCAAAATTTGTCCTGAAAATGCACTATTTTCGTCTCTATGACCTTTCTAGGCCACATTATTCTGTATGAAAAAACGCCCTTCGGTAAGTTGGGCTTAGATTCTGTTCAGGGGATGGCATCATTGGTATCTCTGCCATTCTATAGTACTGGTTCTCTAATCCTTGGAACACAATAGAACCAGGGATAGAAGTCTAAAAAGGATTATTTAATTGTGGAATAACACATACACAATACATACATATAAATATATCAACAGATACCATAATTCTTTAGATGCTCCTATGTACCCTGGTTTCTGATTCAAATGAACTATCTTTTTTAATAATATTTGAACATGTATTTCTATTATTCATAATATTTTCGATTCCACAGGTACAGCTGCTGGAGTGAGGTTTTCCCTAAGATTCGTATAACTCCTCCATTTTATCATTTTGAATTAAAACGAATAATTGATTAATATTAAATAGTATTAATGGTTAGCTGTGTTTTGAATAATCAATATTACTAAATAGAAAATACACGTGGGAATCGCATTTGCATGGCCTGAATTTTCGTACGCATACTAATGTGAGATATTTAGAAATTGCATGTTATAGGTTGCTTTGTGATGTGATTTGTGAATTGTGCTTTAAAATGTGAGTATAAACCGCAATGCGTGTTGCTTTTGCTAGATAAATACACACACATAGAGGGTTTAGTGAGGGAATATCATTTTAACAGTCATTTCCATGTATTAATTACGTTTTGTGTTCCTTTGCTTAAGTTGATCTATCTGGAGTGGCCACAAAATGGCTGCCATCCCTATTTTGACGGACAGACGAGATACAGAAGTCACTGAGTGAAGTGCGCCTGCGCTAAAAGATGAGCAACAATAACCTCGTCCTGACCCCAGGCAGATTGTACTCGTGAAGGTCAAACCGGGAGGAGTGCAAATCCTCAAACAATGGACTTCCTTAAACTAAGAACTGTTATAAATGATGACACCATGGATACAAACCCGTATGGGAATCAACATGCCCTGAATGGACTAGTAACAGTTGCAAATTATTAATAAATTGAGAATTACATCTAATGAAACATTGAACACATGGGAATCAGGAAGAATGATCCTGGTTCAACCAATCAGAATTGTTTAAAAACGTGTATTGTAACATTTTTTTGTTGAATTTACTATAAAAGAAGTAGACTAGAGAGGGTCCATAGGCTAGTCGCTTTACTTGATTTCCTGACGTTATGCTGACGGAGAGGACGGTGACACTGCTGGACAGCTGCTTGCCAGAGACTGTGACGGACTGATCAGATGCCCAATTCATTTAAGAACTGATTGATCGATTTATGGGCATAAGAGACAAAAGATCTGAATTTGACATAGAGGACGCCATTTAGCCAGATTAGGTAAATATGCGAAACAAAATATTAAATGCTTTATGATTTCCTTATGCTTTATTTAGATAAACATTTCAATTTCATTTAAGAACTGTGTCAGGTTATTATTTGAAGTGTATTGATGTATATTGTTTAGAAGAATTAGGTGTCGCTTTTCCCAGCAACTCAGCTGATCCATGGCCTATTCATGGGAGGAACTGTTAGGTTATAAAGTATTGAGACCGTGGTGAGGTAGGGAGGAATAGGTGAACTTTTTACTCATCAGGGAATTTGTACATTTGCCTCCCATTTCCAGCGCATGGAATAGGTGAAAGGAATTCCCCTCTCTCTCTCTCTCTCTCTCTCTCTCGAGGACCATTGATCTAAAGTAGAATGAATGATTGGTGTTATGGGCCCCACCAGTGAATGAGTGAATGAATGTGGTTGTAGAAGATCTGTGGTCTGTGACGTAGAAAGGGGATTTTGGTATTCAGCGCTGGAGCAGTTTTTCTGGTAGCAGAATGATGGTTAGCTATTGTTTTGGGTTTAGTGACGATTTCTTGTAAATAGCTTACTGATTATTGATTGGTATTGGTTTATGTACTAACACTCTATGTTGAGTCGCGTCGAGTTATATGTTGTTTACACAGCTTCTGGGATGTAGGAAGTCGGAAGTTTGGAACAGTTCGGTAGTAGAACAGAGGTAATCGCTGTTCTCGGGAAAGACGGGATTGTGGTTGCCCGTAGGTACACGGAAAGAAAACGTGTAGCAATCGAAGTTACACGGCGCATTGTCTGGGTTCGATTCGGCAGCATCGTCGTGTGTTGTCATTAGTGATATTCTCCGTGTGAGAGAAGTGTGAATGTTAGCAAAGGGTTACCTGTGAAATTTTGGTCTTAAGTACCAGGAATTGGAAACCAAATGGTATACCGATAACGCTTACTACTGAAAAGGTAGCAGGTGTTCTCTGAGCTTGTTAGAAGGACAAAGTAGAGGGAAGCGCTGCTTTGTTAACGAATGGTATATTCTGTAGTAGGGCAGAGGTAAGCGCTGCTCTCGAGAGAGACAGAAGTCTGTGTGAATGATCTACATTTTCCCTGTATGACAGTGTGTGTATGGAAAAGGCATTTTGATTAATGGCGAAACTCTAGTGTTAATTAATTCTAGAGAAGCGGTTAGTTGATGCTTGATAGAAGGGTAAAGTAGAGGGATGTGCTACTTTATCAACGAAAGTACTAATTCCGTAGTAGGCCAGAGGTAAGCACTGTTCTCGAGAAAGGCGGGATTCTCGTGAGAAAGGTCTTTTGCTGTTCTTTGGTTAGCGAATCAGACAATGGAGATGTTTTAGTGTTGGTACTAATCGAATCGTAAAAGTTGTAGTAAGAGTTCACGGAGCGGTCTTGTAAAGGAGGGGTAGACGAGAGCAGAGCAGAAGCTGCCGCAGCGGCTGCTGACATCAGAACGACCGCGCTGGGATTGGACAGTAGGTTGGAGGTGTAAAATGCTCCGGATTGGTGCATTAGTGTAAAGCCGCGCTAGGAGTGGAGGAATACAGAGTGACGTAAAACGCTCCCTGACTGGTGCGTTAGAGTGAGTCGCGCTGAGATTGGAGGATTGTGATAGTGACGTAGACGCTCCTGATTGGTGCGTTAGTAAGAGTCGCACTGTGAGTGGACAGAATAGCGGTACCATTGTAAGAAGACTAAACGGTACACGGAAATCGAGAAAATGTATTACCAACCACTAGAAAAGAAGAAATCGTGGTTTGGGAAAATTAAGAAATGGTTCAAGAAAGATGATCCAGTTAAGACTAGGGAAGGACAATTACTTCCTCCACCGAAAACACCCGCATCTACAATGATTGCAAAATATGGGTATCATACTTGTATTTGATTAGATAATTGGGTAAAATACACCAAGGACGATGGAGTCCTGGCGTTTCCAGAACATGGTTCCTTTAATTTGGCTGTTTTGAGAAATCTCCAAGACAAAATGATGGACTTAGAACCAAGACCTAGACCGACGCAGTTTGAGGCATTGACGGAATGGGAAGACGAAATGCATGAACGAGAAAAGCAGAGAAGTGGTAGGGGTTACCGATACATGTTCGGTAGATCATACGGACATGACACACATGACGACCGGATGAAAAGGTGGCGGAATGCAAGTATGACTGAGGGTATGTATCCTGTGAGAATGGTAGGAGAGAATGAAGGGAGAAAAAGCACCGAGAAAAGGCATAATGTGGATTTGAGTGGGTATGAAGTGAATGAATAAGAAGATGATGTTCTTGATGAGGTGTTTTACAAAAACCCACCACCGTATTGACCAGAACCAGAAGCATTGTCACCAAGTGCCCCAATGAGAGAAACATTACGAATAATTAAAACGGAGACTATGTCACCAGAATTAGGGAAAAGTAACTCTGCAAGAGAGATAGAAAAACAGACAGAAAGTAGGGTAAATGGTGAGAATTCAGTAGAACTGGCCAAAACTACCCTAGAATTAACTGAGAAAATAAGAGAATTGACCAAAAATCTAGAAGCCGTAACAGTTCCAGTAACGATAGGTCCAGTAATGCCCATATTTGAGAAACAATAAGATACTGAACATTGTTTGACAGTACAATACAGAAGCCAAAATCTAATTGAAAATGCTGAACGGAGTCAAATTGAGAATCCGTGGGGACCGACAATAAATATGTTTGAACATAGTGTTTCAAATAATCCATTTGTAAATCAAATTTATGCTGAAAAGAGCAGAATGACAATGGAAACATTATTAGAACCACAAAAGGCCCCAGAACAAAATAATGTAAACAATCCAGTGGGACCTTCCGTAGATGAGTTAAACGAATGGATCAGAGAGTTACAGAAAAAGGATCAAGAATCCCAGTCAATAGATGTAGCCAAATTACGAATGGTATTAGCGGAATTGATAGTAGGAACTATCCCTACTGAGAAATTGAAAAACTATCAGGATGAGGAATTTTTGTTTCTCTGTCAGAGTGCCACGTGGAGAGCGAAAAACTTACATGAAAGATTGGAGGAAATTGCAAACGAAATGGGAATAGATTTTGACAAAGTAAAAGCATTGCAAAAATCCTATCGAGTTGATTTCACTGAGAAGGATATAGAGAACATGAATACTACAGGAAGGATAGGTCAAATTAAGGATATAATCGGTTTCTTGAGAAAATGGGGAGATGTGGACAGATGGAGAAGTAAGTGGTGTAGAAGACGCGATAATATTACAGAAAAGACAGTTTCAGCATTTCCCGTTAGAGAGAAAGAAAAGGTAATGACAGAGTACCCCATCAGAGAGATTCCAGGAGGAGGGTATGTACATGTTCCATGGACAAGACAGGACATTTTGTCTTTCACAAATGATTTCCCTCGACTACGCGAAAAGCGCGTTGAGTGGTACCGGCACGTAGACAGATTTGTAAAATTGGCGAAGGTATTATGGATAGATTTGAATAGTCTATTCGATATAATAATACCAGCAGATTTGTGGACAGAATGCAAGCTGATGATAAATTGCCCACTCAGGAGTATCCTAGGGACCCTAAGACGGGAGCACCCGACCCAGAAGTAATGAAGAAATATGAGCAGGTTATGGCATTTCTGAAAAATAAGGTACCCCCTAAAGAGACCGATTGGGTAAAAATTGACAGAACCCAACAGGAAAGCAAGGAGTCAGTGCATGCATATTATGAGAGGCTAATTCAGGCTTTTAAACAGTTCAGTGGAGATGAGAACCTGAGTGATAAAGATTTGAGTCATTTCGTACACAGATTTGTATATGGTTTACGCCCAGAAATTGGTGATATGATAAAACAGCATACAGTTTATTGGCAAAATAAGAAAATAGATGAAGTTTTGAGACATGCAAAATATTTCAGCGATGAGATTGAGGCAAAACAGCAGAAACTGAAAGAAAAGGCAATGTGGGCACAGGTAAAGGTAGCCGAACGACAGGAATCTCAGTTGGTAGAACAAGCGAACAATCCAGGAGTAAGACCAAGATTTGGTCCAGGGAAAGGGAAAGGTAATATAGAAGAAGCTAAAAAGAAATTCCCATGTCACAATTGCGGTGAGTTAGGGCATTGGAAATCCGAGTGTAAAAACCCTCCAAATACTAATATTGAAAATCGATCATTGAATCCATAGGTGCAGAAAGAGGTGGGTGGTCAACTGCAGCAACAGCAGCAGGTGGTTACCTCCCAGAATCAGGTGCCAAAACCACCTTTCCCACAGAACAGAAACTCACAGAAGTATAGTAAGGAATCGGGATTCTACAATGAAGAACAGGTAAATAAACCATCACGCGCTCGCACTGTTTCGCAGTATTGGCTGCAACATGATGAGAGTGATTCAGAAAAGGGTTATTGACGGTGCCGAAGGGAGGAAGAAGAGTGCGTACTTGGCGCAACTCTAGAAGTAGACCAGACAGGACCATTTGTAGATGGGAAGATTAATGATGATAACATTACTTTCCTAGTGGATACTGGCGCTACTCGATCTACTGTTAGATCAGCTGATGTTAAAAATCTTCCTCTTTCGGATGAAACAATCCAAGTAGTTGGTGTATCTAACCAACAGTTAAAAACATACCTTACAGAACAAGTAAAGGTTAGTATAGGGAATTTTCTGAAATGCACCGATTTGTGGTGTGTGACACCAGTCCTGTGAATTTGCTAGGTAGGGACCTGTTGTGCAAGATGAACTGCACTATATTTTGTACTCCGGATGGAATAGCTTTTGAAACACCAAATGAGGATGTATTGTATAAAATGACCATAGCTAACAGAGAATGTGAGAATATTGGAACATATGCAGTATTTAATCCAGATGAACTGCCTAAAGAATTAAAAGGATCTGTAAAAGCAGAGGTTTGGGATTTCACCGGAGAAGATGTAGGGCTAATGAGAAACGTAGACCCAGTAAAAATTACTGTAAAAGACGGAGTAAGTTATCCGAACATTCCTCAGTATAGATTGACACCTGAAATAATTGAAGGAGTAACTCCAATAATTGAGAAAATGATCAAGCAAGGAATTCTGAGGGAAATAATGAGCAGTCCATGTAACTCACCCATAATGGGCCTGAAAAAGCCAAAAGTTCAGAATAGTGCAAGACCTGAGAAAGGTAAACAAAATTGTTGTACCATGTTGTCCTATTGTACCGAATCCATCAGTGATTTTGTATCAGATTCCCCATGATGCGAAATGGTATACAGTGATTGATTTATGCCATGCAGTTCTTTTCCATCCCATTGCATCACGACAGTCAGCAAATTTTTGCATTTCGGTTTGGAGACCGTATTTTGGCATGGTGCCGAATCCCACAGGGGTATACAGAAAGCCCCTCAATATTTAATCAATTGTTGAAGAAGTCATTGGAAAGTCTGCAAATGCCTGAGAGTTCAGTATTAGTACAGTACATCGACGACCTCCTTGTGGCGTCGAAAACTCTTGAAGCTTGTGAAGTAGACACAATAGCCTTACTAAATCACCTGGCAGATGGAGGACTAAAAGTGTCCCCAGCCAAACTGCAGTATTGTAAGAAAGAAGTACAGTATTTGGGACATAACATTGAGAAAGGATTGAGGAAAATAACAATAGACAGAATCAGAATTATAAAAGGAATGAGAGCCCCCATGACTCAAAGAGAAGTGAGAATGTTTCTGGGAATGGTAGGGTACTGCCGCCAGTGGATCAGCAACTTTTCGCTGATTGCAAAACCTCTGGTGCGGCTAACAAGGAGTGATGTAAAAGATCCCCTTGAATTGAACAAGGAAGAATTAGCAGCATTCAAACGATTGAAAGATGGATTGTGTGAAGCCCCAGCATTGGGTATGCCTGATTATGATAAAGAATTTGAGTTATATTGCAGTGAAAGAAATGGATGTGCACTTTCTGGGTTAATCCAGAAGCATGGAAGATTGAGGAGACCAATTGCATATTACTCATCAATGCTTGATCCAGTAGCCGTAGGCTTACCTGGTTGTCTGAAAGCAGTAGCTGCAACATGTCGAAGCTTGGAGCAGAGTGAAGGAATCGTGATGGGATATCCTTTGAAAGTGTTTGTACCTCATGATGTGGCGATTCTTTTAACAAGGAGTCGTACTCAGTATATGACACATAGTCGGCTGACTAAGTATGAGAAAGTCATATTAGGTGCAACGAATGTGAGCCTTGCGAGATGTGTGAATGTGAATCCAGCAACATTATTACCAGATGCTGAGAATGTGGAAGTGAGAGATGAAGCAGATCATGATTGTTTGGATGTGCTTGAATATTGTACGAAACCACGACCAGACATAAAAGATGTACCTTTGGCAGAAAATGATTATGTAATGTTTGTTGATGGGTCATGTTTGAGAACAGAAGAAGGGGTGTTGAGTGCAGCATATTCAGTGTGCACGGTTGCAGCAGTGATGGAAGCATCCTATCTAAAAGGAGTAAAATCTGCTCAAGTAGCAGAATTAGTGGCTCTTACCCGAGCATGCAAAATTGGGAAAGGAGTGAGAGTGACTGTGATAACTGACAGCCAGTATGGCTTCGGAGTTGTCCACGATTTTGGCCAATTGTGGCTACAAAGAGGTTTCCTAACCTCAAGTGGAACTCCTATAAAGAATGCTGAAGTGGTTGGAAAGTTTATTGAGGAGATACAGCTGCCTAAACAATTGGCTGTGGTGAAATGTGCTGCCCATATCCAAGGGGAAGATTACGTTACTGTCGGCAATAGATATGCCAATGACATGGCACAGTACTGTGCCAGAAATCAGTATTCAGTCAATCGGGCAAAGGAGAAAGAAATTACTTCCTATTCCTTAATATTTACTAACATTGTAGGGACATGGGAAGAAGTGAGACAATTGCAGGAAGAAGCAGGAGATGAGGAAACAAGGCAGTGGGTAAAAGCAGGATGTGCACCAAGGGAAAAGGATCATCTGTGGGTCTATCGAGATGGAAGACTAGTCTTGCCTGATAGCATGTTGTCTACCATGGCACAGATGTATCATGGCCAGGGACACATATGGAGAGATGCTATGATCAGGTCGTTTAAGCAGACCTGGTACAACCCAAAATTCAGAATTATATCAGAGAGTCTATGTCAGAGATGTCTAATTTGTCAGCAATACAATCCTGGAAGAATGACAGTGGTGAGCCTAGGAACTATAGGCCGAGGAGGAGGGCCTTTTACCAGAATGCAGATAGATTTCATTGAGATGCCAACATGTAACAGATTGAGGTATGTTCTGGTCATAGTCTGCCTATTCTCCAGGTGGGTAGAAGCATACCCGACAAGGAGAAATGATGGATTGACAGTAGCAAAGCTGCTTTTGAGAGAATTCATCCCCAGGTTCGGGTTCCCAGTAACCCTTGAATCAGACAGAGGAGGGCATTTCTATAATGAGATTGTAAAATTGGTCAGTGAAGCATTGAATGTACAACAGAAACTGCACTGTGCCTACCGACCAGAGGCTTCTGGTGTGGTTGAGCAAATGAATGGTACAATCAAACACAGAATTGGAAAAATGTGTTTAGCCACAGGAATGAAATGGCCTGATGTCTTGCCTCTAGTTTTGATGACCATACGTGCAACCCCAGATAGAACTACAGGGTTAAGTCCTCATGAAATAATCATGGGACGTGCAATGAGTCATGCTTATATACCAGTCAACAAACTGATGACGATTTCTGATGACATGGTGTTGGAGTACTGTAAAGGCCTGGCTGACGCAGTTCATTCTGTGTTTCATCAGGTTGGAGCGGATGCCACCACCCTTGAAAAGAAGCCAGCCCATGATCTGAGCCCAGGGGATTGGCTGAGGATACATTTCCACAGAAGAAGAAACTGTTTGGTTCCCAGGTGGGGAAAGCCAAGACAAGTCATTCTGACCACGACAACAGCTGTGAAGTGTGCTGGACTGAAAAACTGGATCCATGCCAGCCATACTCTGTGAATACCAAATCCACTGGATTGCAAGGAGAAAGAGTACTATGACGAATCAGAGTCAAGTACTGAATCAGACAAAGAAGAACCAAAAACACGAGAAAATCCTGAAAGGGGGGGAAAACGAACCAAAACAGATTCTAGTTCCCAGAAGTGTCTCTCTGAGAAGAAGACTGCAGATTTCTGACAGCTCAGATTCTGAAGACGAGCAAAGAAGGAAAGGTCCTAGAAAAGAACCTAAAAAGAAGGAAGGAAAAGACAAAGAAGAAGCAGTAAAAGAAATTCAAAGAAAGCAAGTCCCAGATGAAAAACGGAGAGAATTTCCACCTGAAATAATAGATTTGAATGAAGAAGGGACAGATACAGTGAGAGAGGAACAGATTGCGGAAGACCCCCTTGGAGGTGTAAGGAACTGCAACATCCAGCTAGGTGAAGGGACAAGTAGTCAGCAGGAAGATTGCGTGCCGGAGACCCGAGGAGGGAAAGAAGTAGAGAAACCAGAACAAGTGGTGGATAAAGAGACTGGTGAAAAGGAAAAGCAAGTTGGGACAGAGTCAGAAGAGAGTGAGAACGAAATACCTGAAGGTCGAGTTCTGAGAAAGAGAGCTTGGAGAGAAGAAAAGAATGAAAAGAATGTCAAAGCAAGTAAATTGAAAAGAACTGTAAAACCAGAAGTTTGGCCGAACAAAATAAAGAGACTAAGATATCGATTGACTCGAGTGAAATCACCAAGAGCTGAACAGGTGAATGAAGTTACGAGTCAGGAAAAATCAAAGGAGGAAGAAGCAGTTGAAACCAAAGAGTCCGGAAGGACAAGAAAACCTAACCAGAAGTATAAGTCGCCGGAATGGACGTATGTGGCCCTGCCTGAAGAACCCCAAGAGGCAGACAGTCAAGGAAATCCAGAGGAGGCTTTACTGAAAGTGGTTAAAGAAGAAGAAGAATCAGAAATCCTGAGAGTTCTCTTGTCCGACATTGGAGAAGAGGAAGCGGAGATTCAGGAATTTCTGTATCCTGATTGGGAGAAGGAGGCAAAGGACGATGAGATGCCAAACTGAATAAACAAAGAAGCTGTTGATGTGGAAAATGATAATAGAAAGAGAAAAATAGAAAACTAGGGGAACCAAGTAGAAGCTTAGAAGCTCTGGGTTAGAAACTGGTCACAAAGTAGAAGAGGCCAAGTCAAAAGACACGGTCTATTTTAGAAAAATGGCTAACACAGATGGTAGTAAAGGTAGATGTACATTCATGAAAAGATGGTGTAAAACATGTTGCTGTTGTACAGGATTATTAATGCTTTTATGGAGTATCCTAGCTCTTGTAATATCATTTAAAGTCACAATAGATATAATAGAAGGACATGGTCAAAACAAAACTAACATAGGTAAAATTTCAAAGGTAGTACCGACTGTAGAAACAAATATTCATTTGCATAAAGATAGGTCTATTAACGATTTTTCTAATAATGTATTTTCAAAATTATAGTATGAATATGTAAAGACTATGGATGTAAGGGACTGCTACGTCTGCATGCAGTTACCTGCTTCTGTGGCAGAGGGAGTGACTTATCATCACCTTCCAGCTACTTATGGAATAACATGTAGTGTAATAGCTAGCTTATTTTATGAGTTAGGGAAATTAGAGTATTATATTTCAGATGTAGATAACATTTTTGCATTAGTGCCTGCTAATAATAAGCTGAATAAGGTAAGACCTGCTAAAGTTTTAGGTGAATTTTTCTTAGAGACTAGTGAACTAATATTAGAAGCTGTGTTTAAATATAATTTGACATGCAGTTTGCAGAAAGAAGAAAAGACATTTTTGAATATGGTTGAAGAAAGAAGGAATAAGATGTACAAAAAGGCATCAAAAGGAAAGGTTGAGAAAACGGCTTGGGACATAGAAATAGAGAAACATCTGACAAAAGGAGAGGCAACACCAACAATAGCTTTAGATAGGCCTCAGAAAGGGAAATTTTGTTTAAGAAGGAATCAAACTGCATATGATAATCTTTTTGTAGGCAATAGTGTGTGCCATGATACATACCGAATCATGGGTGGATGGGGATTCAAAGGTGGAAGAGATCCAGTATTTCCTGGAATATATTTTATCTGTGGGAACAGGGCATATTATCGTTTCCTTGACCATTGGTATGGCACATGTTATGTAGGCCTGGTATTTCCAAAAATCTTTCACATGGATAGAGAAGAAGGTGTAAATAGTTTAAATAGTCATTTAGTGCGTAGAAAGAGAGAATCTTGTGCAGAAATTGTGGGTGACATCTTTTGTGCATTGATAACGGCAGTGGGAATAACTCTGAATGCAAATAAAATTAGAAGATTATCTACAGTAGTGGATCGCTTGTCAACAAGCACTGCTAATGGATTCTTATTGGTTAATACTGAAAGGGTTGCCATGCGTGCTATGGTAATGCAAAATCGACTTGCCCTTGACATTCTATTGGCAAAAGAGGGTGGAGTCTGTGGAATGCTGAAAGTTCAACATTGTTGCACTTACATTCCAGACGAGAGTAAAGATCTGAAGGTTTACATTACAAATATTACTGAATTGCATGATGAACTTGTACCACTGGAGGTTGAAGATGTATGGACAAGAATGGGAAAGAAAATAGCTGCTATTAAAAATTTCTTAGCTAAAATAGGTAGTACTGTTATAGGTAAAATTTTGTTTCCATTAACATGTGTGATAGTTGCATTATTAGTGTTAAGATTAGGGTGTATGTGTTGTAGAAATAAGAAAACAAATAATAAAATAAAAAGAGATAAAATTAAGAGATAAGAAAAAGATCCAGAAAAGGATTTTGAAGAAATAGCCTTAGATGAGTGGAAAGAAAATATGTATAAAAAAGCAAAAAGAGATGAATATGAAGAAACTGAATTTTGAGCTATGAGTAAGAAGTCATTTCAAATTTCCGTAAAAGGGTACTAAATGTGGGTGTTTTGTGGTGATAAAATCACCAAAGGGGGGATTGCTGGAGTGAGGTTTTCCCTAAGATTCGTATACCTCCTCCATTTTATCTTTTTGAATTAAAACGAATAATTGATTAATATTAAATAGTATTAATGGTTTGCTGTGTTTTGAATAATCAATATTACTAAATAGAAAATACACGTGGGAATCGCATTTGCATGGCCTGATTGATACGTAAACTAATTTTCGTACGCATACTAATGTGAGATATTTAGAAATTGCATGTTATAGGTTGCTTTGTGATGTGATTTGTGAATTGTGCTTTAAAATGTGAGTATAAACAGCAATGCGTGTTGCTTTTGCTAGATAAATACACACACATAGAGGGTTTAGTGAGGGAATAACATTTTAATAGTCATTTCCATGTATTAATTACGTTTTGGGGTCCTTTGCTTAAGTTGATCTATCTGGAGTGGCCACAAAATAGCTCCCATCCCTATTTTGACGGACAGACGAGATACAGAAGTCACTGAGTGAAGTGTGCCTGCGCTAAAAGATGAGCAACAATAACCTCGTCCTGACCCCAGGCAGACTGTACTCGTGAAGGTCAAACCGGGAGGAGTGCCAATCCTCAAACAATGGACTTCCTTAAACTAAGAACTGTTATAAATGATGACACCATGGACACAAACCCGTATGGGAATCAACATGCCCTGAATGGACTAGTAACAGTTGCAAATTATTAATAAATTGAGAATTACATCTAATGAAACATTGAACGCATGGGAATCAGGAAGAATGATCCTGGTTCAACCAATCAGAATTGTTTAAAAACATGTATTGTAACATTTTGTTGTTGAATTTACTATAAAAGAAGTAGAATAGAGAGGGTCCATAGGCTAGTCGCTTTACTTGATTTCCTGACATTATGCTGACGGAGAGGACGGTGACACTGCTGGACAGCTGCTTGCCAGAGACTCTGACGGACTGATCAGATGCCCAATTCATTTACGAACTGATTGATCGATTTATGGGCATAAGAGACAAAAGATCTGAATTTGACATAGAGGACGCCATTTAGCCAGATTAGGTAAATATGCGAAACAAAATATTGAATGCTTTATGATTTCCTTATGCTTTATTTAGATAAACATTTCAATTAATTTAAGAACTGTGTCGGGTTATTATTTGAAGTGTATTGATGTATATTGTTTAGAAGAATTAGGTGTCACTTTTCCCAGCAGCTCAGCTGATCCATGGCCTGTTCATGGGAGGAACTGTTAGGTTATAAAGTATTCAGACCCTGGTGATGTAGGGAGGAATAGGTGAACTTGTTACTCATCAGGGAATTTGTACATTTGCCTCCCATTTCCAGCGCATGGAATAGGTGAATGGAATTCTCCTCTCTCTCTCTCTCTCGAGGACCATTGATCTAAAGTAGAATGAATGATTGGTGTTATGGGCCCCACCAGTGAATGAGTGAATGAATGTGGTTGTAGAAGATCTGTGGTCTGTGACGTAGAAAGGGGATTTTGGTATTCAGCGCAGGAGCACAGCTAGGTTTAGCTGCCTGGGTGTGAAAGGCATTTTGCGGGCTATACTAAGAATTTACAGTAGGCTGAGAGCCGCCTACTGCTTTCATTGGTCAACTTCAGTGTCACTTCCATTTTCTTGCTTCTAATTCAATGGCTGTCCTTCCTCTTCTGTACTCTTCTGTTTGTCCCTCCTCTGGAGCATATCCTCATTACCATATTTTTAATTAGCTGACTTGTATCCTTTCACTTCTCACTTTTAGGGAACTACGGGGCATATTATCAAGAACGGCGTTAAAAATTATCTGGTGTGAACATGGGCTTCTATGGGACTTCTCCAGAGCATATTATCAAGTCCATTATCGCCGCTTTAGCAGTTTTCTGCCGCTAAACCGGCGATAATTTTAACGCCGTCCTTGATAAAATGCCCTTACTTTTTTTATTTTTTCGCTATCCATTCCATGAGAGTGCATGTTTGTTTCTAGATCTCTGCTTTGCATGCTTCTCTCCTGATGAATATCCACCCTTCTGCACTCTGTGTCGCTCGATCCCTCATGTGCTGCTCTCTCTCTCTCATGTGCTTCTCTCTTGGCCCCTGCTCTGTGTTGTTCTCTCCCTCGTGTACCGTTTTCCCCCATTGTTTATCCCTAACCCTCCCGCTTTATTGTTATTTTATCCTCCCACCCACTCACTCCCTGTTACTTCACCCACCCACTCGTCCATTGTGTGCCCACTCTACTCTGTCCTTTTAATTTTACATGTTTTTCTATTTCTTTGAAATTCCTTGGATGGCCCAGTAACTCCCATGTGCTTTAGGGCCACTAAGCTTGCTGAAATGAACTTTAGAGTAATTCAAAATGTATTTTTAATTTACTGTGCCAAGTGGCATCCACCATCTTTGATCTGTAAATGAAAAAATAAAGAAAATGGAGCCCAACCCATTCATCTGGCATGTGCACATGTGCTGACGCATTGCGTGCCTACTGAAAAACGTGAGCGCCAGCAGCATCATGAGGCATACTCATGTTATGACACGTTTATTTTTATTTTTTTGCAAATGCTGCACAACATCGCCAAAAAGCATTTTGTTTTTTTCTGATGCTATATACCATTGCAGAAAAGCAAAGGCAAAGCCAATAGATCACAAAGGTGAGGCCTATAAAACTACTACTGCTCTAAAGTGTTCTAATTCTCCACATATTTGTACATTCAGTGGATACAATGATAACCATTTTCTTTGTCCTGTGTTCTTTCCCAGTTTTAGTCTTATAGGACCATTTCTTCTCCGCTACATCTGGCAAAACCTGCTCAACAGAATTACACAAAATGTATGAGATGCTAGAACTTTACTCATAATACGTTCTATATGTAGGTTGTTGTTAACCTGCTAGGCATTTTTTCACAATGTTTAAATGACAAGGATCTGATGAGAATTCAAGTGCATGATTAAAAAAAACATTTTTTCTGTTCATTGATTGCAGAATTCACAGATCAGAAGTCAATTTTCAGCTGAGCAAAATATGAGTAGCTGGTTGTGATTGGTAATCCAGCCCTCAACTTTCATTACAAAATATGTTTGCTTCACAGGTTCTGCATAGTTGAAGGAGCACAGTGGAGCTACGGGAACAATGTTAGCCCCGTGAGCCCAAAAAATGATGGTAGCCACAGTCTTGGATCCATGTAGCTCATCGGAGGTCTACAACTTAAAAAGAAAGAAAACATGAGGAGCCTTCCGTGCTGAAATGGGCACTAAGGGCAGGGAGACTGGGCACAGAGTGTGGTTGAAGGCATCATTACATTGTTTTAGGATGTAAAACCATCAGTGTTAGATAAATAATATCCTTTAACAATGAATGTACTTGTAGCTAAAGACCCCAACCACATCCAGGCATCTTACACTGTAAGATGTCCATCTCAGACCTTTGTTTAATCAAAATTGCTCTACGTGTGACTGAGAAAGCTGACCAGTACACACCACTTGGCCTGTCCAAGTCTTACACTCTGTACATTTCACATCTTTTTCTTGCAAAATCATGATCATGATTTGGGCTTTACATTCACTCAAGTATTCCTTCACCATTCTTTGCTTTCTTCTAATTCTTAGGCCATTCCCTTCGATGGTATGCCGTCTGAGTAATTCTTTCATTTTATTTGGTTTCTGTCTCCCGGAGCTCTATTTAAAGCAACATCAATGTACTCTTTGTATATTTTTTTTACCAGAACCATAGTTGTATTGTTTTTATAAAGTGCTTCTTGCAGAAGTCTTATCACAAATCCCTTTAAATCATCACCTTCTACTGCTTCTTGCACTTTTAAAAACCTTAAATTATTTCTTGAGGCCTGATTCTCTATTCTTTTCAGATTTCCTAGTAAAAGCATGTTTTGTGTTTTTATTTGTGCTACACTTTGAGTGTTTCTTTTTATATCTTGCTTTGTTTCCTGCATTACTATTTATAACATTTTTGTCGTGGTCGTCATGTCATCTAATTTCCTTTTCAGTGAGGAGCAGGCATTTTAGAGCTACCTCTGGTTTGCGTCAGAAGTCATAAATCTATACTTAATTTGAGTTTTTGAATTTAGTAGCATATCTTCCAACTTTTTATTACCAAAATTATTCTCATCATTTACCAATTCTGTTGTTGCTACATCTGGGGTAGGCTGTGCTGTAGCAGAGTCAATTGTATTTTTATAGATCTCTCTTTTAACGAAGTGCTTTCTGTTAGATTCAGAGCTTCATATCTGTTTGTATGGTAATTCCTGCAGTTATTTGATATCCATCTTCAGTTCCATTTGTAGTTTTACTTGGGTGCTTTTGTTTTCCTTATCGCTCTTCCCAGTGCTTAATTTGTAAAAGAATAAATGCTGCGGCCCAAAGTTTCGACCAGAAGCCCGTGGTCAGCGCTATCCAAGGCCGGCTTACCGAATACCAAGGCCGCATTATCTTGATTCCACCTTAGGCCTCTCTAATCCAATACCAGATACTCTCCATCTCTTTTGCTCACTCTTGCAGGCTTTTTTTCTTCAGTGTTTTCTCCATTTGGATCATATGTAACTCTCACTTCACACTTTGTGTCTGTGTAATTTACAACATTTTCACATCGTCTTCACTGCACTATTTATCACTACTTTGAAGATGTGGCAGCCCGGTCTCCCCCTCTGATATTTACAATCTAACAATCGGTCGAGAATTCCAATGCAGTAGGACTCGCATTTACGAGAGTTTAAACTATTAGCATTGTAAATAACAATGCATTTTATTTATGCTTTAAAGCCCAAACCATAAATAAAAGGCATTTTCACTTACAATGACAATAGCTCAAACTTGCATGAATGCGAGACCTATCGCATTGCAAATGCTTGTTTTTTAGAAGGCCTCGAGGCGCACTGGCATCACACTGGAGGGTCTGCAGGGAGGCACGCATCTGTCACATCGTGAATGGAGACAAAAAAAACAGTTTGTCCACCGTCCACACAAAAAAATTCATGTCCCTCTTGAATGATCGCGTATGAAGCAACAGGTTAAATGCCCCCTCCCTGGCTGAGGGGCCTGTCAGCCGCTTGAGTAGTAAAATGCCGGCTCCAAAGTACACACAATCTTTTTATTATCAAATCTTTTTATTGACATTTGAAATATAATACCAATATCAATCTTAAACCATAGCACTGCTATACATTTCACATGACCATCACGAGTCTGCCCCATCCCAACTGATCGCCCTCATGGTGCCGCACTTGTTGCCTGGTGATCTCATAATGCCCCCTGTTGCCAAATCATCACCAAGGGGGGCCAGATCTCCACGTATTCTGTCCCTATATACATTCCAATCATTCCAAAATTTCATCCATTTCTAGGGACAACCTCTGCCTTCATAAACCACCATCTCCGCCATCATACATCAGTATACATCTTGTTTCCACGCTCCCAGTTCCGGGACCTGCCCAGCCCCCCAAGACCGTGCTGTATTCCTCTTTGCCACTACTAGGTCTAATGCCATCCATGTCTGTTGTGCCCTGCGGGGATCTGCTTCTCCCCAGATACTCAGAATGCACTGCTTAGGGGAGACTTCTATACCTTCTCCCCTATCTCCCTCAAGTACCGAATCACCGCTGACCAGAACTCCCGTATTACCAGGCAGTCCCACAGGATGTGGAAGGTGGTACCGGTTTGCCCACAAGACCTCCAGTTCACGAAGTCTTGAACTGAAAAAAATAGCCTGAAACTCACAAGTATGAAAAGGTGAGACCTAAACAGAGCGCTGTCTCATGGAGACCTAAACAGAGAACACTCAGGTGAGATCTAAACCAAGCACTGTCTCAGGCGAGACCTAAGCAGAGCCCTTTCTCAGGTGAAACTTAAACAGAGCACTGTCTCAGGTGAGACCTAAACAGAGCGCTGTCTCAGGTGAGACCTAAACAGAGCACACTCAGGTGAGATCTAAACCAAGCACTGTCTCAGGTGAGGCCTAAACAGAGCGCTGTCTCAGGTGAGACCTAAACAGAGCGCTGTCTCAGGTGAGACCTAAACAGAGCGCTGTCTCAGGTGAGACCTAAACAGAGCACACTCAGGTGAGATCTAAACCAAGCACTGTCTCAGGTGAGACCTAAACAGAGCGCTGTCTCAGGTGAGACCTAAACAGAGCAGACTCAGGTGAGATCTAAACCAAGCACTGTCTCAGGCGGGACCTAAGCAGAGCACTTTCTCAGGTGAAACTTAAACAGAGCGCTGTCTCAGGTGAGACCTAAACCAAGCACTTCAGCAACAGTGGGCCAGACTGCATGCCGCCTACTGGAGCAAAAGGGAGGGAGGCGATACACTTCGGTGCATTTCAGCTTTGGTTTATGAGGCCTGTCTTTGACCAGAACTCCCGTATTACCAGGCAGTCCCACAGGATGTGGAAGGTGGTACCGGTTTGCCCACAAGCCCTCCAGTTCACACAGTCTAGAACTGAAAAAATAGCCTGAAACTCACAAGTACGAAAAGGCGAGACCTAAACAGAGCACTGTCTCAGGCGAGACCTAAACAGAGCACTGTCTCAGGTGAAACCAAAACAGAGCACTGTCTCAGGTGCGACTGAAACAGAGCACTTTCATGTGAGACCTAAACAGAGCACTGTCTAAGGTGAGACCTAAACAGAGCAAACTCAGATGCGACCTAAACAGAGCACTGTCTAAGGTGAGGCCTAAACAGAGCACTGTCTCATGGAGACCTAAATAGAGCACTCACATGTGAGACCTAAACAGAGCACACTCAGGTGAGATCTAAACCAAGCACTGTCTCAGGTGAGACCTAAACAGAGCAGACTCAGGTGAGATCTAAACCATGCACTGTCTCAGGCGGGACCTCAGCAGACCACTTTCTCAGGTGAAACTTAAACAGAGCGCTGTCTCAGGTGAGACCTAAACCAAGCACTTCAGCAACAGTGGGCCAGACTGCATGCCGCCTACTGGAGCAAAAGGGAGGGAGGCGATACACTTCGGTGCATTTCAGCTTTGGTTTATGAGGCCTGTCTTTGACCAGAACTCCCGTATTACCAGGCAGTCCCACAGGATGTGGAAGGTGGTACCGGTTTGCCCTCCAGTTCACACAGTCTAGAACTGAAAAAATAGCCTGAAACTCACAAGTACGAAAAGGCGAGACCTAAACAGAGCACTGTCTCAGGCGAGACCTAAACAGAGCACTGTCTCAGGTGAAACCAAAACAGAGCACTGTCTCAGGTGCGACTGAAACAGAGCACTTTCATGTGAGACCTAAACAGAGCACTGTCTAAGGTGAGACCTAAACAGAGCAAACTCAGATGCGACCTAAACAGAGCACTGTCTCAGGTGAGGCCTAAACAGAGCACACTCAGGTGAGATCTAAACCAAGCACTGTCTCAGGTGAGACCTAAACAGAGCGCTGTCTCGGGTGAGACCTAAACAGAGCACTGTCTCAGGTGAGGCCTAAACAGGGCACACTCAGGTGAGATCTAAACCAAGCACTGTCTCAGGTGAGACCTAAACAGAGCACACTCAGATGCGACCTAAACAGAGCACTGTCTCAGGTGAGGCCTACACAGAGCAGACTCAGGTGAGATCTAAACCAAGCACTGTCTCAGGTGAGACCTAAGCAGAGCACTGTCTCAGGTGCGACTGAAACAGAGCACTTTCATGTGAGATCTAAACGGAAAACTGTCTAAGGTGAGGCCTAAACAGAGCACTGTCTCATGGAGACCTAAATAGAGCACTCACAGGTGAGACCTAAACAGAGCACACTCAGGTGAGATCTAAACCAAGTACTGTCTCAGGTGTGACCTAAACAGAGCAGACTCAGGTGAGATCTAAACCATGCACTGTCTCAGGTGAGACCTAAACAGAGCGCTGTCTAAGGTGAAACTTAAACAGAGCGCTGTCTCAGGTGAGACCTAAACCAAGCACTTCAGCAACAGTGGGCCAGACTGCACGCCGCCTACTGGAGCAAAAGAGAGGGAGGCGATACACTTCGGTGCATTTCAGCTTTGGTTTATGAGGCCTGTGTGATAAGGCGCACTGCGCATAATGTCTCTCTCTACTGATTGCCGGATATCTCAGAATGCCTTTTCCCACTATACTCTGAAAACCGTGCACGAAACACTGACTTCCTTGCTCTTGACTCCCCTCCTTTCTGTCTTCAGAGTGACCCTCTTCTCACCTTCCATGCTCTGCGGCCTTCTACGTCTGAGAACAGCCTCCTCTCAGCCTCCTCTCAGCCTCCACTCAGCCTCCTCTCTGCCTCGTCTCAGCCTCGTCTCAGCCTCCTCTCAGCCTCCTCTCAGCCTCCTCCCAGCCTCCTCCCAGCCTCCTCTCAGCCTCGTCTCAGCCTCCTCTCAGCCTCCTCTCAGCCTCGTCTCAGCCTCCTCCCAGCCTCCTCCCAGCCTCCTCCCAGCCTCCTCCCAGCCTCGTCTCAGCCTCGTCTCAGCCTCCTCTCAGCCTCCTCTCAGCCTCCTCTCAGCCTCCTCTCAGCCTCCTCTCAGCCTCCTCTCAGCCTCCTCTCAGCCTCGTCTCAGCCTCGTCTCAGCCTCCTCTCAGCCTCCTCTCAGCCTCCTCTCAGCCTCCTCTCAGCCTCCTCTCAGCCTCCTCCCAGCCTCGTCTCAGCCTCCTCCCAGCCTCCTCTCAGCCTCCTCTCAGCCTCCTCTCAGCCTCCTCCCAGCCTCCTCTCAGCCTCGTCTCAGCCTCCTCCCAGCCTCCTCTCAGCCTCGTCTCAGCCTCCTCTCAGCCTCCTCTCAGCCTCGTCTCAGCCTCCTCTCAGCCTCGTCTCAGCCTCCTCTCAGCCTCCACTCAGCCTCCACTCAGCCTCCTCTCAGCCTCATGCCTGCCTCGTCTCAGCCTCCTCCCAGCCTCCTCTCAGCCTCGTCTCAGCCTCCTCTCAGCCTCCTCTCAGCCTCATGCCTGCCGGCCTCAAAGCTTCTTTTTGTGTTTCTTAAATTGGCCGATACCTCATTCCATAGATCACAACCTCTTCTCTGTAAAAACCCTTTTCCTGTAGCCTTGGGTTCCAGAGTAGCATGCTCCTCATCGTAAAGCGCTTCAAAGCCTCATCAGGGGGAGGAAGCGCTATATAAGTAACATTTCAATTTCTAGCCTGCGACTTTAACCTGCGAGGGAGTCTCTTGACAACGCGGCGGTCAGAGCCTGATCCAGGGGGCGCCTTTCCTGGGAAAAGCCAGGTTTAAAGCCCCTGAGAAAATGAAGCCGGTCAGAGGCTGGCCTGGCCTCAAGGCGCGCAGCACCCTCCCCCTCATCCGACTGCAATGGACCAGGGAACCGTGGCCAATCCTATGAGTCAGCAGGTATCTAGGCCAGGGTCCAAAACCCGAAGGCGCAGCACACAATGTTCTCAACCTTACTGCTTTCTCCACAGGGAGCCAGTGGAGACCCTGATTAGCGTGAACTGGACTCTGGACAGTTCCTGTGCCCGCTCTAGCATTAACCGTATGTGAAAGAAGCCCCCAGCACCATCACCCCCCCTGACCTGTGCAAGGGTAGCCTGGAGCTTCTGAGACTGTTCCCTATGCACCTTTGCAGAACTTGGGTGGAAGCAGCGGCTGTGACAGCGCTTTAAACAAAGTAGATGCAACTGCAAGCGAGACCCTTGAGGGACCCTACTGTATGTTTATATCACTACTGACCAGGCAGGTGGGAGCAGGAGACAATGAGAACTGATGGTAGCAGAGACCTCACCTGCCTCAGGACTGTCCATCTAAGGCCACCTCATGCATCCGATGCAAGTTCACACAAGTCAATCAGGCGACAAGCCTACTAAGGTTGACAGACCTTTGAGGGGCCCTACTGTGTGTTTATGTCACCCCATGACCAGGCAGGTGGTAATCAAGAGACAGTGAGGACTGATGGTAGCAGAGACCTCACCTGCTTCAGGACTGTCCATCTAAGACCCACCTCATGGATCCGATGCAAGCCGGACCCTTAAGGGCCCTACTGTGTGTTTATGTCAATACTGATCAGGCAGGTGGGAGGGAGCAACTCAAGAGACAGTGAGAACTGATGGTAGCAGAGACCTCACCTGCCTCAGGACTGCCCAGCTGAGACCCACCTCATGAATCCGATGCAGGCCAGACCCTTGAGGGACCGTAGTGTGTGTTTGTCACTACTGACCAGGCAGGTGGGAGCGAGAGACAGTGAGAACTGATGGTAGCAGAGACCTCAACTGCTTCAGGAGAGTCCACAGAAGACCCACCTCATGAATCCGATACAAGCCAGACCCTTGAGGGACCGTAGTGTGTGTTTGTCACTACTGACCAGGCAGGTGGGAGCAGGAGACAGTGAGAACTGATGGTAGCAGAGACCTCACCTGCTTCAGGACAGTCCATCTAAGGCCACCTCATGGATCCGATACAAGTTCACAGGAGTCAATCGGGCGACAAGTCTACTGTGGCTGACAGACCCTCATTCCAGATTCTGACCCTCTTACCTTATACTCCTGCTCGGCCTCGTTGATGGGGGTCACACGGTGCCCTCCATGGAGCCAGGACTCGCTACAGACCACACACAGGAGTTCACCATCATTTCCACAGAAGAACCGCAGCCTCTTCCCGTGCTCCTCGCACAGACTTCCAGGCGCTATTCCCATTCTTGTAATCATTTGTATCATATTTCCTAATCTTTTATTCTGGTTCAGTTCTTTATCCAGGTCAAACCTCTGTCTGCATTCTGGGCAGGATTTCTCTAAATCCTCGCTGGCCTTGAATTTGGTGAGACAGGAGAGACAGAAGCTGTGTCCGCAGTCCAGGGTCACGGGGTCATTGTACAGCTCCCTGCAGATGGAGCAGGTGGCTTCTTCTAGGAGCTTGGCCCAGGGGTCTGCAGACGCCATGTGTGCCCTGAGCTGTGCAAGGTGCCTCTAATTCTTACAGTAATAGCGTTATCAGTATTAACGAGAGGTGTGTCCCGCTCAGAGCAACCTTTGTTCTGATCACATCACAGGCTGGCACAGGTGATGAGCTGTTCATTAATTGAAACAGTGCAGGTGGCACCGCCCTCAGGGGGCTGCAACACACGGCGACTCAAGAGTGAAAAACATCAGAGACGAGAAAGGGGTATGTGGTACTGACTACAGGTCACTGCAGCACACAGTGACCTCAGCTTCAAATATCAGAAGTGAGAAGGTTAGTATGTAACACCCTCAGGTCACTGCAGCACACAGTGACCTCAGCTTCAAATATCAGAGGTGAGAAGGTTAGTATGTAACACCCTCAGGTCACTGCAGCACACAGTGACCTCAGCTTCAAATATCAGAGACGAGAAGGTTGTATGTAACACCCTCAGGTCCTGCCGCACACAGTGACCTCAGCTTCAAATATCAGAGACGAGAAGGTTGTATGTGGTACTGACTACAGGTCACTGCAGCACACAGCGACCTCAGGTTCAAATATCAGAAGTGAGAAGGTTAGTATGTATCACCCTCAGGTCACTGCAGCACACAGTGACCTCAGCTTCAAATATCGGAGGTGAGAAAGTTTGTATGTATCACCCTCAGGTCACTGCTACACACAGTGACCTCAGCTTCAAATATCAGAGACGAGAAGGTTGTATGTGGTACTGACTACAGGTCACTGCAGCACACAGTGACCTCAGCTTCAAATATCAGAAGTGAGAAGGTTAGTATGTAACACCCTCAGGTCACTGCAGCACACAGTGACCGCAGCTTCAAATATCAGAAGTGAGAAGGTTAGTATGTAACACCCTCAGGTCACTGCAGCACACAGTGACCTCAGCTTCAAATATCAGAGACGAGAAGGTTGTATGTGGTACTGACTACAGGTCACTGCAGCACACAGTGACCTCAGCTTCAAATATCAGAAGTGAGAAGGTTAGTATGTATCACCCTCAGGTCACTGCAGCACACAGTGACCTCAGCTTCAAATATCGGAGGTGAGAAAGTTTGTATGTATCACCCTCAGGTCACTGCTACACACAGTGACCTCAGCTTCAAATATCAGAGACGAGAAGGTTGTATGTGGTACTGACTACAGGTCACTGCAGCACACAGTGACCTCAGCTTCAAATATCAGAAGTGAGAAGGTTAGTATGTATCACCCTCAGGTCACTGCAGCACACAGTGACCTCAGCTTCAAATATCAGAGACGAGAAGGTTGTATGTAACACCCTCAGGTCCTGCCGCACACAGTGACCTCAGCTTCAAATATCAGAGACGAGAAGGTTGTATGTGGTACTGACTACAGGTCACTGCAGCACACAGTGACCTCAGGTTCAAATATCAGAAGTGAGAAGGTTAGTATGTATCACCCTCAGGTCACTGCAGCACACAGTGACCTCAGCTTCAAATATCGGAGGTGAGAAAGTTTGTATGTATCACCCTCAGGTCACTGCTACACACAGTGACCTCAGCTTCAAATATCAGAGACGAGAAGGTTGTATGTGGTACTGACTACAGGTCACTGCAGCACACAGTGACCTCAGCTTCAAATATCAGAAGTGAGAAGGTTAGTATGTAACACCCTCAGGTCACTGCAGCACACAGTGACCGCAGCTTCAAATATCAGAAGTGAGAAGGTTAGTATGTAACACCCTCAGGTCACTGCAGCACACAGTGACCTCAGCTTCAAATATCAGAGACGAGAAGGTTGTATGTGGTACTGACTACAGGTCACTGCAGCACACAGTGACCTCAGCTTCAAATATCAGAAGTGAGAAGGTTAGTATGTATCACCCTCAGGTCACTGCAGCACACAGTGACCTCAGCTTCAAATATCGGAGGTGAGAAAGTTTGTATGTATCACCCTCAGGTCACTGCTACACACAGTGACCTCAGCTTCAAATATCAGAGACGAGAAGGTTGTATGTGGTACTGACTACAGGTCACTGCAGCACACAGTGACCTCAACTTCAAATATCAGAAGTGAGAAGGTTAGTATGTAACACCCTCAGGTCACTGCAGCACACAGTGACCGCAGCTTCAAATATCAGAAGTGAGAAGGTTAGTATGTAACACCCTCAGGTCACTGCAGCACACAGTGACCTCAGCTTCAAATATCAGAGACGAGAAGGTTGTATGTGGTACTGACTACAGGTCACTGCAGCACACAGTGACCTCAGCTTCAAATATCAGAAGTGAGAAGGTTAGTATGTAACACCCTCAGGTCACTGCAGCACACAGTGACCTCAGCTTCAAATATCAGAGACGAGAAGGTTGTATGTGGTACTGACTACAGGTCACTGCAGCACACAGTGACCTCAGCTTCAAATATCAGAGGTGAGAAGGTTAGTATGTAACACCCTCAGGTCACTGCAGCACACAGTGACCTCAGCTTCAAATATCAGAGACGAGAAGGTTGTATGTGGTACTGACTACAGGTCACTGCAGCACACAGTGACCTCAGCTTCAAATATCAGAAGTGAGAAGGTTAGTATGTAACACCCTCAGGTCACTGCAGCACACAGTGACCTCAGGTTCAAATATCAGAAGTGAGAAGGTTAGTATGTAACACCCTCAGGTCACTGCAGCACACAGTGACCTCAGCTTCAAATATCAGAGGTGAGAAGGTTAGTATGTAACACCCTCAGGTCACTGCAGCACACAGTGACCTCAGCTTCAAATATCAGAGACGAGAAGGTTGTATGTGGTACTGACTACAGGTCACTGCAGCACACAGTGACCTCAGGTTCAAATATCAGAAGTGAGAAGGTTAGTATGTATCACCCTCAGGTCACTGCAGCACACAGTGACCTCAGCTTCAAATATCGGAGGTGAGAAAGTTTGTATGTATCACCCTCAGGTCACTGCTACACACAGTGACCTCAGCTTCAAATATCAGAGACGAGAAGGTTGTATGTGGTACTGACTACAGGTCACTGCAGCACACAGTGACCTCAGCTTCAAATATCAGAAGTGAGAAGGTTAGTATGTAACACCCTCAGGTCACTGCAGCACACAGTGACCGCAGCTTCAAATATCAGAAGTGAGAAGGTTAGTATGTAACACCCTCAGGTCACTGCAGCACACAGTGACCTCAGCTTCAAATATCAGAGACGAGAAGGTTGTATGTGGTACTGACTACAGGTCACTGCAGCACACAGTGACCTCAGCTTCAAATATCAGAAGTGAGAAGGTTAGTATGTATCACCCTCAGGTCACTGCAGCACACAGTGACCTCAGCTTCAAATATCGGAGGTGAGAAAGTTTGTATGTATCACCCTCAGGTCACTGCTACACACAGTGACCTCAGCTTCAAATATCAGAGACGAGAAGGTTGTATGTGGTACTGACTACAGGTCACTGCAGCACACAGTGACCTCAGCTTCAAATATCAGAAGTGAGAAGGTTAGTATGTAACACCCTCAGGTCACTGCAGCACACAGTGACCGCAGCTTCAAATATCAGAAGTGAGAAGGTTAGTATGTAACACCCTCAGGTCACTGCAGCACACAGTGACCTCAGCTTCAAATATCAGAGACGAGAAGGTTGTATGTGGTACTGACTACAGGTCACTGCAGCACACAGTGACCTCAGCTTCAAATATCAGAAGTGAGAAGGTTAGTATGTAACACCCTCAGGTCACTGCAGCACACAGTGACCTCAGCTTCAAATATCAGAGACGAGAAGGTTGTATGTGGTACTGACTACAGGTCACTGCAGCACACAGTGACCTCAGCTTCAAATATCAGAGGTGAGAAGGTTAGTATGTAACACCCTCAGGTCACTGCAGCACACAGTGACCTCAGCTTCAAATATCAGAGACGAGAAGGTTGTATGTGGTACTGACTACAGGTCACTGCAGCACACAGTGACCTCAGCTTCAAATATCAGAAGTGAGAAGGTTAGTATGTAACACCCTCAGGTCACTGCAGCACACAGTGACCTCAGGTTCAAATATCAGAAGTGAGAAGGTTAGTATGTAACACCCTCAGGTCACTGCAGCACACAGTGACCTCAGCTTCAAATATCAGAGGTGAGAAGGTTAGTATGTAACACCCTCAGGTCACTGCAGCACACAGTGACCTCAGCTTCAAATATCAGAGGTGAGAAGGTTAGTATGTAACACCCTCAGGTCACTGCAGCACACAGTGACCTCAGCTTCAAATATCAGAGGTGAGAAGGTTAGTATGTAACACCCTCAGGTCACTGCAGCACACAGTGACCTCAGCTTCAAATATCAGAGGTGAGAAGGTTAGTATGTAACACCCTCAGGTCACTGCAGCACACAGTGACTTCAAAGTAAGTAACATCCCTAGAAATTATTTTGAGGGCCACAGATAGAACTGATGGGGGACAACTACAATGGGCAAATTTGAAGATTGTCTACACATTTGCGTGTCTGTGTATTTCTTTCCAGTTAATACTTCAACTGTCCTCTCTTCCATACTCATTTCTTTTTCTTTTTCTTTCACTCATTATTTGATTTCTCTTTTCTGCCATTGCTTCCTTCATTTCTTTCCTCATTTTTTTTTGTAATGCAAACACATCTGCATTTTCCTTACATATCACTTTTTCTTGGATTCTCCAACTTCCGTTTACTCTCTTAGTACATTCATGTATTTGTTAGAGTCTTACGGCCATACCAAAAATTAATCAGAGAACATGAAAAGCATCACAGAGACCACTGCAGATGTAGCAAGAATAAAAGAACAAAGCATTAGAAGACACATTCTTGCTAGTGCCATAGACTTTCCAGGGCACTATTAAATGTGCAAATGTTAACGGTGATCTAATTTCAAAGACTCTCCAGGGCTCTAAACGTGCCAGTGTTAACAGGAATCTAGTGTCAGGGACTCTCCAGGGCTCTAAACGTGCCAGTGTTAACAGGAATCTAGTGTCAGGGACTCTCCAGGGCTCTATTAAACGTGCCAGTGTTAACAGGAATCTAGTGTCAGGGACTCTCCAGGGCTCTAAACGTGCCAGTGTTAACAGGAATCTAGTGTCAGGGACTCTCCAGGGCTCTATTAAACGTGCCAGTGTTAACAGGAATCTAGTGTCAGGGACTCTCCAGGGCTCTATTAAACGTGCCAGTGTTAACAGGAATCTAGTGTCAGGGACTCTCCAGGGCTCTAAACGTGCCAGTGTTAACAGGAATCTAGTGTCTGGGACTCTCCAGGGCTCTATTAAACGTGCCAGTGTTAACAGGAATCCTTTGTCAGGGACTCTCCAGGGCTCTATTAAACGTGCCAGTGTTAATAGAAATCTAGTGTCAGGGACTCTCCAGGGCTCTATTAAACGTGCCAGTGTTAACAGGAATCTAGTGTCAGGGACTCTCCAGGGTTCTAAACGTGCCAGTGTTAACAGATATCTAGTGTCAGGGACTCTCCAGGGCTCTATTAAACGTGCCAGTGTTAACAGGAATCCTTTGTCAGGGACTCTCCAGGGCTCTATTAAACGTGCCAGTGTTAATAGGAATCTAGTGTCAGGGACTCTCCAGGGCTCTATTAAACGTGCCAGTGTTAACAGGAATCTAGTGTCAGGGACTCTCCAGGGCACTAAACGTGCCAGTGTTAACAGATATCTAGTGTCAGGGACTCTCCAGGGCTCTATTAAACGTGCCAGTGTTAACAGGAATCTAGTGTCAGGGACTCTCCAGGGCTCTAAACGTGCCAGTGTTAACAGGAATCTAGTGTCAGGGACTCTCCAGGGCTCTATTAAACGTGCCAGTGCTAACAGGAATCTAGTGTCAGGGACTCTCCAGGGCTCTAAACGTGCCAGTGTTAACAGGAATCTAGTGTCAGGGACTCTCCATGGCTCTAAACGTGCCAGTGTTAACAGGAATCTAGTGTCAGGGACTCTCCAGGGCTCTATTAAACGTGCCAGTGTTAACAGGAATCTAGTGTCAGGGACTCTCCAGGGCTCTAAACGTGCCAGTGTTAACAGGAATCTAGTGTCAGGGACTCTCCAGGGCTCTATTAAACGTGCCAGTGTTAACAGGAATCCTTTGTCAGGGACTCTCCAGGGCTCTATTAATCGTGCCAGTGTTAACAGGAATCTAGTGTCAGGGACTCTCCAGGGCTCTATTAAACGTGCCAGTGTTAACAGGAATCTAGTGTCAGGGACTCTCCAGGGCTCTAAACGTGCCAGTGTTAACAGGAATCTAGTGTCAGGGACTCTCCATGGCTCTATTAAACTTGCCAGTGTTAACAGGAATCTAGTGTCAGGGACTCTCCAGGGCTCTAAACGTGCCAGTGTTAACAGGAATCTAGTGTCAGGGACTCTCCAGGGCTCTATTAAACGTGCCAGTGCTAACAGGAATCTAGTGTCAGGGACTCTCCAGGGCTCTAAACGTGCCAGTGTTGACAGGAATCTAGTGTCAGGGACTCTCCAGGGCTCTATTAAATGTGCCAGTGTTAACAGGAATCTAGTGTCCGGGACTCTCCAGGGCTCTAACCGTGCCAGTGTTAACAGGAATCTAGTGTCAGGGACTCTCCAGGGATCTATTAAACGTGCCAGTGTTAACAGGAATCTAGTGTCAGGGACTCTCCAGGGCTCTAAACGTGCCAGTGTTAACAGGAATCTAGTGCCAGGGACTCTCCAGGGCTCTAAACGTGCCAGTGTTAACAGGAATCTAGTGGCAGGGACTCTCCAGGGCTCTATTAAATGTGCCAGTGTTAACAGTAATCTAGTGTCAGGGACTCTCCAGGGCTCTATTAAACGTGCCAGTGTTAACAGGAATCTAGTGTCAGGGACTCTCCAGGGCTCTAAACGTGCCAGTGTTAATAGGAATCTAGTGTCAGGGACTTTCCAGGGCTCTATTAAACGTGCCAGTGTTAACAGGAATCTAGTGTCAGGGACTCTCCAGGGCTCTAAACGTGCCAGTGTTAACAGGAATCTAGTGTCAGGGACTCTCCAGGGCTCTATTAAACGTGCCAGTGTTAACAGGAATCTAGTGTCAGGGACTCTCCAGAGCTCTAAACGTGCCAGTGTTAACAGGAATCTAGTGTCAGGGACTCTCCATGGCTCTAAACGTGCCAGCGTTAACAGGAATCTAGTGTCAGGGACTCTCCAGGGCTCTATTAAACGTGCCAGTGTTAACAGGAATCTAGTGTCAGGGACTCTCCAGGGCTCTATTAAACGTGCCAGTGTTAACAGGAATCTAGTGTCAGGGACTCTCCAGGGCTCTATTAAACGTGCCAGTGTTAACAGGAATCTAGTGTCAGGGACTCTCCAGGGCTCTAAATGTGCCAGTGTTAACAGGAATCTAGTGTCAGGGACTCTCCATGGCTCTATTAAACGTGCCAGTGTTAACCGGAATCTAGTGTCAGGGACTCTCCAGGGCTCTAAACGTGCCAGTGTTAACAGGAATCTAGTGTCAGGGACTCTCCAGGGCTCTATTAAACGTGCCAGTGTTAACAGGAATCTAGTGTCAGGGACTCTCCAGGGCTCTAAACGTGCCAGTGTTAACAGGAATCTATTGTCAGGGACTCTCCAGGGCTCTAAACGTGCCAGTGTTAACAGGAATCTAGTGGCAGGGACTCTCCAGGGCTCTAAACGTGCCAGTGTTAACAGGAATCTAGTGTCAGGGACTCTCCAGGGCTCTAAACGTGCCAGTGTTAACAGGAATCTATTGTCAGGGACTCTCCAGGGCTCTAAACGTGCCAGTGTTAACAGGAATCTAGTGGCAGGGACTCTCCAGGGCTCTAAACGTGCCAGTGTTAACAGGAATCTAGTGTCAGGGACTCTCCAGGGCTCTATTAAACGTGCCAGTGTTAACAGGAATCTAGTGTCAGGGACTCTCCAGGGCTCTAAACGTGCCAGTGTTAACAGGAATCTAGTGTCAGAGACTCTACAGGGCTCTATTAAATATGGCAGTGTTAACAGGGATCGAGTGCCAGAGACTCTCCAGGGCTCTATTAAACATGGCAGTGTTAACAGGGATCTAGTGTCATAGGTTCTCCAGGGCTCTATTAAGTGTGCCGGTGTTAACAGGGCTCTAGTACCAGAGACCCTCCAGGGCTTTATTAAACATGCTGGCTTTAACAGGGATCTAGTGTCATAAACTCTGCAGGGTTCTGTTAAACATGTTGGTGTTAACAGGGATCTTGTACCATAAACTCTCCAGGGCTTTATTAAATGTAGCATTGCTAATGGGGATCTAATCTCCATAGAGTCTCCCGGGCTGTATAAAATGTGCAAGGATCTAGTGCCAGAGACTCTTCAGGGCTCTGTTAAATGTGCCAGTGTTAACAGGGATCTAGTGTCATAGACTCTCCAGGGCTCTATTAAATGTGCCAGTGTTAACAGGGATCTAGTGTCATAGGCTCTCTGGGGCTCTATTGAGCATTCTTATGTTAACAGGGATCTAATATTCTAAAGGGGAGAGGAGTTGGCCTAACGGCTAGGGCGGTTGAACTCGAATCTGGGGAACTGGGTTTGTGTCTCGCCAATGACGCTGAACATCCTGTGGTTCTGGGCAAATCACTTAATCTCCCCGTGCCTAACAAAAAATAAAAACAAAAGAAAAAGTGTCCTCATGTAATGCAACTGGTGCTCTGTAAAGAGCTCTGATACCCTATTTAGGGTCAAGTTTGCGCTATATAAAACTGTAAAAAAAAAATGTTATAGACTCTCCAGGACTCTATGAATCGTGCCGGCTTTAACAGTGATCTAGTGTCAGACACTCTCCAGAGCTCTGTTAAATGTGCCAATGTTAACAGGGATCTAGCGTCATAAGCTCTCCAGGGCACTATTAAGCATCCTTATGTTAACAGGGATCTAATGTCATAGACCCTCCAGGGCTTTATTAAACGTTCCGGCTTTAACAGTGATCTAGTGTCATATACTCTGCAGGGCTCAATTAAACTTGTCGGTGTTAACAGGGAACTAGTACCGTAGACTGCCCAGGGCTACATTAAATGTGGCATTGTTAATGGGGATCTAGTCTCCATAGAGTCTCCCGGGCTACATAAAATGTGCAAGTGTTAATAAGGATCTACTGCCAGAGACTCTTCAGGGCTCTATTAAATGTGCCAGTGTTAACAGGGATCTAGCGTCATAGGCTCTCCGGGGCTCTATTAAATGTGCCAGCATTAACAGGGATCTAGTGTCATGTACTCTCTAGAGCTCTGTTTAATGTGCCAGTGTTAACAGGGATCTAGTGTCATAGACTCTCAGTGGCTCTATTAAATGTGCCAGTGTTAACAGGGATCTAGTGTCAGATACTCTCCAGGGCTCTGATAAATGTGCTGGTGCTAACAGTGAGCTAGTGTCATGGACTCTCCAGGCCTCTATCAAATGTGCCAGTGTTAACAGGGATCTAGTGTCATAGACTCTCAGTGGCTCTATTAAATGTGCCAGTGTTAACAGGGATCTAGTGTCAGATACTCTCCAGAGCTCTAATAAATATGCTGGTGCTAACAGTGAGCTAGTGTCATGGACTCTCCAGGCCTCTATCAAATGTGCCAGTGTTAACAGGGATATAGTGTCATAGATTTGCTAGGGCTCTATTAAACGTGCCAGTTTTAACAGGGATCAAGTGTCGTAGGCTCTCCGGGCCTCTAGTAAGCATTTGTGGGACCCGGCCTCGTGGCGTGGGCCTCCCTGAACATTAGCACCCCAACCCGACTCATGCACCACCCCTGATCCCTGGTTATAGCCGCCCGGCCTCCCCACCCCGTAGCCACCGAAGACCCCCGGCCACCATGTCCCGATGTTCCGATGGCTGGCCCAGGGCCCCAGCGAAACCTAGACCTTAGATGCGCCATACCCGGCCGAGGGAGAGGGAACCCCCCAAGCAAGACAGGGAGGAGTAGTCTCTGTCACACCTCTGATCTCCTCTCAATGGAGGGTTTCGATCGCCCTCCGGGCCCCCAGGGAGCTGGCTCCCCGCATGCTGGGTGGCTGGAGTCCCTCCCGGCCCAACTTGAAAGGATCAAAGAGCCGAGCGGCAGGAAATCCCAACACACCGCCCCCAGACGCCAAGACCCCTCTTTGTGAGGACGCCGGACTTCAAAGGGAAGAAGGCGTATAACAGAGGGTGCTGAGGGGACTGGGGCAGAGAAGACCTGGAACTACGAGAGCCCTGCGGACCTGGTCACGGCTCGACGAAACCCGATAGAAGGACGCTACCTGATCCTTGGAAACCACCTGATCCCTGCTGACGCCGTCGCGGCTCCCAAGAACACTAAGAACACCGGAGCCCTGCTGAGAGACTCGTGGCTCCACCCGACCCTAAGACCATCGGAGCCCTGCTGAGAGACTCGCGGCTCCCACCAACTCAAGACCGACTGAGCCTGCCGAGTGAATCGCGGCTCCCCGAAGATCACTCGATCAACAGTTCCTTCCCGCCAGAGCCCCGCGGACGTGGTCGCGGCTCGAGAATACACTGGTCCGGCTGGACCTGAGACTGTACCGTGTCCGACGGCTCGAGGATTGAGAGCTGTGCGAAGGATACTCTGCATTGACTCTGAACCTAGAACTGTCCCGCTACCACAACCCCCCTGTGAAGGAATTGCAAGCTTGTTGTATCGACCAAAGACTACCTTGCGGATCATAAAGGTCCAAAGAATCTTAGATAAAGATCTCCGTCTACTGAAACCTACTGTGTGGTGTCTCTTTGTCAAGCAGTGCAAGCTCAGCGCGTGCGATCCTAAAGTACGAGACCCCTTCCTGAAAGGGCCTCACCGCCGGTGCTCGACGTCTTCTGTCCGGTTATATCCTCGGACAATTCCGAGAGCCTCTTCAGGATGGCCCTGGTACCCTTCGAATGGGGGGGAGTAACCGGTAAATTGAGAGTGGCCGTCCGAACCTCCCAGCCAGTGGACTGCCTCCTGGGCAACGATATCGAGAGCTCCCTGTGGGGATAGGTGGAACGAAGGGCCCACCTAGGAATGATGGGCCTACCCGAGTGGGTGTGCGCCACCACGCGCTCCATGTCAGTCCGATCGCCTCCCCTCGAGGGAGGTAAGGCCCCAACCCTGAACCCAGTCGCCATCCCCAAGGGACGGGACGGGCTACCCGAGCCCGGTGACCTCCCCCCAGACGACGGACCATTATATCGGAACCCCGAGCAAATGACGGAGCTAGGTGACCTGCCCGAGTTGGCGCAATGGCGCTTCGAGGGGGGCCCCTCCCGGGAGGAGTTCTGCAGAGAACAAGCCGCCTGCCCTTCCCTCATCGGACTCCGGCAGCAGGCCGAAGCCCAGGCGGCGGGCGACAGGTCCGGAACCCATTGGGTGTATTGGGAAAACGACCTCCTGTACAGTGAGCAGAAGTCTGCCGAGCTAGGATCGGCCCGGGTACTGGTGGTACACCTGCGCTTCCGAGACTTCCTCCTGGGCCTAGCCCATGATGTGCCCCTGGCGGGACACTTGGGCCAAGACAAAACATATCATCGCTTAGTCACCCACTTCTATTGGCCCAAGATGCGAGCTAATGTCGAGGCCCACTGTGAGTCATGTCCCACGTGCCAGGCCAGCGGAAAAAGTGGCGGGAAGCGCAAGGCGCCACTACAACCCTTCCCCGTCGTTAGTACCCCCTTCGAGCGGGTGGGGATAGACCTCGTGGGACCTCTAGATCCAAGGACCGCCCAGGGCCACTGGTTCATCCTCGTACTGGTGGACCATGCCACACGCTACCCCGAGGCCATCCCCCTCCGAACCGTGATGGCCCCCGTGGTGGGACGAGCCTTGATGGGGATATTCTCCTGCGTGGGGTTCCCTCGCGAGGTCGTGAGTGATCGCGGCACTAACTTTATCTCGAAGTACATGAAGTCCTGAGCCCTGCTGACGCCGTCGCGGCTCCCGAGAACACTAAGAACACCGGAGCCCTGATGAGAGACTCGCTGCTCCCCCCGACCCTAAGACCATCGGAGCCCTGCTGAGAGACTCGCGGCTCCCACCAACTCAAGACCGACTGAGCCTGCCGAGTGAATCGCGGCTCCCCGAAGATCACTCGATCGACAGTTTTTTCCCGCCAGAGCCCCGCTGACCTGGTCGCGGCTCGAGAAAACACTGGTCCAGCTGGACCTGAGACTGTACCGTGTCCCCCGGCTCGAGGATTGAGAGCTGTGCGAAGGATACTCGGCATTGACTCTGAACCTAGAACTGTCCCGCTACCCCAACCCCCCTGTGAAGGAATTGCCAAGCTTGTTGTATCGATCAAAGACTACCTTGCGGATCATAAAGGTCCAAAGAATCTTAGATAAAGATCTCCGTCTACTGAAACCTACTGTGTGGTGTCTCTTTGTCAAGTAGTGCAAGCTCAGCGCGTGCGATCCTAAAGTACGAGACCCCTTCCTGAAAGGGCCTCACCGCCGGTGCTCGGCCTGGTTCTGGGAGAGGTGGGTCACGGGGTGGTCAGGAACGTGTTCTGTAACCCCCCTGGGATCACCCCTTCCAACAGCATTCTTATGTTAACAGGGTTCAAATGTTATAGACTCTCTAAGACGCTATTAAATGTGCCAGTGTTAACAGGGATCTAGTGTCATAGATTCTCCGGGGCTCTATTAAACGTGCCAGTGTTAACAGGGATCTAGTGTCATAGACTCTCCAGGGCTCTATTAAACGTGCCAGTTTTAACAGGGATCTAGTGTCATAGGCTCTCCGGGGCTCTAGTAAGCATTATGTTAACAGGGTTCTAATGTTATAGATTCTCCAAGACTCTATTAAATGTGCCAGTGTTAACAAGGATCAAGTGTTATAGACTCTCCAGGGCTGTATAAAAGGTGGCAGTGTTAACGGAGAACTAATGTCCTCGACTCTTCAGGGCTCTATTATACGTGCTGCTATTAACAAGGATCTAGAATCAGAGACTTTCCAGGGATCTATTAAATGCGCCAGTGTTAACAGGGATCAAGTGTCATAGACTCTCCAGGGCTGTATTAAAGGTGGCAGTGTTAACGGAGAACTAATGTCCTCGACTCTTCAGGGCTCTATTATACGTGCTGCTATTAACAAGGATCTAGAATCAGAGACTTTCCAGGGATCTATTAAATGTGCCAGTGTTAACAGGGACAGTTAGACCTCAACAGTTTGCATGCCTGCCGGATGGAAAGAGCCATCGACTCGAAAGAAGCTTCTGAATCAGATTGAAGGAGTTGTGCCTTGTGCACTTCCTGGTATTATCAGTGACACACAATGGCCTAGGAGCTGACTTCTTATCTCCAGAGTGTGGATGCATAAGAGCATAGAATGGAGCACAGCCTCTCTGCTTCCCAGCGTGAAGTGCATTGTGCACTTCCTGGTATTATCAGTGACACACAATGGTCGGGGAGCTGACTTCTCATCTCCAGAGTGTGGATTCACAAGAGCATAGAATGGAGCACAGCCTCTCTGCCTCCAGCGTGCAGTGCATTGTGCACTTCCTGGTTAGATCCGTGACACACAATGCTCGAGGAGCTGACTTCTCATCTCCAGAGAGTGGATTCATAGGAGCATAGAATGAAGCACAGCCTCTCTGCCTCCAGCGTGCAGTGCATTGTGCACTTCCTGGTATTATCAGTGACACACAATGGTCGGGGAGCTGACTCCTCATCTCCAGAGTGTGGATGCACAAGAGCATAGAATGGTGCACAGCCTCTCTGCCTCCAGCGTGCAGTGCATTGTGCACTTCCTGGTATTATCAGTGACACACAATGGTCCAGGAGCTGACTTCTCATCTCCAGAGTGTGGATGCATAAGAGCATAGAATGGAGCACAGCCTCTCTGCCTCCCAGCGTGCAGTGCATTGTGCACTTCCTGGTATTATCAGTGACACACAATGGTCGAGGAGCTGACTTCTCATCTCAAGAGTGTGGACACATAAGAGCATAGAATGGAGCATAGCCTCTCTGCCTCCCAGCGTGCAGTGGATTGTGCACTTCCTGGTATTATCAGTGACACACAATGGTCGAGGAGCTGTCTTCTCATCTCCAGAGTGTGGATGCACAAGAGCATAGAATGGTGCACAGCCTCTCTGCCTCCAGCGTGCAGTGCATTGTGCACTTCCTGGTATTATCAGTGACACACAATGGTCGGGGAGCTGACTTCTCATCTCAAGAGTGTGGATGCACAAGAGAATAGAATGGTGCACAGCCTCTCTGCCTCCAGCGTGCAGTGCATTGTGCACTTCCTGGTATTATCAGTGACACACAATGGTCGGGGAGCTGACTTCTCATCTCAAGAGTGTGGATGCACAAGAGCATAGAGTGGAGCACAGCCTCTCTGCCTCCCAGCGTGCAGTGCATTGTGCACTTCCTGGTATTATCAGTGACACACAATGTCCGAGGAGCTGACTTCTCATCTCCAGAGTGTGGATGCACAAGAGCATAGAATGGTGCACAGCCTCTCTGCATCCAGCGTGCAGTGCATTGTGCACTTCCTGGTATTATCAGTGACACACAATGGTCGGGGAGCTGTCTTCTCATCTCCAGAGTGTGGATGCACAAGAGCATAGAATGGAGCACAGCCTCTCTGCCTCCCAGCGTGCAGTGCATTGTGCACTTCCTGGTATTATCAGTGACACACAATGTCCGAGGAGCTGACTTCTCATCTCCAGAGTGTGGATGCACAAGAGCATAGAATGGTGCACAGCCTCTCTGCATCCAGCGTGCAGTGCATTGTGCACTTCCTGGTATTATCAGTGACACACAATGGTCGGGGAGCTGACTCCTCATCTCCAGAGTGTGGATGCACAAGAGCATAGAATGGAGCACAGCCTCTCTGCCTCCCAGCGTGCAGTGCATTGTGCACTTCTTGGTTAGATCTGAGACACACAATGGTCTAGGAGCTGACTCCTCATCTCCAAAGTGTGGATGCACAAGAGCATAGAATGGAGCACAGCCTCTCTGCCCCCAGCGTGCAGTGCATTGTGCACTTCCTGGTATTATCAGTGACACACAATGGTCGAGGAGCTGTCTTCTCATCTCCAGAGTGTGGATGCACAAGAGCATAGAATGGAGCACAGCCTCTCTGCCTCCAGCGTGCAGTGCATTGTGCACTTCCTGGTATTATCAGTGACACACAATGGTCGAGGAGCTGTCTTCTCATCTCCAGAGTGTGGATGCAGAAGAGCATAGAATGGTGCACAGCCTCTCTGCCTCCAGCGTGCAGTGCATTGTGCACTTCCTGGTATTATCAGTGACACACAATGGTCGGGGAGCTGACTCCTCATCTCCAGAGTGTGGATGCACAAGAGCATAGAGTGGAGCACAGCCTCTCTGCCTCCCAGCGTGCAATGCATTGTGCACTTCCTGGTATTATCAGTGACACACAATGGTCGGGGAGCTGACTCCTCATCTCCAGAGTGTGGATGCACAACAGCATAGAATGGAGCACAGCCTCTCTGCCTCCCAGCGTGCAGTGCATTGTGCACTTCCTGGTTAGATCCGTGACACACAATGGTCAAGGAGCTGACTTCTCATCTCCAGAGTGTGGACGCATAAGAGCATAGATTGGAGCACAGCCTCCCAGCGTGCAGTGCATTGTGCACTTATTGGTATTATCAGTGACACACAATGGTCGAGGAGCTGTTTTCTCATCTCCAGAGTGTGGATGCACAAGAGCATAGAATGGTGCACAGCCTCTCTGCCTCCAGCGTGCAGTGCATTGTGCACTTCCTGGTATTATCAGTGACACACAATGGTCTAGGGGCTTACTTCTCATCTCCAGAGTGTGGATGCACAAGAGCATAGAATGGAGCACAGCCTCTCTGCCTCCCAGCGTGCAGTGCATTGTGCACTTCCTGGTATTATCAGTGACACACAATGGTCGGGGAGCTGACTCCTCATCTCCAGAGTGTGGATGCACAAGAGCATAGAATGGAGCACAGCCTCTCTGCCTCCCAGCGTGCAGTGCATTGTGCACTTCCTGGTATTATCAGTGACACACAATGGTCTAGGAGCTGACTCCTCATCTCCAGAGTGTGGATGCACAAGAGCATAATATGGAGTACAGCCTCTCTGCCTCCCACCGTGCAGTGCATTGTGCACTTCCTGGTATTATCAGTGACACACAATGGTCGAGGAGCTGTCTTCTCATCTCCAGAGTGTGGATGCAGAAGAGCATAGAATGGTGCACAGCCTCTCTGCCTCCAGCGTGCAGTGCATTGTGCACTTCCTGGTATTATCAGTGACACACAATGGTCGGGGAGCTGACTTCTCATCTCAAGAGTGTGGATGCACAAGAGAATAGAATGGTGCACAGCCTCTCTGCCTCCAGTGTGCAGTGCATTGTGCACTTCCTGGTATTATAAGTGACACACAATGGTCGGGGAGCTGACTCCTCATCTCCAGAGTGTGGATGCACAAGAGCATAGAGTGGAGCACAGCCTCTCTGCCTCCCAGCGTGCAATGCATTGTGAACTTCCTGGTATTATCAGTGACACACAATGGTCGGGGAGCTGACTCCTCATCTCCAGAGTGTGGATGCACAAGAGCATAGAGTGGAGCACAGCCTCTCTGCCTCCAGCGTGCAGTGCATTGTGCACTTCCTGGTATTATCAGTGACACACAATGGTCTTGGGGCTTACTTCTCATCTCCAGAGTGTGGATGCACAAGAGCATAGAATGGAGCACAGCCTCTCTGCCTCCAGCGTGCAGTGCATTATGCACTTCCTGGTTAGATCCGTGACACACAATGGTCGGGGAGCTGACTCCTCATCTCCAGAGTGTGGATGCACAAGAGCATAGAATGGAGCACAGCCTCTGTGCCTCTCAGCGTGCAATGCATTGTGCACTTCCTGGTATTATAAGTGACACACAATGGTCTAGGAGCTTACTTCTCATCTCCAGAGTGTGGATGCCCAGGAGAATAGAATGGTGCACAGCCTCTCTGCCTCCAGCGTGCACAGCATTGTGCACTTCCTGGTATTATCAGTGACACACAATGGTCGGGGAGCTGACTCCTCATCTCCAGAGTGTGGATGCACAAGAGCATAGAATGGAGCACAGCCTCTCTGCCTCCCAGCGTGCAGTGCATTGTGCACTTCCTGGTATTATCAGTGACACATAATGGTCGAGGAGCTGACTTCTCATCTCCAGAGTGTGGATGCACAAGAGCATAGATGGAGCACAGCCTCTCTGCCTCCAGCGTGCAGTGCATTGTGCACTTCCTGGTATTATCAGTGACACACAATGGTCGAGGAGCTGACTCCTCATCTCCAGAGTGTGGATGCACAAGAGCATAGAATGGAGCACAGCCTCTCTGCCTCCAGCGTGCAGTGCATTGTGCACTTCCTGGTATTATCAGTGACACACAATGGTCGAGGAGCTGACTTCTCATCTCCAGAGTGTGGATGCACAAGAGCATAGAATGGATCACAGCCTCTCTGCCTCCCAGCGTGCAGTGCATTGTGCACTTCCTGGTATTATCAGTGACACACAATGGTCGAGGAGCTGACTTCTCATCTCCAGAGTGTGGATGCACAAGAGCATAGAATGGAGCACAGCCTCTCTGCCTCCAGCGTGCAGTGCATTGTGCACTTCCTGGTATTATCAGTGACACACAATGGTCGAGGAGCTGACTCCTCATCTCCAGAGTGTGGATGCACAAGAGCATAGAATGGAGCTCAGCCTCTCTGCCTCCCAGGGTGCAGTGCATTGTGCACTTCTTGGTTAGATCTGTGACACACAATGGTCGGGGAGCTGACTCCTCATCTCCAGAGTGTGGATGCATGAGAGCATAGAATGAAGCACAGCCTCTCTGCCTCCCAGCGTGCAGTGCATTGTGCACTTCCTGGTATTATCAGTGACACACAATGGTCGAGGAGCTGACTCCTCATCTCCAGAGTGTGGATGCACAAGAGCATAGAATGGAGCAGAGCCTCTCTGCCTCCCAGCGTGCAGTGCATTGTGCACTTCCTGGTATTATCAGTGACACACAATGGTCTTGGGGCTTACTTCTCATCTCCAGAGTGTGGATGCACGAGAGCATAGAATGGAGCACAGCCTCTGCCTCCCAGCGTGCAGTGCATTGCCCCCTGCTGGTTGCATTGCTTGTCCAATATGTGCTGTAAGCCAGCATTGGCAAGGGTCTGAGTCATTTTTCCACTGGGACTGAGGTGCTTAGAGACAAATGACAGTTTGGTTGGAAAGTAAATCTTTGTAAGTAGCCGTCTTATGGACCCCCGGTGCTCTGGTGTCCCCCCCAATGGAGCCTTTTAATGATCCTTGCGCAGGACGGGGCATTGTGTTGAGTTTGGTACAGAAGTTGGCGCATGATGTATTTTGTAAGGTGGTGGCAACGTAGTCTATAGGTTTGTGGAGTCTTTGCAAGCACGTCCGAAAGTGCTGCTTTGTAATTGGTCACACACTTGTTGGTCCATAGCGTGACCCAGTATGGAGCAGGCTTGATAGAAATGAAAGTTTATTTCCCCAAGAGACATAGGTCGCCCTTAAGAGCCACCATTGGTGTACCTGAGTCTACATGTAACACTGGAGGAAAGAATGTGATCTCCTTCACCTTTAGGTTTCAAGAAGCCCTGTGCCCCATAGTTCTGCTCCTTCAAAGGCAACCAACATTGATTGAGCTTTGAGGGCACCAACGGCGGACTCAAGGGATCTTCCTCTGAATTCATTTGTAAAACGAGTGATTGCGTCACTGCTTTGGCTCATCAGAGTTTCGCTCTTGGAACCCTGGCCAGCCAGGACAGTCGTATTCTCATGAAATCAAAGTGTTTGGCTCCTTTAAGAGTCCTCCTGTGGATTCTAAATGTTGATTGTAACTTCTTTGGTGACTTTAGTACCATGGATTTTGTTTTAGTGATCTTTATTATCAATCGTTTATTGATGCAGGTTGTTAGAAATGGGAACCCCTGGTTGGCGTCGGTAAGTACCAGCGACAAGCAGGGACCCTTCACTTCTAGTCAGGGCGTAGGATCACCCCTAAGAATAACCCCTGCTCACCCTCAAGGTTGCGTGGCGCAAGCAGACAAGGCTAATCCCCAGGCATTATACAGTTAAGCATTTGAGAGCATACACACAGTAAACACATTAGTTGCACCACAGAGGGACACCAGTCAGGTTTTTATAAAAATACGTAGACTTTATGAAAATATAGATTTCTTATGCAGGCTTAAGTACAAGACCATCAATAACGTTTTTAAATGCACGCAATACTGTTTTGGATCAAGAGTTCTCTTATAAATGGGCTTAAAGTCAGGTTTGTGAAGATCGTATTTCTTGGAGCGGTCCCCTGCGGGTCGAGGTGAAATAACGAGTCTTTACAATAAGACGGACCCTCTGGTCCGCGGTGTGCACTCTTAGGTGCGATGCGCACAAAATACCTGACTGGCCTTTTGGACGATGCGGGGTCACCAAAAGACGGTCGTCGGCAGCTCCTGGCAGGCAGGTCCGGCTCGCAGCAAGCGCCGCGATGCGGGGCGTTGGGGCGGGACATCCGGAGGTGCTGCGGAGGGGTCGGGCTGTGGCAAAGTCCGGGACGGGAGATTCCTTCTTGGCGAGGTTGCTTCCTCAGGGGCGGCAAGGCGGCACTTAGCGGCCTGTACGTGGCGTACAGGGTGGCATTTCGGGTGCGGCGCGGCCTCGGGGGGTGAAACACAGTGCGAGAGGGTACACTTTTAGTCGTAAGCATCGTACTTCTCTTGGAACTGCAATTAGAGGTCTTGGCGGCTGTCGGCGGTGGCGGTGCGGCTCTGGTCGTGAAGGGGAGAGCGAGTCAGGTGCGGAGCAGCCCCAGCGGGACATGCTGCGAGCTACGGCTTCACTCAGCGGAGGCACACAGTGTCGGGCGGCACCAGCACGGACTCGAGGTACTTCAGGGCAAATAAAGATTGCGAGGCACACTCAGCGACGGCGTCAGCGGGGCACGAGCATAGGCAGTCCAGCAGCTCATTTTTGAAGGGGGAAAGAGCCCAATGGTCCTGGGTCTCAGTTCAGGGGGCAAGCTCGCTTCCAAGCCCTTGGAGATTTGTTCACAAAAGCACAAGTTGATTCAAAGAAAGTCTTTCTCAGTCTTTTCCTCTCCTTCTTGCAGCAAGGCACCCACCACAGGCCAGTCTCCCAGGTCAGAGACAGTAGTCCTCCATGCAGCTTTCCCAGGTCCTTCTCGTCGGGCAGAGGTTCTTCTTGGCGCAAACGGGATCTAATTTCTTGGGAGCAGGGCTCTTATATTTATACAGCAATTATTTTGTTCTGCCAGGCCAGGGGGGCCCTTGCCGATCCAGTCCGGTTTCTGAGCACTTTGTTTTTGCGATGCAGGCTGTTTCTTTCAGGGTGCAGGGCAGAGCCATCAAACACTCCACAGGGGGCGGAGCCAGCATTGTGGTGGCAGAGCACACTCCTATTCAGAGTCCAGGTGTACTCCTCCCACCCATCTATCTGCCAATCTTCCTATTCACCACCAGGCTACCTAGCCCTGCCCATCTGGGTTTCCCCAGCCCTGTCACTCACACAAACCAGACAGGCAGATACACATCATAGCAGAGGCGGGCTGAAATGGTTAGGCAAGCAAATACCAACTTTCTAAAAGTGGTATTTGCAAACACAGAATATTAAAATAAACTTTACTAAAAGATGTATTTTATTATTCTGAGTTCAGGCATACTAAACTCGAATTTCTACCATGTTCCCGGGGTCTGTTAGGATCATAGGATGTAACAATTCTAACAGCCCATTCTGGCCTATGGGAACAGGTAGCCTTACAATAGTGAAACACGGAAATGGCTGTAATTCACTATTAGGACATGCCACACACATCAGGGCTTGTCCTACCCTATGCTTACAATGCACCCTGCCCTTGGGCCTACCATAGGGGTGACTAATATGAAGTTAAGGGAACGTTTTAGGGACTGGCAAGTGTGTGCACTTGCCAGGCAGCATTACAGTACCAGACTGCACGCAGGTTCTGCAGTGGCAGACCTTAGGCACATTTTACTAGGCCGCTTCTGTGGGTGGCACAACCAGTGCTGCAAGTCCACCAGCAGCATTTGTATTTACAAGCCCTGGGCACCCCTGGTGCACTTTACTGGGGTCTGACAGTAAACCAAATAAGCCAATCATGGAATCCAACCAACATAGCAATTTACAATGGGGAGAGCATATGCACTTTAGCACTGATCAGCAGTGGTAAAGTGCCCGGAGTCATAGAACAGCCAACAACAGGTCAGAAAAAATGCAGAGGAAGGCAAAAAGTTTAGGGATGACCCTGCAAAAAGGGCCAAGTCCAACACAGGTGCTCTTAAAACCCAGAAGTAATTGATGCATCGATTGTTGTGTCTGGGACAGGATGTGCAGTTTGACTCCTTCTAGTTTGGGGACATCAAGGCCCTGGTTTGGAGAGGGCTTTGCCCATATCATTAATGAAAAGATAGAAGAGCAGGGGAGCAAGCACACAGCCTTGTCTCAGTCTTTGTTTGAAGCTTATCTCCGGAGCACACCCGCCTCTCGCACCATAAGGGACCTTGGCTGTAGTTCTTTCATATAAGGTCCACAGGTGTTTCCCAGTGGATCCAGGTAGCATCGATTCTAGTCGTTAACGTCTAGGCCTGGAGCCTTTTTGGTTTTCTGGCTTAGGATCGCCCTGCATGCTTCTCCCTCCTTACATTCAGGAAGTTCACAGCAGGTATTATATGCAGTGTGGATGGTGAGCACGTGGATGGCTGCTCCAAATGTGAAACCGGTCTGCTTAAGTGCATGATTGGAGTTCAAATTGTTTAAAGCATACACCTCTGTCATCCAGTCGTTATCACAATGCTGGGTTTTTTGGTACAAAGAAGAAAAATGATTCCTCCAGGCCATGCAATTGATCACAGATTCCAATTTCTTGGGCCTTCTCTTCCCCGTCTAATCAGGTCCAAGCATTTTCTTGCATTTTTCTCTCTGACTTCCAAATCCTTAACCATTGTTTTTAAAAAGAACCTTTTTTCTTTTAATTAACAGCTTGCATTTTTCAAGTATTCGTCTCCCTTCCCGAGACTGTGCCTTTGCCTTTCTGTAGACAATAGTAACATCTTCGGGGAAAGGCATTCTGAGTTCAACCGCTCTAACCAGTTGCCAATTCTACTCCTCGGTCCAGTGGTCACTTTACTCCCAGCTCTTTGTGTTAGGGCAGGGGTACTCACAAACTTTCTCTCGGGGGCCAAATTTACAGTGTGGTTTCTGGCTGAGGGCCACACCGGTGGGGGCGGGGCCAGTGGGGGAGGGGGTGGGGCTAGACCAAAACAAAAACTATGACCATGAGGTTGAACACAGGCCCCTGCAGCGGACGCCTTCGTCCACTGAGCCACCAGACCAGGCATTCACACATATCTATCTATCTATCTATCTATCTATCTATCTATCTATCGCTCTGTCTCCCTCCCTCTCTGTCTCCCTCCCTCTGTCTCCCGCCCTCTCTCTCTCTCTCTCCTTCTCTCTATCACTCTCCCTCTCTCTCTCTCCGTCTCCCTCCCTCTCTATCTCTCTCTCTCCCTCTGTCTCCATCACTCTGTTTGTCTCCCTTTCTCTCTGTCTCCCTCCCTCTCTGTCTCACTCACTCTGTCTCACTCACTCTGTGTCTCCCTCTCTCTCTGTCTCCCTACCTCCCTCTCCCTCCCTCTCCCTCTCTGTCTCCCTCTCACTCCGGCTCCCTCCCTCTGTCTGCCTCGGTCTGTCTCCCTCCCTCTGTCTCCCTCTCTCTCTCTCCCTCCCTCTCTCTCCGTCTCCCTCCCTCTATCTCTCTCTCTCAATCACTGTTTGTCTCCCTTTCTCTCTGTCTCCTCCGAAAAACACAATAATAAGAAACATGGTAGCACCTATTCTCTAAATTTCTCTTTTTTTTAATTTTTTAATTTTTTTTTTATTAATGTTCCACAAACCGGCCATTACAATATATCACAAACATAAAATAAATTAAGTCACATATATCTCATACAATCATATCAGCTTGTACACGTTAAAGATCAAAATAATCTTTTAAAGGGCGCCAAATTCTGAGGCCTAAAAGTCTTTTGCGAGGTTTTTTTAACAAATATATACTAGTTTCAAAGTTATACAAATTAAATAACTTAGATCGCCATATATCAAAACTCGGGGCTTGAGGTTGTAGCCAAGCAGTTGCGATGGATAGACGAATTGTAGCAGCAATAATGAAAAGAAAAAAGCGAAACTCAAATAGAGGATGCCCCACAGTAATTTCATCCTCTATGCCCAATAGAATTAACTTTGGTGAAAAAACTACAGGTTTCCTAAGAATATAGCCGAGAAAGTTTGAAATTTGATTAAAAAAAGATGTTAATGATGGGCATGTATAAAAGACATGCACTAAGTCGGCTTCACTAGCTTTACAGCGAAAACATTCACCAGAGTTAGCGTATAAAGGTGAGTTACCCCATTTCATCATCACAGCCGGAGTGTGATATAAATTAAAAATGGTTTTATATAATTGTGTTTTTAATGATGCGGAAAAGAAGATAATATGGGTCATTTTAATAGATTCTTGAACATTAATGGGGGCAGATGTTAACTTGCTTGACCATTTCTGATTAGTTTTGTCAATGTCATCAGTACGATATGTTAATAAATGTTTATAAATAGTTCCAATCGGAGGTTGTACCCTAATAGCATCAATAACATCATTTGAGGACAACGGTGTGGTGCGTTTATGTAAGAAATCCCGAATCTGTAAAAATTTGAAGAATTGATTATTATCTAGATCAAATTGTGTTCTAAGTATATCGAAAGAGAGAAGTGAACCATCAGTAGAGACGAAGTCGCCAAGACATGTGATACCTTTGGAGTACCAGTATCGTGCTACTACGTCACCAAAAATTGGCGGCAATAAGTGTGAAGCCCTGAATGGAGTATATATTGTAAATTTAGGTATATTACACATTTTCCTGACACTTTTCCATGTATTGAAGGCAGATATAATGGTTTTGAACCGTGTGTGTTTGTAATAACTGCTATCAAAGTTAGAGATCAGACAGCTTCTCTAAATTTCTCAGGTATGGTTTGGCCTTCCTCCAAATGTCCTGCTGGTTGCCCTGTTGTCTCTTCTTTGTTAAGTTGTCTTCTCTCTCTTTTTTATCTCTGGGTCATTTTATCAGTGTTTTCTTTTTCTGACTTATTTTCTTTTCACCATGTGAGTCTTCTATCTCTTTCATTCATTGTCATTCTTCTCGTTTTTGTCTCACTTTAGTTCTTCTTTTCACGCTCTACTACTCCTTTGCCCTCTCCTGTGTCCTTTCTCTCTTCTCCTTTTAGTCCTGTACCTGTGCTTTTGTTCTCTCTCCCTTTCTCCTGTTTTTTCTTTCTTCCCCAGTTTTACCACGTCTTCCCCTGTTTTCTCTAGTCTTCTGTGTCTCATTGCACGGCTGCTCCTCTTACGTTTCTGACACATGGTATCAGGGTTATGGCCTTTTCAGAGCACAAAGGCACGCTGTTCCCGTTCTTTTTGCCACATACCTCGATTCAGTCCTAAAAGGCGTCCTTGCGATATTCCCTTACATCTGCCTCTCTACAAACAATTTCTCTCCTGAACTGCACACGATGAGAGGGGAGGCGGGGCGGGGCACAGAGTGGACAGAGTGCACACAGCCGTCGCACCCAAGTACTTGACGGGTCTTTTAAAGACCATTCACTTGGTAATGAGGCTTTGTTGTATTTCACCTCTTCTTAGAGCCCCTGCATCTCCACTCAATCAGAGTGGAGATGCAGGGGCGCTAAGAAGAGGTGAAGTACAACAAAGCCTCATTAACAAGTGAATGTTATTTAAAAGAATCGGCCGGCCCCCATAGCGCGCAACCGGCGCCGGCGATATAAAAAACACAAAGGCATATGATGTCGGCAAGGTCCGCGGGCCGCTAAGGAAGGCTTGCCGGGGCGCTGGCGGCCCGCGGGCCGTACTATGAGTACCCCTGTGTTAGGGTCAGCGGCCACTAAAGACCTTGTACCTCCCTTCTATCCTGGTAGTTGTGCAGGTCAAGAAGTTCACAGTATTTCTGATAAGAAAGCTTTGAGTTTTCTCTCTCTGGTGCCGTCTCTCATGACCTGATCGTAGTGGGCTCCCATGTGAGTTTTCTTTGGTTAGCCTTGAGTTTTAATTTGCCTTGGTTCGGGACGGATGTCATCTTCTGTTTGCTTGGTTGTCGGCGAGGAAGGAGACGATCGACAACTAAAGGGTCATGGTCGCTTTCAATCCATCTGTTACTTCTCATAACTGAGGCAGTGTGTCAAGCTTCTAAATTGATTATGATATAATCATTTAAACTTGACTTCTCCTTGTCTGTTGCTGTATACAGGTTTTTTATATTGTTACGGTCTTTTTGTGTCAAATAGTCCATGCTTGGGTCACACGTAAATCTGGAGGCGACTTGGCATTTGCAGACAACATCATTAGGATGTTTACCAGATTTGCAGGTTCCAAGATTTCTGGGTAGAGACTGTAGGAAGCTGGCTTTTTATGAAGTAATGCCAATGTAAGGGCACACCATGCAAAAAGACCAGCCAACCCTCATGTGGTTTACACTGCTTACTTTAAAAAACCCAAATGCTGTATTTGTGGTAATGTGGTCGATCAGTTTAGGCTTATCAGAGAGGAGTGTTAACCATTTGTTGTACAACATCAGTCAATAAATGGTTCACTCACTCAATAAGAAATCTAAGACCAATTTATAGAAATATAGTAGATTTTTATATGAATTTATACACCAAGATCTTTAGAATAACTTAAGTACTTTCTGCGATATCAAATGTAGAGGAAAAACAGTCAAATACTCTAATAGCGGCTTTTGAGGTATAAGCCTCGAACGCTACAATGTTATCTTATGGGAGGAAAAACACTCATAGCAAACAGGTACTTGCAGCCAGAGTTCAGGGGTGGACTTTGGGACTTAAGGTGCTAGGGGGTCAAGGTCCAAAGTACCACCAGCAATTTCCCTTTACATGACCTGGTGAGTCCTGGTGCAGAGGTGCTGTTCGGATGGCAGCCTCGAGTGCTACACCAGCAAAGTCAAGGGGACCTGGAACAAAGAGGCTGAAATGGGGGACCAGGGGAAAAGTCCAGCTAAACCCAAAGGGGGCTCAGGTTGTTGAAACCCCTAGGCCTAGGGATGCAGTTATAGGTCGTGAACCTGGGCTGGGGGGCTTGGGTGCAGAGGTGCTTGGCTGGCTGGCTACATGGTTGACGGTCGCCTATAGAGAAGTGAAAAAAAAGAGACCGCAGGGCCACTCTGGTCATGGGTCTCATTGGTCCTGAAGTCCCTCATTGTGCAGGAAGGCTTCCAAGGTGGTGGTGTCTGGGCTGGACGAAGAACAAGCCTTGGCTGGTGCAAGTGTCCTGATATTCAGGATTTTGGAACAAGGGGCTCTTGGAGGGTCTAACGTCTCAAAACTTGCCAGAGAGATGGGGCTGACCTTCTATCATCAGAAAAAAACACCTGGGGCCATATGTATCAAAGGGTTTTACCCATTCTGTGTCTATGGGAAAATGTGTTCATACATATGGCCCCTGGAGTGTTGCTCTCTCGGTGGGCCTGATGGGCAACAACAAAGTGAACCGGGCAGATGTAGTTGGTGCCTGCAAATGCAGGAGGATGGCTCCTCCACCCCATGGGAGATGATCGCTGGTTGTTAAAGTGATGGACAGTCCTCCAAGTGTTGGAGAGGAAGCACAGCTGCCAGGCAAGTCGGGTCTTTGTGATTGTTAAGGAGCAAGCAGCAAGGCAGGGTTTGGAGCCAGTTTCTGTGCAGATCTTTAGTTCTTGCAGGTCGGCTCTTGTTTTATCCTCTTCATTTCCCAGGAAGTCTAATCTGTCTGTCTGGTGACAGGGGAACCCCTTAATACTCAATTTAAGGGAATGTAAAGAAGTAGCCAATGGGCTACCTACCACTAGGACGACTACACCCCCTATATGACCATTTCCTGTGAGAGTAGGCATAACCCTGACCCAGAGCTTTTTATCTCCCCAAAAAGCAAGATGGTGAAACCCTTCTTTTGCCTTCCACTTTAGGTAGCCCACCTTAGGGGTGTTTCTAGCCTGTAATTGAAACACACCTCCTAAATATCTAATTTACCACCTGCTCTGGTGCCAAATGGGCTCCAGGGCAAGGGGTGGCATTCCCCAGGTCTGAGGTAAAAAGCTAGGGTTGCCTTTCGAAGGCAGCAGAGGCTTTGAAGCCTCTGACCTTGATATGCTAAATCGCCAGCCATCCTGCAGCGGAGAGCACCCCTTCTGCTGAGCAGGCTGTGTTCCTGACCACTTAGAGCGCTGGCTCTCCGTTGCAAGGGGCCAAAAACTCATCTGTGGTGCCAGGCTGGAAGATACTAGTCAGCCAACACACTAGGAGACTAGTAGGGTTGCAGGGGCCACTTCTAAGGTGCCCTCTTGGTGCATATCTTCATAAATCCGGTACTGGCATCAGTGCGGATTAATTAAGGCAATCTGTTTACGCCTTTTTTTTCAGTGAAGCCATTATGTAGCGGGGTAACTCATGATGACCAGTGCCCAGGACATACCTTTAACATGGCTTCCTGATCACTTGCAATGACTATCAATGGAACTAGGCATCACAGGAGCACATCTGCTCATTCAGATGTGCCCTCACATGTACTATAATGGGCTCCAAAGGCCTGCTGTAGGGGTGACTTACATACAGTACATGTAGGGAGATATTTACTAAGATTTTGCGCTGTGTTTGCATCACAAAAATCTTTTTTTCCTAATTTACTTTCCGGCGATAACCTTGTTTAGCGTTGGAAATAACATGAAGATAATGCAAAGCAGAGCCTTGCGCTGCTTCGTATTACTTTGCCCCATGGGGGCATGCCAAGGGTGGTGCATGGGTGTTCCCATGCAACCCCCCAAGGTTTCTCACACTAAACCCAATTTACCAAAAACAGTAGATTGGGTTTAGCGTGAGAAAACTGCGCCCTTTTAAACTAGGCGCAAGGAAGGAGAAATGCTTTAATTTCTCCTTCCTTTTCCGACTTTGCATGTGCGCTGCACTGTACAGCACACATTCAAAGTGGGAAAAGCTTTCCCTCGTGTCTAGGCATAGTAATTTGTACAGGAAGGCTATCCTTCCTGCACAAAGCCTATGCTGGACTCTCACACACACTCTAGCGCTATGGCGCTATGGTGTGTGGGTGGCGCACGGCAGCTGTAATCAGCGCCGGCGCAAGGGAAAGGGGAGGAGAGAGCCATATCTTTAAAAATATGGCGCTCTCCTGCTCCTTCCCTGTCACGCAACGATGGAGGCTTAACAGAACTCATAACGCGACACTGATGAGATATATGAATCTGCAGGTTGCGGTCAAGCAATCCAGAAGTATCTGAGGTAGCATAGACCCTTGAGTCCCGTGGGGTTAGGTATGCTGTAAGTGAGCAACCCTTACGGTGCTGACAGATATCACACTGGTCAGCAGAAGCAAAGCAGAGAGGCTAGTCGACCCTAGCCCTGAAGAAGTTGCCGCCAATCCATACAGGCAACGAAACATGTCGGTTTTTAAGGGGACAGCCACACAGCATTGAATAAAAAGTCTCATTTAGCTAGTGTGGTGCTGCCCGGTTTTAACTGGGAGAACTCTGGGTCCTGATCAGACTCATTCTCCCTAGTCTTAGGGTCGACACCCATTCCTTTCCTTTCCTTTTTTTGCACATAGACACAGTTTATATTATTAGTTTATTTTCACAGTAGGTACTAGAGAAGACGCCAGACCTGTTGCGTCACTTTTCAGTTTTCACTGGGGACGGCAGTTACCGATGATGAGAAGGTGAGGTAACGGACGAGTACCTGTCCGCTTACACCTGGTGGGGGTTACGTCCGTGAGGTATTGCCGCCCTCATTTTTTCTGCACTTTTCCTTTGTGGCGTTGAAACGGACATCAATCTCTGATGGTGCGGTGGATTGCGAGACTGCTGTTTCCTTCTTTTTTCCGCCTTCACTCTTTTCTCTCCACACATGGTGGTGGGGGGTTACATAGGTTTCTAGGGGAACTTTCTGTCAAATTTACCTAGTTCACAGGCATTTGTATAGCCCGAGACAATAGAACCCTGTAGCATCTGACTTTTAGTAAAAACGGCTAATAGGTAACAAACTGTACAATAGCCCATACGTCGAGTCAAAAATATTGGTTGTTCTCTAGGCTTAAAAATTAAGATTGGTATACGAGGCAGGTCCTTTGTTGTGTACGCAACGCAGCGCAGCCTGGCGGAAGGCTGCTCTGCGTTGCGTGGAGATTTGGTAAATCTCCCCCGTAGTGTCCTTTGGGACTGCACACAGCGAATGGGCAATATTGTGTTTTCTAAATGGTTTGCACCATTTCACATTTCCTGCAAGGGGAGTCTGCACGCAGTTTGAGTGTGAGCACACTACTGATTGGTTTAAAATACGACAGACCAATGAAGAACTAACAAAGTATAGGTATATTTTCCATCTGGTAGCTGGATTGGGTGACATCGTTTTTAGGTCTCGCCTAGGCAGCGCGCATGCGCTGTCTCTCCGAGATTTCAAGTAATCTGTATCCGGTGTAAAACTCCACCTCTTGCCGGGGAATTTCTCCTGCCGCTTGCCATTAGTAAAATCTGGCATTGCTTTTCTTAGCGGTCTTATTATTTGCTGTAGATCCAATGTTTCACTTCCGTTAATTCCGGAAGCAGCACCACCCAACTACAGTTTTCGTACGCTTACATGGTTGATGTGTTGCTGAGGAGAACAGACTGTTATGCGATTGTTGCAGCCCAGCATGCCAATTGGTATGTTCAGTTTTGGTGTGAAGCCGCTGGGTCCCTCCGCTGCACTGACCTGATCCAAGCGTGCCATGACTCCGGCTGGAGCCGCTGATTTTCAGCTTTCACTGGATTTAGCATCAGGTGCCGGGATGCTTGGGCGAATTTGCATACTGCCAGACAGCGCTGCATTCGGCCGGGCTAAAGGAACAGTAAATGGCAGCTGGAGGTTTATGCATACACATAGTAGTAGGCTCAGTGTTATGCATTCAGAGCTGTCTTTAAAGCTTAACAATTATTACGTGTGCAGGCGACAGTGTATTTACATGGTGGGGAAATGTACCGTAACTGCTCCCTTGCGATGCTGGGCTATGGCTCGTATTCATTTAAAAATCAATGTTTTGTTGGAGAAACCGTGACCAGCACCTTCTGGGTTGGGCACCATTAAAAGTAGCAACATTTGCCGTGCCCTCTCCCATGTGCTTCCTTTCCCCAGCGATGTTTTCGGCGCATTTTCTGCTCCAGTCCCCCAGCACATTGCGTGCACACACACACTGTAAGCAGCACTGCCGGCGCTGCTACTTTCCCCGTCATCAAGACTTGTGCTTTCTGTGTGTGGGGCAATATTCCGCCCCAGGCTTGCAGTGCACGAGCAGCTGCCACCCCTCCTCCACTGCTCTCCCATTAGGCACACATTTCTTTCCCACAGATTTAGAGATAACTCGCAGCTACCTCACACCTCCCCCTCTCTAGCGAAAGCAAACTTTTTTTAATGTCTCCTTCCCACCCCCTCCGCTCTTTCCGTGAATTATTTACGTGTATTATTCATTCCAGACGCTTAAGTTGGCTTGCCCTGGATATGCCTTCTGCACAGTACTCCACTGTGCAACACTAAGGTTAGTGCTTTAATACTTAATGTACTTGTTTATTTTAGCCCGTCAATGCGCCCTTCTACACAAATACAGCATTTCCCTGTTTGCCGAGGTCGCTGCATTCTGCATCGCTTGAGTATCCTGCTCTATTTTGAATAATAACTTCCGCTACATGCTCAGGAAATTGTGGATTGACAAACAGGGTCGGGGAGCTTCCCTTTGTTTCTCCCGTGTGAATGCCTCCCACCGTGATGCCAGTATGCTTATGCTTTTGGCCCATCACTGGCCGTTTTGATTCCCCTTTTGCATCATTATAAGCCCTCCACCCACCATCCGAGCGCACACAGCCGCTGCAGCAGTGGGTTTTTATTTGATTTATTTTAGCCCTTTGATGCGCCCTTCCACATAAACGCAGCATTTTCTTATTCGCAGGGAGGCCCCCAAACATGCCGCGTGGCTTTGGTATCCTGCTCTATTTTGAAGAGCTTCCACTACGTGCTCAAGGAATTCTGTATTTACAAATAGGGTAAATTTGTAGGTTTGTAGGGCAATTTGTAGGATATTCTCAGCATCGCCAGTGACTGGCATTGGCGTTTAAAGGATTGTGTTTCCCTCCGCGTGTGCTGGCTCGAGATAAACCATGCCCACCACAGCGTGAAATATTTTGAAAGGTGCACAATTTCTTCAAAACATCAGCTGCCACTCCCTCTTGTGTGTGTAAAATGTATTTCCCGTTGATTTAAACTTCCGGTCTGTGGGCCCTTGTCTGCGCTTAAGAGATTTTTGTGCTCCTTGTAATAAAACAGTCACGATATTTCCAAGCTCTAATTCAAAAGTAAGCCTGAAATATTATTTGCTTCTCGATATTTGTTACTTAAATCTCATAATTTAACTCAACGAATGCAAATGGCACTGAGGGAAAAGGTCCCACTAAAGATAGATAAAACAGAGCAAGCCATATAACCCCTGCCCTCCATCTTACAGGTTTCTGTTTTCTCATGTTCATGAATGCACAACTCCAGACTCTTCCAGCGTTGTTAGTGATGAGCCATAATAAAGCTGTGCAATGATTGAAAAGGGCTTGCATCCGTCTTCAGCTCCTAATGAGTTACTGCAGGGAAGGTGTTAGTTCAAACATTCAAGGAAGAAACTTGCAAAGTCCCTTTTAGTGCAGCCATTAAAATTACCTGTCATCAATCTTGGAATGGACAAGTGGCAGGAAACTGGGCAAATGTGGATATCTATTATACGCAGTTGTTCAAATTTTAAACAGTACACCTGTGTGGAAAGCTTTAAAAGCAGCACGCGGAAACTGTCCGCATTCCTGTAATGGATCACATGGTGCAGAGTGGAACATTAAGAGGGCAGGCAATTAGATCTGACATCCGTGGTCTGGTATTTCCCAAAAGGTTTTGCCTTATAATAATCCACATTTGTAAAGCACGAACAATCACCCGTAAGGGTCTCTAGGCGCTGGGGGCCGTCGGGAAGATTAAGCAAGCTATTGCCCAGAGTCACATGGTGCTGGGCTAATCTGCCAGCGCTGCCGGAGATCAAACCGTAATCCACAGATTCCGGAGTCAGTCGCCCTGGCCGCAATGCCACACCTCTTCCTTCATACCGTCAGTTTTGGTGAATTTGTTTTTTGTTGGCTTTAGGACTGTGCACACTTTACCAATGCTAACCACTACTAAAGGCTTATGCTCTCTCCTTTAAACATGGTAACATTGCCTTACACCGAATTAGCAAATGTAATTACTTGTAAGTCCTTAGAAAACTGGTACTACCTTTACCCATGCCCTGCAGTACTCATTGTACCACCCACAAAAGTAGCTATTACCGAGGCCTGCTTCTGCAGCCTTTTTTGCTGTTTTAAACTGCCATTTCAACCTGGCAAACTAAACCTTTTGCCAGCCCTAAACCTATCCTTGTTAATGCATATTAGTCACCCTAATGCAGGCCCTAGAGTCACATAAGGCAGGTTGCATAGTATTTAACAAGCATTTTCAATGCAATAGGTCTTGCATTTGTGAGAGTGTGAACAATTGTCATTGTAAATGACAACGCACTTTGTACTTGTAGTCGTTGCTTATGACAAGCAAAGTTGTCCTTTTTGACTGTTAGCTTTGATTCTCGAAAGCAAGGACTATAAGTACAAAGTGCGTGTTTACGCACCGCTTGCAACTTTTCAAAACATATAAAAGAGCATTATCATTTACAATGCCAGAAGCTCAAATTCTCGAAAATGCAAGACCTATTGCATTGCAAATGCAAGTTTTACCTTTCTGAAGGCCAGATGTATTAATAACCCGTTTTGCGATTCCCTATTTGCGAATTCTTGAGAATCGCAATTAGGAAATTGCAAAACGGCATGTATGAAAGTGTGTTGAAAACTTTCTGCGATTTCTAATGGGTTGCAAATGACCCACCTCATGAATATTAATGAGGTAGGTCGCAATTTGCGAGCCATTAAGAATGGCAAAAATCAAAGGGATGGTGCCTGCTGAGATCAGCTGATTGCTTTTAAATGAAGCAATTCTCTTCTTTTTTTGTAAAGCAGCCCGTTTTCCTTAAAGGAAAGCGGGATGCTGTACAGAAAGAAAAATGAAAAGTTCCTGCTCTTAAAAAAGGGTTTTTGTATACATTCACAAAGGGGAAGGGGTCTTCTGGGGGCCCCTTCCCATTTGCAAATGGGTTAACACCAACTTGAAGGTAAAATGCAGATGTTTTGCGACAGCATTCACGGTCACAAAACATTCATACATACCGTTACGATTCTGTATATGGAATGGACCCTAAAACATGCCCCTTCCAAATACCGAATCGCAAACCCATTGTGCAATTCGGTAATAGGTTACCGAATCGCAAAATAGGTTTTGATACATGTCAAAGGCATTTTTGGCATTCACAAGCGGGACGATTCTGAGAATCGGCCCGTTTGCCAACGCAAACTTGCTTGTTATATGTGGCCTTTGTTTGGCTGCTGTCTGTAGACAAAAGCCTATACTTGCACATGTATTCTCTGTGAAGCTGTAAAGCCATTCAATGCCAAGTCAGGGGTAATGAAAACAATATAAATCCAATTAGAATACAACGCAATGTAAATCATGCAACACACATGATGTAGTCTCTTAAAAAAAAAAAATATTTTGCATGCCAAAGCGTTTCACCTTAGTAAATCAGAATCTTTCACTGCATTCAGTGACTTTTATTACAAATGCTAGTTTTTAAACCTGCGCTCTTTTAAAACATTCATGTCCTCCCCCTTACTACAATGTGATTAGTGAATTAAGTTGTGTGTCAGTTGTCATGTACACCAATACCTAGCCTAAATTCCAATTATACATTGAGCATCATATTATACATCAAATATAATATGTTTATGCGCAGTGCAATTCACACATTTGAAGGTCCTCTCATATATGATAACGAAGTAAACAAGCATTGGCAATGCCAATTGGTCTCGGGATATTAATGAGTTTAGTGGTGTAGTTGCTATTATAAATATATTAATATACTGTGTTTAGTATCAGATGAATAAGTTAGCAGGTTAGCACTGAGTTTAGAAGTAGCAGAATAGTAATGCAGCAGTTTTAGTAGTAAAGCAGTTACAGCATGAGCAATAGAGTAGTGATAGCAGTTAAGTTACCAGGAGAGCAGTGATAAAAGTTAGCAAGAGAGTATTAATAGTGGTGTTAGTAAAACAGCAGTGATATTAGTGCACAGATATGCCTGCCAGGGGGGGGCCTACAGGCCAGTGCACACACACGCAGGGCCAAATGGGTACTCACTGTTACAGGCCCACGCACCGTCACGATGGTTGAGGCAGCGGCAGTGCTCCTCTGTAATGCACCCGGTCATCTCGTAGAGTCAATGCAGGCAATCAGCGTTGGAGCAGCAGGCCGGTCCACCATGCCTCCACGGCCTCAATAGTAGTGAATGGGATGCAGTTAGCTGGGTTTGTTCAGCATGTCGTCTGACTCCCTCCAGGACGAGCAGTGAATGGTGCATGATGAAAGATGTGCCCACCGGGCTCACAATTACATCTGCGGGAGTGGCGGTCCCTGTCGGAAGCCCACCGCGGCCGCCTGGGGCAAGTCGCCGCGCAGAGCGGGAAGCTGGGTAGGCCGCAGCGTGAACTCCCCCGCCAGTCCGCGGCCGAACACCTCAGCTGGGATATGTTCCTCGACCAAGTGTGGCTCAGGGAAGAAGTCACAGCGACGGCCCGAAATCCCTGTGGGTGTGACCAGCAGGGAGGGCTGGGTTTGGCCGTGCGTGCCCCGGGGAAGTGCAATACCAGGCGCGGTTTGTGCTACTGGCGGCTCCGGAGCTCCGGAGTAGGCTTGCATTGTGCAGTAAAGTAGTGGATGGCAAGCAGCTTTGAGCAGAAAGCAACAAGAAAAAAAAAGTTCTGCCAACCAACTATTCAAAAATGAAAAAATTAAAGTGCAAGGAACCCGTACTTAGGCGGTGCTCTTCTGCCTACAGAGTAAGACTTTTGGCGCGCATGCGCACGATGTAAAGCATCGTGCGCATGTGAGAGTCTGGACAGGTCAGGCAAAAGAAAGTCCAAATGCAGGCAACCAATCATACGAAAAAAAAGCATTTACAAATGCAATAGGACTCGTATTTACACGAGTCCTGTTGCATTGTAAATAAAAATGCAGGCGCCGAAGAAGGCAGGAACGGGAGTGGGTGGGGGGGGTGGTAGTGGCCAGAGAAGTCACAGACTGCAGAAGGGAACAGGGGGAGGCAGGGGAGCCAAAGAGTTTCTGAAGTAAAGGGGCTGATAGCCATGGAAGGATAACAAGCATTGGCACCTTTGGGACCTTATAAGTGTTTAGCCATGCAACAGTTGCATAACTAAATACTTATAAAGGTCCCAAAAGCGAGACCTATTGGCTATGCCAAGCGGCACTGCGGCCGCGAAAGTGAAAGTAATCGCGGTAAAGCGCGCGCCCGTGCACATGCACTGTAGCTCTAGGCTGGCCTGGTAGCACTTTTTGGAACCCTCTCAATAAGTCTCGCCAGACCAGCGCATGCGAGACCTAAAAATGACGTCATGGAAGTAAGGAGGCAGGACTAATACACTGGCAACCAATCAGAATGCAGCATTTCAGATTTGAGCCAATCAAACGCATGGGCAGAAAGTGGGCAGAGCTTCCCCACAATAATGTATACAGCTTCTCTGGACGAGACAGCGCATGCCTGCCTGCCTAGCCGAGACCTAAAAATGGCTCCGTGAAATAAAATATTTACCTCAAATCACACAATATTGGTCAAGAAGGAAAGCTGAGATCATCCCAGGTTTTCTGGTTTCACATTCTGTTTGGTGAGTAAGCAGCTGCGATCGTTCACACCTTGGATTTAAAATATGTAAACGGCTAATTTTCGGCCTTTCTTGATTTTCCTCAGATTGCGTTGTCCAACGTTTTAATGCCTTTTCTGTAGTGATCTACATTTACTTAATACACATTCTATTCAGATTGTTTAAACTCAGCTGTGTATCCTCCCCTATCCGATCAACTGATTGTAACACCCACTGGTAAAACTGCAAAGGCACACCTCACAAGGTGTATGTAAATGTACGCTACAGACTGTCATCATTCGTGATAAAGGTTTTTATTCATGTGTACGACTATTTGTCATGTTTTTAAAGTCTCTACTTGTTTGGTTTATTTTTGGCCAATCACCCTCCAAGAGAGCATTTTGGCAGTCTGACCGCTGACATCTTTATATACCCTGGCCTCTAATTGTTGATTCCAGCCGGTGGCTGAATGAGGGACTTTCATGGGATTTGAAACGGCTTCTGATTGGTGCAGTAATTTGGCGAACCAGGGGAGGTTCTCCTGGGAGGAAATTACGTATTCTGTGATTTTTCAGGCTGACAGCTTTACTTGGAAAGGCCTCTGATTAATTGCGCTCTCTTGTGATGTTTTGATTGGGTATAATTTATTTGTTACGCATTGTTACTTTTCGTTCAGGATTTTTCTGACCGCTGACGTTTTGTACTGATTTAGGGTTTCAGTCGCCAACAACTTGGGATACCTAGGCGTCGGATTGGTTGTTCCAGTGAGCGGACCGGAGAGAAAACCACGGTATGAAAGGCCGTGTTTGGAGAAAGAATGAAAGGTCTCTGATGGGCGTTAGTATATAGCGGACCGGAGAGGGAGCTCCCAACATCTATGAACACATTAATGTTGAATATAAATAAAGATTTGATTATTTCATTACAAATGAATGGATCCAGACAGCGGACCAGAGAGTAGCCAGAATTTCATTCACTGCCAGGATTTGAGAAAACAGTGATTGGTTGGTCGCACTCGGTGTTTTTTGTTAAGACGGAGTACATTGGTGAATTTATAGCCGCGAAGTACCTTTCAATAGGTCTTAGAACAGCCATCACCATTGGCTGACCTCATGCGTTAAACTACGAGCCAGCAAATGAACAATTAGTAAGAAGATTGCGCGCGGTTTCGGGGCTGAGACACAGCCTAATAAGGTTAGTCGTGAGCAGGTCGGGTTTAACCTTGATAAATGAGCTGGAGTGAGAGACCACGGCATGCTTCTTGAAGCGAGCTCTCAGCTGAGTGCAAGACCAGAGGCTCTGAACGGAACAGCAGTCTCTTCAGAGTGAGGGAATGGGACGAGAGATTCACTAAACCCCTTCTGGAATAAAGAATGAACCCCCAAGCTGGCGTTATGGGCATCACTGCAACTGAGAGGGGAGACCAAAATAAAGTGTGCGTGAACTGGAGGGGGTGGGGGAGGATGTGCCGCCCGAAAGCCTCCAAGACTTTGTTCCCGGTTTCAGTTCATTGCTAAGAAAGAATAGCTCAGCTGCTCCCAGAGACACCAAGCCATGGTTTAGCCGTTGCGCGGGGTTCAGTAACGAGACATTGTGTGGTGGCTGTAGTGCTGCTAAAAGGCGCGCGTCGCACAAGAGAAGAAAACAAGCCGTTGAAAAATAAACCTAAATTGTTGTGGTGATTGGGCCCTCAGGCCCTCATGCATACAAATGAGGGACGCAGGACACAGGTTGACTGGTACTGTAAACTGGCCACGAGCACGTGCGCTCGGCCCCTTTTATTGTCAGGGTCACCTGACTGGTGACGCCTGTGGTGGGTGGGTGTTCAGTGTGGGTTACAGGCACAGTGGAACACTAGACTGTATCCAGCCGGATACTACAATTGTGAAATTTACACCTTCCCAAAATAATATAGCAAATAAACAACTTCATAGAAGACATTGCACTAAAACACATTGACAGAGCGCCTGCACTCACTGCAGAACAACCCCATGCAGAAGCTCCGATCGGAGCCCGACAGTATTTTTTCCGGCTTGGGAGGAGGTGGCAGCCACCCTGCACGCCGCTGCTCGTTCCCGAGGCAATACTACATGGGAGTTAACTTCTCAGGAAAGGTGGGACATGCTCCCACCATTGGCAGGCTAAGATGCTTAAATGCCACTGACAAAAGCCAATCCAATGCGTGGGAGGAGTCAGACCCCACAAAGTACAGACAATAGATCGCCTAGCTGCGCAAGCGCTGTACAGGCTCGACTTAAAAAAGAGTTCACCTTCATGTCATGCTCTTCTTTTCCAGGAGCTACAGGGACTTCCAAAAATGCTGAGGAGAGCAGCAGAGGCTGGTCTGCAGGGGGGGGGCCCAGGGGATCCGGAAGGAAGGTCTGCTGAGCTGGAGTCAGGTGAGTAGAAGTCGGGAACAACAAGCCAAGCAGTCACTAGAAGCACAGTGCAGCTTTAAATAGACAGACGTACACGTGTTTTCCTGTTAGTTGAGCCACAGGTTGAGAAGGAGCAATTATAAAACCCAATTAGATGGCACGTGTTTGTATTACTTTACATGGGGGCACGTTGATTAGGCTAATGAGGAGTGCACCTTTCTAACTGTGACCTTGGAAAGGCTGGCTGCATGCGTCTTGTGTCAAACTGTTGGCACGAGTTTCACATGATGCTTAGTCATTACATGAACAAGCATTGGCAATTGCAAAGTCAGTACAAGAACAACAAGCATTGGCAATTGCAAACCAAATACTGAATGACACCTGCAACAAGCATTGGCAATTGAAAACCAAATACTGAATGACAACAATGGATATAACCCCAAGTGAGCAGGGATACTCGTGAATTATTGTTTGAATCAATGAATTGCACATAATGGCATATTCATCAGACAACATCATGTAGCTGAGCACTACCCATGAAACTCTTGCACTGGCTGTATGCGAGTGTGTGACAGCATCTGACACCTCTGGTCCTAAGTGTGTGTGTGGCTGCACTTGATACCTCTGGCACTGGCTCTACGTGTGCATGACAGCACCTGACACCGGCTCTGTGTGCATGACAGAACCTGACACCACTTGTACTGCCTCTAGGTATGTGTGTCCGCACCTGACACCTCTGCCACTGGTTCTATGTGTGTGTGTGTGTGTGTGACAGCACTTGACACCACTGGCACTAGCTCCGTGTGTGTGTGTGACAGCCCCTACACCTCAGGCACTAGCTCTATGGGTGTGTGTGCGTGACACCACCCGACACCTTTTTCACTGGCTCTACATGGGTGTGTGACAGCAACCGGCGCCTCCTGCACTGGCTGTGCGTTTGTGTGTTTGTGTGTTTGTGTGTGTGTGTGTGTGTGTGCGTGACGACAACAACTGACACCTCTGGTACTGGCTCTACGTGTGTGTGTGTGTGCACGACAGCAACTGACACCACTGGCTCTGTGTGTGTGACAACACCTGACACTGGCTGTATGTGTGTGAGTTACAGCACCTTCCAACTCTAGCACTGACTCTAGGCATGTGAATGTAGAGCACGACAGAAGAATCCAACTTGGTTCTTTATAAAGCCCTCACTCACCAACATAGTTGGTGACATGCTTCATCATCGGGCCCCACCAGGAGAGGCAGAGTGCCACCCTGGTGTGCTAAAACGCCAGAATTACTGCGGAGCTGGTGGTTCGTGTGTAGTGAAATAGTGGAGGAGTGAATGTTAAAAGTATCACGATTGTGTCAAAAAACAATTTTATAAGAAGCCAATCGGACACAGTAAAAACAAGGTGTGGGACAATTGTGCCAAATAGATTGTTCAGCAAAGTCCACTTATGAGGTGGTCAACATGTTTCTGCCTATGTGTTGTAATATTAATAGCCATTCGTCATCTACCATCACGATCAAACCAGCTTATAAGGGCGGTGGTATTGTGATACAAAATACAGTTGATTATGAGAATGAGTGCCAACGCCTGCTGAGCGACAGGAAAAACTATCAACCACTCACTACAGACCCTTCCACAGAACTCAAGGCTCGCATTATTAACCTTGTGAGAGAGGCAGAGGATAATGGTCACATTACCAAACATGAGGCAGACTTTTTGACAGCAGGGGACAGTCTAATGCCTTATTTCTATACCCTGCCAAAAATACACCATTATAATACGCCTCCTCCAGGTCGCCCTATATTCTCGGGCATTGGCTCCCTTCTGGAGCCTCTGTCCCGTTTTTGCGACTATTTCCTCAATCCTTTAATACAGACGACTCCTACCTACCTTAAGGATACTAAGAACCTCCTTAATCTACATCAAGCACTATCAATTGACACTGAGGCCACTACATTAGTGACCCTAGACATCGAGAGTCTTTATACTAGCATTCCCCAGGACGATATCATCCGACTCCTGGGTGAGGCCCTCGACAGTACTAACTGGAACTACCAAACACCCAAGGCATTTATTCTGGAATGTGCCACTCTGGCACTCAAACAAAACTTTTTTGAATATAAGGGAGACATCTACCTACAGTCAACTGGGACTTTTATGGGCAGCACTTTTGCCCCCAGTGTAGCGGGCCTCTACGGCCATGATTTTGAACGTAGATACCTCCAAAGTGCTGCCAACCCCTTTTCCTCTCCCATTATGTTTTGGAAGAGATACATAGACAATATCCTCCTTATCTGGCAAGGTGTGGAGAATGACCTAATGGTTTCTTTACAATGGCTAAATACCCTGGATCTGAATTTGAGATTCACTCACACCTGTAGTTCACAATCAATCGTGTTCCTGGACGTTGTCATTTCCAAGTCCAATGGGTGCCTAACAACCAAAACTCATTACAAACCCATTGCCAGGAATAACCTTCTTGAATTCTCAAATTTCCACCCAAGACCTTTGCGAGAAAACTTACCCTATGGCCAATATCTCACCACCAAGTTAAAACGCAGGGGTTACCCAGATAAAATCCTCAACAAAGGCTATAAAAGGGCGCTGAACCAGCCCAGAGAGGCGCTTTTTGAAGATAAACCTAAAGAACTACCTTTGACATGCGTAACAACTTACAGCAGCGCTTCGAATTCAGTAAAGAAAGCTGTTAACAAACATTGGGGTATCCTCACCAGCAATAATCACAATTGGGACAAACCCCTTTTCTCATTCAAAAAAGGATGTAGCCTTAAAGACACCCTCGTCCATACACGCCCTAGAGAAAACCCCACAAGAGATCCAACTATTACTGAGGCATGGGGTTTACCTAAAATCATGGGTCATTTCCCTTGCACCAACTGTAGCGTCTGTCATTTGACTAAGCATTCAAAGGTGCTACATTTGGAACAAGGCAAGACGTGGACACAGTGAGCCCACACTAATTGTAACTCCACGAATGTGGTTTATTTGATCTCCTGTCCGTGTGAGTTACGTTATGTGGGCATGACCACACGTAAAGTGAAATTACGTATTGGTGAACATCGGAGTAATATTCGCTGTAGAAGAATCACCATCAAGCTAAGTGAACACTTTATACAGCACAATCACACTGCAAATGATCTCAAATTGACAGTCATTGAACATGTGCAAACACAACCTAACACCCAAGAGATCCTTTTTGAAGAAGAACAGAGGTGGGTGTACCGGCTGGGCACTCATAACAAAGGGTTAAATGATATCATCCCCTGGGCTTCAGTTTTGAAACGTTAGCCACTCGCACATCTCTGGGCTTTGTAGATGATACAAAGCATCCTACTTACACCCTTTTGTAGCCGTTCCTCCTTTGGGAACACATTTCTAAAGGAGGGATGACTAGTACTTTGGATAGGGTGTTGTTTTTCCCTACCCCGATATGCATAACATCGGATACTGGTCCTGGGCCCCGTTTCCTAAAGATATACAATGGATTTCCTCTTCACTTTCAGTACTATCTGTTACTGATATATTTATTTGGGCTATCCAGCCCCATGGACAACTATCACCTGTATAGTCCCCTCCTCCGTGTTTTCTAACATGCATGCAAGAGTCTTTTTATTCTTCTTTTTACTTGCATATAGCTAGTTGTGACCATCACTCTATTGTGGGTTCCTTTAACACTTTTCTCTGCCAGTACTGATTGTTTGCTATTCACGGAGACATTTAGCAGAACGAATATGTCCCTCTGCTCTCCGTATAGGTCTAATAAAGTTTTTTCGCCCAGACGCTAATACCAAATAAGTCTTGCAGCGCGTGAATACTGCACGATGTTGCCTTGACAACTAACTGTCAGTTACCCTACGATTCGTCCAACGATGGCCTTTGGAGTCTTCGAACTCCGGATTGGCTCATGGTGCATGACGCTTGTCGGCGCGCACGTGACCACGCCCATCGTGACACCACGCTTCCAACTTGCGAGCCTCCGTTCCTTCTGCATAAAGTACAAGCCGGTTTCCCCGCTACCTTGTCATCGGGGTCCGGTTTAAGAGGGATTTTGCAGGCACCAAGCGGGTGTTCAGCACTGCAGGCGTGAGTCCTCCATGCTCGCATTACAAGATAAGTAACGCGGTACTTTGGTCTTTCCTTTGTAACCGATCACCTTCTATTCCGTTTTCTTTCCTTTTAACTCTTTAGGGTGTGCCATTGTTGCGACCACCCCCCTCCTGAGACCCATGTTGTAGTTAGTGACTGCATCTTATGTGAGACATCGCTTTCTATTTCTTTGTAAATAACCAATGCCCGATTGCACTATGTATAAATGCTTTACGCATAGTGTTTCTGGCTTATAGATACTATTCACGATGGACATATTATTCGATTCTCTTGTGAGATTTTACCACCCAATTGAGTTTAGTTTATCATCTTTAGTGCACACTATTCTCTAAGCAGCACGTACTGGTAAGTGTCACTGCTTATGTGCACCCCGTAGAGCACCAGTACCTGTATGTTCAACTATGAGTAACTTATCGAATCCTGGCTATTATGTTTGTCTTTTTCTTTTCATGTAGGTCTGTGTATGTTATTTTCATCCAGAATAAACTCCGGTATCCCTCATGTGTGAGGAACAGATATCACGTGTATATTTTTACACTCTTTATCTTTTTCACATTTAGAACCTCAGGTTAGGGTGGGCCTTAGCGCGCCCATACCGCCGGGCTTTACATTTAACGGTCCTGACGAATGCCTGTTAATATTACAACACATAGGCAGAAACATGTTTACCACCTCTTAAGTGGACTTTGCTGAACAATCTATTCAGCACAATTGTCCCACTCCTTGTTTTTACTGTGTCCGATTGGCTTCTAATAAATTTTTTTGACACAATCGTGATACTTTTAACATTCACTCCTCCACTATTTCACTACACAAACCACCAGCTCCGCAGTAATTCTGGCGTTGTAGCACAGCAGGGTGGCACTCGGCCTCTCCTGGTGGGGCCCGATGATGAAGCATGTCACCAACTAGGTTGGTGAGTGAGGGCTTTATAAAGAACCAAGTTGGATTCTTCTGTCGTGCTCTACATTCATTGTTTGCAAGGCACACTTTTGTTGTTATGATTAGATTTATCTTGGGGGACTGAGAGTGTTCCTGATTTATTTCCCTCCCTCCTGTTGTTTTCAACATGTGTGTGACAGCACCTGATACCTCTTACCTTGGCTCTACATGTCTATTTGACAGCACCTGACACCACTGACTATGTGTGTGTGTGTGACAGCACCTGACACTGGCTCTACGTGTGTGTGTGTTTGTGTGTGAGACAGCATCTCACAACTCTGGCAGTGTGTGTGTGTGTGTGAACTCACCGGACACCTCTCGCACTGGATCAAGGTTTGTGTGACAGAACCTGACACCACTGGTACTGCCTCAGTGTGTGTGTGTGTGTGTGTGTGTGTGCACGCACATGTGTGTGTGTGACAGCATCTGACACCTCTGGCACTGGCACAATGTGCATAAGTATGTGACAGCACCTTACAACCCTGGCACTGGCCCTAGTTGTTTGTGTGTGACATCACCTAACACGCCTCACTGCTTCCATGAGTGTGTGACCGCACCTGACACCTTTTGCATTTGCTCTACATGTGTGTGACATCTGACACCTCTGGCACAGGCTTTAAGTGTGTATGTGACAGCACCTGACACAGGCTCTACGTGTGTGTGTGTGTGACAGCATCTCACAACTCTGGCAGTGTGTGTGTATGTATGTGTGACCTCACCGGACACCTCTCGCACTGGATCAAGGTTTGTGTGACAGAACCTGACGTGTGTGTGTGTGTGCGCGTGTGTGTGCGCGTGTGTGTGCGCGTGTGTGCGCGTGTGTGTGCGTGTGTGTGTGTGTGTGCACGCGTGCGTGTGTGTGTGTGTGATAACACCTTCATGCTGTGGGGACTTGATTGCACTGTGGGGACCTGAACCCAGGTCCCCACAAGGCAATCCCTTCTAAATGTTGAAAAATGACTTCGGGAACATCTGTGTCAATTTTCGCAACTTTTAAAAAAATTGCATTGTGGGGACCTGTGTTTCATCAAGTGTGTTTATATTTTTGCTCAGCTCTGCCCCTGGAGACAGGAGGCGGTACTGCAGTCTTAAACACACTGCATTTAAAAACACTGCTCTCTGGAAACACCTACCAGCAGCAGAAAGGACAGACTTTTAAAGGAAACGCTGCATACCTGTGCGCTTATCTAAATATTTTTCATGTAAATTAACCATTTCTCTATTTATTAAAATAAATCTTTATTTTAGATGAAGCAATTGAACTTAGATTTTTTTGTGCCTGAAAATTGTAAGTGGTTTTAAAACTTTATAAAAGCAATTTGCATCAGATTTGAATCCCAGAATACTTCACTATTGCCGTTTGACTCTTATCTGCAATTAAAGAATGATTGTGCGCTACACTGCAATAGAATAGATACAGATTTGATAGATATTTGCTAATAACCTAAAGGTAATCAATTCCTATCGTTACCTTTCAAAGCGTGTACCAAGAATTCGGAGTCTTTATGTTGTTTGCCTTTGTTTACATATTAATATGCACCATGGAATATGTTTATTTTTTCTATCAGTGCTAGTGCAGGTTTGGCTGCCGCGCGCCATCACACATACCCTTGCGCTATAGAGCAAAAGGGTATGTGCCTTTTCTAAAGCACAGCTTTTGTATCGGAAGGCAACCCTTTCAGTACAAAAACTATGCATTAAGACTTTTCCCCCTTTGCATGTGTGCATTCATACAAAGTTGAGAAAATAAGGAGAAATTAAGGCATTTCTTATCATTACACCAGCCTCGTGGAAGCATTTAGTTTTGGCACAAATCCATGTCTACCAATGTAGGTAGATAGAGATTTTCAACAAAACCCATGGAACACTCATTGACGCAAATTACATTTGAGACAAGGAGGAGAGACCATGTTATGTATGATCCACCTATTACTCCTTTTTCCATCTGGGGAAATAGATAGCAAGGGTAGATGGTTTTGGAAGTCATACATAACATAAAATTAGAGATGGGTAAAAGTAAACCTCAGGGATGACCTGTAAGACCTCTGACCCTGGTCTCAGGCCTACACTCTCCCCACAGCTCTGTTCCTCCTGCATCGCCGCTGAGCCCTCCTGCCCCCTCCGGGGAGTGTTCAAGGCTGCTGTGTGCTCTGCCTGATTCCGCATCCTTGCTACGTTGTGCCTGTAATTGCTGGTACTGTCTTTGTTGTCATTTAATTTTTGCTGCATCAGTAATTGCTGGTACTGTCTTTGTCTTCAGTGTTTTTTGCCTCATTGGTAGTGTCATTTTCGGTTCAGCGCTGTAGTTCCCAGTTCTCAGTCTCTCCCGCTCCCTTCCCACTGCTGCTGCCCCACGGCCCCACCCCCCCTGTCCATGCCCGCTCCCCGCCTCCCAGCTGTCGTCCCTCCCACCTCCCCTACTTAATGGCGGCCGCTGCAGGGGAGCACTAGTAAGACCTCTGACCCTGGTCTCAGGCCTACACTCTCCCCACAGCTCTGCTCCACCTGCGTCACCGCTGAGCCCTCCTGCCCCCTCTGGGGAGGTGTTCGAGGCCGCTGTGTGCTCTGCCTGATTTCGCCTCCTTGCAGCATTGTGCCCGTAATTGCTGGTACTGTCTTTGTTGTCATTTAATTTTTTCTGCACCCATAATTGCTGGTACTGTCTCTGTCTTCAGTGTTTTTTGCCTCATATTTAGTGTAATTTTCAGTTCAGTACTGTAGTTCCCAGTTCCTAGTCTCTCCCCGATCCCTTCCTGCCGCTGCTGCCCCTGCAGCCTGCCCCCCTGTCCATGCCTGCTCCCCGCCTCCCAGCTGCCATCCCTCCCACCTCCCCTACTTAATGGCGGCCGCTGCGCGGTCTTGCCACTGGCGCACCAAAGGCGCACCTAAGGCAAGCCCATCTGTGCCCGTCCGCAACCCGAACGTGACCAGCGCCAGGGACCCCGCATGTCGTTCCCCCCACCACTACAGCTCAGCCGCCCTCCACGCACTCAATACAGGAAGATGCAGAGACTGCCTCCAAGCCACGCTAAACACAACCCACGGCCAGTTCGCCTGCTTCCACTGCCGCCAGACCTTCAACACCACCCCGGCCTCCAAAACCACCGACGACAATACCAACGACACCCTCAGCTGCATCCTCCTCAACGTGCACTCCATGCACGAACACGCCATGGAGATATGGAACCTACTGGACATCCTCTCACCCGACATCACCTTCTTCACGGAGACCTGGACCAACACCACCTCCGGCCCGACATCAACACCGCCATCTCCGACGGATATAAAGTCCAGAGGAAGGACCGCCCAAACCACCCGGGAGGGGGCTTTGCCATCACCCACAAGAACACCCTCCTCCTCACCACCTCCAGCGAGACCTTCCCCACCACCGAACACCTACATTTCCAGATCAAAACCACCTCCACACTCCATGGAACCCTCATCTACAGAGCCCCCAGGCCCCCTTCGACGCTGCCATTACTGAACTCATCGCACACCATGCCATCGCCTCAATGAACTACATACTCATCGTAGACCTGAATTTCCACCTCGACAACCTCGGTGACCCCAACTCCACCACCCTCAGGGACAACCTCACCAAAATCGAACTTGAGCAACTCTTCACTACAACAACCCACAGGGCCGGACACACCCTCAACCCCATCTTTGCCAGCGTACACTTCAGCCACCCTACGCAACCTCCCTGGACCGACCACCACTGCATACACTTCACCGTCGACAAGCCCCAGACACCCAAACATGCCCCACGCCCACCACGAAGGAACTGGAGCAAGGTCACAGACTAGCAACTGAACTCCACCCTCATCCGCACTTGAGACAACCACACCACGGCAGCAGATGCCAGCGTCACAGCAAGGGAACTCCACACCTGAATCTCCACCTGCGCAGACCAGCTCATCCCGCTATGCAACCCCGACAAACAACGCCCCAGGAAAGCTGCCTGGTTCACCTCCGATCTCCAAGAGGCCAGACGCACCTGCAGACGCCTTGAGAAGAACTGGAGAAACACTAATATTTTTAGTTTGTGAAAATAAACACTTAGAAACTTTTCTGGTGAAAACCACACAATGGATTCCTATGGAAGGAAATACAAGTTACTGGTAAGTAGGCTTAGAATTACTTTTAAGGGTCAGTGCTGGGCTAAAAGATGCAGCACTGGGTTCTCTCCTGATAACAGGTGAGTAAATCGGAATTCGTAGTTTGGCTGATTTTAGAGGAATATTTGTACAATGGTGAAGGAAGGGGGCGGGGCCTGAGGTGACGTGTGCAAACACGTCCTGTGGCGCGTTTTAAGTAGGGGAATTAATTCCTCTTCAATCCAGAGGTCCCCTGGGGGCCAACTAGCCCACCAGGTACCTCCAGTATGCGCCAGGGAGCTGCATTGCAGAGAGGTGTTCAGAGGCCACGCTCATTTTTACAACACTCTGCAAAGCAGCTCCGTGGCGCTTACTGGAGGTACCTGGTGGGCTAGTTGGCCCCTAGGGGACCTCTGCATTGAAGAGGGATGAATTCCCCAACTTAAAACGCACCACAGGGCGTGTTTGCACAGTATCACCTCAGGCCCCGCCCCCTACCTTCACCACTGTGCAAACGCGCCCCATGGCGCGTTTTAAGTTGGGGGATTAAGTCCCCTTGAATCTTGAGGTCCCCTGGCGGCCAACTAGGCCATCAGGTACCTCCAGTAAGAGCCACGGAGCTGCGTTGCAGCGAGGTGTAAAAAGGGGCGTGGCCTCATTACACCTCTCTGCAACGCAGCCCCCTGGCGCATACTGGAGGTTCCTGGTGGGCTAGTTGGCCCCCAGGGGCCCCCAGTATTAAAGGGGAATTAGTTCCCCCTCTGCAAACGCGCCAATTACCAAAGAAGCACTGGAGCCCCGCGCTTCCTTCTTTTTTTTTTTCGGCCGAAATTCGCGCTGGGTGCGCGAATCTCGACGATTTGTTTAATTTTTTTAAATGTTTTTTTTGGCCCTGGGGGTCATTGCTCATTGTGGGACCCCCTGAGCAGGCCTACGGGGTCAGGGTGTTTCTACCCTGCCCCCTTGTTGCGTTTTTCGCATTTAAAAAAAAATAATAATTTTTAGGTTTCTTGTGCCTCGGTTCTACCGAGGCACAAGATGGCTGCCAACACTTCCTGATCTGGAGTGTTGACAGCCAATTAGAATACAGCTCTTGCACGGCAGGGTGCGGGGAGGGTGCGCGAACCCTCCGAGGCCATATATATATATGTACATTTACCTCTAATCTCCTCAGGAACTACTGAACGGATTTACACCATTTAAGCAAAAGGCACGAGTCTGAACTGAGGACTGCCTCCTTGGCAAATTTGGTGTAATTCCATTCAGCAGTTCGGGCTGTAGCTGCGTCAAAAGGTCCTATGGGAAAATGCATGGGGAAAACGCGTTTTGGGAACCCCCTTTTTTCTCGGCCCCCGCTTGATGAATCACAGTGAAATTTTCAGGATAGGAGCGGACAGGAGCTCGCCAAAAGTTTGGAAACTTTTGCGAAGATTCGTCAATCGGCGCCAACGTTATTCCAAACAGAATGTTGCGGATTTCCTATGGAAAATAGGTCCTAACTATATCTACCTACTGGCGACCGTCAGTAGGTAATATTTACCCCAGTCCTGAGTCCTCTATCTCCCCCCTCCTATGGATCCTGCCTCTCCTGGTCCCAGCAGGAGCCCCTATCCTTCAGTATATTTTGGTACAGTCCAAGTCCTAAATCCTCACGCCTCTTTCCATAGGTCTCTCTCCCCACATTTTCCAGCAGAAGACCCGCCCCCTCTATATAACTTGGTGAGCCTCAAGTCTTCAGGGCCACTCTCCCATCAGTTCCCTGCAGGAGCCCCTCCCCTCTGTATACCTTAGCGAACCTCGGGCCCTGAGTCCTCAGAGCCCCTCACATGGGTCACTTCCCCCACAGTTCTCCTCAGGACCTCCAGCTACCTCAATAAATCTTGATGAAGTTACAGTGTGAGCTCCCCCTCCCTCGTAGGCCCTTCAAAGTACTGCTTCCCCCCCCCCCCCCCCCCTTATATGCGGATCCACCCCTTGTCCTGTGACCCCCCGCTCTTTATTGATCAGCTTCTCTCCTGGACCCTCCTTGACCCCTCTGTCTGTCTCTCATCCACTCTGATTCTGACCCTGGCCTGCTTTGTGGCCTGTGTTGGAAGTACACTTCTTTACTTTTTTGTGGCAGGAGTGCGTATGGTCAGTAGATCAACTCCTGGTGTTACACTTCTGTGCCTCTGGGGGCAGTAAATGAACACTTGGTGCAGTTACACTTCCTTGTCTCTGGGATCAGGAGATGAACATGTGATGCAGATACACACACCCCTGGGGGAAGAATTTGAACATATGAACAAGTGGTGCAGTTATGCTGCCTTACTTCTAGGGGGCAGCAGATGAACAGCTGGTAAAGAGGCACTTCCGTGCCTCTGAGGGGTGGGTGAAGAACACTTGGTGCAGTTATCCATTCTTACATGGGGGCAGGAGATGAACACCTGCTGCAGGTATTTTGCCTTACCTCTAGGGGCAGTTGGTGAACACCTGGTGCAGTTTGCTGACTTACCTTTAGGGGGCATTAGATGAATACAGAGTGCAGATATACTTAACTCTGTACAGGGACGTCTTGAACCTCCTCCCCCTCCCCTGCCCACACTCTAGAAGCTACAGCGGGGGGTGGGGGTGTTATTTATGGGCCTCTTTTATCAGCAACTTGGAAGACAAAATCTCATAATTTATGAGAATTTGAAGAAAGAAAGGATGGATGGATGGATGAATGGGTGAAAGTATGGGAGGGTAAAATAATGGATGGGTGTTTGAAAGGATGTATGGGTGAAAGGACAGATGGGTGAGTGGGTGGAAGGGTGGGTGGGTGAGTGGGTGGGTGGGTAAAAGTATGGCTGGATGAATGGTAAAAAGTATGGCTCGATGAGTGAGTGAGAAGATGAGAAATGATGGGTGGATGAGTTGATGAAAGGATTGCAGAGTAAATAAGAATGAGTGGATTGATGCATGCATGCAGAGTAAATGGAAATCTGAGAATATAGATGGAGGGGTGGGTGGAAGAGTGGCAGAGTAAGTGGACATCTGAGAGGTTGCATGGGCTATGAATGGATTATTAAATACGAAGAACGCTCAATTGATGGATGGAAGTCTTTAATTATGGATGAGGAGTCAAATGATGAGTGGATAGTGGTATGGAAGGATGCATGCGTACCCCTTCCATCCTCTGACACGGGTATTTCTCTCTTTTGAAAGGTGGGAACCCTGGACACGAGGACGAGGAGAGCTGCAGGACACTAACTGGAGCCCGGCTGTCAATCAAACACCTCGACGAGGAGTAGTCCCCCCTTCCATCCCCCCAAGCACAACAACCTCATGGGGGGGTCTACAGCTTCCAGGGGGGCGCTGGGTGCTCACTGCTCTTAAAGATGCTGCCTGCTTTCCAGGCCCGGTTCTAGCGGGTGGGCCAGGCCCACCCAAACATGAGCCTGGCCCCGGCAGTGACGTCAAAAAGGCCAATAGAAAATGGTCACTTTAATTTAATACGTTCCTCCGAACGTTGTTTTTCTTTTTGTCCTGGGAGTTGCGTGATTGGGACTGGGCTCTTTCTCACAGGCACCCCAAATCACGCATCTCCTTTTAAAAAGGTGGGCTGTGTCCCCGCCCACTCGTACAGGTAAAATAAGGGCATGGGAAGGGGACAAGTCTTTTCTTTGGCAGGGCTATCCTTTGACTACTGTCCTGCTGCGTGGATATTTCCTTTGCTATTCCACGCTGGAGAAAATAAGTTTGTTTATCCGGATCCACCTTTACTGGCCCCTGCAGCTGCTTATCAGAGCGGGCTGTGACATAGTTTTTAAAATCAGGGAAGGCCCAGTAAGACACATGCTTCGAGTTTGCTTCATTTAAACATGTTTTATCTTTTTACAAGGTGGGCTCTGCCAGGGATGTAAGAGGATAACAAATGTCCAGATAACGCTGGTGATTAATGATCCTGCTGGAGAGCAGTCCTTTGCCTGTTGATAGTTTTGAAATGCAGATACCATGTATTTTATGTGGATAGCTCAGTGGGTTACTGCCTTTGACACAAAGACCCTTTTGTTATTTGCAGTTCAGAAGTTATAATCCTTACATAGTCAAGTGACCTATGAACTGTCATCCTAGAGCTACATACAAACCTGAATGGTATAGTTAGAGCATCAATTTTTGTGTGTGTTTGTTGCGATATAGTTAGAAGTTCCCCACTCTTTCATTATTCTAAGGTTGCTAAAAAGAGTGCGTTTGGGCAGATATACATTTTTATCAGTATGCATGCATGTGATTCCTACACCTTGCAATCTTCATTGGCTTATATGACATTCCCTGTAGATTGATCTACATACTTGTATGATTCCTTGTCTCTGTATAATGTGTGTGTGATGTAAAGTACTGTGACACCCTACACTGATATGAGTAGCTCTATACAACAAATGAAATGCATATGAGAGAGGGGCTACTGAGCGATGAGGGGCGCTGGTGGAGGGTGGGAGTGAGGGTGTCAGAGAAGGAGGTCAATGGGGGAGGGGGCTAAGGAGCGATGAGGGAGGCGCTGGTGGAGGGTGGCTGTGAGGGAGTCTGAGTTCATGAGGGGAGGGGGCTATGAAGCGATGATGGGCACTGTTGGAGAGGGGTAGTGAGGGAATCTGAAGAGGAGGTCATGAGGAAGGTGGTACAGAGAGATGAGGGGCACTGGTGAAGAGTGGTAGTGAGTCTGAGGAGGAGGTCTTGAGGGAGAGGAGCTATAGAGCGAAGAGGGGCACTGTTGGAGGGTGACAGTGGGGGAATCCGAGGAGGAGGTCATGGGAGGGGGGGGAGAGTTACGGAGGGAGGAGGGTGGTAGTGAGGGAGTCTAAGGGGAGAGGCTACAGAGAGATGAAGGGCACTGTTGAGGGTGGTAGTAAAAGTATCTATGGAGAAAGAGGTTATTGGTGTGGTGCCAAAAAAGACTTTCACACCAGCGCTAAAGCCGGCCATGTTATGCCCTTTCTGTTTTTGTTTATTTAATTGGCAGTTGGGTCATTAAGGCAACTGTGGAAAATATTTTAAAGTGCATGCTAATTATATTTACTGCTGTATTCAATGTTTTAAGTTTAAATGTGATTTTACTAATGTTTTTTTACGGGCATAATGTAAGTGGAGCCGGATGGTGGCTGATTTGGAGCTGGGACCCAAGGTCGGCTGTTAGATAAGGTGCACTGGAGAGGGGTGGTAGAAAAGTGGATAATCGGGCCTGGATGTGAGTGCGCTGCAGAGTCCGGGGTCAGGTGAAGGTAGGTATGAATAGGGATTCTCCCGAAGGCTTGCACAAAAAGAGCAGAGAAGTGTCACTTGCCTGATACTTTCAGCTCAGAGACCTCCTCTTCCCATCAAAGGGACATTACATGGAACAAAACACTTTTTGAGAGTGATAATATTTAGAAAGAGATTTGGAAAAGAGTGCGTTTTACAGGGCCTTGTAAGACTAAGGAGAGCTAAAGGAGGGCCCTGTAGCAGGCCTGGCTACTCATGTAAGAGACAAATTGGGCCCGCAGTGGCCCACCCGAATGCACCCTTGGCCCACCCAAATAAACATTTCTGGAGCCGGGCCTGCTGCTTTCCAAGGGTTACTGGGCGCTTCCTATAGATTGAAGCTCCTTCCTTCTGTGTGAGGCGCGCGCCCATAGGGTGTCCTTCATAAGGAATGCTGTTTGTTTCATGGGAAACTGGGAGTTGCGCACAGCGTGTTCTTCCTTGGCTGAAAGGGACCTGCGTAGGGTGTCCAGCACAGCCGCTGGTTTTAATCACAGCTTTCCAGCTTGTCCAAACTGTGTGTCCCTGGTCAATTCCGTTTCTTCTCACTGTCTCCTTTATGGTGCTCACCACATTTGAGAGCGCCTTGGAATAGTTCAGCTCAGGGTGTGCACTGTACAATAACCTCTCTGGCCTGTGGTATAATAGACCATAATGTTGCCTTGCCAATAATAACAATAAAAGCTTTGTAGACGTGGCATGGGCGTAACTCACGTAATTCTGCGTAGCGTAATCATGCAGATTTACCCCAAAATTCTTCAAGATTATGCGGAATTATGTGAGGACAGTAATTCTGCATTGAGCTATATTTTCTTAGTGCAAAATGCACCATCATGTCCAAAATGGACGCCAGGATGCCTTTTGCTCTAAGAAATAGCGCTAAATGGAACAGAACATGAATAGCGAGTGCGGGCAGCCGCTCACGCCTGCTAAATGTGCACTTGGATAGTATTTTCCCACAAATCACTCCTAATAGTTAGCGTTAGTTTCTTAGTGCAAAATGCACTCTCATGTCCAAAATGTATGCGAGGCTGCATTTTGCGCTAAGATTGTGCTAAATCCAACACAACATAAACAGCAGCGCGAGCAGCTGCTCAAACTCTCTAAATGTGCTCTTGCAGTAGGATTTTTCCTCCAAATTACTCGTAACTATGCAAGCATGTGTAAGCGCGTTATTATCCGTTATTCTGTGTCAACGAGGAGTGTAGAATTACTGAAATACTCAGATTACTCCAGAGTAATTGAAATTCCACCCAGGCCCAGGGAGCATGTGATACCGCTTGAGGATCATAATTGCACAATGTCTAATTAGGCATCCTGGTTTCAATCCCGGCTTCTGAGCTTGAGCAATCCGTGTGACCCTAGGCAATTACTTTTCTTCACATTCACTAATTTCCTACGATCATCACACCTAAGAGCACCTTTAATTAATTCAAGTCAGGGGGCGCACTGTACAGCAATGTCTCTTATATAAGGGTAAATAGACCATAATGTTGCTCCTTCTGTAGAAATAAAGGCTAATATAGGGATGACAAGACAACTGACAATCCTTACGCGTCATTATTATAACTATCATGGCAGAAAGGGTGTGGCTCAGTAACTCTAATAAAAGTCACTCAGCGCAGTGATAAAATCTAAGGTGCAACAATTCAAAATGCACTTTGTTCACAATTAGAGTGGCAGTCAACAAAACTTGCACCAAGGCGGGTGGTACTGGATGAGCTAAGAGCTGTTCTCCTCCGCCTCTCTTGCGCTGCACTCCTCCTTCTCACACCCACTCCGCTGCAAGTGTGCTTGGCAGCGTGGACATGGCCTACGTCATAGCACCAGCTACAGTTACAGGATTCATGTGCTGAGAAGCTTCACCAAAAGCGCCTTCTGAGGCCTCTTCAAGGAGTGGGTCCAATGGCAATTTGCCCCATTACCCTCCCCTTTCTGAGACTGGTGACATTGTGTATGCAGCAGGAAATGTTTCACAGTATGTGATGAGATACCTATATTCCTGAGGAAGACAGTTTTGCAATGGTGTGTCTGGGCTAGAGTTTGAATTTCCGTTATTTGGGATAAAATCCAATTGATACAAGTAGATCCGGTTGATGTTTGTATTTTTTATTCTTGTCGGTAGCTGCAAACGAAAAAAGGATGGCACAGCCAACACGTGTTTCGCCCCCTAGTTGGCCATCAGGCCTGGGGCTTCCTCAGGGCTGTACATAGACAATGTCAAACCAAGGTTGGATAAGGACATGGTGTCGTAAGTCATGTGTATATTATGTACATAGTGAAGGTGATTAGGAAGAATTATTTAATCGTAGGGAGACGCAGCGTTGGAAGAAAAAAAGTAAGTGTGGGAAGAGAGAATGAAGGTAAGGTGAGAAAGGGATCAGGGTAAGCGTGCGGCAGATATGGATAAATTTAAGGAAACAAAGTGTGTTGCATGAGTAACAGCGGTTTAGTTAGTGAGAGAGACAGAAATATAGTTAAAATATGGTACAGAGTGTAATCGGTTTAGAGGGAGAGGATAAGCAGTTGTGATTAGATAGTGAGAATTAGAACACGAAAGGTGGGTATATTTAGTGGGGAGTATTCGACAAGTTTCAGTTGAAAGCACATTTTACAATTATAAACAGTACCCGGAATATGTTTATGCGGAAGAAAACATAATATGAGTTACATTGTAATCAACAAACGTTCATATGGAGAAAGAATATAAGAGGAAATGTGGATCACATAGTAGCATAATAAGCCATTTAAGTCAGCATTAGAAATTAACATGGCATAGAGCAATTTCAATGTTCAAAATGGAAATTACGCGATTTCAAAGGACGTGTAGAATCAGTTATTAACAGTTTTGAAGAGAATAATGAATAACCACAGTCGGTGTTGCGAATTATTGTTTAAGAACATAGTGTTATCGAAAAGTAGAATGAAAATATAGTTACAGTTGGGATTTTTGAGAAGGCCGCATCCGGTAACCGGGTCAAGCACGAAATGAGGGAGGAAGGGTTCGCATTAGTCTTTGGAAAGAATAGAGATTTGGCGCCAAGAGTGAATAAGTGACTTCGTATGGTATAAGGTACTGGTGCCTCCTGGGTCGCATGGTCTGTTCATAATTATTGTTTATTAAAAAGGAATTGTGGCAAGGTATATGAAAAGTATGTTGCGCCAATATTGTGAATCAGTGACCTCGTGAAGTGTGAGGTACTGCTGTGTCATGCGTTATAGGATATGTGTAGACATTTTAACGAGTGGGGATAAGGGGGCATTGAATTTCACAATTGAAAGTTTGGATGGTGCAGGTAACGGTTCATTGGTAGTGCAATTTGTATAAAATGAGTAGGAACTAGTTAATAAGGGTGCAACTATTGCCGAGTGAGAGCGGTGCTTTTAGGTGTTTTTAAGGCTTATAAGTGTTCGAAGCCGCACGTGGAAGTTTATCTATACGGGGTCCAAGATCATGTTAAAATAGATGTGAGGCATACGCATGCTCTAGACGATAAAGTGAGCAAGTGCGAAATGAAAAAATAGGCAGGCTCAGGATTTCCTTACCGGGTGTTCAGGTAATTCGGTATTTTTTAACGAGGGTTTATAAACCCGAAGATTTCTAAAATGCGGAGAAAGCACAAGGGGGAAACAAGCAAGGAAACATGTAAGCGGAAGGCATTTTTCTATAATGCTGGGTGACAGGGAGGGGGAGCGTGGGAAGGAGTCCCTTACCTCTGGTCTCGGCTAATGCCAGGTGCTGCAGTTGTCCAAGTTATTGATCTCTAAAAATCTTTATATTTACTCTCTCCTCGCCCTTTATTTTTCACCTTTATTCAGTTCCTACAATAACTGATGATCGTTATTTTTTAATCCCGCCAATCCCGATGTAAATCCCCAACCCAATATGGCGCTCAGCCAAAGCACCCGTTCACTTCCGGGTTATGAACCGGAAGTTCCCTCACATGACTCCTCTTCACTGCTCGCTACCTCGAGCTGTCACTACTACCACGACTTGGACAACTGCAGCACCTGGCATTAGCCGAGACCAGAGGTAAGGGACTCCTTCCCACGCTCTCTCCGCATTTTAGAAATCTTCGGGTTTATAAACCCTCGTTAAAAAATACCGAATTACCTGAACACCCGGTAAGGAAATCCTGAGCCTGCCTATTTTTTCATTTCGCACTTGCTCACTTTATCGTCTAGAGCATGCGTATGCCTCACATCTATTTTAACATGATCTTGGACCCCGTATAGATAAACTTCCACGTGCGGCTTCGAACACTTATAAGCCTTAAAAACACCTAAAAGCACCGCTCTCACTCGGCAATAGTTGCACCCTTATTAACTAGTTCCTACTCATTTTATACAAATTGCACTACCAATGAACCGTTACCTGCACCATCCAAACTTTCAATTGTGAAATTCAATGCCCCCTTATCCCCACTAGTTAAAATGTCTACACATATCCTATAACGCATGACACAGCAGTACCTCACACTTCACGAGGTCACTGATTCACAATATTGGCGCAACATACTTTTCATATACCTTGCCACAATTCCTTTTTAATAAACAATAATTATGAACAGACCATGCGACCCAGGAGGCACCAGTACCTTATACCATACGAAGTAACTTATTCACTCTTGGCGCCAAATCTCTATTCTTTCCAAAGACTAATGCGAACCCTTCCTCCCTCATTTCGTGCTTGACCCGGTTACCGGATGCGGCCTTCTCAAAAATCCCAACTGTAACTATATTTTCATTCTACTTTTCGATAACACTATGTTCTTAAACAATAATTCGCAACACCGACTGTGGTTATTCATTATTCTCTTCAAAACTGTTAATAACTGATTCTACACGTCCTTTGAAATCGCGTAATTTCCATTTTGAACATTGAAATTGCTCTATGCCATGTTAATTTCTAATGCTGACTTAAATGGCTTATTATGCTACTATGTGATCCACATTTCCTCTTATATTCTTTCTCCATATGAACGTTTGTTGATTACAATGTAACTCATATTATGTTTTCTTCCGCATAAACATATTCCGGGTACTGTTTATAATTGTAAAATGTGCTTTCAACTGAAACTTGTCGAATACTCCCCACTAAATATACCCACCTTTCGTGTTCTAATTCTCACTATCTAATCACAACTGCTTATCCTCTCCCTCTAAACCGATTACACTCTGTACCATATTTTAACTATATTTCTGTCTCTCTCACTGACTAAACCGCTGTTACTCATGCAACACACTTTGTTTCCTTAAATTTATCCATATCTGCCGCACGCTTACCCTGATCCCTTTCTCACCTTACCTTCATTCTCTCTTCCCACACTTACTTTTTTTCTTCCAACGCTGCGTCTCCCTACGATTAAATAATTCTTCCTAATCACCTTCACTATGTACATAATATACACATGACTTACGACACCATGTCCTTATCCAACCTTGGTTTGACATTGTCTATGTACAGCCCTGAGGAAGCCCCAGGCCTGATGGCCAACTAGGGGGCGAAACACGTGTTGGCTGTGCCATCCTTTTTTCGTTTGCAGCTACCGACAAGAATAAAAAATACAAACATCAACCGGATCTACTTGTATCAATTGGATTTTATCCCAAATAACGGAAATTCAAACTCTAGCCCAGACACACCATTGCAAAACTAGTTTCAATTTAGGGGGAAAGGGGCATCTCCCCCTGTCTCTGGGCAAGAACCAGCACATGAAGGCTTCTCGCTTATTATATGATGAGTAAGGGATGAGGATCTCTTTCCCCTCGCACACATACAATATTCCTGAGGAAGACACCTGATCCAAAAGAGGCAATATTCAAGCACCGAAACATGTTGAAGGAAATGAGAAGTAGGGTCTTTTGCTCTTCTCTCCTCTTTTTTAATCTTTTGGTAGGGCGACCACCAGTAAACAACATGTTTGCTCACCTAAACACCATTTTTAATGTAGGTCTGACAATACAACAAAGGGAGAACATAAATGTCAACAACAAGGACATAAGCGCACCCAAACTAGGGAGCCAATAGAGAGGAGACTGTGCAGCCAGTGAACAGAAGAAGTCATTGGCGAGCATTCAACATCCAATGTGAGTGCATAAATGTATGCTAATTTAATAAGAGGTTTGGATATTTCTTCCAGGAGTTTTGTACTTCTTGTATGTTTATTCCAATTGTAAAACAGTCCTTTAATGCCGCTCACTCACGTGTTAGTGTATTAGCCGCCTGTGTTTTACTTGTCCTGAATGTTTGAAAGTAACGTGTCATGTTCCTTGCGCTGGTACCAACTTGTTATTTGTTTTAGGGAAGGTTGCTCTGCTGCGAACCATCTTGTACCATTGTGTTATGAAGCTCACTTTAAAACCTTTTCACTACATATGTGAACAAGCATTAGCAAAGCCAATAGGTCTTGACTCTGCAAGAGTTAATGGCTTTGCCCTGAGCCGGACTGGCCGTACCGTGCATTGGGCGTTTCCCCGGGAGGCTGGAAGGGTGGGGGGCTGGTTTTGCAGCAGTGGGGGGCCGGTTTTGCAGCAGTGGGGGCCGGTTTTGCAGCTGTGCTGCACTATCGGCACACAGTAACGAAAGCAGTAGGCAAGCGTTGCCAGCCTCCTGGGGCCAGGCAGGGGCTGAGCCAAGACCATTGCAGGGCTGCTTTGGCTTCTCAGTCCGGCCCTGGCTTTGCCAATGTGTGTTTGCCATGTTGTGCATCTGTGTGGCTGCCAACGGGTTCAGAAAACAGGAGTGTGAAGGTACAAAGTGTGGGGATGACCCTGCAGGGAGGGCCAAATCCAACCATGATATTCGGGTGGCGCTTGTGACACCACAGTGAAGCGCTCTGCTCTCAACAAGCAATACAAAAAACAGTGGTCCTAGACCTACATTGAAAGAGCATAAGTCAATTCTCTTTTGGTTTCCAGCATTTAACAATTTTCATGAGCGTTCTCAAGTGCAGCCGCACCCGCTCAAAGTATTGGATACATTATTCAGACAACATATGTAAACAATAAAAATGCAATACCCAATGTTTACTCAACCATGCATTTAATTCTTCATGCCAATGGTATACAGTTCTAATATATTCGTTTTCAGAGAACAAAGCAATTTAATCATTAATCATTAATTATAGAAGGTTGCTCCAGATGGAACGTGCGTAAAGAAAAGTGCTCAAGTGAAGAAGAATTGTGAAAAGACTTCAAAGTAGTGGCATAAGAGAGATAGAGATTGATATTTTCGGAACAAAAGGACCGGTTGTAATTCACCGTCCCATCGGGACTGGCCACATGTATGGTAAATAATCCACAATTTTCAATTTAAATTAACACAGAAATGCATTCTTGTGGTGCACGTTTAGAGAAGCGTGTGTGGTCCAGATCAAGTTATAGCGGCATCGACGTTTCGATCCGTCTTGTGGCCACGAGGGTAATTTAGAACCTCGGCCTTGCGGATCTTTCTCAGGACGGAAATGGGGCAACCAACTCCTATATTGATCTAGGTCATGAGCCTAAGGGGCGAATTAAAAAGGGGGGTGAGTCAGGTATTGCACTGGGGAGTATAAACAATTTAAAAGGAAAAAGAGGGCAACCGGGTTGAGGCTTACCCGTCAAGGTCAATGAAATACGGGTCCTAATGAATAGGGGTCCGTCGCATTTTAGGCCCGGCAATCGCTAGATAATTGTGCGTCAATGTAGAGGCCTACAATTAAAGGCGATAGATTAATTAAACAGCCCCCCAAGGATGCGGGAGTTCAAAAACAAAGCCCTCTAGAGTGGAAGGAGGTGAATATATAGTTACCTTGCTGAAGTAGAAAGGTAAACAGTCTCTCACTGTAGTCGACCGTGTCGGGGGCATTCAAGGCCAAGTTCATATCTGCAAGGAGCAGAAGAGTTAAAAAGGGGAGTTAATTAAATAGACCAGAGGCGATAGTGGGGCAGAAGTCTCCTCACATCCCAGTGAGTGTAATTACCTTGTGTACGGGCGCGAACGATTTCCAAGTGGTGTGGCTAGAAGGGAGATAGCGGCCGCCACTCCGAAGTTTAAACCGTGCGCGACGTCATTCGCACGGGGATGACGCCGCCGGTACGGAACAGACAGAGATGAAAGACTGTCCCAACCGGGACATTGTTTAGCCTTGCGTGTGAAGGGGAGGAATTGATTCAAATTGCCCGAAGAGGATACAGTAATTAACCGCGTAAAGGTGGTTCCTGTAAATGCATCATTATACAAGACATGCGGGATGTATAAAAATTATGTAAAATATATAGGGGCTACGATCCCTAATTGTGAATACCGCTGGCATTCTACAACACAGGAGTGGTAATGACAAAGTATTTACACAGAATATACGTAAGTCAGAGAGACAATTTAAAAAGATGTTAACAAAGTGACACATGGAATGAAGACACAGCATATAATGTTACACATGTTTGCTTCAAGGGAACGATAACAGTGATTCAATTATACAGAGATCCAATAGGTCACGTTGAAGGAATTGTAAACTCTTCTTAAAAACAATATATTCAACACACAATTAAAGGATATTATGTACAGTGTATCTGCATATTAGGACCTGAGATGGATGCTAGTATGGTCCATATAGTGTAGATTAGGAGGATCCCAAAGGTTCAAAAAGGGGGGTTCATACATTACCCAGTATTGAGACCTGTCTACCTATCTCCTCAAATTCATTCAAGCCTCGTGTGATCGTATCAAGTGAATGTATCCATCTACATTCCCGTTTACTGAGAATGTTACCAAAATCTCCTCCTCTTGGATTGGGTTTCACCTTCTCAATGACCCACCATTTCAGACTTTCTGCTGTATGTTCAAACATCCTGAAGTGTTCTACTAAAGGTGCGCCTTGTACCATACAACGTATGCGACTGCAATGTTGTAGGATACGGCATTTTACTTTCTGGGTGGTCTGTCCTACATACATAAAACCACACGGGCAAATGATCACATAAATTACCCCGGTGGTGTTACAGTTACTATGTTCCTGTAATGTATAGTTTTGACCGTTGTGTGTGAATTCAGTAATTTCCTCAGTCATGGCACAGGCTTTACAAAGGCCACATTTGCGGTGCCCTTTGATCGGTGGAATTCCCCACAGAGTAGTTTGGCCCTGTGGACGTTGTCGGAAGTAATGATTTGACCACATGGTCCCTTACGTTTTTGCCCTTTCTGAAAGCGTGTAATGGAGGTGGCATATTGCCCAACTCATCCGCCACTAAATGCCAATGTTGGTTAATAGTCTTTTTGATGGCACTGCTTTTTGTATTAAAGGTAGTCACACAAACAATCCTGTCTTCACTTATATTGGCTTTAGGTTTCGGGACCAATAAAAACTCCCTATGATTGTTGTTAGACCTGGCACCTTGGCGTGAGTTTCCCTTCCACTTTTTGATGGTGTGCCTCGATTGTTTTGCTGGTGTTGTCCGCTCAGGGCACTGCGCCACGGCTAATCCGTGCCGCAGTGCAAGTGCTCCCTAGGTAAAGTGTACCTGTAATTGATGTTCACGATTGGTTTATTGGATTCACTGTCAGTCCCCAGTAAAGTGCACCAGGGGTGCCAGGGCTTGTGAATGCCAATGCTGCTGGTGGGCTTGCAGCGCTGGTTGCGCCACCCACAGAAAGCGGCTTTGTAAAATGTGTCTAGGGTCTGCCACCGCAGACCCTGCGTGCAGTCTGGGACTGTCGCGCTGACTGCGCAAGTGCCCCCACTTGCCAGTCCCTAAACCTTCCCTTACCTACATATTAGCCACCCCTCTGGTAGGCCCACGGGCAGGGTGCATTGTAGGCATAAGGTAGGACATGCACTGATGTGTGTGGCATGTCTTAGTAGTGAATTACAGCCCTTGTCGTTTTTCACTATTGAAGGCTACCTGCTCTCCATAGGCCAGAATGGGCTGCTGGGATCACGCCAACGCTGTGACCCCAGTGGACTCAGAGAGCATGGTAGAGTGTCAAGTTTAGTATGCCTGAGCTCAGAATAATAAAATACTTCTTGTAGTCAAGTTTATTTTAATATCCTGGGTTTGTAAATACTACTTTTAGAAAGTTAGTATTTACTGACCTGACCATCTCAGTCCGCCTCTGCTGTGTGTGTGTGTTCTGCCTCGCAACAGTAAGGAGCAGGGTTGGGGAATCCCCAGGGACAGGTTGGCTGCCAGGTGGTGGGTAGCGAGGTGACACCTGGATGGGTGGGAGGAGTACACCTTGACTCTTGAATAGACCTGTGCTCTGCCACCACAAAGCCGGCGCCGCCCCCTGTGGGGCGGCTGATGTCTCTGCCCTGCTGCTGAAAGGAAAGAGCAGAGTCACCATAACAAAGTGCTCCAGAACTGGACTGAGCCAGGCCGAGGCCCCCTGGCGCTAAAGAACAAAAGAATCATGGTATAAAAGTAGGAGCCTGGCTCCTAAGAAATCAGAATCCTGTTTACCACAAAGAACCTCTGCCCGACTAGAAGGAGAAGAAGACGCTGGAGGAGCTGGCCTGCTGCTTGCCTTGCTGAGAAAGGAGAGGAAGAGACTTACTGAAAAGACTTTGCTACTTTGTGCTTGAACATTCTCCAAGGGCTTGATCTGAGCTTGCCCCCTGAACTGAACCCCAGGACCAGTGGGTTCTCTGTGCTTTTGCTCGTCCTCCAATTCGAGCCGTGTGTGCATCCCGCTGGAAAGAGATTGCGCCCCTCATCGCCCCTCCTAGGGCCGTGACACTCAGAAGCTTGCCTGCCTCAAACCCGTGAGAGCCCCGCTCCGTCCAGAGCCGCTCTCTGTCCCCGGGCCAGGCCGCCTGCATCCCTGTCACCGCCTGCTACTGGAGCGCGCTGACCGCGCTATCACCCCTCCCGCCGGAAGCCGTCCAACGACTGTGATCTACGCCGGGTCATCCAGCTGCACTGACCGTGCCCTGCGACCCCGCTTCGCTATCCCCGGACATCTCAGGCCGCGCCGCCCCCGCTGTGGAGACCCTCCGGCACCGCCGTGCTAAAGGGTCACTGGCCGCGCCTGCCTACGTGCCCACACCTGCTGATTGAGGACCCAAGAACACTTCTCAAGCTGAGAGTCGCACCGACCTGTGCCGACTCTCCACCTCACGAAAGAAGTTCCAGTACCGGGCTCGGGGCCCGCAACGCCTTATTTCCCCGTTCGCCGGAACCGATCTCTGTGAGTACTGGAAACTACAAGTAACATTTGCGAGAGACTCCAAAGTACCCATTTGAAGCTACGAACAAAGAACATTTGCCTGCTTTACAACCTGGTGGCCTAGCGAAAACGTTATTGGTCTTGTGATAAGTCTGCTGAGATATATATACCTATTTTTACATAAAGAAGCGTATTTTTATATATATCCAAGTCTGGTGTCCGTTTCTGGGGGGATTGATGTATTTACTGTGTGTGTGATTGTAAGTGCTTAACCAACAACGCCTGAGGAATCGCCTTGGCTGCTCACGCCACGCACCTACAGGGTGAGCAAAGGTCATTCGCAAGGGGTTATCCTGCGCCCTGACGTGGAGGAGAGGGTTCCTGCTTGACACAAGGGCAACCTTGCGCCAACCAGAGATCCCCGACTCTAACAATTGTGCCAAGCACGTTTACGTGCTTTCTTGAGGAGTCTAATTGGGTAGCCACGTTCAATTAGTCTGGTAAGAAGGCCTGCTGACTCTGTAAAGAAATCCTCTTTCTTGGAACAATTCCTACGCAACCTCAGGAATTGGCCAAAAGGCAAATTGTCCCTGAGGTTGCGTGGGTGGTGGCTGGTGTATTTCAGAAGTGTTTTCCGCTCACTACTCTTCCTATATAGGCTCGTGTGTAATTCGCCGGACTCTGCTTTTATTAGAATGTCAAGGAAATTGATTTGATCTCTATTGAACTCAAGTGTAAATTGAATGTCCCTAGAACATGTGTTCAGCCAAAGATGAAAGGATGTAAGTTGTTCTTCCTCACCCTCCCAAATCATTAGAACGTCGTCTATATAGCGACGCCACAAGACTATATGATTCCTGTAGAGGTTGTGTTCATTCATGATGAATTGTTGTTCGTATTCACTAATGTAGATGATTGCTAAATTTGGAGCAAAGCTTGCTCCCATCGCCACACCTTTGGTTTGCACATAGTATTGACCCTGGAAGTTGAAATAGTTCTTAGTCATTGCCACATCAAGAAGTTCAATAATGAATTCCGTTGGGACCTTAGATGGTGCAGGTCTTTTATTGAGTACTGACTCAATGCAAGAAAGGGCAGCTGCTTGGGGGATGTTGGTGTATAAAGAAGTAATGTCCATAGTGGCTAGTATATTAGCACTACGATCATATGGACGCTCATCCACCAATTGGATGGTCTGCATGGTATCCCTAAGATAAGTAGGGGTGTTCTCCGCAATGGGCCGGAGAAACACATCGATATATTTACAAAGCGGTTCTAATATAGAGCCACATCCAGATATTATCGGTCTCCCTGGAGGGTCCTGCATACGCTTGTGTATTTTAGGCAAAGTGTATATAGTGGGCATCCTAGGGTATTTATTATTGAGATAATCATGTTCTAGTTTACTCAGATAGCCAACTGTTAGTGCCTTGCCAGTCAAACGTGCTATGATGTTACCAATCTCTTTTGTGGGATCACGATTCAATTTTTCATAATTACCTTCAACAGACAACTGTGTTAGAATTTCCTTTCTGTAGTCCTCCACGTTCTGTACCACAATAGCCCCGCCTTTATCGGCGGGTTTGATGACTATGTTGGTATTTGTTTTTAAGGTTTCAAGAGCTAGCCGCTCCTGTTTGCTCACGTTGTACTTCACGTACTGCCGTTTGGCCAGAATGTTGTCAATGTCCCTCATCACAACCTGCTCATACGCCAGAAGTTTGTGAGGCATTAGATGAGTGGGAGGATTAAATTTAGAGGGGGGTCTCAGTCCACTACCAGAAAAGGTAGGGTTCGGAGGGATTTTGAGGAAGTAGTGTTTCAACCTGATTTTGCGGAAGAATTGGTGTAATTCTACTTTAAGATGGAAGTTGTTGGGCATCGAGGTAGGGACAAACGACAGACCTTTACTTAGTATTGCTTGTTCATTGGGTTCAAGTGTGTAGTCTGACAGATTGACTACAGGATTAACAGGCGTGTACGTTACCATCTGTAGTGTTGTCGGCGTGTTTGAATATCTCCATGGGTTTCCTGTTGGAAATGTGTCTGTCTCCTCATTCTGCCTCTGCCCTGATTCCATGTTGGTGTTCTGGGTCCCCTGGGTCTGCCCCAGGGGCGACCTCGCCCTCGTTGTGTCCACCATGGGTCCTCTACTAAAAAAGGCTGTTGGTCTGTGTAAGTGTTGTTAGAGCTAGGTGCGTTAGTGCTGGGGCCTTGGCGTTCGGTATCACTATCTGTACTGCTTCCTAGTGATGATCCAGAAAATGTTGTGTATCTCCTAAAACCACCCCTGCCTCTGCTGGAATAAGTGCCTTGTTGCTCCCTCACGTAGTAACCCTCTTGTAAATATGGGTAAGTTGTTTTTTTATCGTAAAATCTAATGTCTCTGGCTACCTTGTCTAATTTAGTAGCCTGGGTATAGAGGTCAAAGTCACGAATCGTTCTTTCCAGTCTTTCTAAGGCCTCTTTTGCATTATTAAGGGCTCTGTCCTCAATAATCTCTTTTTTCAAGTCAGAGATCTCTTTAGTCAGGCGTTGTACTTCCTCGATTGCAGTTTCAATCCCAAGCACCATCCAGTGCCTGGAACAATTATTAGACACAAAACTGAAATTTTCTTTGAACTTAGGATTATCCAGAAAGATCGCTGGTTCGTTTCTAACCTGTAGGCCTACTGGGATAACATTAGATTGTAAATATTTTGCTAAGGTATGCCCATGTAGACGTGTTCTAATCAATTTCTTTTCTAATCGTTCAAGTTTGGATATGTTCTCGTTAAGTGTAAGGTCTATATTCGTGGTAGTTCCACCTAAGAAAGTCCCAGCTCCTTGTTCCAATAGGAGTTTGTCTATATAGTCTTCGCTATATGCCAATGTCTCTCTTTCGGACATGGTTTTAGAATAATAAAGGATGTTGTGTAGCTAACATGAAACACATGACATATATTCATAAAAAACAAACATTAATTACTTGTCACTAACAAACATTTAACATAGAAACCCTCGCAGGCATAACCTGCACAAAGGTGACCATTACAGAAATGGGGTTACCCTAATACGGTACTGGACCTGGGTATGATGCAATACAAAAAACAGTGGTCCTAGACCTACTTTGAAAGAGCATAAGTCAATTCTCTTTTGGTTTCCAGCATTTAACAATTTTCATGAGCGTTCTCAAGTGCAGCCGCACCCGCTCAAAGTATTGGATACATTATTCAGACAACATATGTAAACAATAAAAATGCAATACCCAATGTTTACTCAACCATGCATTTAATTCTTCATGCCAATGGTATACAGTTCTAATATATTCGTTTTCAGAGAACAAAGCAATTTAATCATTAATCATTAATTATAGAAGGTTGCTCCAGATGGAACGTGCGTAAAGAAAAGTGCTCAAGTGAAGAAGAATTGTGAAAAGACTTCAAAGTAGTGGCATAAGAGAGATAGAGATTGATATTTTCTGAACAAAAGGACCGGTTGTAATTCACCGTCCCATCGGGACTGGCCACATGTATGGAAAATAATCCACAATTTTCAATTTAAATTAACACAGAAATGCATTCTTGTGTTGCACGTTTAGAGAAGCGTGTGTGGTCCAGATCAAGTTATAGGGGCGTCGACGTTTTGATCCGTCTTGTGGCCACGAGGGTAATTTAGAACCTCGGCCTTGCGGATCTTCCTCAGGACGGAAATGGGGCAACCAACTCCTATATTGATCTAGGTCATGAGCCTAAGGGGCGAATTAAAAAGGGGGGTGAGTCAGGTATTGCACTGGGGAGTATAAACAATTTAAAAGGAAAAAGAGGGCAACCGGGTTGAGGCTTACCCGTCAAGGTCAATGAAATACGGGTCCTAATGAATAGGGGTCCGTCGCATTTTAGGCCCGGCAATCGCTAGATAATCGTGCGTCAATGTAGAGGCCTACAATTAAAGGCGATAGATTAATTAAACAGTCTCCCAAGGATGCGGGAGTTCAAAAACAAAGCCCTCTAGAGTGGAAGGAGGTGAATATATAGTTACCTTGCTGAAGTAGAAAGGTAAACAGTCTCTCACTGTAGTCGACCGTGTCGGGGGCATTCAAGGCCAAGTTCATATCTGCAAGGAGCAGAAGAGTTAAAAAGGGGAGTTAATTAAATAGACCAGAGGCGATAGTGGGGCAGAAGTCTCCTCACATCCCAGTGAGTGTAATTACCTTGTGTACGGGCGCGAACGATTTCCAAGTGGTGTGGCTAGAAGTGAGATAGCGGCCGCCACTCCGAAGTTTAAACCGTGCGCGACGTCATTCGCACGGGGATGACGCCGCCGGTACGGAACAGACAGAGATGAAAGACTGTCCCAACCAGGACATTGTTTAGCCTTGCGTGCGAAGGGGAGGAATTGATTCAAATTGCCCGAAGAGGATACAGTAATTAACCGCGTAAAGGTGGTTCCTGTAAATGCATCATTATACAAGACATGCGGGATGTATAAAAATTATGTAAAATATATAGGGGCTACGATCCCTAATTGTGAATACCGCTGGCATTCTACAACACAGGAGTGGTAATGACAAAGTATTTACACAGAATATACGTAAGTCAGAGAGACAATTTAAAAAGATGTTAACAAAGTGACACATGGAATGAAGACACAGCATATAATGTTACACATGTTTGCTTCAAGGGAACGATAACAGTGATTCAATTATACAGAGATCCAATAGGTCACGTTGAAGGAATTGTAAACTCTTCTTAAAAACAATATATACAACACACAATTAAAGGATATTATGTACAGTGTATCTGCATATTAGGACCTGAGATGGATGCTAGTATGGTCCATATAGTGTAGATTAGGAGGATCCCAAAGGTTCAAAAAGGGGGGTTCATACATTACCCAGTATTGAGACCTGTCTACCTATCTCCTCAAATTCATTCAAGCCTCGTGTGATCGTATCAAGTGAATGTATCCATCTACATTCCCGTTTACTGAGAATGTTACCAAAATCTCCTCCTCTTGGATTGGGTTTCACCTTCTCAATGACCCACCATTTCAGACTTTCTGCTGTATGTTCAAACATCCTGAAGTGTTCTACTAAAGGTGCGCCTTGTACCATACAACGTATGCGACTGCAATGTTGTAGGATACGGTATTTTACTTTCTGGGTGGTCTGTCCTACATACATAAAACCACACGGGCAAATGATCACATAAATTACCCCGGTGGTGTTACAGTTACTATGTTCCTGTAATGTATAGTTTTGACCGTTGTGTGTGAATTCAGTAATTTCCTCAGTCATGGCACAGGCTTTACAAAGGCCACATTTGCGGTGCCCTTTGATCGGTGGAATTCCCCACAGAGTAGTTTGGCCCTGTGGACGTTGTGTCGGAAGTAATGATTTGACCACATGGTCCCTTACGTTTTTGCCCTTTCTGAAAGTGTGTAATGGAGGTGGCATATTGCCCAACTCATCCGCCACTAAATGCCAATGTTGGTTAATCGTCTTTGTGATGGCACTGCTTTTTGTATTAAAGGTAGTCACACAAACAATCCTGTCTTCACTTATATTGGCTTTAGGTTTCGGGACCAATAAAAACTCCCTATGATTGTGCCAAGCACGTTTACGTGCTTTCTTGAGGAGTCTAATTGGGTAGCCACGTTCAATTAGTCTGGTAAGAAGGCCTGCTGACTCTGTAAAGAAATCCTCTTTCTTGGAACAATTCCTACGCAACCTCAGGAATTGGCCAAAAGGCAAATTGTCCCTGAGGTTGCGTGGGTGGTGGCTGGTGTATTTCAGAAGTGTGTTCCGCTCACTACTCTTCCTTTATAGGCTCGTGTGTAATTCGCCGGACTCTGCTTTTATTAGAATGTCAAGGAAATTGATTTGATCTCTATTGAACTCAAGTGTAAATTGAATGTCCCTAGAACATGTGTTCAGCCAAAGATGAAAGGATGTAAGTTGTTCTTCCTCACCCTCCCAAATCATTAGAACGTCGTCTATATAGCGACGCCACAAGACTATATGATTCCTGTAGAGGTTGTGTTCATTCATGATGAATTGTTGTTCGTATTCACTCATGTAGATGATTGCTAAATTTGGAGCAAAGCTTGCTCCCATCGCCACACCTTTGGTTTGCACATAGTATTGACCCTGGAAGTTGAAATAGTTCTTAGTCATTGCCACATCAAGAAGTTCAATAATGAATTCCGTTGGGACCTTAGATGGTGCAGGTCTTTTATTGAGTACTGACTCAATGCAAGAAAGGGCAGCTGCTTGGGGGATGTTGGTGTATAAAGAAGTAATGTCCATAGTGGCTAGTATATTAGCACTGCGATCATATGGACGCTCATCCACCAATTGGATGGTCTGCATGGTATCCCTAAGATAAGTAGGGGTGTTCTCCGCAATGGGCCGGAGAAACACATCAATATATTTACAAAGCGGTTCTAATATAGAGCCACATCCAGATATTATCGGTCTCCCTGGAGGGTCCTGCATACGCTTGTGTATTTTAGGCAAAGTGTATATAGTGGGCATCCTAGGGTATTTATTATTGAGATAATCATATTCTAGTTTACTCAGATAGCCAACTGTTAGTGCCTTGCGTGCTAGGCACTAACAGTTGGCTATCTGAGTAAACTAGAACATGATTATCTCAATAATAAATACCCTAGGATGCCCACTATATACACTTTGCCTAAAATACACAAGCGTATGCAGGACCCTCCAGGGAGACCGATAATATCTGGATGTGGCTCTATATTAGAACCGCTTTGTAAATATATCGATGTGTTTCTCCGGCCCATTGCGGAGAACACCCCTACTTATCTTAGGGATACCATGCAGACCATCCAATTGGTGGATGAGCGTCCATATGATCGCAGTGCTAATATACTAGCCACTATGGACATTACTTCTTTATACACCAACATCCCCCAAGCAGCTGCCCTTTCTTGCATTGAGTCAGTACTCAATAAAAGACCTGCACCATCTAAGGTCCCAACGGAATTCATTATTGAACTTCTTGATGTGGCAATGACTAAGAACTATTTCAACTTCCAGGGTCAATACTATGTGCAAACCAAAGGTGTGGCGATGGGAGCAAGCTTTGCTCCAAATTTAGCAATCATCTACATGAGTGAATACGAACAACAATTCATCATGAATGAACACAACCTCTACAGGAATCATATAGTCTTGTGGCGTCGCTATATAGACGACGTTCTAATGATTTGGGAGGGTGAGGAAGAACAACTTACATCCTTTCATCTTTGGCTGAACACATGTTCTAGGGACATTCAATTTACACTTGAGTTCAATAGAGATCAAATCAATTTCCTTGACATTCTAATAAAAGCAGAGTCCGGCGAATTACACACGAGCCTATATAGGAAGAGTAGTGAGCGGAACACACTTCTGAAATACACCAGCCACCACCCACGCAACTTCAGGGACAATTTGCCTTTTGGCCAATTCCTGAGGTTGCGTAGGAATTGTTCCAAGAAAGAGGATTTCTTTACAGAGTCAGCAGGCCTTCTTACCAGACTAATTGAACGTGGCTACCCAATTAGACTCCTCAAGAAAGCACGTAAACGTGCTTGGCACAATCATAGGGAGTTTTTATTGGTCCCGAAACCTAAAGCCAATATAAGTGAAGACAGGATTGTTTGTGTGACTACCTTTAATACAAAAAGCAGTGCCATCAAAAAGACGATTAACCAACATTGGCATTTAGTGGCGGATGAGTTGGGCAATATGCCACCTCCATTACACGCTTTCAGAAAGGGCAAAAACGTAAGGGACCATGTGGTCAAATCATTACTTCCGACACAACGTCCACAGGGCCAAACTACTCTGTGGGGAATTCCACCGATCAAAGGGCACCGCAAATGTGGCCTTTGTAAAGCCTGTGCCATGACTGAGGAAATTACTGAATTCACACACAACGGTCAAAACTATACATTACAGGAACATAGTAACTATAACACCACCGGGGTAATTTATGTGATCATTTGCCCGTGTGGTTTTATGTATGTAGGACAGACCACCCAGAAAGTAAAATGCCGTATCCTACAACATTGCAGTCGCATACGTTGTATGGTACAAGGCGCACCTTTAGTAGAACACTTCAGGATGTTTGAACACACAGCAGAAAGTCTGAAATGGTGGGTCATTGAGAAGGTGAAACCCAATCCAAGAGGAGGAGATTTTGGTAACATTCTCAGTAAACGGGAATGTAGATGGATACATTCACTTGATACGATCACACGAGGCTTGAATGAATTTGAGGAGATAGGTAGACAGGTCTCAATACTGGGTAATGTATGAACCCCCCTTTTTGAACCTTTGGGATCCTCCTAATCTACACTATATGGACCATACTAGCATCCATCTCAGGTCCTAATATGCAGATACACTGTACATAATATCCTTTAATTGTGTGTTGTATATATTGTTTTTAAGAAGAGTTTACAATTCCTTCAACGTGACCTATTGGATCTCTGTATAATTGAATCACTGTTATCGTTCCCTTGAAGCAAACATGTGTAACATTATATGCTGTGTCTTCATTCCATGTGTCACTTTGTTAACATCTTTTTAAATTATCTCTCTGACTTACGTATATTCTGTGTAAATACTTTGTCATTACCACTCCTGTGTTGTAGAATGCCAGCGGTATTCACAATTAGGGATCGTAGCCCCTATATATTTTACATAATTTTTATACATCCCGCATGTCTTGTATAATGATGCATTTACAGGAACCACCTTTACGCGGTTAATTACTGTATCCTCTTCGGGCAATTTGAATCAATTCCTCCCCTTCGCACGCAAGGCTAAACAATGTCCTGGTTGGGACAGTCTTTCATCTCTGTCTGTTCCGTACCGGCGGCGTCATCCCCGAGCGAATGACGTCGCGCACGGTTTAAACTTCGGAGTGGCGGCCGCTATCTCACTTCTAGCCACACCACTTGGAAATCGTTCGCGCCCGTACACAAGGTAATTACACTCACTGGGATGTGAGGAGACTTCTGCCCCACTATCGCCTCTGGTCTATTTAATTAACTCCCCTTTTTAACTCTTCTGCTCCTTGCAGATATGAACTTGGCCTTGAATGCCCCCGACACGGTCGACTACAGTGAGAGACTGTTTACCTTTCTACTTCAGCAAGGTAACTATATATTCACCTCCTTCCACTCTAGAGGGCTTTGTTTTTGAACTCCCGCATCCTTGGGAGACTGTTTAATTAATCTATCGCCTTTAATTGTAGGCCTCTACATTGACGCACAATTATCTAGCGATTGCCGGGCCTAAAATGCGACGGACCCCTATTCATTAGGACCCGTATTTCATTGACCTTGACAGGTAAGCCTCAACCCGGTTGCCCTCTTTTTCCTTTTAAATTGTTTATACTCCCCAGTGCAATACCTGACTCACCCCCCTTTTTAATTCGCCCCTTAGGCTCATGACCTAGATCAATATAGGAGTTGGTTGCCCCATTTCCGTCCTGAGGAAGATCCGCAAGGCCGAGGTTCTAAATTACCCTCGTGGCCACAAGACGGATCGAAACGTCGACGCCCCTATAACTTGATCTGGACCACACACGCTTCTCTAAACGTGCAACACAAGAATGCATTTCTGTGTTAATTTAAATTGAAAATTGTGGATTATTTTCCATACATGTGGCCAGTCCCGATGGGACGGTGAATTACAACCGGTCCTTTTGTTCAGAAAATATCAATCTCTATCTCTCTTATGCCACTACTTTGAAGTCTTTTCACAATTCTTCTTCACTTGAGCACTTTTCTTTACGCACGTTCCATCTGGAGCAACCTTCTATAATTAATGATTAATGATTAAATTGCTTTGTTCTCTGAAAACGAATATATTAGAACTGTATACCATTGGCATGAAGAATTAAATGCATGGTTGAGTACACATTGGGTATTGCATTTTTATTGTTTACATATGTTGTCTGAATAATGTATCCAATACTTTGAGCGGGTGCGGCTGCACTTGAGAACGCTCATGAAAATTGTTAAATGCTGGAAACCAAAAGAGAATTGACTTATGCTCTTTCAAAGTAGGTCTAGGACCACTGTTTTTTGTATTGCATCATACCCAGGTCCAGTACCGTATTAGGGTAACCCCATTTCTGTAATGGCCTGCTCTCAACAAGGGCAGCACATGGTGCCAGTTCTGCCCCGCGAGTGCCACTGCTGCTACTTGGTACAAAGGGTCCTGGGACCTGCACACAGTGTGAGTAAGTAATAATTGTATTGTTTAGTTAATTAAAACCAAAACAATTCTTGCATTATATAAACAAAATACACCTGATTTCACAGTCAAAAAAGACTTAACATCAGAATGGCATTAATTCCATATGTTGGTGTGATCTGAGCAGTGTATCTTATTTAAGAGCGCAAAACACATGAATCTAGCCAAAACCAGAAAGCACAGACCCCATTCTTCAGATAAAACAGAATACAGATTACATCTTAAGGTGATCAAGTGGTCAATGTACTAAGCTAAGAGGTTGATTCCCTATGCAAAATAAGCAATGTGTATTCTGTCCTGATTTACGAGGAGTATAGAGTGCATTGTGCTATCTAGAAACCCCAAAAGATGAAAGGTAATGTGCAAAAATAAGGATGTGTGCAAAATGAGCAATGTATACACTGGCATGGTTTGGAGGGGTATAAAGTGCATTGTGTTATCTAAAAGTACCACCTAAACTACCTCCTACATCCCAGCCTGGGACCTCCCTCGTCACATTGTGCAAATATGAGCACGGTAAACACACCGTCCGATCTTATTTTAAATCGTTCTTAAATAGTTTATTCTTCATTAGCACATAAAGTGAGTTTGTGAATTGTGTTATCCAATAACATTACTACTAGCTCCTTGTTGGTTTACTGCTAAACCCTCGCAAAAAAACAAAAAGGAAAAAGCAGACTAAAGGCCAGATGTACAAGGGTTTTTGCATGCGCAAACAGGTTTGCAAAACCGTTTGCATATGCAAAAACAGCATGGGGTATGTACAAACCCTATTTTGCAACTTGCTATTAGGAAGGGACGTAAATGTACAAAAAACACCATATAGTGAAATAAACACAGAGCACAATAAGAACCAATTGGGGGGCACTTATCTTTGCTACCTAGCAGCAGCAAATAAAGGGGCTGCCAGTTGGTGTCTGTCCCATTTGATTGGATGGGACTAACGACTGGTGCATTGGACTATGACGTGTTGGGGTTTACCATGGGAGATGTGGTTTGTGAATAATCTGTTTCTGATTGGCTGCTGGGATCTGTAATAAAGGAAAGAGAAGCCTGATCCCCGCCTCTGGTCCTGCAGAATTCTGTTTACAGTGACCATCTCCCTCAGTACTTTAAATAAAGCATGAACAACATATCATACACTTTGGATCAAACTTTCACCCTACAAGTGGCCAGCGGGTGTAAATCCCAGTATCGGGATTTTGTATTTTATACGTGTGTAAAGAGAAGGGCCCCATACTGGGAAGATATGGTTCCTTAACATAGGGAATTCACAATAATTGTACAGAATTAAGGAAACCAAAGGACACAAGAATGATAATACATACTGTCAATTAGAACCCAAAACGACATTAATTGTAGCAAAAATACAAAACAATTTTTATTATACATCATAAATAAAAACATTATAACATTCTTGCAAAGACTTGCGTATCCATCATACACACTTCCAATCATACTATCAAAAATACTAAAACATATAAAGATTTATTGACAATAATATATAGGTGATGATTGATATTGTAGAAATTGCATAAGTTGTGTGGCACAATTTTGGTTGACTAGAATGTTTTCTACGCGCGTTTCGGCACACAAGGGTGCCTTCGTCAGGAAAAGTTGGCCACTGGGGAAGGACAATGGTGGTTCTGTAAAGATTAAAGAAGGGAGGTATAGTTAAACCCAGATTTTTAACTATACCTCCCTTCTTTAATCTTTACAGAACCACAGGGGTAGTAACCACTACATAAATACAATTACACTAAAGCTCCTGGTGCAATAGTGTGCAATATTCCACATTCTTTGATACACCACATAAGCTTGAGGGAAACACATCTTGGCCATCAGGAGACTCCAAATGTGGACCTGAGCAGCACAGAGGAAGTGGGGGGGGGGGGTTCTAACAGCCACCACACATGGATGAGCACCACAGAGGAAGGTGGGTAGAACATCTTTATCACTAGTATCTTCAACACGTGGAGGTGAGCCTCATCCACTGCTGCAGATACACTCCTGATGCAATACCATGGCGTATTCTACATTGTTTGATGCACACAGAAGAAGGCGGGACAAAGTTTTCGTCACTGGCAGCCACTGCATGTGGACCTGAACCCCACATAGGAAGGAGGGTATAGCTTCTTGTCACCAGGAGCCACCACAGGTGGAGCTGAGGATCACCCACTGCTGCTGATGCCACACTAAAGCTCCTGGTGAAATACTGTGCAATATTCTACCTTGTTTGATGCTTCACAAGGAAAGACGAGAATCCAAACAGGGGTTCAAGTTAACATAGTACGTGCATCAAATTTTGAATACAAACCAGAGAAAATCAAAAAGACCTAAAGAAAATATTATAATATGAAAAAAATATAAAAAAATTATACCAAGTGAGAATTGGAAAGGGAAAAAGAAAAGAGAAATCCCATGTGTAAGTATATACAATTCAAAGAAACTTTTAAAAATTAACAATGATAAATAATTCCATTTTAAAACATGTAAGGCAAAAGGCGCTCAACACAATACACAAACAAAGACCTATAAACAGTGCAATGTGCAAACAGACAAGTGGCTGAGGAAAAAAGTTTACAAAAATAAGAAGTTCAGGCCAAAACTGAAACATCACAAAGCAAACAATGCGTCCTCTTCAATTTCGGCCACATATGTGCGTGGACGGCGTTTCGACCATAGTGAAACTAAAAGTGCATCACCAGGACAGACGGTAATTATGAGTGTCCGTACCAGTTTCAATAAAACATACCCAGAGGAGATGCTGGATTATAATCGCAGGAGTTTATGCATAAATTCAATGGCTCCAGAGATGGGGGAAGTAATGGAACAGCCTATTCCTTCAAATAGTTTTAAAAAGCCAAATTAATTGGCAGAAGGCTTAAACATCTATGTTTATAGATTGCATAATTACAGTAGTTTATTCATGAATAACAAACTGTCAGTCGCCTTTATTAAATTGGCACCAATATATGAGGGACAAGGCTCACTGGCTTAGTCCAACCCAACGGGTTCTGTGGCTAGCTGTCCACATGATTAACTCCTGTGAGCACAGATGTTTAAGCCTTCTGCCAAATAATTTGGCTTTTTATAACTATTTGAAGGAATAGGCTGTTCCTGCAGTTGGTTGGGAACGGCTGGGTAAACTTCCTGTGATGGTGGTTGGTGGGGAACACAGACCACTGCCTCTGGGCCTTTTCGATCTGGTACCGACGCTGCATGGCCCTGTACGATTTTGTAACCCGCTTGATATGCTGGTAGCACACCTTACGCTTGTGGAAATTTCACAGTTCCTCAGGGGTCATTTTGTCTGTGGAAAACGTTTACATCATACGTCATTCAGAGGCTGATTAGGTACTCTCAATTTCAATTACAGCTAAGTGAGTTTCCCCGACAGCCAATGTACACATTGCTGCTTTGATTGACTACACACATGCCTATACCTAGCATATCTGATATAGATGTGATGGGATGCAATTGTAAAATAAACACATTTGATAGACTGTGCAATATCAAAACCATAGGCAGAAGTGATAATGACCATCTCCATACAAGGTATGTTTGGAAATAGACATGTTTCAGTACCCAAGAAATGGTTCACATTTTCACATTGACTGTGTACTGGTGTACCTTGGGCATCCTGCAAAGGCCATCATGCCCCAGGCATTTAACACATTCATATGTGTCATGTCTTGACTGCACACTTCTTGCATCATCAAGTTTTGGGAATTGATGGGACAAGGAGCCATGTCAGGACACATTTCTACCTGCTGATCCTTAGGGGGACCCTCAAGCACAGCCGATACAAAATTGTCAATAGCGGCAAACACCGGCATACCAAATCGAGCTAAAAAGACACACCAAAGCTTTAAACTTGTCTCCTGGATCGTGGCTGGTTTACAAAAAGCTCTTAGACAAGTGACAGCAATAAATAAATAAATTGCAAGAGGGTGATATCATATGCCTTCAAGAAACCTGGATAACAGAGCCAGTACACCTGGAAGGATATGCGGGATTCCACCAACTTGTCATCAAACACAACCGCTACGGAAGACCATCGGGTGGGATCTCGTCTTATGTTAAACATGCCAAACAACTAACAGTAAGGATTATAAATACTGACTCCAATATGTTGCAGGCTCTCTCAATGGAAGGAAGAAGGGACAAGGAAGACAGCATTTCGCAGCTTTTAATAAATGTATATTTAAACACTTTTGGTCAATCGAAATTAAAGGTCACAAAATCTATGATTACAACAATACAGGAAATTCTATGTACACACTGGTCACCGGCGAAAATGCTGGTGGGGGACTTCAATCTGCATCATTTGGGAACAAAACAGTGCGAAAGGAAGTACCTACCTAGCGTTGAAAGAACTTTCAATAATTTTTTATTAAATTACGATCTCAATTCAGTCGAATCTACTAAAAAGCTCAGACCCAAACAACCAAGGGACAACTACATTTAAGAATTGCTCCACCATTGATTATATTTTTTTATGCAACTAACTTGCTTGCAAAATTGAAAACTTTGAAATTAAAGCAGATGACACCAGCGATCATGCAATCCTCCAGGTAGAACTGAACACCACTATCAAAGAACGGGAAAGAATCACAACGGTAGCCAATCAACAGACATTGAAGAATACGCCCTGGTGAGAAGAATAAAATGGAACAAGCACCAGGCGATGGCATTTAAGAACTGGAAAGAGAAACAGGAACTCACAGGGAACTACTCTGGTGTTGAGCCCAATATGGAAAATTGGTCAGAGTGGACCACTGCCCTGAAAACACGTTTGAAGAAAGCTGAGCCGAAACATAAGGAGAACACTACTACACAATCCATGCATAACAACCTAAAACTGAGTGACATAACTCGCAACTTAAATAAGGCAAAAAGAGCACATAAGATCGCAGGTTCGAAAAGAAAACTGGATAAGCGCAACAAACTGCACAAAGAGCGGAAACAATTGCTATGGACGCTCAAGCAAAACAGGCTTGATGAAGAATGGGCCAAAATCCACGAGCTAACAAAACCTTATAAACATCGACAACTCTGGCAACATATAGCACAGTTGGACAACAATAAAGTAGACCGGAGTAACTCCGTACACGCCGACGCATGGTTGAGACATGTGTCGGCAATTTACGTGGAACAAGAAGGTTGCATTGAAATCTGAAGTACCATGGACAGCCACATAGAGAGCATAAACAACAAAGTGGAACCTATGAATGTAGTCGTGAGCAATGACCAAGACGCAACAGCTGTTGAAAAAGCAGTTAAAAAGATAAGGAAAGACGGGGCACCAGGACCTAATGGCCTGCCGGGTGCAATGTTTAGGGAAGATCCAACATACTGGGGGAGAGTCCTATCCAATTTATTCACTGAATGCCGACTACAGGGCAATGTTCCAGACTCGTGGCGCGGGTCAATCTTACAACCCATACACAAGAAGGGCGACAACACAGAACCAAAGAACTACAGATTAATAGCCCTTCTGGACATCGATGGGAAAGCCTATGCAAATACCCTGTTGACAGAACTAAACAGATGGGTCGAAGAAAATGAAATCCTTCCCCCTTATCAAACAGGTTTCCGCAAAGGCTGTTCGACAATCGGTAACATCATGGCCATATCATATCTAGGTCAGCAAGCCAACGTCAAAGATAAGAAACCAGTCGATGCCTGTTTCATAGACTATTCAGCAGCTTTTGACGGGGTGCCACATTGTAAGCTTTGGTCCAAATTGCTCAATTGGCAAATTCCACCAGGCCTCCTCAACACCAGTATCTCGTTATACAGCAATACTTGGATCAAAGTCAAATTAGCAAACAATATTACAACAAAAAAGTGTCTTACAAAAAGAAGAATTAAAACAGGGATGTGAACTTGCCCCAACACTTTTTAATTTATATACAGCAGACCTGGGCAAGACGCACCACAACGCCAACCTCGCAGTCCCAAAAATTGGAGTCAACAAAATTTTAATTTTACAATATGCGGAAGACCTAGTGGTGATGGATCAAACAAAAACAGGACTACAAAGGGGACCAGATGCTCTAAATGCCTACAACCAGATCAATGAATTAACGATAAATCCAGAAAAGACCAAAGTATTGATATTTGGGAGTTGTATAAAAAAAACACTCCTTAAATGGCATGTGGGCAAAGAGACAATAACTGTTTCAAAGTCTTACAATTACCTCGGGTGTTGGCTGAGTGACTCAGGCAAAGCAACTGTGCATTTACATAAAATGAAATCTAAAGTGGAGTCCACAATCTATGCTTTGTGCAAACTACACGAGAAAATGCAGAGCCCAACCACCATCCCAATTAGAAAGGTGTTACAATCTAAAATAAGGGTAGTCGCGGGTTATGCACAGCAGGCATTCCCAGGCAAAATGAACACAATGATGCCAAAAGCACAATGCCGGGCGCACAAACGCATATTTAAACTACCTAAATACACCCGCAATAGCGGGAGTCGTCTGGAATTTGGCCTGGTGCAACAGAGTAAAGAATGCCTTGGAGTGCATGCAAAATATTACTATCTAGTACTCAATGCTCCGGATGGGAGCCTGAAGTGCATGCTAAAACCCATCTATGATAAACCTCCTAACACATGGCAGGCCTCCCTGCAGGAAGCAGTAGGAGGTTTAGATTGGCAACACAGAATTGGGGCCAGGAGGATATAACCTACCCGATCATCAAAAAGGTCATTAATAAACAATGTTACCAATTGTCAAGAGAAACTGATCTAGCACATTTTGAGAGTGGGAATGGTCAATCTGGGCGGATTGCAACATACATGGAGCACACATCCCAGCCTTACCTTCACCAAGCACTGGGAGAAAGGCCCTAAAAAACATTCAGTGGGCCAGACTAGTACATCTCCCAATAAAAGAACTAAATCCGGGCTGGAAAGCCCTTGAACACAAAATCAGCTGCAGAATCTGCAATTTTAAAACAGAGTCATTACTACACCTGACGTGCTGCTGCCCGGGTCTGTTACAATCTCGTCTGAAGCTACTAAAGCCAATATGGCTACGTAAAAGGGTTTGAACCAGGGGTCTCCAACCTTTTCTGTAGTGGGAGCTACTTCTGATCAGTGAAAATCATAGGGAGCTACTAAAGGCTAAGCAACTTGCAAGTTTTCTGAGAGACCCCCCAAGCCCAGCGTCATTGACTTTAAGGCTGTCTCACACCTCATCATCCACCGTGCTACATCCCATTACATGATAACCGCACCTTGGTGTTCATCAGTCAAGACATGGTACCACTTCCCACACAGGATCACAAACCTAAGAAAACACTTCCACCCCACACATGCCATAGCTTGCTCTCCATGTAGGTAAGTACTTCAGTGACATACATTGGGTTAGTAAGCACTATGAAAATGCTGCAACAAAATTCCTCTCTTTTTTTCGTTATCAAATAAACAAAGGGAGAAAAGTTATGCTACAAATTAATACATATGATTTTCCTTCATGTCCGGGCCTTTGCAGACTATTAAAACAATAAATATCCGGTATTTGGAAAGGTGGCAACCCTAGTTTCATTATGTGCTTTATTTCTTTTCAAATGGCAATGCATGCATGCTGATCATGTAATGGTTCCATAGCAGCGAACTAAAAGGATGAATGTACCTGCTGCAGAAATGTGTATATGTGTTAATGCGCCTGCTGCAGAGATAGCCATGCAACCATAAGGTCGCAGGTTCAAACCCAGTATGAAAGCTCAGGGATTTAGTGCACTTGCTGCAGAGCTCCAGATGTAACCCACAGATTACCAGTTATTGCCGCAGTATGATAGTTGAATAGGTTAACGCAGGGCATCTCCCTACCTGCAGATCACAGTTTCCTGAATATACATCAGGGATCAATGCACCTCCTTCACTAATCTGTATTAACCTGTGGTTCATTAGTTCCAATGAAAGTAAGATAGATCAGGGGATTAAAGCACCTGTTACGAAGCGCTGCAGGCCACAGTCTGCATGAGATATGGGATGAATTAACTCACAGTAGAGCTCTGTGAGGCATCCTGCAGGACAGAGGCTTCAGTCCTGAGAAGAGCACTCAGGTGATTAAAGGACCTGGAATCTCTGTGGGGTACCCTGCGGGTCACACTAAGGTTGCTCATGGGGCAGAGCACCTGCTGCGGCAGTCAGGAATAGTGCCTTAGGTTTTTCCAGTTGTTCTAATCTGCCTGATCGGATGACGCATTTCAAAGTTACAAACAGTGGCTGTAGCCCAGATCCATGCTAATTAATTTTCTGTCTGTTTTAGTGACTGCACCCACTTCCTGCCTCCTCTATGCCTATCGCTTTGTGTACGTGTACGGGCGGATCATCTTTTCATGAATCTTCTATTTGCTGACAGACAAAGCAGGGTAACTGACAAAACTGAGAATGCATCGCTCTACTTCTGCCTGCATGCACTCAGACTGCTCTTCGCTGGGGCTGGGGCTGTCTGTTGTCTCACTCAGCCCTCGGTAACCAGAAAAGGGAACATTAAATGCCATTATTTTATTTATTATCTGAGTTATGCCTAATAAATTCCCATAAAGCATCTCAAGACCACTGCTAAGCAATGGTAGTTCAGCTGGAGGACAGCGAGGGGGATATCTATCTGTAAGAGCGTTGTGACTTGCATTATAGTGCTTTTCCCACGGGCTTGTTTCTTGAATTCAAAGAATACATCTTTGAATCCGATAATCCACAGCACTTGCAAGTAGGCCTTTGCTGAAATAGGCAGCAGAGTTTTTAAACATAATACAGAACATTTGCTGAAATATTGTGATTAAAGTTATTGGTGCATGTTTTTCAGCTGCGCACAATTTTAAAATGAAGAGGAGGACAGAGCTCTCCGCGGCACATGTTTGGCTATTATCGGTATCTTGATTCGGAATTGTGGATACCATCAGCTGAGAAAGCTGTTGGGGGCCGCTCTTGCATAAAGGCATCATTCACCACCTGCACTGGGTGTTGTGAACACCCCCCCCCCCCCCCCGACTCCATCTATGTCCAACCAGACCGTATCAAAGGTTAGACTCGCGACTCCACCAACAATGGCATATCCTGGGTTCTCTTTCAGGAGCCCGGTGAGAGATTGCAGTCAGAGGTCCACCACATGTTTGATGGCCACACAACAGGGCACCAAACTATTAGACTAGGTAAGGAGTCCAGAACTAATAAGACAAAGACCTCATGAGTATTTATTTGGAAAAAGGGTGAATGAGTCCTCCTGTGAAATTTCAATCTTGTTTATGTATCGCAAAATAATGTTAATTAAGCTATAATACTCACACCATTTTAGCGTTCAGTACATTGGGAGAGACACCAATGCAAGTTCCATGAGTCACATACAGAATTTGTAATAGGCTTTTAGGTACTATAACTGATCTTTTTCCCCCCAACATCAGGTCAGATGGCGTAACTGAGTGGTGTCCGTGTGTATTACGAAGGTCCCGAAATTACCCCTTTTCAACCTCTGGGTCACATAAGACCAAAAGCTGTGTACACCCAGGGGACTCTTGGAATAAACAGATGTGCAGCTATTTGTGAAACTCAACACTTGCGAGACACTGAAAGGTAGATGGCGAATACAGAATTTAAAAAGAAACAAAGAAAACACACACACACCTGCTGCCAAGAACAAAAGTCAAAAGATTGAAAACAAACTGATCAACAGAAAGGAAAAAAGGTAAAGAAGTAACTTATCTTCAGGATTGCATAAGGAAGCAAAATAGCTTCACGCTGGTTCTTAACAAATAAATGTACAAGCAGAATTAGCCTGCCCCCTCCCCTCTAAACCACGAGAGAGGCCACAGCCGGAAGTCCAGACACACAGACCAGTATGATGTATGTATCAAGATTTCAACATATACATGAAATTATGTGTGGTCTCAAGGAAAATGTTCATTGAAATGAAAAGCTGACTTTGTCCACATTTCTACGGATTTAAGGGAAAACAGAAATGAAGTAAACAAAATGACTTGCACTTCACCCAACACTTAAAGAAACAAGGCTTTACTTTCTTCCTGGGTGACCAACACTGAAGAGATCCATAGAAATGGGAAATACAACTTTCCCCAGAGGCCAAACTGTGCTAAAATACCATAAAGCTAAAAAGAGCAAAAGGTCACATCAATCTCAGAGATCGAACCCTAAATCCAAAAACAGAAACACTGCCAGTAAGCAATAATAAACTATAGGTATAGTAGTTACGTCACTGAACATCCGACCACTCCAACAAATGAAGTAATTACCCAGAAACTATTGTCAACATATCGCAGGACGTAATATATAGAGCGCACAGATTCATACAAACGAAGCACAACACTGGAGTGTAAATCCTATGCTTAAGGTTGAGCATTAATGTTGAGACCTAATTGATAATGCTCAGTATTTACTGTCAACATACTGGGGCTCGCTTACCAATCTCTTACTGTGCTTCGCTCCACGCAGGATCAAAAGGCAGCTGCTTGGTTCTCGAAAGGGAAGTACATGAATAGTGCTTGCGCCACCTGCATCACAGCTATCGGGCGTTCCGTCCTGATTATCTGCGCACATGTCTTGCAGGCTTTCAAGTGCGGAGCCAGCCTGGAAATGGCAGGTGGCGCAGTTCCTGGTAGTTCCGAAGTTCAGGAAGAACGTCATGTTCTTCTGCCCGACCCGCTCCAGCTAAGCTCCGTTTCAGCCAATCTGAGCGGCTGGTTTGGTTGAGGGCGGGCAAGCACCCACAAAAGGTCGAAAGAGAAGGAAAGGATAATAAATAGATGCCAGAGCTCAGAGTGAGGCCATAATAATGAAATGCCGGCGCGAGCTACTCCTGGAGGGTCGGCGAGCTACCGGTAGCTCGCGATCGACCGGTTGGAGACCCCTGGTTTGAACAGTAAAAGAAGCCGTCGTGGCTTTATTCTCTTGCACTTTACCAACCGACCTGGCTAGAATCGGGAGATATATGGAGGATGTGCATTCCAGACTTGTTAAAGAAAATGATCAAGCTAACCGTGTGAAAACAGATTCGCAGCGGACAAACAAAGGGACACTTCCGTCACAATGCTTTATACACAATTAACTCATTAACTTTTATATTATATTCATATTTTACTTGTATTTCCCATGGAAAGAAATTGGTCATAATTGTAAATGAATTATTTGTTTAAATGTCCTGCTTTTCAAATTACTCTGTTACATTGCAAACGGTTTTAAGTAACTGTGCAATAAATAAATACAACACATTTCTGCCTGTACAGATAACTTCGTAGGCATGACATGTTACAATGGATGTTGGAAATGTACCCCATATCATACAGTGGCATATGAACAGTATCATATTTGACAAGATGTCACTCTACGGTGGACCATGCCACTGCTGAATACATGTACACAATATATCGGCATGTGTAGATGACATGCATACAGTAGCAATCATGCCCTAATCATGATCTATTGTGCTTCCACTACCACGTACACTGGCATTGTCTGACACTTGGAATATGGCTCCCCTCAAACACAACTTTCATGTTGTCATTTCCAAATAGGCAAACTTGCACTCCTCAACACTAGTCTGATGTTGATACACATGAAACATGTTACCACTTCTTCCCATGACCTATTCCTCCTCTTTGAGAAATCAATTTGTGAGAAGGGTCAACAATGAATCACGCAATTCCTTACAATTCTGACATGACACTCAATCCTTGCGCTACACTTATTACACAGATGAAGGCACTCACCGGTGAAGCTTGGGTTGCTGAAGTTCGCCATCTCAGCGTCTGTGTGAGGGGGTGTCCAGCTACATGTGACCTTTCAGGTTGTAAGTGTTTAGGTGACACAGTTGACATGCCTGGATGATACACATTGGTTAGGCTGGCTGAGTCATACACACATGTGATTGTCTTACACATGCACCTGTTAGCCATTTAACACATCCATGTGCTTAGCAGCATCACTACCTAACTAAACACATGTAGCTGACTTGGATGATGCTGTGCACATATAATACTCAGATAACGGTTGTGAGAAAGTGCCCTCTTTCTGCATGGTTGCCGCCACTTTTTGCTGAATTGCTGATGTGCTTTGACTGAGTGTGCCCTGGGCTCCTGCTAATCAGGTACCCAGGGCCTATGTTTTTTCCCTAAAACTGCATTGAAGTTTAAATCCAATTGGCATCTCTGGCCACAGGTCAGCCCCTGGTAAATGGTACCACAGGTACCCAGGGCACTTTGACCAGAGAAGGCCTCTAAGGGCTGCAGCACTTATTGTGCCATCCTTAAAGGTCCTGTACCATTACAAACATACAGTGCCTTTGCAGGCTGCATGTTTTCGTGCAGAAAAAGTGAAGAGTCGACATGACACACATCCCTGTGTGCCATGCCTACAACCCACTGCCCTGGCATAGATCAGCCACCCCTCTAGCTGGGTGCACTATACCAGTGGTGAGGGTACAGGTGCATGAGGCCTGTACCCTTACAGTGTCTAAGTCCATTCTTAGACATTGTAAGTGCAGTGCTGCCATTAAGAGTATATGGTGCTGGGAGTTTGTCATTACAAACTCCACAGCATCATAATGGCTACACTGAAGACTGAGAAGTTTGGTATCAAACTTCTCAGCACCTTAAACCCACACTCATGCCAGTTTGGGATTTAATGAAAAATGCACACTAAGGGCATCTTAGAGATGCCCCCTGGAAACTAACCAAAACTAGTGTCTGAACTAAGTGGCTGCTCCCCAGCTGTCACCACCAGACATGTTTCTGGACCCCTGCGTCGAAAGCCTGCTGCTCTCAGGGGCCTGAAATAATGCACATCGTGGGACAAGGTGCCAAGCTTCCTCCCCCAGGATGGGCAGGGTCCACGAAGGGGAAGCTTCAAAGGCTTGCCGCCTTTGTGAGCTTCCCCAGGCAACTTTCTGCTTTCAGGAACTGGTCCCCACTGGTTCTGACCCCCACTTTGGGCGGGAGTACCGGTGGGAAAAAAAGTAAGGCAGAGAGGTGTGCCCATCTCTGCCAACTCCACCCCTCAGGTGGGGGAGGCGAGGTGAAGCACAACTCCCAGTCCCCGCTCTGCCAACCAGGGACAGGCTCATGCCTCCCTCCCACTGGAGGGTGGCATAATAGGGGGTGTACCCACCCCAGGGAAGGGACCCATTGGTCCCAACCTTTTTACCTACCTGTAACACCCCTAAATCTAGTATTTAGGGGCACCCCTGAACCTTGCTTCCACAGACAAGAAGAAGGACCGAACAGCCGTACATCAGCTAACAAGATGAAGACGCCCACTGACTTGGCCCCAGCCCTACCGGCCTGTCTCCCGCTCGAACCTTCTCCTGCAAAATTCCGGTGTGTCCTGCAGCCAGCAAACTCAAGAACCTCGGAGGACCTGCCTGCCTTCACCCCAAAAGACTGTGTCTCCTCTGAACACCAGATTTGTTCTTCTGCAACCTCTGACTGTGTCTGGACAACGTGAATCCGCCCCACTCTGTCCACTCTAGCTCAGGCCGTGAAAGGTGGATGCAAACACCACAAGGATATCTGCCTGGAAATCCTGACCCGGGATCCAGTGATCCCTGACCTGCATCATACCTCTAGCCGACGTCTGCAGCCTAAATCCAGAGGGCACCCCAAATCGCGACACGGAGCTGGTAAGAAGATCCGACCCCAAAAGGCACCCCTGCACCTGACGCCCCACAGCCTTTGCTGGCTAAACCGACGGTGCCTAACCAACCCCTAACTTCCCAACTTACCTCTCGAAGTGGTGGTTGCACCCAGAAGACCTTCGTCCCCGAGCCTGCAGTGCCTTTGCAAACCAGAGATTTCCCCTTAGCAAACAACAGGGCGCCCGACGTCAAAACAGCACCCTGCACCCGGATGCCCCAGTGCCGCTGAGGGTGCACCTTTGGTGCTACCTTGTTTCCCCATTTGCCCTGAGCTAAACACCAGGAGCTTTGTTCCCACAACCAAGTGGCCTGCTCGTCAGCAACCACCAACTGGAGGCACCCTTTCCCCCATTGGATAACATTGGACCTCAGCACTCTGCACCCGGCCGCCCTAGTGCCGCTGAGGGTGTAACTAGAGTGCATCCTTGACCCTGGAGGACTCCTGAGTCTACCCCCAGAACCTCAACTCCCACTCCCAAATACTTACCTTAAAACCGATAACACTTTTCCCCCATAGGATAACATTGACTGTTTTTCTGTGAAAAGTTCGAGTTTGAGAAACTAAAGAAATTCTTTAAAATAGCATAATCTAACAAAACGATTTTACTTACCTGTTTTCAGGAAATCTCTCAGAGTAGTATCTAGGTATACTACTCTGTGTAAGCCTAGTAAATTCTAAAGTAACTTACCTGCTGTTTTACTAAAAAAAACTATTCAAATCTATGTACTGCATTTACTAAGTATTGCATTTCTCTGCATCCATACTGTAAATCAAACCAAAGTGCATATACGATTATTATTCAAACTGTATTTCAACTGCATTACTACTGTAAAGTGTTCATTGCTTACCTATGCCAGGCTTGCTTGGTTCCAGAAAATAAAAAACACTAAAAGAATATTTTTATACAAAAGCAATTGGTCTGAAGTTCACTGTGTGAATTCATTTGCTAACTGAGTGTGTACAGCAAATGCTTAACACTGTCCTCTGATACTGCCTTACTGCTTGACCACACTACCACAAATAGAGAGTGAGGTGCTATCTAACTTTACCTATGCCTACCTTTGGGGTTCCACTGGTCTCTGTGCAGACTATATCTCACTTTGGTATAGTGTGTAAATCCGTATTTGTAAATCACGAACTACTCACCCTTGCGGGTCTCAAGTTGCTGGGGGCCATTGTGGAAATGAAGTGAGTTATTGCCCAGAGTCACATGGTGCTGAGCTGAACTGCCGCCAGAGCCGGGGATCAAACCATGAGCCCTGTGCTCCGAAGTCAGCTGCCCTGGCTGCTGCACCACACATCTCCACAATAGTATATACGGAGCCAGCTTCCTACATTGGTGGATCAGCGATGGGATTTACAACTTTGCATTTGTTGGACTACTTGGTTACCACCTGGTCACACAACAGAACTCCTAAATTGTCTTTGGAATTGTGATTTTTTCAAATTGGCAATGTTGCTAAATTACTAAAAGTCTTGTAAGGGCTTTGGGTAAGTCCCTTTAGAATTTTAGAAAACTAAAAGTCACTTTAGCTAGGGTTTTAACAGTGTCTCAAAACAAGAACCCAGCCGTTAGTGAAAATAACCACAATGCCATAGAGGACTTGGTTGAGGAGCTCGACCTCACCCCTTACCTTCGCTTGTCTTTCAAGGAGTTAAAGTCCCTATGTAAATTTAAAAACAAAGCCATGGGTCCCTATCCCACCAAACAAAACCTCCAGGAGGTGTTGGCTGAGGATGATCAGGATCACCCATCTGTAAATGGTGAAGACCAATCAGACGAGGAAGGAGGGGAAGGGGATGACCTGGTCGATCAACCCCCTCCACTTCCTAGGGAGAAAAGGGTCGAAGTACCCTTGACTCCAAGAATCACCTCTCAGTACCTAGATCCCACACAGGTGGGTCAGGTACCACTGAGGACATTGAGGACAGCCTCAATGAGGAGGACAGCCTCTTAACAAGGCTGACCGAAAGACTGGATCTAGAGACCAGGTTGCTGGCACTAGAAAGAGAGAGAGAGAAGAGATGGGCCTTGCACCCATCAAGGGTGGCAGCAATCCAATTAATAAGGATAAATAGCAATCTTATGATCCTAAAATCCCCAAAGGGATTGTTCCTAAATATGAAGAGCGTGATAATATCACAAAATGGTTCACAGCCTTTGAGAGGGCTTGTGACCTGAGAAAAGTGAAGAAGACTTACTCGGGGGCACTCCTGTGGGATCTGTTCTCTGGTAACTGCAGAGACAGACTCCTGACCCGTTCTGGGGCAGATGCTGGGTCTTATGACCTCATGAAGAGAACTCTGAGGGATTTGGACTCACAACTGAGGAGTACAGAATTAGATTCAGGCGCGCTCACAAAACCCTTGACTTTGTAGACTATTCTGCAAAGACACTAGATAGTTGGTTAACTGGACACAATGTGCATGATTTCAATGAACTTTAAAATCTGTTTATGAAAGAACATATTTTAAGTGATTGCACTAATCAATCAATCAATCAAGTCATTTGTAGAGTGCACTACATACCCATGACGGTCCCAAGGCGGGGGGGAGAGTGGAGGGAGCTGCTACTGATCGAAGAACCAGGTCTTGAGGAGTCTTCTGAAGGCCAGTAGGTCTTGGGTCTGCCGTAGGTTGGTGGGGAGGATGTTCCAGGTCTTGGCGAGGTGGGAGAAAGATCTGCCGCCGGCTGTCATTTTCCGGATGCGGGGGACTGTGGCGAGGGCGAGGCCGGTGGAGCGGAGGTGGCTGGTGGGGGTGTAGAAGCTGATTCGTCTGAGCTATGCTGGTCCGGTGTTGTGGAGTGCTTTGTGTGGGTGGATGAGGAGCTTGAAGGTTATTCTCTTGTCGACAGGGAGCCAGTGCAGGTCTCTCAGGTGGGGTGTGATGTGGCTGCGGTGGGGGATGTCGAGGATGAGACGTGCAGAGGCGTTCTGGATGCGTTGCAGCTGTCTCAGGAGTTTGGCTGACGTTCCTGCGTAGACGGCGTTTCCATAGTCCAGCCTGCTGGTGACGAGGGCCTGGGTTACTGTTCTTCTCGTTTCGGTGGGGATCCACTTGAAGATCCTGCAGAGCATTCGGAGGGTGTTGAAACAGGATGAGGCTACGGCGTTGACCTGTTTAGTCATGGAGAGGGTGGAGTCGAGGATGACCCCTAGGTTGCGTGCGTGGTCGGCGGGTGTCGGGGCTGTTCCCAGTGTTGTCAGCCACCAGGAGTCGTCCCAGGCTGAGGGGGTGGAGCCGAGGATGAGGACCTCCGTCTTGTCCGAGTTTAGCTTGAGTCGGCTGTTCCTCATCCAGTCGGAGACGGCCTTCATTCCTTCGTGGAGGTTGGTTTTGGCAGTGAGAGGGTCTTTGGTGAGGGAGAGGATCAGCTGGGTGTCGTCGGCATAGGAGATGATGTTGAGGTCGTGCTGTCGGGCGACGTGGGCGAGGGGTGCCATGTAGATGTTGAGCAGCGTCGGGCTGAGGGAGGAGCACTGGGGTACGCCGCAGATTGTCTTGGTGGCATTGAAGCGTAAGGGGGGGAGGCGGACGCTCTGAGTTCTGCCGGAGAGGAAGGATGTGGTCCAGTCCAGAGCCTTCACTTGGATCCCGGCGTCATGTAGGCGTGTTCGTAGTGTGCGGTGGCAGACCGTGTCGAAGGCGGCTGACAGGTCCAGGAGGATGAGGACTGCTGTTTCTCTGTTGTCCAGCAGGGCCCTGATGTCATTGGTGGCGGCGATGAGGGCGGTTTCGGTGCTGTTTGCTGCAGAATCCAGATTGGGATGGGTCCAGGATGCTGTTCTCCTCGAGGTAGCGGGTCAGTTGTTTGTTGACTATTTTCTCGGAGACCTTCGCCGGGAACGGGAGCAGGGAGATAGGTCAGAAGTTCTTGAGGTCCGCCTTGGGTTTCTTGAGTAAGGCGTTGATCTCGGCGTGCTTCCAGCTTTCCGGGAAGGTTGCTGTCTCGAAGGAGGTGTTGATTACTTTCCGGAGATGGGGTGCACTGGCTGTGCTGGCTTTGTTGAAGATGTGGTGAGGGCATGGGTCTAGTGGTGATCCAGAGTGGATGGTGTTCATTATCACGCTGGTGTCCTCGTCATTGATGTTGGTCCAGGAGAGCAGGCGGTTGATGCGGGTGGTGGTCGTGGGGGTGGTGATCTTTGTGGTTGTCGGGGTGGTCATGGTGTTGAAGCTGTCGTGGATGTCGGTGATCTTGCGGTGGAAGAAGGTGGTCAGTGAGTCGCACAGGTCTTGTGAAGGCGGGATGTTGTGTTGGAGCTGGGGTTGGAGAGTTCCTTCACGATGTTGAAGAGCTCTTTGCTGTTGTGTGCGTTGTTATCTAGGCGGTTTTTGAATGAGGCCCTTTTAGCGTGTCTGCGGGTGGCATTCTTGTGGGCGGCGTAGCTGTCCCGTGTTCGTTCGCGGAGCCAGTTCTTCTCCAGTTTTCGGCATGTTCGTGTGGAGGCCTGGAGGTCTTCGGTGAACCAGGTGGCTTTCTTGCTGGTGTGGCTGTTGGAGGGTTTCTTGAGCAGTGCAAGGGTGTTGGCGCAGTCATCGATCCACTGTCTGAGGTTGCGGGCGGCGGTGTCGGGGTCGGTCGGGTCGGCGGGTGGGCTCAGGACAAGGGTGGTGGTTAGCTGGTCTACGGTGACTTTGCTCCAGCAGCGCCGAGGCATCTGTTGGGTGCGGTGGTGCATGGTGGGCTTCCTGAAGGTGAAGTGGATGCAGTGGTGGTCGGTCCAGTGGGGTTCGGTGGTGTGGTTGAAGGAGACGTGGGGGCTTGTGGAGAAGATGGGGTCAAGCGTGTGGCCGGCTGTGTGGGTGGGCGCTGTCACGATCTGTCTGAGTCCAAGGTTGGCGATCAGGGTGGTGGAGTTGGTGTCGTTGTGGTTCTCGAGGTGGAAGTTCAGGACCCTGAGGAGGATGTAGTCCGTGGAGGCGAGGGCGTGTGTGCTGACTAAGTCAACAATGGAGTCGTTGAACTGCGGTCGGGGTCCGGGGGGGGTCTGTAGATGAGCGTTCCTCTGAGGGTGGTGTTTGAGTCAGTGTGGATCTGGAAGTGCATGTGTTCGGCAGTGCTGAGGTTGTCGTCGGTGTTGGTCGAGACTCTGAGGGTGAGCCTGTGGACGATGGTGATTCCTCCTCCTACTCCATTGGTACGGTCTCTGCTGGAAATTTTGTAGCCTTCCGGGATGGCAAAGGCGATGTCGGGTGCTGAGGTGGGGTTCAGCCAGGTCTCCGTCAGGAATGCGACGTCTAGGGAGGTTGAGTCGAGAAGGTCCCAGAGTTCGACGGCATGTTTGCGGGCGGACGGGTGTTGAGGAGGATGCATCTGAGGTGGTTGGGTTATTTGGTAGGAGGTTTGGCGGGCCAGATGCTGGGGAAGCTGCAGTTCCAGCAGGTGAAGGGGCCTTGGGTGCGCTTCGGGGTGGCAAGGTAGCACGTGTGTTCTCATCCAGAGTTGAGTGCATGGAGGGTGCTGGCATCGTAGTGGAGTCGGGCGGTGTGGCGTTCGTGGGGGCCAGGGGTTCTGGCGGTTCTGACACTGGGCGTGGTCTCAGCGTGGACTGGCGCAGACGGGCTTGCCTTGGGCACGCCTTTGGCACGGCCGCTGCGCGGCCACCATAAGAAGGGGAGGTGGTAGGGAGGAGAAGCTGGGAAGGGGTAGCGGACGATTGGGAGCGGGGGGGCGGGACCACAGGGGATGTAGCGGCGGGAAAGTGGGACTGGCGAGGGACAGGAGGCAAAAAACAGGCACAACAGTCAGGGGCAAAAGGCACAAAAGAAATAAGAGTACAGTACAGAAGTTAAACAACAGAGGAAGCAGTGAAGAACAGTCAAAGCCAGACTTAAGGTTGATGTGTGGGAGTGGGGGGTCGGGGCCATGGGGGACGCAGTGGCGGGAAGCGGGGACCCGCGAGGAACAGAAGGCAAAAGCGAGCAAGCAGTCAGGGGGGGAATAAGAGGCACAGGGGGAAATAACGGTACAGTGCAGGCCAGAAAGCAAAAAACGGGCACATCAGTCAGGGGGGGAATGGAAGAGGCACGGAGGAAGCAATAGTACAGTGCAGGCAACAAGCAAAAAACGGGCAGTTAGGGGGAATGAAAGAGGCACCAAAAGAAATCACAATAAAATACAGGCAACAGAGTTAAAAACAAACAGTGGCACAGTGAAAAAGCAAACCTAAGGCCTACCACTGGCCACCAGGGATGAGGCGCAGTTGGTAGCCTGCGGGCAGAGGTGGGCCTCGAACTCGCAGCAGCAGTTGGGCAGAGACACGGTGCACAGTCAGGTGGAGCTGCGCGGTGTGAGGAGCGACCTGCCTGGAGACAGGGTCACTAAAGAGAAGTTACATCAGCATTTGGTAGACCTACGTCTAATTTCTCACCAAGAATTGGGAAAGAAGGCAGACCACTGGGTCAAGACACGGGTGACAAAAACAACCACTGGGAGTGACCAAAAGTAAATGGGTACAAAACCTCCACAGGGGAAAGGTGGTGAGAATCCCCAAGATAAAAAGCCTGAGTCTTCTAAAGGGCGCCAAAAACCTGCACAGAGAGGTGGATCCCAAAACTCTTCCCAATATCCTAACAAGTACAGGGGAAAGAACTTTGATCCTGCAAAGGCCTGGTGTAACAACTGTAGAAAGTTGGGACACTTAACTGGAGACGCTTCTGGCCCAAACATGAAAACCCCTAGTCCTACTACAGCTACTCCTGGTGTAGAAAGTCTCCAGGTGTGATCAACAGTGTGCCAAGAGCAAATCGGGTTGCACACTGAAGCAGTTCTAGTTTCAGCGGGGGGAAGTTCAGTTTGCCACTGTAGCTGTGTGGCCACCCAACTTAAAGAAATAATTACAATACCTTTGGAATAATGGAACTAGGATAGAAGGTCTGAGGGATACAGGTGCCAGTGTCACTATAGGGAGAGATACACTGGTTTCCCCTGAGCAATACTTCATTGGGAGAACTTACCCAGTTACCAATGTTGACAGTGTTCCCACTAACCATGCAATGGCTATGGTGACATTAGACTGGGGGTGGGGGGGGGAGTTACTGGCCAGAAACAGGTAGTGGTCTCTCCAAAGCTACCAGCTGCACGTCTGCTTGGCAATGACCTGGAAACCTCAACCTGGGCTGAGGTTGAACTAAAAACCCATGCAGCAATGCTGGATATCCCTGAATTGGTGTGTGTAAAAACGAGAGCACAGAGCAAAAGGCAGGGTGAAAAAGAAGTATTGGAGTCTGTAAGTATGGCCCAACCTCCCAAGAGAAAAGGAAAGAAGACTGGGGGACCAGCTTCTGTACAGCAAAAGGATCAGGACACCTCTCCTCAGGGAGAGGACTTGGACACCCCAGAGGGAACTGAGTCTATGGCGCTTGACCATTACCAGGTTGAACTCTTAGGCCCAGGGGGACCCTCCAGGGAAGAGCTGTGCCAGGGGCAGCAAGACTGTCCCACTCTTGAAAGCCTGAGGCAACAAGCATGGAAGAATCTACAAGAAAAGAAGAATAAGGACCGAACAGCCGTGCAGCAGCTAACAAGAGGAAGACGCCCACTGACTTGGCCCCAGCCCTACCGGCCTGCCTCCCCCTCGAACCTGCGAAATCCTGGTGTGTCCTGCAGCCAGCAACTTCAAGAACCCCGGAGGACCTGCCTGCCTTCACTCCAAAAGTCTGTGTCTCCCGAATACCAGATTTGTTCACCTGCAACCTCTGGCTCCGTCCGGACATTGCAGATCCACCCCACTCTACACCCGCCTTCCACGTCCTGAGCTTGAGAGGGCAAACACCAAGAAGAGGTCTCCTCAGCAATCCTGACCTGAGATCCAGTGATCCCTGACCTACCTCATACCTCAAGCCGACGCCTGCAGCCTAAATCCAGAGGGTACCCCCAACCGCGACCAGGAGCTGGTAAGAAGATCTGACCCAAAAGGCACCCCTGCACCCGACGCCCCACAGCCTTGGCTGGCTAAACCGATGGTGCCTAACCAACCCTTAACTTTGAAACTTACCTCTCAAAGTGGTGGTCGCACCCAGAAGACCTTTGTCCCCGAGCCTGCAGTGCCTTTGCAAAGCGGAGGTTTCCCATAGCAAACAACAGGGTGCCCGACATCAAAACAGCACCCTGCACCCAGCGGCGTAACGAAAGTTTAAGGGGCCGCCCTGCAATGTACAGTTGGGCCCCCACTCCGGATTTTATCCGGAGCGCTCAGACCTGAGTATTGTGCTGAGGGGGACCCCTGCAGCTGGGGGGCCCGCCGCACTGCGGGGGATACGGGGACCTGTGTTACGCCCCTGCCTGCACCCGGCCGCCCCAGTGCCACTGAGGGTGCACCTTTGGTGCTACTTTGTTTCCCCCATTTTCCCTGAGCTAAACACCAGGAGCTTTGCTCCCACAACCAAGTGTCCTGCTAGCCAGCAGCCACCAACCAGAGGCCCCCTATCCCTCATTGGATAACACTGGCCCTCAGCACCCGGCATTCTAGTGCCGCTGAGAGTTTAACTAAAGTGCATCCTTGACCCTGGGGGACCCTTGAGTCTATCCCCAGAACCTCAACTCCCACTACCAAATATTTACCTCAAAACTGATAACACTATTTTCCTCCATAGGATAACATTGACTGTTTTTCTGGGAAAAGTTAGAAGTGTGGAGTTTGAGAAACGAAAGAAATTCTTTAAAATTGCATAATCTAACAAAAACGATTTTACTTACCTGTTTTCAGGAAATGTACTAGAGTAGTATCTAGGTATACTACTCTGTGTAAGCCGAGTAAATTCAAAAGTAACTTACCTGCTATTTTACTAAAAAAAAAACTATTCAAATCTATGTACTGCATTTACTAAGTATTGCATTTCTCTGCATCCATACTGTAAATCAAATCACAGTGCATGTACGATTATTATTCAAACTGCATTTCAACAATTTTTTCATATTGACTTTTGACAATCATTATTCTGTAAAGAAATGGTTAATAATATTGTCCTTCCGCCGTGTTGCTGCCACTGATGTTGCAGGTTGCAGAGGTTCCTCATCTCCCTTCTCTTCATCGTCTGGCATTTCCTCTTCCACACTGTCCTCTGGCAATGGCACATTGGTCCTGACCGATATGTTATGCAAGATACAGCATACCAAAATGATCTTACAGAGGAATGGTGGGGAGTTGAGCAATCTGCCCAGATGCATCCAGACAGCAGAACCGTGATTTTAGGACTCTGAAAGTCCACTCAACGATAGACCTGGTGCGGCATCGGGCCTGGTTGTATGTCATCTGGGCTTGGTTTTGCGAGACCTTCACCGGTGTCATGACCCACGGCATCAGAGCGTAACCTTGGTCAGCTGCAAAGAAAGAAGGTTATGTTAGTCAGCACTCACGATGAGGGCGAGTCCAACATTTATATCCATTGTGGCCTGTGTGCAGCATTATACATTTGTCTTGAAAACTGGCATGTACATGCTATGGCAATGTGTGGCTTACAAACACGTCAGTATTGGCAATGGCTGACACCGAGCTACACATCCAAGTGTGCCGTCCTCTCTGATGCCTTTGGTAAATTTCATCCGGCCGAGTAGCAATGCCATGCACGTGGTGATTTGTCACCAGTGACGTTAGTCTCTTTGCCAATGAGTAGACAACTGTTACGCACGCATTCATTGTGTCAATTTAAAGGTACCATGTCAAATTATCAGCCATTACTTTTCAGATTGGATGACAAGTGACAGTAGCTGTTGATGTGTCTTCCATCAGACACACATATGATAAACTTAAATATTGAACCAACATTGTTTTATGCATCAGGCTTGGTAAGGATACTGGGTGTATGTGAACATGTGACATGGTCGTCTACACATGGTAGTGCACAGAGTCCACTGTGGTGACAGTATACAGAAGTTACCAGATGTGTGGTAATGTTGCACTGTACAGTTGAACGAGTGGATTGCGTACACTACAGGGCAGCACATCTTGGGGCCACATCTTGCACAGGATCCAGTGTCCATAGGTTGTATGTCCTCGCAGGTAGAAGCAGTGCAGCATGTATCCGTGACGGTCAGATATTTCCCTGAAAACGTTGTTGTTGGCTGTCATGGGGGATGCAGTTTGTGCATGAGGGGCACCTTGCTGCACAGTCGGGACCTTGGATGACCGCTGCAGTGGCTTTTTCAGCACACATTTACAAATGTTGTGCACATTAGATGCGATGTGTGCATACGATTTGTGATGTGATGCTGCATTGGTGAGGGTGATCAGTGCGGTGCTTAGGTATGTCCATATTTCTCAGTTTCACAGGGGTTTTATGTATCTTCATTCCTCTTGCCCATGGTATTAACTTGTGCCACTAGGAGGCCATGCTAATGAGAGTCTGCACTATGCAGATGCTGCTAACAAAACACATGTGTGTGCTAATCAGGAAAACTGTGCACACAATAGAAACACCGAGTGCAATGAGAATTCAATTGAGAATTTACCAATGCCGAACAATGTTTATTGAGCTTACTCACTACTACCATCAAAGCCTTGTAAATCTGTTGAAGCAGCACTCTGGATGAATGACAGCACTAGGAGGCCATGCTAATGAGAGTCTGCACTAGGCAGATGCTGCTAACAAAACACATGTGTGTGCTAATCAGGAAAACTGTGCACACAATAGAAACACCGAGTGCAATGAGAATTCAATTGAGAATTTACCAATGCCGACCAATGTTTATTGAGCTTACTCACTACTACCATCAAAGCCTTGTAAATCTGTGGAATCAGCCCACTTCTCCCTTCAGTGTCTTTCATTGGCACCCACCATCAGGGTTTCTTCTGCGTTTCGCTGTTGCAGCCTCTCCTGCCTTATAAGGGCCCCTTCTGCTTTTGGTACTTAGAAGGGTCTCTCCTTGCTTTATCTGCCAAGGAGGGCGGGCACTAAGAATCACATGCTGCCTGTGATGGGTCAGGGGTTAAAGTTGTACTTTTTTAACTAATAAGAGAGGTGCACTGAAACACATTTAGTCAAATTAGAAAGAAAGTGTAACAAATAATTTGAGACGCGAACAGCAAAGAAAAAAGGAAGACACGTGGTGGGGAGATAGATGTAGAGAAACAGGAAGCGAGAGGCACTAAATTCCATGGGGATAAAGGTTGTGCCAGTTTTATTAATGAATCATATTGAGCCTGATTCACAAACTTCCTTTTGCAGTACGTAAAGCAGTACTACAGTAGTATTACTCACTTACTACAAACCACTACCACAAACCTACGGGTTGAAATCTCCGCCTCTCCTTTCTTTTCTACGCGGAGATCTCCACTCACGTACGTTTACTACTTGGTAGCAAATGCTGGTGGGACCAGGGGAATGGCTGGAAAATGGGGAATACTTACGACCAAATAGGATCAGATTAAGGAGCGGTAAGGAGGGGTTTAGGCTGGGACAAGCCGTCCACTCAATAAAGAGTAAGAACATTGCTATTCACAAACTATACTTGTACAGCCCAAAAGGCCCCAAAACAATACAAAATGTACCCCAACCCAGCCTTTCAGTAAATCTAGCACCACATATGACCACTCACAGGTACTGCCACGAATTAATTATGGAGTCAGGGACTTTATATAATACCCCACGTGAAATAATTTTAAAATAATTAAAATATTTCAACAGTAAAAAAACAAATATATTTTATGAATATCATTATTTTGCGTTAAAAAAGTTATATTACATTGACATTTAAATATAGTCTATTTTAGAAGAATATTACAAAAACTATATAAAAACTTTTAATTAAAATTTAAGTAATTTTTAAAAACATAACTATTACTTAAAATTATGAAATATGTGTAGAATAATAAATTGCTAAGGAGTGTAGGCTTTGTTGTTTGATACATTAAATGCACATATTTTAATTTTAAAATTTGTTCAATAAACATTTAATTTGATATGTAAAGTGTTCTGTAACTTTAAATTATTAGTTCTCGGTTAATAATAAATTCAATTTAATTTATAATTGTATGGTTAAAATAGTTTAATATTGTTTTTAAGAATTAAAAACTGTTATTAAATCACCTATGCTTTATCAAAGGGAGATCTCCTCCACCCTAGTGGTGAAGACCTCCACCTATGAGTGAAAAGTTACTTATAATAACTCTACACCTGTAAATTTCATCTTAGATGTTTTCATTCACTTTTCAGTGAGTGAAGACATGTAAGTCCACACTTAGGTGTATATTTACAGTCAGAGATAGTCAATAGAAAAAAAGCACAGATTTACACCATAGTGCAAGATAATTTTACAAATGAGTAAACCTACACATGTAAATTTACCTTTGTGAATAGGGACTGCTATATATGAGAAGACAACTCCTCCGGCAAACACTCTTTTATCTTAAAGACTCTTTCTGTAAAAAAGGTATCTCTTGAGATACTTCAAGTCTTCTGAGATCTTTCAGGAGTTTAAATTCCTGGCTAGGCCAACTCAGTCTTTTAACCTTCACAGGTCGATAAACTGACTAACATAACATTTTGTTACAGTAAAACATGTAATTTACGGCCACTAAAAAGTGCAAAGTGTAGAATTAACAACTATATGAAAACATTTTATTTTTATAAGTTAGTCCATAACATTCACAGAGGGAACCACCCTCCTTGCTGAATCTTTAAAAATTGAAGAGGATTGTTGGTCTGGTAATTCAGTACCCTGATGCGTCCACTACAATAACATGTATTTAACCATCGAGTCACAGGTTCGAATCATGACGTGTTCCCCCAGCCATGTATCCTTCCCTTGAGAAAAAGAGAACCACTGAGTTAGGTAATAGTACTCATCTGACATCTGCCACCACTTTAGCAGTGATCAAGCACTTTAAGAAATAGACATTTTGTTATACTATTAAAAGTTTCACCTGCCTGATCATGATTTCCTGACTGCCTTGTTAAGTTATTGGAGCCTCCAACTATAACACCGCGGCTAGTCATTCATTTGTGCCCTTCCTGCTCTTTTCCCATCTCTCCAACACTGTGAACGTGTGCAGAACTGCTTCTGCAGTAAAGGCCTCTGGCCCTTCAGAGTGGCAAGGGAACATCTGTCTATCATGTATGCACAGTTATTGATGTTTGGACCATTGATGCACCAGCGCAGAGTGACAAGGGAACATCTGTCTATCATGCATGCACAGTTATTGATGTTTGGACCATTGATGCACCAGCGCAGAGTGACAAGGGAACATCTGTCTATCATGCATGCACAGTTATTGATGTTTGGACCATTGATGCACCAGCGCAGAGTGACAAGTACACATCTGTCTATCATGCATGCACAGTTATTGATGTTTGGACCATTGATGCACCAGCGCAGAGTGACAAGTACACATCTGTCTATCATGCATGCACAGTTATTGATGTTTGGACCATTGATGCACCAGCGCAGAGTGACAAGTGAACATCTGTCTATCATGCATGCACAGCTATTGATGTTTGGACCATTGATGCACCAGCGCAGAGTGACAAGTGAACATCTGTCTATCATGCATGCACAGTTATTGATGTTTGGACCATTGATGCACCAGCGCAGAGTGACAAGTGAACATCTGTCTATCATGCATGCACAGCTATTGGTGTTTGGAACATTGATGCACCAGCGCAGAGTGACAAGTGAACATCTGTCTATCATGCATGCACAGTTATTGATGTTTGGACCATTGATGCACCAGCGCAGAGTGACAAGGGAACATCTGTGTATCATGCATGCACAGGTATTGATGTTTGGACCATTGATGCACCAGCGCAGAGTGACAAGGGAACATCTGTCCATCATGCATGCACAGCTATTGATGTTTGGACCATTGATGCACCAGCGCAGAGTGACAAGTACACATCTGTCTATCATGCATGCACAGCTATTGATGTTTGGAACATTGATGCACCAGCGCTCTGCACAAGACCCAAGGGGCAGAAAACATATCATCCAACTTTCCACCTTGCTGCCCAGCCAATGACAGGCCTTGTGTCACAGTTTGGAGAGCCTACATCAGCAATCAGTCATCATATGGATCAAGCTACATGGCGATCGGCTGTGTTACTGGCACTGAGAGATCAGTCGACACAAGGTCTGCCAGGCGGCAGGAGATAAGTGTGAGGTCGCAATTCGAATGGCAGCTAAAGCTGGACTGGGTAGTGGGGTGAGTATATAAATAAGACTTGAATACTGCTGGTATGTGTGTGTAGACAAGTACATATGTGTGTGTTGGCATGTGTCCACCCTTCCCTGGCCTGTTGATGCCCACTCCTGAGATAATGTTGACCTCATAATGATGGTAATTCATGCCATATTCTGGGCATCCTTGACATGATGGTGCCATCCATTAGTATATTGATGGCCCTGTTATGCTGGTGATCATTCTTGCCATGCTATGGGCACACAAGGACAGCAACCACAGGGATATAATGGACATGATATAATATGGGCATCCATTGCATGACACAGTGATGAATGGGCATGCAAGGTAAAATATATCCTTGAGTCATTGTAGTAAGTATGTGCATATGATGAAAGTCACACACTGCTGTTGGGGCATCAAACATGTATATATTGAAAATGAAAAACCTGACATTGAAGGAAGAAAATTCATTTTTTGTGTACTGATAAACTTTTGTTTTGGTAAATTGAGTTCATTTTCCCAAATTGAAAAGCTTGCATTTGATTGCAAAATGTGTTCATTTGTATATATCATACATTGAAATGCTGATGTTTCGAGCCAAAATGTTTGCATTTCTATATATATATATATATATATATATATGTCAAGCAGAATGAAGACACAGATTGCGTATGCTCGAGTGTCTTTGTTTTGGAGAAGGGAGAGAGATAGAGTCACAGAGAGTGAGTGTGTAGTTTAATATGCCATGTATTAGCACTGTTGAGTGTGGCGATGGTGCTGACTCTGAGAGGTGAAGCCTCTTGTGGGCCATGATGCCCCTCCCTTCCCTTCCCTTCCCTTCCCTTCCCTTCCCTTCCCTCATCAATGGTAGTAAATAGCACATCATAATGTGCATATCTGCATTCATCGCTCTCTAGTGTACTGTTAAGTGCCATCTTTCTTTGTAATAATGGTGGTTGCGGATGGACATTGGCATGGAGGTGTGTGAGCTCAGACAATGAAGGGTCAGTGCAGAGTTTTCACCGATTCATCCAGGGGTCCAGCTTCTATTGGTGCAGCAGGTGCAGTGACGTTGGGGCCCAGAGGCCCTGGGGTCCACTGAACCCTAGTTATTGCTGTATTTAATCATTGAAACAGAAGCCAGAAGGGGCATTGCCTACCTTTCACTGGGGCCCATGAGACACTGGCCACAGTGCTGGACCTATTGGTGGTTACTGATTAGGGCCCGCCACATACATTGGGTCCCTCAGCAGGGAGCGGACACTAATGTGTGGCAGTTACAAACATTATATCTATCAAGTTCACACCCCCTACAGAAGCACTATTAAACCACAGCTAGCATGCCCTGAGACATTTGGCCCAAAATTACTTTCAAACACCCCATATGGCATGTATTTATCTCTTGTAGTTCTTGATGTACTAACTCATGTTCTGACCTATAAAGTTATCTTTTAATGTCTCTACCTTTCATCAATGTTACTGAGCCGCTGTGCTTTGAAATGTGCTGTTGGCAGCAGTCTTTTCAAACAATCCCCGGGGAATGAATCTCCAAACCCCCCGTAAAAATGTATTTAAATTATACCACATTTTAATTAACTTGAGTATTCCTGTGTGGTTTGTAATGTTCCATAAAGTGCAACAGAAACATTCAAACGCTCCCGAAATCTGTCTTTATCTTGACCAAGTTTACTGGCCCTTCGTGGTATATGCACAACACTGGACATGAATGTTTCCATCTATTCCTTAAGGGAACCTAATACCCCTCTTGCAAAGATGTCTTTAAGTTTAGTTTAGTTTTGACTTACATGCTGTAAAACACACCATTTGTCACCATTAGTAGGCCGCTTCTTCAAATGCTGCCACATCCAACCTGCCCATCTCCACTAAACACTTCCTTGACATTGCTGGGGGGCCGTGCGCCCCCCCCCCCCCCCCAAACTATGTACTGCTGGCTACGGCTCTGCTTACAGTTGGATTGTGAGACTGTATCTTACTTTGTTTATATTCTCGCCCTGTGTGGCAATTGTGGCAACAGTGCCTGTGTTTTACAGTGCCTGTTTGAAAACACCAGTGCCTGTGATTTGAGTCCATGTTGGCTGTACTGGACTCAGCAGTACCTGTGAATTTAAATAGCAGTTCCTGTGCTTGAATTCAGGAGTGCCTAAAATCAGTAATGCACATTTAGACTGAGCAACGCCCTTTCCTGGAGTCAGCAGTTACAGTGTTTTGAATCAGTAGTGCTTGTGCTTGGAGTCAGCAGTGCCTGTGCTCAGATTCAGTAGTGTCTGTAATTGGAGCCTGGCTTTTCTGTAACAGAGTAAGCAGTGCATGTTTGTGGATTAAACAGTGAGGGCGTTCTACACCAACACTGCTTATTTTTGGATTCAGGAGTGGTAATCCTTGGTGGGGGAGTGCTAGTGGCTATAGTTACTAGTACCTGTGTTTGGAGTCAGGGATATCTGTAATTGAGGGATCAGCGTCTGTCTGTGCAGTAAGCAGTGACAGTATTTCACATCATAGTGCCCATGTTTAGAGTCCGCAGTGCCTGGGTTGGTGTCAACATTATCTCTAATGAATCAGTAGTGCTTGTGTTTGGCGTCAGCAGTGCCTGTGCTACGATTCAGTAGTGTCTGTAATTGGAGCCTGTTTTTTCTGTAACAGAGTGAGTAGCACATGTTTGCCGATTAAACAGTGTTGCGGGGATTTTGCACATACACAGAACTATGCGCAGGAAAACAGGACCTCGGTGTATAGGGGTTGTACCTTCCCACCACCTTAGTACCCAAAATCCCCAAACCGATTAGCTATAGTGTCTTATTTGTTCTCCTACATAACCACAAAGCTACAAATGATGAGACAACCCAGCATGTAGGAGAGTAGGGTCTGCAATCCTATGATCACCCAGATTTTTTGCTTTTGCTTCATTGGTTTACGACTTTCCCTGGCTGTGGGCCTGCCAATCAGACCCACAGCCTAGCTGTTCTCTCTCGAAATTAACACACATGTACATTAGGTGCATCCACCAATTGGAACTGGGCCGCCTTGTCAGTCCCTGTCTCAGCATACCACAGGTATCCAGGGCATCGGTGTACCCAGGGCCTACCAGGGGCTGCAGCATGTATTATGCCACCCCTGGATGGCCGCCCAAATCTGACACAACTGGCTGCACGACAGCTGGGGCAAAGTGGTGTAATCACCCGTTGCTGTAGGTGTAGTATTCCTACACCTAACCCTAAAATGGACGCATGGATTCCTATCAGTCACTCCTATGGCAGGCCTTATCAATCCTGAAGGCAGAGTGCAGGGAATCATGTGGGACGGTGCTCTGGCGCGAGCTGAGCCCGTCGACGGCTTGCGGAACCAAGTCCTAATAGCCGTTCCATGGTGACGCGGGCCAACTACTTTTAAATGCATTATAATCCTTGCGGTTATTTGCTAACTTTGGCATCGCATCACCTACACATGTCGAGTAAGGTGTCATACGAATTGGAATACGAACCCCTCGCCAGTTCTGGCGACGGGGTTAGCATTCCCCCCTTTTAGAGGGGCACGACATGGAAGTAACCTTGAACCCCGGTTAAAGTTGACTCAAGCCTCAGCATCACAAAATGGATGCTGCCACCAGACACAAGTCTGTCCTCCTGCTGCTGGGAGACCTTCCAGCGAGGGGAGCTTGGACAAAGGGTTTCCTGTCGAGGGCAGTGTTAGCACCATCCCAGACAGGGTTTGTGTATCCCAGGTAGGCAGGGCTGAAAGGAAGGTGATTGCAAGTGGCACCCCGGTGCTCACTGTGCATAGCCCGGCTCAAACCAGTTTCGGGGGCACACCAGCCCCTGAGCTGGGGCGAAGCCGGACAAAGGATAGGGGTGTAACCACCCCCCTCCTGGCTCCACCCATAGGTAGGACCTGGTCACGGGCCAGCCCCTTTTCTTAGAATAAAGGTAGGAGCGAGTCCCCTTCCCAAATTGGATAATTCTGAATCTTGAACTACTTTCCACGAAAGGAACTCTTGACTATTTCTGAAGTCTCTCCCTTGTGGCTAAGGAGTAGCCACCCTGCACCAGCAGGCACCACCTAAGCGCTTGCGGTTTGCTGTAAGTCTCTCCTACGGATCAAGACTGCCCAGCTCGACGAGACCCGAGTTCCCTGCCATCTCTGACCTTTTACCTACCTCATCAGCCCAGCTGAGAGTCGTAGGTGTGACGAGACCTGCGGGACCGGCCATCTTCAGAACCTGCACGACGCTTATCTAGCACGCCCACCGAGGGACCCTCGAGTGAGTGCACCTAGGGTTTGAGAAGCCCTAACCCTGAGCAGCTCCAGCACCGAAGTCTGCCTCCCCAGCATCCACGAGATCTGCGTGGGGGCCCTTCCGCTCCTTGCTGTTCACCGCGTTGTTCAACCACTTGCCGACCGGCTTGTGGCCCTCTTCACGACGCACCACGATTGTTTCATCACTAGTCTGGTTGCTCCAGACTGGCTCTTGCTCCCCTTCAACAGAGGAGTACCACGGACCCTCCTGGTCCACTCCAGACGCCATCTTGACTCCACCACGTGGGTTTGCCACTGCCAAGATCCGCTGCCCCATTCCTGGGCCCAGCATCATCGACAGCAGACACCTTCGTGGGACAGCTCGCCCTCCATCCTGGTCGCCGCCGCGCCTCCTGGTCGAGGAACAGCCGAGTCCGACGTCATCCACTCACCTGGTCGAGGTGACTTCAGCTGGTACCCTCCTGGTGCCCACACGATCGCTGGCTAGCGGTTGAGAACTGAGTCCCCTCTGCTTTCAGGTTTCCTTCATCACCGATCCAGGCTTGGATCTCGCTGAACATCGACACTGATCGCCTGCCAGCAACTCTTCTTTCAGGCTCCTGAGACTACAACGAGGACTTCCGCCATCTTGCCGAACCTTCCACAGCCGCAGCCACTGGGCTAGGTAACTCGAGCATTTCGGTGCTCCATCGCAGGTTCGCTTTACAAGTGTCCAGTTCCTTTTTCGTTTAGTCCCACTGATCGGATCACTCCGGAATCAGTAACTTTAGACTTTCTAAACTCTCCCCTTCCACTTGCAGTGTAATGGTTTCGTGCCCTCGGGCATTTGTGTAAATTGTGCAACCAGAAGTATTTTCCTAAGAGTTTTGTATTGTGCTTAGCTCCCTGACTCATAAAGAGCCAGGGTAGTCTTGTTATAAATAAATATCCTTTATTTTCATAACAACTTGTGTGGTGTCCTTTCACTTGGTGTTCAAGGGGTATATGTGATGGTAAACAGCTGGCTTAACACGCCCTCTAGAGTTTAGCCTAAGACTGCTCGTATCCACGCTACTAGGATAGCTGGTCTATAAGGTTGACTTACAACCAATCATCAATAAGGGTCGTTTGGAATGATACACAGTGATCACTAGAATAGTGAGCACTACATATCAGGCCAACTTCTCACATTGGTGGCAGCGGAGGGGATTTGAGCTTGCTGTTGTTTTACCACACACGTATCCTAAGAATATCGCAGTGAAAGATCACATAAGTACCCAGGTACATATAACTTAACTTAGAATACTCCGAGTTCTACTGAACCGGCTGTTGTAGTGTAACAGGGCTTAGCACACCCTGACTACAACTCTTAGCAAGGGATCAGTAGGTAAACACATAGTGTAGGTAGGTGCATCACTTACACCTCACTAGAAAAGCATGTCGGTCCACGGAGAGTCTTCGGGGACTCCCTTAGTGCTCAGTGACCCTCCACAGGTCGTGTCACGATATGCAGCTCTTAGCTTCCAGGAGATGAGACAACTGTGTGCCTCCAGGAAGCTAAACCAGGGTTCTAACCCTACCATCGCAATTGTGATAGGTCTCTTAGAGGCGTACGATGCTAGGAGGTCCTCTAATACAGGTCCCCCCAGTGCTGATGGGAACATGCCTCCCTTAGAGGGAACCCTCGGTGACCCAGACCTCGATCTCCACACAGAGGAGGAGGACGAGGAGGAGTTATCAGAAGACGAGGCAGACAAAGGTCCAGTGGTAGTCAGCAGGCTTACAAGGACCAACTTAAGCAGGCATGAGAATGGAACTGGGGGAGCCCCGGGCCCACGCTCAAGCAGGCCTGTGAGAAGTTGGCCTCGTATATGATGCTCACTAGTTAAAGTGATCACCTTGTACCATGCCAAGCAACCCTTATGGTGTGGTTGTAAGTCAACCTTTTCGGACTAGCTGCCCTAGTGGTAGCGTAGGCTAAGCAGTCTTTGAGGCTAAACTCGTGAAGCGTGTTAAGCCAGCTGTTTTACCAAATGCAACCCCCTTTTATACCAATGAAAGGACACCACACAGATATATATTTAAAATATATATGTATTTATTTCTCAAAGTAACCCCTAGTCTCTTTATGAGCACAGGAGCACAAATCGTCAAACAAGATTACAGTAGAATACACAGAAGTTGCACTTTATATGGATAGGCCCTGGTGGCCGCTCAAACCATATACTAAAATAGTGGTATAAGTACCACGAACAGAAAAGGGAAAAGGCCTAGGGCCTCTAGAATCGCTGGGCCTACAAGGAGCTAACTTCAGTTAGTGACCAGGAGGTCCACGGGTGGCGTGTGCAGAGCAAATAGTCACACGCGTGCCCCCTTAGGTTTCAATGGGTGCGTAAAAAGTACAAAGTTACTGCAAAGAGGATCTTCCGGATGGACTAGGAACTCAAGATTTGGAACACAGGCACTAGAGATGTAATACTACACTTGGGCACAGGTGTGCCAGCTTTACCTCACCCACAGGAAGCGGGTGCATAGGCCTCGAAGTGCGTCGGGTTTCTTCTATCTGTTCCGTGGAGCCTGAAGACAAAGATGCTGCAGGCGGTCGGTCCGGGAGAGATGCAGTGGATCCAAGAGTGGATCGGAGATGTTGAAGACCTATAAGCAGAGGGGACAGTGTTCACAGTCACTAGCCAGTGACCAGCGTGGCACCAGGTGGGTACCAGGCAATGTCGGGTGCAAACAGGAAGAAAGGTGTAGCTTGTCTCTGCAGCCACGTGGTCCCTGGAGGTCGACGACGTCCAGGAGTCGGGTCACGAGCTGTCCCACGCAGGCTCTCGCTGTCGGCGGTGTCGGCGACTTGATCGAAGCAAACCAGCCTTGGCAAAAGCAATTGTTGTAGGAGATGAAATAAGCTGATGGTTCTGACCAGCAAGGTCAGAGGGACTGCTCCTTTGGAGGGGAGCAAGGGCCAGTCTGGAGCAACCAGACCAGCGGTGTATTTCGTAAAGTTCATCGCCAAGATGGCTACTAGCCAGCGGGCCAACAACCGGTTAGGCGCGTCGAGTGGCAAAATGCAGAAGGGCCCCACGCAGATCGTGGAGATGCTGGAGGGCTCACCTTTGGTGCAGATGCTGCTCGGGTGTTGGGCTTCTCACATCCCAAAGCACAACTTGGAGGGAGCCTCGGTTGTTGCACTTGTCAGCTTGTCGTGGTCGTTTCAAGATGGCTGGCTCCACGTGTCTCGGTGCCTCCACGGGTCTCCTCTTTTCAGGGACTGTGGATCGGGCGGTGAGAGGTCTGGAGGTCCAGGTCTTGTCAGTCTCTGGGCTCGGGCTCCGGCGGGAGGCGGCGGCAAAGCAGACGTTGATTCGCTGGATGGTGCTTGCGTTAGCAAGGTGGTCACTCCCTGACCACAGGGGAGATTGGCTTCAGTCCTCTGTGCAGCAGAGCGTCGAAGTTCCCGTCTTCTTCTTAGTGTTAAGTTGATTCCAGGATGTCTGAAGTCTTAGGACACAGCTCCTACCTTTAAGCGGATTCTAGGGGCCGGACTACCTGCTAGGTCCCTCCCTATGGGTGGGACCAGGAAGGGGGGTGGTTACACCCCCAATCCTTTGTCCAGCTCGCCCCAGGCCCGGGACTGGTGTGCCCCAGGACCGGTTTGAACTGGCATATGCACTGAGGCTCCTTGTGAGCCACAGGCATGTCTGGTTTCTTTCAAGCCCTACCTGACCAATACACAAAATCCTGTCTGGGGTGGTGCACGCACCTCCCCTGGCAGGAAACCCTTTGTCCACACCTCCCAAGCTGGAAGGACTCCCAGCAGCAGGAGGGCAGACTTGTGTCTGTGGTGGCAGCATCCATTTTGTGGAGCTGAGGCTATGTCTGAGTTTACCCGGGTTTCAGGTACTGTACATGTCGTGTCCCTCTAGAAGGGTGGAATGCTAACCCCGTCGCCAGAATTGGCGAGGGGTTAGTATTCCAATTCGTATGACACCTTACTCGACATGTTTTGATAAAGCCAAACCAAAGATAGCATTTAACCGCGAGGTTCATAATGCACTTAAGAGTATATGGTATGACGATATCTGGAAACAGTAGAAGGAAGTTGTTCCGACCACTGCAGACAGGCTCAGCTCACGCCAGAGCACCATCTCACATGGAACCAAGCACTCTGCCTTCAGGATTGTTAAGGCCTGCCATAGGAGTGACTTATAGGTTACCAGGTGTCCCATTTAAGGTTAGGTATAGGTATACTACACCTAAGTAAGAGGTGATTACACCAACTTACCCCAGCTGAGTGATCAGCCAGTTGTGTCAAATTGTTAGGCCAAGCCTGGGGTGGCATAATACATGCTTCAGCCCCTGGCAGGCCTTGGGTACACCAATGCCCTGGGTACCTAGTGTACACTGGTACAGGGGCTGACAGGGTGATCCACTTCCAATTGGTTATGCACCTAGGGTGCATAGGTTTAATTTAGTAGAGAGAACAGCAGGCTGGGGGTCTGATTGGCAGGCCCACAGCCTCAATATGTCAAAAACCAGTGAAGCAAAAAGCAAAAATTTGGGGTGACCATAGGATAGCAGACCCTACTCTCCTACACAACCCCCCCCAAACGATGGGACATTAAACTAGCCTTGACCAGTCTCGTCTTCATGTCCTAAGTGGAAGTACCTGGAGAGACCATCTGCATTCCCATGGTCAGTACCTGGCCGGTGCTCCACTGTAAAGTCCATCCCCTGTAGGGAAATGGACCACCTAAGCAGTTTGGGGTTTTCACCCTTCATCTGATTTAGCCACAAGAGGGGCTTATGGTCGGTCTGAATCTTGAAGTGAGTGCCAAACAAGTATGGCCTCAGCTTCTTCAGGGCCCACACCACAGCAAAGGCCTCCCTCTCAATAGCTGACCAATTCTTCTCTCTGGGGGTCAACCTTCTGCTAATAAAAGCAATGGGTTGGTCTTGACCATCTACATTAAGTTGTGACAGCACAGCTCCCACACCCAACTCAGAAGCATCTGTTTGGACAATAAACTCTTTGGAGTAGTCAGGACTTTTCAGGATAGGTGCAGAGCACATGGCCTCCTTCAGGTCATCAAATGCCTTTTGACAGCTTACTGTCCACTGAACCTTTTTGGGCATCTTCTTGGATGTCAGATCATTAAGAGGAGTCACAATGGACCCATAGTTCTTAACAAACTTCCTGTAGTACCCAGTCAAGCCCAAGAAAGCTCGAACTTGAGTCTGGGTGGTTGGAGGGGACCAGTCCTTGATGGATTGTATCTTACTCTCCAGTGGTTGAACTTGGCCTCCACCTACAAGGTGGCCCAAATATACAACCTTACTCTGCCCTATCTGGCACTTAGTAGCCTTGATAGTGAGGCCTGCCCTTTGCAGAGCCTCAAGAGCCTTCTTCAGGTGGATCAGGTGATCCTCCCAGGTGGAGCTAAAGACAGCAATGTCATCAAGATATGCTGCGCAAAAGTCATCCAACCCAGTAAGGACTTGGTTCACCAGCCTTTGGAAGGTGGCAGGTGCATTCTTCAGACCAAAGGGCATCACCACAAACTGGTAGTGCCCACCTGGGGTTGAGAATGCTGTTTTGGCCTTAGACTCCTCAGCTAATCTGATTTGCCAATAGCCAGCTGTTAAGTCAAATGTGCTCAAAAACTTTGCAGAAGCTAGTTTGTCTATGAGCTCATCTGCCCTTGGAATAGGGTGTGCATCTGTCCTGGTGACAGCATTGAGTCCTCTGTAATCCACACAGAACCTCATCTCTCTCTTGCCATCTTTGGTGTGAGGTTTGGGGACTAGAACCACTGGGCTAGCCCAGGGGCTCTCTGAGGGTTCAATGACACCTAATTCCAGCATTTTATGTACCTCAGCCTTTATACAGTCCCTGACGTGGTCAGGTTGTCTGTAAAGCTTGTTCTTTACAGGCAGACTGTCACCAGTGTCCACCACATGGGTACACCAGTCAGTTTGACTAGGTATCAAGGAAAACATATGTGAAAATGATTGTAGAACCTGTCTACATTCAGTCTGCTGATGGGCAGTGAGGTTGCCTCCAAGGGTCACTCCTTCAACTGAGCCATCTTCAGGGTTCTGAGACAACAGGTCTGGGAGAGGGTCACTCTCTTCCTCCTGTCCCTCATCTGTAGCCATGAGCAAGCCCATGTCTGCCCTGTCAACATATGCTTTAAGCCTGTTAACATGGAGTACCCTGTGGGGACTCCTGGGAGTTCCTAGGTCGACCAAGTAGGTGACCTCTCCCTTCTTTTCCAGGATTGTATGGGGTCCAGACCATTTGTCTTGGAGTGCTGCTGGGGCCACTGGCTCCAACACCCATACCTTCTGTCCTGGCTGAAACTCAACCAAGACAGCCTTTTGGTCATGCCAAGCTTTCTGTAAGGCCTGGCTTGCCTCAAGGTTTTTGGATGCCTTCTCCATATACTCAGCCATCCTGGAGCGGAGACCAAGTACATAGTCCACTATGTCTAGCTTAGGCTTTTTGAGAGGTAACTCCCATCCTTCCTTCACCAAACACAGTGGGCCTCTCACAGGGTGCCCAAACAACAATTCAAAGGGGCTGTAGCCAACTCCTTTTTGTGGGACCTCTCTGTAAGCAAACAGAAGGCAGGGTAGAAGGATGTCCCATCTTCGCCTGAGCTTTTCAGGTAATCCTTTGATCATACCCTTTAGGGTCTTGTTGAATCTCTCAACAAGCCCATTGCATTGTGGGTGATAAGGGGTGGTGAACTTGTAGTTGACACCACATTCCTTCCACATAGCTGTCAAGTATCCTGACATAAAGTTGGTACCTCTGTCAGATACTACCTCCTTAGGAAACCCCACTCTGGAGAATACTCCCAGCAGGGCCCTGGCCACAACAGGAGCTGTAGTGGTCCTAAGGGGAATTGCCTTTGCATACCTGGTGGCATGATCCACTACCACCAGTATAAATCTGTGCCCAGATGCAGTGGGAGGATCCATGGGACCCACTATGTCTATTCCCACTCTTTCAAAGGGGACCCCCACCACAGGCAGTGGTATTAGGGGGGCCTTTGTTGTGCCACCTGATTTGCCACTGGCTTGGCAGGTCACACAGGAGCGACAAAACTCCTTTGTATCTTCATTCATATGAGGCCAGTGAAAGTGAGGGACAAGCCTGTCCCAAGTCTTGTTCTGGCCTAAGTGTCCTGCTAAAGGAATATCATGGGCCAAGGTAAGAAGGAAGCCCCTAAATTGCAGAGGTATAACCAACCTCCTGGTAGCACCAGGCTTGGGGTCTCTAGCCTCTGAATAAAGGAGTCCTTCATCCCAATACACTTCATCCCAATACACAATACACAAATAGGATCCATCTATTGGATCCTATTTGCTCCAATTTTGCCATCACGGTTAACGACCCTCTCCCTCTGACGTGGTCCGACCACTATATATCGTATTTTTCCTGGACAGTCTCCAGGACAGAGGCTGGGTTGCCTGGCTTTTCGAAACCTGTCCTGGGGAAAATTGACACCCAGGTTTTTCTGCACGCTTTGGACTCCACCAGGCCGGCACTGTCCGGGAGCTTAGAAGAGTGTATGACGGGACTCACGGATTGGCTGTCCAAAGCGGTGATTTCTGTTACCTCTCGTCAGCCCATAAAACCAGCTAGAGCATCCCCCTCTAAACCATGGTTTACCCCGGCTCTCAAAGCTCTAAAACACGATTGCAAAATCTTGGAGCGGGCATGGCGGAAGAGTAATTACTGCCCCGAGGCGAAATTAAAACTACGTTCTATGCAAAGATCCTACTATGGCGCCATATCTGCGGCTAAAAGGCAGTTTTATGCAGTCCGCATCGAGGCGGCCAGGAACAATTCCAAAGAAATCTTCGCTATAGTTCAGAGCTTCATCTCTCCTTTGGCTCAGAAAAGTTCCACACCCTCCTCTCTCGATTGGTGTAATACTCTGTCAGAGTTTTTTAGAGATAAGATACTGGCCATTCAGGCATCTTTTTCTCCTGACAGTGATGTACGGGATGGTGTACGGACTGCTTTGCCCACTCCCTCTACCTTACTGTCTGCTTTTTCCCCGGTTTCTCCCTTGGAAACTCTGAAAATTCTTAAAGGGCTCAAGTCGGGATCCCCTGCTGATGCATGCCCGGCCAGACTCTTAGCAGAGGCTGCCGATTGTATCTACCTGGAGGTTAATTTGATTATCAACCTTTCCCTTCAGTCTATGGTGGTCCCTCAGGTCTGGAAGCAGGCAAAGATTCTTCCTTTGCTGAAGAAACCGTCTTTGGACCCGCTCAATCCGGTCAGCTATCGGCCCATCTCCCTCCTCCCTGCCATTGCTAAGGTTTGTGAGAAGGTGGTGCACAAACAGTTGTCGGATTTTGTGGAGACGGAGGGTATTTTACACCAGGCTCAATCGGGGTTTCGGACTGGCCATTGCACCGAGACGGTCCTGGTCGAGGTGGTTGAGGCGGTTCGAACTTGCCTGGATGATGGGGGCAGAGCTGCCCTGATCCTATTGGACCTCTCGGCGGCCTTTGATACGGTCCCACACGGCCTTTTGTTGACCCGTCTCACGGAGATTGGAGTCTCTGGGGCCGTGTGGGGCTGGCTCAGGTCTTTTCTGGAGGAAAGGGCCGAACAGATCTGGATCCCCCCATTTAGTTCCTCCCCGCATTTGGTCACTACGGGAGTCCCGCAGGGCTCTGCACTTAGCCCCCTGCTCTTCAATATTTACGTCACACCGTTGATTCATCTTGCAGAGGATCTGGGGGCTAAGGTACTGGCGTATGCTGACGACACCCAGCTACTTTTTACGTGGGATAAGACCTCCAGCTCTGTACTGGCCGCCCAACAGTGCCTTCGATCCATCTTTTCCTGGCTGGCTAATGCTCAGCTCAAGTGTAATGAGCAGAAATCTGAGATCTTGCTCTTCGGCACGTTTCCTACTGACTTCCGTCAACAGCTGTGGCCTCAAGAGCTCCCTCCTCCCTTTTCGGAAGGACAGCCCACTAAGAACCTGGGCATTTGGTTTGAGGAGAACCTGTCCTTCTCCACACACATTAAGAAAACGGCCGGATGCTGCTTTGGCCTGATTAAAACACTCAGAAGCTTCTTCCCTCTGATCCCGCAGGCAGCCAGAGTAACCGTGGCCTGCGCGCTTATTCTCTCTCGGCTAGACTATGCCAATTCCTTGTTCACTGGAGCACCTGGTTATTTGGTCAGGAAGCTGCAGGTGGTCCAGAACACGGCGGCTAGGCTGGTCTTAGGTTTTCCATCTAGGTCGAGCGTCACCACGCACCTTAAATCTCTTCACTGGCTGCCGATCTCGGCCAGGATTAAATTTAAATCCTTGGTCCTGGCACATCGTGCTCTTCATGGGCAGGGCCCACTCTATCTTCAAAGACGCTTTGCCTTTTATGCGCCTGCTAGGGTCATGCGCTCTTCGGCTCTCCGCCTGGCTGTCGTCCCGCGATTCAAGCTTCAGAGGATGGGAGGCAGCTCTCTGGTGGTCAGAGCTAGTAGGGCCTGGAATGCCCTTCCTCTTGATCTTCGCCACACTCAGGAGCTCGCATCTTTCAAGAAAAAGCTCAAAACACTCCTTTTTGTATGAATGTCTCTTTCCCCCCCTTTTGGTTCGCGCCGGGACACTCCTGAGTAGCCGAGCGCGTTACAAATGGAATAAATGAAAATGAAAATGGGTACCTTGAGCATTCCCAGCAGCCTCAGCAGCAGCCAGCTGTCTGAGGGGTTCAAGAGAGGGACAGGATAACTGAGCCTGCCTCAAGTCAGCCCTTGAAGGTCCCCCTGTCCCCAGAAACTCAACCTGATCAGGTTCAAGCTCTTCAGGGACAGTTCCTTCAGGGTCCTCTAGATCAGCTTCCTGGGAAGGCTGATCATCACTCTGAGGCAGGGGGGAAGGCACAGCCTTGACCCTCCTGTTCTTCTTCTTGGTAGGTGCTTGGTCCATTGTTCCAGGATCCAAGACCTGAGGTTCAGTGAGGCACTTTTTGGCCTGTGACCTGGTCACAGCAAGGACATGTGATGATATACCTAACATCTCTGCATGAGTCCTGTACTCCACTTCTGACCATAGAGAACTCTCTAGGTCATTGCCCAACAAACATTCTACTGGGAGGTCTGCACTAACCACAACCCTTTTGAGGCCAGTTACCCCTCCCCATGAGAAGTTAACAACTGCCACACTATGTGAAGTAGTGGCATTGCTGGCATTGGTCACCAGGTAGTTCTCACCTGGTATGTACTGTCCAGGGTCCACAAAGCCTGGTGTCACCATAGTGACACTGGCACATGTGTCCCTGTAGGCTTGAGCCACTTTGTCATTAATTAAAGGAGTCTGTCTGTACTTGCCCAGGTTACTGGGGCTCACAGTCAGGGACAAATTAATGTCCCCATCACAGATCAAGACTTCCTGTGTCAGGGTTCTGTCTAAGTCAGAATCTCCTTCAGTTCCCATAGTGATTCCCACTACACCCTTTGTCTGGGGACCAACACTGCTAACAGTAGTACTGGGAGCAGGTGCCTTAGGGGCAACAGTGTTGGGGGCTCCACCCTTTTTGCAATCACTAGTCCAGTGAGTTGTATTTTTGCAATGATTGCACCAGGGTTTCTTTTGACCTTCTTTCTTCTTTTTGGACTGTTGTTGGGACCCACCCTCCTTAGCAGTAGTTTGGGGCCCTGTTGAAGACTTCTGGTCTTTAGGTTTCTGATCTCCACCCTTTTGGTCTGTTTTCTTCTGATCACCCCCTTGGCCCTGGTTCTGGTTCTTTTGCTTAACCCTGGTTCTGACCCATTTGTCTGCCTTCTTTCCCAATTCTTGGGGAGAGGTCAGATCAGAGTCAACCAAGTGTTGATGCAGTTGCTGGTTTTGACAGTTATTTAAAATCTGTTCTCTCATCATCAAATTATACAATCCTGTAAAATCAGATACTTTACTTCCCAGCAACCAACCCTCCAAAGCCTTAGTGGCACATTCAACATATTCAGACCAGTCCTGAGTCTGTGTCTTTTAGGTGTCTCTGAACATTAACCTGTACTGTTCAGTGGTTAAGCCTAACCCATCTACCAGAACACTCTTCAGGACTCTGTAATTTCTGACACCCTCTTCTCTAACAGTGAGGAGTCTGTCTCTGCCTCTCCCCTCAAAGGAGAGCCAGAGGATTGCTGCCCACTGGTCTTCAGGAACCTGCTGTACTTTGCAGGCTCTCTCAAGAGCAGTTATCCATTTGTGGATGTCATCCCCACTTTTGTAGGGGGGCACAACCTTAGACAGGTTCCTATTATCAAAGACCCTATCTTTGTCCTTAGGGACAATGCTGCCACCAGTGGGTATAGACCCACTCTCTCTAGGTTGCCTAGCCTTGTTCAGCTTTTCTTCCATCAGGGCTACCTCTAGCTCCTGCTTCCTGATCCTCAGCTGGGCTTCCTGCATTCTGGCCTCATGTTCCCTCCTCTGAGGGGTGGTCATCCTTTTCCTGGAGTGACCTTGAGAGCCTCTAGAGCTATGGGAAGCATTGGAGTCACCTGAGCGATTCCTTTGCCTCCCAAGCCCTGTGTTAAGTCCACTGGGGAGATCCAATGGGGTAAACCCACTGTCAATCCCCAATAGCCTTAGTTTAGCTGGGCCAAGTATAACACTTGGCACTGGGCTAGTTCTCCCTTCATCATCACTACTTTCTGTATCCTCACCACTTTCCTCCCCTGTAGTATGATTCTCATCCAAGGGATGGCTATTGGAACTGGGTACCTCTGTAGCATCTTCAGAAGGGGGGCCTCCTGTTCCTGACCCTAAGGGGGCTAACTGGGAAGCTTTCCTGAGTTCTCTCTGATTCTCATAATTTTGCAAGAGTTCTCTGAGCTCAGCAGAGGTAGGGTTCTTGGGCTGTTTAAGGCCTCTAAGAGTTGCCAAATGCCTGAGCTCATTCTGGTTAAGGGTAGCAAAGCTGGATGGTGCCCTCTGGGGGTCACTCTCAACAGAGATGGGTACAGTGGACCCCTCTGCCCCGGCCATTGCTCTTAAGTGTGGGTGGATGTGTTGCAATCTACCTACACTTGGGTTTACCTACTAAACCTATCTAGTAGTTGTAGTCAGGGTGTGCTACCCCCTTTGCTCTACAACAACTAAGTTCAGTAGAACTTATGTATATCTAATCTTGTTTTATATGTACCTACAGGTACCTATGTGATCTTTCAATTGGTAACCAAGAGATTACAATGGTAAAACACAGCAAGCTCAAATCCCACCGCTGCTCACCAATGTGAGAAGTTGGCCTGGTATATGATGCTCACTAGTTAAAGTGATCACCTTGTACCATGCCAAGCAACCCTTATGGTGTGGTTGTAAGTCAACCTTTTCGGACTAGCTGCCCTAGTGGTAGCGTAGGCTAAGCAGTCTTTGAGGCTAAACTCGTGAAGCGTGTTAAGCCAGCTGTTTTACCAAATGCAACCCCCTTTTATACCAATGAAAGGACACCACACAGATATATATTCAAAATATATATGTATTTATTTCTCAAAGTAACCCCTAGTCTCTTTATGAGCACAGGAGCACAAATCGTCAAACAAGATTACAGTAGAATACACAGAAGTTGCACTTTATATGGATAGGCCCTGGTGGCCGCTCAAACCATATACTAAAATAGTGGTATAAGTACCACGAACAGAAAAGGGAAAAGGCCTAGGGCCTCTAGAATCGCTGGGCCTACAAGGAGCTAACTTCAGTTAGTGACCAGGAGGTCCACGGGTGGGGTGCAGAGCAAATAGTCACACGCGTGCTCCCTTAGGTTTCAATGGGTGCGTAAAAAGTACAAAGTTACTGCAAAGAGGATCTTCCGGATGGACTAGGAACTCAAGATTTGGAACACAGGCACTAGAGATGTAATACTACACTTGGGCACAGGTGTGCCAGCTTTACCTCACCCACAGGAAGCGGGTGCATAGGCCTCGAAGTGCGTCGGGTTTCTTCTATCTGTTCCGTGGAGCCTGAAGACAAAGATGCTGCAGGCGGTCGGTCCGGGAGAGATGCAGTGGATCCAAGAGTGGATCGGAGATGTTGAAGACCTATAAGCAGAGGGGACAGTGTTCACAGTCACTAGCCAGTGACCAGCGTGGCACCAGGTGGGTACTAGGCAATGTCGGGTGCAAACAGGAAGAAAGGTGTAGCTTGTCTCTGCAGCCACGTGGTCCCTGGAGGTCGACGACGTCCAGGAGTCGGGTCACGAGCTGTCCCACGCAGGCTCTCGCTGTCGGCGGTGTCGGCGACTTGATCGAAGCAAACCAGCCTTGGCAAAAGCAATTGTTGTAGGAGATGAAATAAGCTGATGGTTCTGACCAGCAAGGTCAGAGGGACTGCTCCTTTGGAGGGGAGCAAGGGCCAGTCTGGAGCAACCAGACCAGCGGTGTATTTCGTAAAGTTCATCGCCAAGATGGCTACTAGCCAGCGGGCCAACAACCGGTTAGGCGCGTCGAGTGGCAAAATGCAGAAGGGCCCCACGCAGATCGTGGAGATGCTGGAGGGCTCACCTTTGGTGCAGATGCTGCTCGGGTGTTGGGCTTCTCAGATCGCAAAGCACAACTTGGAGGGAGCCTCGGCTGTTGCACTTGTCAGCTTGTCGTGGTCGTTTCAAGATGGCTGGCTCCACGTGTCTCGGTGCCTCCACGGGTCTCCTCTTTTCAGGGACTGTGGATCGGGCGGTGAGAGGTCTGGAGGTCCAGGTCTTGTCAGTCTCTGGGCTCGGGCTCCGGCGGGAGGCGGCGGCAAAGCAGACGTTGATTCGCTGGATGGTGCTTGCGTTAGCAAGGTGGTCACTCCCTGACCACAGGGGAGATTGGCTTCAGTCCTCTGTGCAGCAGAGCGTCGAAGTTCCCGTCTTCTTCTTAGTGTTAAGTTGATTCCAGGATGTCTGAAGTCTTAGGACACAGCTCCTACCTTTAAGCGGATTCTAGGGGCCGGACTACCTGCTAGGTCCCTCCCTATGGGTGGGACCAGGAAGGGGGGTGGTTACACCCCCAATCCTTTGTCCAGCTCGCCCCAGGCCCGGGACTGGTGTGCCCCAGGACCGGTTTGAACTGGCATATGCACTGAGGCTCCTTGTGAGCCACAGGCATGTCTGGTTTCTTTCAAGCCCTACCTGACCAATACACAAAATCCTGTCTGGGGTGGTGCACGCACCTCCCCTGGCAGGAAACCCTTTGTCCACACCTCCCAAGCTGGAAGGACTCCCAGCAGCAGGAGGGCAGACTTGTGTCTGTGGTGGCAGCATCCATTTTGTGGAGCTGAGGCTATGTCTGAGTTTACCCGGGTTTCAGGTACTGTACATGTCGTGTCCCTCTAGAAGGGTGGAATGCTAACCCCGTCGCCAGAATTGGCGAGGGGTTAGTATTCCAATTCGTATGACACCTTACTCGACATGTTTTGATAAAGCCAAACCAAAGATAGCATTTAACCGCGAGGTTCATAATGCACTTAAGAGTATATGGTATGACGATATCTGGAAACAGTAGAAGGAAGTTGTTCCGACCACTGCAGACAGGCTCAGCTCACGCCAGAGCACCATCTCACATGGAACCAAGCACTCTGCCTTCAGGATTGTTAAGGCCTGCCATAGGAGTGACTTATAGGTTACCAGGTGTCCCATTTAAGGTTAGGTATAGGTATACTACACCTAAGTAAGAGGTGATTACACCAACTTACCCCAGCTGAGTGATCAGCCAGTTGTGTCAAATTGTTAGGCCAAGCCTGGGGTGGCATAATACATGCTTCAGCCCCTGGCAGGCCTTGGGTACACCAATGCCCTGGGTACCTAGTGTACACTGGTACAGGGGCTGACAGGGTGATCCACTTCCAATTGGTTATGCACCTAGGGTGCATAGGTTTAATTTAGTAGAGAGAACAGCAGGCTGGGGGTCTGATTGGCAGGCCCACAGCCTCAATATGTCAAAAACCAGTGAAGCAAAAAGCAAAAATTTGGGGTGACCATAGGATAGCAGACCCTACTCTCCTACAAGGCCTAACCTTGGGAACGGACGAGCTAGGTCTCTCTCCAGAGGCTCTGGCAGATCGGTTCATACACATGTCTCTCAGGCATCTTCTCAGAGAGGAATGACGTCCCCTCAGAGAAGGGAGCATGAAGCGAAGATGAGGGAAGTCAATCTGAGGATCGAGCGGGAAGAACTTGCCCTCGCCAAAGAAAGACTTGCCCTAGCCCGAGAGCAGAAGTTAAGTGGGTTAGATCCCACTGGTGGCAGCATTCTCAATAGAGAGAAAGACAGGGGTATAGACACTAGACACCTGAGTAAAATAGTGCCCCCCTTTAAACAAGGGGACGACATCCACAAGTGGATAACTGCCTTGGAGAGGGCCTGCACTGTCCAGTGCGTCCCCCCAAGTCAGTGGGCAGCTATACTGTGGCTTTCCTTTGAAGGTAAAGGAAGGGACAAGCTCCTCACTACTAGAGCTGAGGATGCTAACAACTACCAAGTCCTGAAGAACACACTGATTGATGGGTTCGGCTTAACCACGGAACAGTACCGGGTGCTGTTCCGGGACACCCAGAAAATTCAGTCTCAGGATTGGACTGACTTTGTCAATTGTGCCACTAAGACTTTGGAAGGCTGGTTGCTGGGTAGCAAGGTTATTGATTACACAGGATTGTACAATCTTATCATGCGAGAACAGATTTTAAACAACTGTCAGAACCAATTGTTGCATCAGCACCTTGTCGACTCGGATCTGACCTCTCCCCAAGAATTGGGAAAGAAGGCAGACAGATGGGTCAGAACAAGGGTCAAGCAGAACCAGAACCAGAACCAGGGTGGTCAGAAGAAAGCAGACCAGAAGGGTAGTAACAAGAACGAACAAAATGACCAGAAGTCTTCGACAGGTCCCCAACAAACCAAAGAGGGTGGGGGTCAGGCTTCACAGAAGAAGAAGACTCAAGAAGGCCAGTCAAAAAGGTGGTGCCAATACTGTAAAAGTAAGACTCACTGGTTTAGTGAGTGCACCAAGAAAGGAGGGCAAACTCCTACCACTGCAGCCCCTAAGGCACCTGCACCCCCTAGTACAGTCAGCAGTGGTAGTGCGCCTCCCAAGGCATTAGTTGGGTTAACCTTGGGAACCGAGGGGAGTGACGACTTAGTCGGCACGCTCACTCAGGCCGTCCTTGTCTGTACAGGGGATATGGATATGTCCCCTGATGCCAGTCCCAATACTTTGGGCAAATACAGACAGACACCTTTGATTAATGGAAAAGTGGCTCAGGCCTACAGGGACACTTGTGCCAGTGTCACCATGGTGACGTCTAACTTTGTGGACCCTGGACAGATCATGCTAGGTACCAGTTACCTAGTGACCAATGCCAGCAACGTCACTACCAATCACAGTATGGCAGTTGTTGATTTCTCCTGGGGAGGGGTAAGTGGCCCGAAAAAGGTTGTGGTTAGTTCAGACCTCCCCGTAGAATGTCTGTTGGGCAATGATTTGGAAACGTCACAATGGTCAGAAGTGGAGCAGAGGACTCACATGGAAATGTTAGGCTTGCCAGCACATGTCCTTGCTGTGACCAGGTCACAGGCCAAAAGGTGCCCCACTGAACAGGTGCTGGATCCTGGAAGAACGGACCAGACACCTTCCAAGAAGAGGAGCAGTAAGGGTAAGGCTTCGCCTTCCCCCTTGCCCCAGGTCGTGGATCAAGTCTCTGAGGAGGCTGACCTTAAAGAACTGAGGGAAACTGAGCCGAAAGAGCTTGAACCTGGTCAGGTTGAGTTTCTGGGCTCAGGGGGACCCTCCAGGGAAGACCTGGGGAAGGCACAGTTAGACTGCCCCTCCCTTGAACCCCTCAGACAGCAGGCTGCTGCTGAGGCTGCAGGGAACGCCACAGGTACCCACAAAGTGTACTGGGACGATGGACTCCTGTACTCCGAGGCAAGAGACCCCAAACCTGGTGCGACCAGGAGGCTGGTCATCCCCTTGTCTCTGAGAGGTTTCCTTCTTACCTTGGCCCACGAGATTCCCCTTGCAGGTCACTTAGGCCAGAATAAGACTTGGGACAGAATTGTTCCACACTTTCACTGGCCCCACATGTCCGAAGATACGAAGGAGTTTTGCCGCTCCTGTGTCACTTGCCAAGCCAGTGGTAAGTCAGGTGGCACGACAAAGGCCCCCCTCATACCACTACCGGTGGTGGGGGTATCCTTTGAACGAGTGGGGATCGACATTGTCGGACCAATGGAACCCCAGACAGCATCAGGGCACAAGTTTATACTGGTGGTGGTGGACCACGCCACTAGGTATCCTGAAGCTATTCCACTTAGGACCACTACAGCACCTGTGGTGGCACGGGCCCTACTTGGAGTGTTCCTCAGAGTGGGCTTCCCTAAGGAGGTCGTCTCAGACAGAGGTGCAAACTTCATGTCGGGATATCTGACTGCAATGTGGAAGGAGTGTGGTGTCAACTACAAGCTCACCACACCCTATCACCCACAATGCAATGGGCTTGTTGAGAGATTCAACAGGACCCTAAAAGGGATGATTCACGGACTACCTGAAAAGCTTCGGCGGAGATGGGATGTCCTGATACCCTGCCTCTTGTTCGCCTACAGAGAGGTCCCGCAGAAGGGGGTTGGCTACAGCCCTTTTGAGCTTCTGTTCGGACATCCTGTAAGGGGACCCCTTTGTTTGGTAAAGGAAGGATGGGAGAGACCTCTCAGAAAGCCGGCATCGAACATTGTGGACTATGTACTCGGTCTCCGCTCGCGGATGGCGGAGTACATGGAAAAGGCGTCTAAAAACCTTGAGGCGAGCCAAGAATTACAGAAAGCTTGGCACGACCAAAAGGCTGTCCTGACTGTGTACCAGCCTGGACAGAAGGTGTGGGTGCTGGAGCCAGTGGCCCCAGCAGCACTCAAAGACAAATGGTCTGGGCCCCACACGATCATTGAGCAAAAGGGAGAGGTCACCTACTTGGTAGACCTGGGAACTCCCCGGAGCCCCCACAGGGTGCTCCATGTAAACAGGCTCAAGGCATATGTCGACAGGGAGGGCATGGGCTTGCTCATGGCCACAGATGAGGGACAGGAGGAGGAGAGTGACCCTCTCCCGGACCTGCTCTCTCAGAACCCTGACGATGGGTCAGTAGATGGTGTTGTCTTTTGTGGCAGCCTCTCTGGACATCAGCAAAAGGATTGTAAACAGGTTCTTCAATCCTTTCGACATATGTTCTCTCTGACGCCCAGTCAGACCAATTGGTGTACCCATGAGGTCGACACTGGGGACAGTCTGCCCATAAAGAGTAAAATCTATCGGCAACCTGATCATGTCAGAGACTGCATCAAGACGGAGGTGCAGAAAATGTTGGAGCTGGGAGTCATTGAACCCTCGGATAGCCCCTGGGCTAGTCCCGTAGTTCTTGTGCCGAAACCTCACACCCAGGGCGGTAAGAAAGAGATGAGGTTTTGCGTGGACTACAGAGGTCTCAATGCAGTCACTAAGACTGACGCCCACCCAATACCAAGAGCAGACGAACTTATCGACCGGTTGGCTTCGGCCAGCTACTTAAGTACGTTTGACCTGACAGCTGGGTATTGGCAAATCAGGCTAGCTGAGGAGGCCAAGCCCAAAACAGCATTTTCTACCCCGGGTGGGCATTATCAGTTCGTGGTAATGCCCTTTGGTTTGAAAAATGCACCTGCCACCTTCCAAAGGCTGGTGAATCGAGTTCTCACTGGGTTGGACGACTTCTGCGCGGCGTATCTGGACGATATCGCTGTCTTTAGCTCCACCTGGGAGGATCACCTGGTCCACCTGAGGAAAGTGTTAGAGGCCCTGCAAAAGGCAGGCCTCACTATCAAGGCCACTAAGTGCCAGATAGGGCAGACACAGGTTGTATACCTGGGCCACCTTGTAGGTGGAGGCCTGGTTCAACCATTGGAGAGCAAAATACAGGCCATCCAGGACTGGGCTCCTCCAACCACCCAGACTCAGGTTCGAGCTTTCTTGGGCCTGACTGGTTATTACCGGAAATTTGTCAGAAATTATGGATCCATTGTGACCCCGCTAAACGACCTGACAAGTAAAAAGATGCCAAAAAAAGTTCAGTGGACAGCAAGCTGTCAGAAGGCATTCGATGACCTAAAGCAGGCCATGTGCACAGCGCCTATTCTAAAGAGTCCAGACTACTCCAGACCATTCATTGTCCAAACAGACGCTTCGGAGCTGGGTGTGGGAGCTGTTCTATCTCAACTGAATTTTGATGGTCATGACCAGCCCATAGCTTTTATTAGCAGGAGGCTGACCCCCAGAGAGAAGAATTGGTCAGCTATTGAGAGGGAGGCCTTTGCTGTGGTTTGGGCCCTGAAGAAGCTGAGGCCATACTTGTTTGGCACTCACTTCAAGATTCAGACCGACCATAAGCCCCTCTTGTGGCTAAATCAAATGAAGGGTGAAAACCCCAAACTACTTAGGTGGTCCATTTCCCTACAGGGGATGGACTTCACAGTGGAGCATAGACCTGGCACTGATCATGGCAATGCAGATGGGCTCTCCAGGTATTTCCACTTAGAGCAAGAAGACTCACCTGGTCAAGGTTAGCTTATTGTCCCAAAGTTTGGGGGGGGGGGTCATGTAGGAGAGTAGGGTCTGCAATCCTATGATCACCCAGATTTTTTGCTTTTGCTTCATTGGTTTACGACTTACCCTGGCTGTGGGCCTGCCAATCAGACCCACAGCCTAGCTGTTCTCTCTCGAAATTAACACACATGTACATTAGGTGCATCCACCAATTGGAACTGGGCCGCCTTGTCAGTCCCTGTCTCAGCATACCACAGGTATCCCGGGCATCGGTGTACCCAGGGCCTACCAGGGGCTGCAGCATGTATTATGCCACCTTTGGATGGCCGCCCAAATCTGACACAACTGGCTGCACGACAGCTGGGGCAAAGTGGTGTAATCACCCGTTGCTGTAGGTGTAGTATTCCTACACCTAACCCTAAAATGGACGCATGGATTCCTATCAGTCACTCCTATGGCAGGCCTTATCAATCCTGAAGGCAGAGTGCAGGGAATCATGTGGGACGGTGCTCTGGCGCGAGCTGAGCCCGTCGACAGCTTGCGGAACCAAGTCCTAATAGCCGTTCCATGGTGACGCGGGCCAACTACTTTTAAATGCATTATAATCCTTGCGGTTATTTGCTAACTTTGGCATCGCATCACCTACACATGTCGAGTAAGGTGTCATACGAATTGGAATACGAACCCCTCGCCAGTTCTGGCGACGGGGTTAGCATTCCCCCCTTTTAGAGGGGCACGACATGGAAGTAACCTTGAACCCCGGTTAAAGTTGACTCAAGCCTCAGCATCACAAAATGGATGCTGCCACCAGACACAAGTCTGACCTCCTGCTGCTGGGAGACCTTCCAGCGAGGGGAGCTTGGACAAAGGGTTTCCTGTCAAGGGCGGTGTTAGCACCATCCCAGACAGGGTTTGTGTATCCCAGGTAGGCAGGGCTGAAAGGAAGGTGATTGCAAGTGGCACCCCGGTGCTCACTGTGCATAGCCCGGCTCAATCCAGTTTCGGGGGCACACCAGCCCCTGAGCTGGGGCGAAGCCGGACAAAGGATAGGGGTGTAACCACCCCCCTCCTGGCTCCAACCATAGGTAGGACCTGGTCACGGGCCAGCCCCTTTTCTTAGAATAAAGGTAGGAGCGAGTCCCCTTCCCAAATTGGATAATTCTAAATCTTGAACTACTTTCCACGAAAGGAACTCTTGACTATTTCTGAAGACTCTCCCTTGTGGCTAAGGAGTAGCCACCCTGCACCAGCAGGCACCACCTAAGCGCTTGCGGTTTGCTGTAAGTCTCTCCTACGGATCAAGACTGCCCAGCTCGACGAGACCCGAGTTCCCTGCCATCTCTGACCTTTTACCTACCTCATCAGCCCAGCTGAGAGTCGTAGGTGTGACGAGACCTGCGGGACCGGCCATCTTCAGAACCTGCACGACGCTTATCTAGCACGCCCACCGAGGGACCCTCGAGTGAGTGCACCTAGGGTTTGAGAAGCCCTAACCCTGAGCAGCTCCAGCACCGAAGTCTGCCTCCCCAGCATCCACGAGATCTGCGTAGGGGCCCTTCCGCTCCTTGCTGTTCACCGCGTTGTTCAACCACTTGCCGACCGGCTTGTGGCCCTCTTCACGACGCACCACGATTGTTTCATCACTAGTCTGGTTGCTCCAGACTGGCTCTTGCTCCCCTTCAACAGAGGAGTACCACGGACCCTCCTGGTCCACTCCAGACGCCATCTTGACTCCACCACGTGGGTTTGCCACTGCCAAGATCCGCTGCCCCATTCCTGGGCCCAGCATCATCGACAGCAGACACCTTCGTGGGACAGCTCGCCCTCCATCCTGGTCGCCGCCGCGCCTCCTGGTCCGAGGAACAGCCGAGTCCGACGTCATCCACTCACCTGGTCGAGGTGACTTCAGCTGGTACCCTCCTGGTGCCCACACGATCGCTGGCTATCGGTTGAGAACTGAGTCCCCTCTGCTTTCAGGTTTCCTTCATCACCGATCCAGGCTTGGATCTCGCTGAACATCGACACTGGTCGCCTGCCAGCAACTCTTCTTTCAGGCTCCTGAGACTACAACGAGGACTTCCGCCATCTTGCCGAACCTTCCACAGCCGCAGCCACTGGGCTAGGTAACTCGAGCATTTCGGTGCTCCATCGCAGGTTCGCTTTACAAGTGTCCAGTTCCTTTTTCGTTTAGTCCCACTGATCGGATCACTCCGGAATCAGTAACTTTAGACTTTCTAACCTCTCCCCTTCCACTTGCAGTGTAATGGTTTCGTGCCCTCGGGCATTTGTGTAAATTGTGCAACCAGAAGTATTTTCCTAAGAGTTTTGTATTGTGCTTAGCTCCCTGACTCATAAAGAGCCAGGGTAGTCTTGTTATAAATAAATATCCTTTATTTTCATAACAACTTGTGTGGTGTCCTTTCACTTGGTGTTCAAGGGGTATATGTGATGGTAAACAGCTGGCTTAACACGCCCTCTAGAGTTTAGCCTAAGACTGCTCGTATCCACGCTACTAGGATAGCTGGTCTATAAGGTTGACTTACAACCAATCATCAATAAGGGTCGTTTGGAATGATACACAGTGATCACTAGAATAGTGAGCACTACATATCAGGCCAACTTCTCACACAGAACACAACACACCCGACTCTCTCAGGAATCGTAGTAGCAAGACACACCCTTTCGCTCACTCACTCGTACTTGTCCACAATAAGGATTGTCAGAGTCACTGAATAGTTCACAATTTTTATTTTAACTATTGTGCTCTATAATGCAGTATACGAGCCACTACCAGCAGTAAAATGCATAAACCTAGAATAGTTAGCATTGTTACAATACCATAGAATATAAAGGGAGATGTCATTATATAGAGACAGTGAAAAAAGGACTGTAAGGCCTAACCACCCTCCCCTTGGTAAGTTGAAGTTTATTATATAAAGGAAGATCTCTGGGCTTTGTCAGCAGGCCCCATACCTTAGAGCCTAGATGGAAGGTTTACATCATAGGAACAGCATAGCTCCTCACCAAGAAATGGTCTCTCTCCAAGTGTGTGTGAACAACATGGATCCCCATAATATCCAAGCACGAGTTTCCAGCAGAGCAGCTATGTTTAGTATGTTTTGTCTAGGTCAGTGTTGCCCAAACTGTAGTCCGCGGATCCCCAGGGGTCCGTGATACATTCCTAGGGGGTCCGCAGGAAGCAGTTTTAAAAGCATTGCAAAGTATCTTGTAGAATTAGCAGTTTTCAAACAAAAATAAAAGTGTCAAGATAACGCCAGTGATTAATGTACCTGCTGGAGAGAGATGAGAGTTTTTTCCAGTGGCAGCTTTGACTTATCTATAGTAGCACAGAGGGTTAATATGCCTACTGCAAAGAAAGTGTACCATGCATTTAAAAAACAAAAGTATTTTATGTGCAGAGTTCAGTGGCTTACTGCTTTTTGCCACAGAGATTCTTTTGTTACTGTGCAGTTTCTAAGTGACAATCGTAATCTAGCACAGTGACCTATAAACTGTCATCAAAGAGCTGCTTGCGAACTGCAAGGTACAAGTTAGTGACTTATGTTTTTCCCCGTCTTTCATTATCCTGATGCTGCTAAAACGGTTTATTTAGGTGGAAATACATTTTTATTGTTAAAGTCAACGCTAACCACTGTGTTATGTTCTGAATTCTGAGTTTGTGCTTCTCCAGACTAAGCACTCTTTAAAAATGCCTACAAGTATGAATGACACGGGAATTCTACACCTTGTAGTCACCTTATGTAACATTTTCTATACACTGATTTACATGTATGAGTCACTGTCTCTATATGTGTGTGTGATGTAAAGTGCTCTGACATCCTACAATGGTATGAGAGATGCTATAAAAAATAAAATACATGTGACAGAGGGGTTATGGAGAGATAGAGGCACTGTTGGAGGGTGATAGTGGGGGAATCATTGAAGAACCCCAAAAAAGATGGTCGTATCCCGGTGCATAGTAAGGTCCGCCACTTCAGAAATGCAGGAGTGCACCATATTTACAAGAATATGGTGCAGCCCTGTGTTTCCCATGCGTTGGCGCTACACTTAAGTGTAGCGCCAATGCAAGGACCCTTGCACCATAGTGCGAGTGTGTCTGCATGCAGGGGAAGATTGTTTATGTGCAGGGAAGGGGCCCTTCCTGTACATTAACAATCTTAATATGCTGTTTTGTCACTTCTATGTGTGCTGCTTAATGCAGCACACATGGAAGTTACAAAGTGTAATTTTTTTTAAAGATTGTTTATGTGCAGGAAGGGTCACCTTCCTGAACATAAACAATCAAAGGCGTTTTGCAAAAACGAGGAGAAATAAAGCATTTCTCCTTGTTTTGCCAAGTTAAGACCAGGTTTTCCCTGGTCTTAATTTTGTCTCTGCCTCCAATTTACGCTGCCCTTGTAAATAGGGGGCAGCATCAAAATCAATGGGTGTTGCGGTGGAACACCCCACTGCCCACCCCTTTCACTCGAAGCATTGGGTGAAAGGGGGTCTTATTTAGAAGGCACTGTTAAGCCAAGTAATGGGCCAGATGTACGACCTTGTTTGCGGACGCAAACGGGAGATTCTCCCGTTTGCGGCCGCAAAAAAGGGTAATAGCATGTACAAATGCTATTCTGCGAGTCAGTGACTCGCAAAATAGCGTTTGCGACTCTCGCTATTAGGAAGTGGCGTTCCTTCCTAATAGCAACTCGATATGCTATGTACTGATGTTTTGTGGCCGCATTTGCGACCGCAAAAAAACACTTGCAGTCTACCACCTACTTCAAGTAGGTGGTAAACCACTCACAAAGGGGAAGGGGGTCCCCAGGGGATCTCTTTCCCTTTTTGAGTATGTGGGAAAATATGTTTTAAGAGCGGGCAGTGGTCCCAGAGACCACTGCCTGCCCTAAATAAAATGAAACTGAAAAGTTTAAATTTTCTTTATTTAAATGCATCCCGTTTTCCTTTAAGGAAAACGGGCTACATTTGGAAAAAAAAACGCTTAATTAAAAAAGCAGTCACAGACATGGTGGTCTGCTGACCCCATCAGGCCACCATCCCTGTGAATGCTAGCCATTCCTAAAGGGGTCGCAAATTGCGCCTGCCTCATTAATATGAATGAGGCATGTAAATTGCGACCCCATTAGGAATCACAAACAGTGTCTGAGACACTGTTGTGCATTCCAATTAGCGACTCGCAAATGCGCCGCAATTTGTGACTCGCTAATTGACTGGTCGTACATCTGGCCCTAAGTGGCTTAACGCTGCCTTGTAAATAAGGCGAAGCCCTATCGCCACAGGAATGTTGCAAAAAGTGTTGTTCCCTTGGTGATAGGGGCTTGTAAATAAGCCCCTAAAATCCTTAGTAATTCGATGATTTGTTTTCTGTGCAAACGTGTTTATTTTTTTCAAATTACTGTTTTAGTGTTTGAAATGTAAATCCTAAAAACTGCTTGGGGGTCCCCGGCTTCCAGTGGTGACTCAATGGGGGTCCTCTGGAGTCAAAAGTTTGGGAACCACTGGTCTAGGTGCTAGGGACTGACCAGAACAGAATAACAAGGGGCATGTTTATCGACCTTGCACATGGTGTTCAGACTAAACTCCAGGAACAAGCAGAGAACGCAGAAAGCTGACAGTTCTCACGTGAAAGGGATAACAGAGTCTTGCAAAATACAGTCATGTAGTAACACGCACAAAAGCAGCATCATGGTAGCAGAGCTCATGTTAACTTTGCAATGCCGAGAATGACCCTAACGGCCATATAACAACAGTGATGGTTTTTTTACATCAAAACTGCTTAGTCTTCGTCAGACTCCTCGACGCTGGCATACAGGGAACCACCCTCGACTGACTGCTCCTTCCTCACTCGCAGAACTCAAAGAATCAGACTCCCACCCTTCCTCTCCGAACCCACAGAGATCAACAGTGGAGTACCCCAAGGATCATCGCTCAGTCCCACGCAATTCATCATTTAAATGGCCCCCCTCACCGCCATCGTCAGACAGCATGGACTCAGCATAGTTTCCTACGACGACGACACCCAGCTCATCCTCTCCTTCACAAAGGAACCCAACACCACCAGACACAGCTTCCAGGAAGGAATGAAAGACATTGCATCCTGGATGAGCAACAACTGTCTGAAGCTCAACTCGGAGAAGACTGAAGTCCGCGTCCTCGGGCCAATCCCCCCAGCATGGGACAACACATGGTAGCCTACCGCCCTTGGCAACCTCCCCCCATCTGCACGGACCACGCCGGGAACCTTGGCATCATACTTGACTCTTCCCTCACCATGACCCAACAGATCAACGCCGTTGCCGCCACCTGCTTCAACACCCTCTGCATCCTTCGGAAACCTTCAAATGGATCCCCCCGAAGTCAGGATGACTATCATCCACGCACTCATAACAAGCAAACTGGACTACGGAAATGCCCTCTGCGCCGGAATCAACAAATCCCTGCTAAGCAGACTCCAGACCATTCAGAACACTGCGGCCAGACTCGTCCTACGCATCTCATGTCAAAAACACACCACCCAACACCTGCAAGACCTCCACTGGCTCCCCATCGAGAAGAGAGTAACCTTCAAGCTACTCACCCACGCCTACAAATCCCTCCACAACACCGGACCCAAATACCTCAATGAAAGAGTCCCCTTCCACGTACCTTATAGAAACCTCCACTCCGCCAACCTCACCCTCACCGAAACCCAGCTCACCCACAGAGCCAGAGCGGGTGGAAGAGCCTTCTCCTCCATCACGGCAAAGACCTGGAACGAGCTCCAGATCAACAGCAGACGCTCCCCCACTCTGCACACCTTCAGAAAGAGCCTCAAGACCTGGCTCTTCGGCTGACTTGGAACTGCACCCCACCCCAGCGCCTTGAGACCATCACAGGTGAGTAGCGCGCTTCGCAAATACCTGATTAATTGATTCTTCGGGACAGTTTGGCCGAGGAAGTACCTCAGGGATGAGGTGAGGGGCCCAGCAACGAGGGTGGAGGTCTTTCTTTTTACAATGAAGAAACACAAGTAGCAATTCGCTCGTGCATTTTGTCCCGTGCCCCCAGACCAGATAGAGCCCCTAATGACTTATAAAAAGAGGACATAGCTCTCTGGGGATCCTATATAAATCTTTTGACCAACTCAATCCTAAGAGGTACCCCCGTCCCTCTCTCGTGGAAAAATGCAGAGGTTGTCCCCATTGACAAAAAGGGGTACAGAGCGAAGCCAGCAAGCTACAGGCCCATTAGTCTTATTGATTCCCTGCAGAAGATCTATTGTAAGCAAATACTAGGTCGGATACAGGACTGGATCTTGGAGTCCAGTATCCTGAGTGATCTCCAAGCAGGTTTTAGAGCAAAAACAAGTACCTTGGACCAAAATTTCCGCCTATTGTGCATCTACTGGAAGGAAGTGCAAGTCAAGGGAGGAAAGCTCTATGTGGCTTTTGTTGATTAACGATCTGCCTTTGACCTTGTTCCACATGCAAGTCTTTGGAGGGTTTTATAGGAGCAGGGCATACCAAGGAATCTTTTAGATGTTTTAATTAGATTACATTCATCAAACACAGCACAGGGGAGATGGGGGGAGAACAACCAAGTTACAGATCCCTTCCCAGTCCAGTGTGGAGTAAGGCAGGGCTGCGTTCTAGCCCCCACACTTTTTATCCTTTTTATTAACAGTGTTGTCGTTTTTTTTTTTTAGACAGAGATGGGTGTGATACCCCAAAATATGGTAAAAAAAAGAGTGCCCGCTCTTTTTTTTGCAGATTATACACTTCTAATTTAAAAATTGCCACAGGGATTACAGCAGATTTCAAATGATTTTATTAAGTTTTGTGATGAGCAAGGGCTGGTGCTAAATGAATCCAAAACCAAATATGATTTTTAGAAAAGGAGCGGCTAATCCTACCAAAAGACCTGTGTTAGTGGTAACAGTAACCTGGAGCGAGTTGACGCATTCGCCTGCCACCATCAATTAATTGGGCAGCACACATTGAGAAAGTTAAAATGCAATTTATACATCAGATTGCCAATATTACCAAAATACACAGGAAAACAATGTCAAGACAGCTTGCACCCACTCTGGAAATCTATAACACAAAGGTATTAGGAGGGGCCCTCTATGGAGCCGAACTATGGGGCACTGGAATGACAAATTGTTTGTCCACAACTGAGAATCATTTTCTTAGATCCTTGGTAGACCTACCTGTTAGCACCCCGTTGGGGCCCCTATACCTGGATCTTGCACAAAGGCAGCTAGCACACAAATTAAGCTATAAACTCCTTATGTTTTGGCACTGGTTGTGGATGAGCTCTTGCCCTATCGGGAGCCACTTATTGAGCTACTGAAGTCTTCATCGATAATCTCGATCACCTGGTTTAGAACATTAAGAGAGCTAGTGGGGAGGCTTGGGATGGAGGGGTTTTGGTCTGATCCAGATAGCCTGGCTACTAAATCTAGGCTGTTGAAAGAAAGGTTGTGTGAAGTAACATCACTACAAGCCTTGGCAAAAACAGAGGGCTGTTTGACTACTGAATTTTTAGACTTCAAATCCGTTCCCTGTTTTGAGGACACATGAGATGAAATTGTCCCACCCTTTGGCTCATACATTATTTTTACAGTTTCGCTACAAGACCATTCCTACGAAACTGTTTACTAAAAAGTGGTGTAATTATGTTTTCATTGATGATCTCTGTCCTGCTTGTAATGCTAGTCCTGAATCCTTTGTGTATTTGTTATTCTTTTGTCCAAATTACAAGTCTTTAAGGAAAAAATTGATAATACCACTCAGTAAATTAGTCGGCCCAGGCCACTACCTTGAGGTGTTAAGAATCCTGAGTACTGATGCCCACAAAGTTGTGGCCTTTGCCTGTCTAGATATTGGCATCCACTGTGGATTAAGCACACTAAATGCCCTTTATGACGTACCAAATTCTTAAATCTTTGTGATTCAAATCTATTTGTATGGAGATGATCTTTGATCTGTCTAGAAATTGACATGCACTGTGGATTAAGGGACACAAAGTACTTTATGATGCATCCTGTTTTTTAAACCTATGTGATTTTATATTTATTTTGATAGTGATGATCTTATTTATGTTTATTCATTTGTGCTGTGTACTTTTAAGATCCTTTGTGATCGAAATACAGTTGATGATGAAGATGATTCTTCGACTCAGGAGTGGTAATCCTTGGTGGGGGGGGGGTGTAGTAACTGGAGTTAGTACGACCTGTGTTTGGAGTCAAGGGTATCTGTAATTGAGTGAGCAGTGCCTGCCTGTGGAGTAAGCAGCTACAGTATTTCACATGATAGTACCCATGTTTAGAGTCAGGAGTGCCTGGGTTGGTGTCGGCATTATCAGTAATGAGTCAGGAGTGATTGTGTTTGGAGTCAGCAGTGCCTGTGTTTTGAATCAAAGTTACTGGGCTTGGGATGGGGAGTGTCTGTGCCTGGAATCAGCAGTGCATGCGTTTTGAAACAGAAGTGTTTGGAATTGACTGTCTTTAATTGACGTCAGCAGTGCCTATATTTGGGGTCAGCGATACCTATAATGGTGTCAGCAGTGCCTGGAATGTTTCGAATCAGGTTATCTGTAACTGAGCCATCAGTGCCTATGATTGGAGCCAGCATTAGATGCAATAGAGACAAACTGCCTTGTGCTTGTTATCAGGATTATCCATAACTGAGCATGCAGTGCCTATACCTGGAGTCAGGAATACCGGTGTTCGGATTGCCACTATCCCTAATGATGGTGTGCCTGCGACTACAGTCAGCAGTGTCTGTATTTGGAGTCAGCCTATCTGAAATCGAGCGACCAGTGCCTGTGTTTTGAGTCAGTAGTGCCTATGCTTGAAGTTCCTAATTTGAATGAGCAGTGCCTGCGACTAGAGCTAGGCGTTTCTGTGTTTTGAATCAGCAGTGCCTGTGCTTACAGTCTGCTTAGGCGGGGCCTGGAGTCAGGAGTCTCTGTGCTGCACTCCAGCTTGTTTGGAATGATAAGTGCCTTGCTTGTAGTCAGAAGTGCCTGTGGTTAGATTTTGGAGTGACTGTGATTGGAGTCTGGGTTGTCGGTACCTAAGTGAGCAGTGCTTGTTCGTGCAGTAAGCAGTGACAGTGCTTCACATCAGTAATGCTTGTGCGTGATCATGTGCAGAGAGTCAGTGTTCGATGTATTGGAGTCAGCAGTGCCTGTTTACTAAATCAGCAATAATTGTGTTTTGATTAAGCAGTGCTGTAATTGGAATCATCAGTGCCTGTTTTTAATCAACAGAAATCATGATTTGAATCAGTAACGCCTGTGACTGGAGGCAGCGGTATCTGCCTGGCATCAGGAGTGCCTGTGATTAATCTCTGGATTATCTGTAATTGAGTAACCAGTTCCTGTTTGTGGAGTAGACAGTGATAGTGTTTGACATCCTTACTTCATGTGCTTCTAGTCAGCAGTGTGTGTGCATTGAATCAGCAGTATTTCTGTTTTGAACACACAGTGCCTGTGTCAGCAATATCTCACCCTAGGGTTAGACGTGTCTGAACTGCTACTCAGAAGTGCTCAGAGTTAGCAATGCAAATGGTTGGAGTCTGGAGTGCCTGTGATAGGGGCCTGGAGTACCTGTGTCTGAGATCAGGGTTATTGGTAATTGAGTGAGCAGGTGCAATGTTGGAGGAGTGCCGGGACTTACCCCAGTTGGAAAGACGACCAATACCCGTATTATTATACGCGGCTGACGCCGTTATTATGGCTAGGACCCCATTGGCATTGCAACGGGCTCTAGAATCCTACAATGCTTTCATGAAGTAATTGGATTTGCAAATAAATGTCACAAAAACCTATGCAATGAATTGTGGTAGGGGTGGTAAGAAGCAGAAGGATATTTTTTTAAATGGGAAGAAGCTGGCGACTACTTCTACCTACCCCTATTTAGGGATATTAATTGACGATAAGGGCTCTTGGGGTCAAGCTATTAAAACTAGGAAGCTTCTGCTTATGAGAACCACCACCGCTCTTGTACATTTTTCACAAAAATTGGGCAAGAGGCCCCCAACTGAATTAATTAAGATCTATAAAGCTAAATGTATAACTGTAGCAACATATGGGGCATGGTTATGGGGCCATCGAAATGTATTGGAAATACAGAAAGTGGAGAATGCGTTTCTTAGGTATCTATTGGCCGTGCCTAGAACTACATCTACTTTTATCTGTCATACCGAATTAGGTTTGCCCTACATTACAGATAATATAAAGGTGCAACCGGTCGTCCTATGGCATCGGATTTGGAAGTCACAGAAAAATACATTTAACCAGTTGGTACTACAAGATAGCCTAAAACAAGAGCATACCCTAGAGATAGGATGGATGAGGTACATAAGGGATTTTAGGACTGATCTTGGAAAACCGGAATATTATTACAAACCCTTGACAATTTGTGCTATTTCAGGAAAAGAATTTAAAAAACATTGTATGCAGCACATGAAGAGTATTAGATTTGCGAATGAGGCATTAAAACCTACAGTTCAATCAAATCAATTGATAACCGTATCTTTTAATATTCAACCATACCTTCAATATACCTTAAAAGGGTATGACAGATTTGTCCGTACCCGCTTTAGGTTAAATGTTTTTCATAGGTTGGTCAGTTTTCCATTGGTTAACGGTTGGTCCAAAAATGTATTGAACTGTCCGTGTAATAATTTGTCTTTGCAATCGACGATACATGTGGTGTTATTTTGTCATTTTTATCAGGATTTAAGAAAAAAGTGGATAAAACCCATATTGAAAATATGGGGTATGCGACAATGCCGTCCAGCCGTCATTGCACTCCAATTGTTAGATAATGAATGTTTAAGAAGTAATGTTGCCTCATTTCTGAAGAAAACAATCAAGTGTAGAAAACAATTTGACTTAGACTCCCTCGATTGTAATACTATGGTGGTTTTTTTAACCTTCTTCTGTGAAGATCGCTAAGAGACTAGAATGTAAGGATGAAGGTTCAACTACTTTTTAATCTTTTATTTGAATAATTGAAAATCTTTGGAAATTTTTTATAATGTTTTTAACTTAAATTTTGGAATACCGATCTCATCGCCTATAGAAACAAGGAAATGTGCGAGATATTTTACAATTGTATTAATATTTTAACAGAAAACAAGCTAACTGTGAAAATGTATCTAAATGGTTTTGAAACAGTGAAAAATTAATTGGTAATTTTTTATATACTTATATGTATGCTTTTATGTGATAAAAATCGAATAAAGTATTATGAATTGAATTGAGTGAGCAGTGCCTGTTTGTGGGGTAAGCAGTTACAGTTTTCTTTTGCATCAGTAGTGCCCATGTTTAGAGTCAGGAGCACCTGATTTGGAGTTAGCTTCATCCGTAATATGTGAGGAGTGATCATGCTTGTGAGAGCAGGGCCTGTAATTGGAGTGAGGAGTGATCATGCTTGTGAGAGCAGTGCCTGTAATTGGAGTGATCATGCTTGTGAGAGCAGGGCCTGTAATTGGAGTGAGGAGTGATCATGCTTGTGAGAGCAGGGCCTGTAATTGGAGTGAGGAGTGATCATGCTTGTGAGAGCAGGGCCTGTAATTGGAGTGAGGAGTGTCTGTGCTTGTACTCAGCACCGCCTATGCTCAGATTCAGCAGTGCCTCTGAATGAAGTCCGGGTTATCTGTACCTGAGTGAGCAGTGCCTTTTTGTGGAGTAATCGGTCACAGAGCATTATTAGTGCCTGTGTTTAGAGTCATGAGTGCCTGGGGTTGGAATCTGTGTTATCTGTAATACGTCAGGACTGATTGTGCTTGGAGTCGCAGTACGTCTGATTTGAATCAGAAGCGCCTGGGATCGGAGTGGTAATTTCTGTGTCTGGAGTCAGCAGTGCCTGTATTTTGAATAAGAAGTGCCTGTCTGGAGTTAAGCGTTCCTGTAACCGGAGTCAGTAGTGCCTGTGACTAGAGAGAGGAGTGCCTGTATTTGGAGCCAGGGTTATCTGTCGTTGAGTCTGCAGTGCCTATCATTCGAGTCGGCATTAGCTGTGCTGGTAACAGGAGTTCCGTGCTGGATGTCAGGATTATTTATAGCTGAGTGAGCAGTGCCCGTGCTTGAAGTCAGTAGTGCCTGTGACTGGAGTCAGCAGTGTCTGTGTCTGGAGTCAGCAGTATGTGTAAGGAGTCACCATGATTTGAGTCATAAGTGCCTGTAACTACAGCCAGCAGAACCTGCTTTGGACTCACAGAGCTACTAAACAGCATTTAAATGACAGATCAGGAGTAGAAGGTGTAAACTGGCCTGGGAGGTGAAATGTCACCTCCCCCCCCACTCCACGAGCCCCTAGCAGGGGGTGCCCCTCTCCCCATCCTCACACAAACATTCTGTTAGAGGGAGCAGGGCTGCTGGGGGTGGAATGGGGGTGCAGCTCCTAGACCAGCCTCAGCTCTGCTTCATCGAGATAGAAGAACGGGAAGAGCTTGTCTGTGAAGGGGGCCGGGGGGAAAGTGTAGAGAAGCTCCTTGGAGTCCGCATTAAACAAAGAAAGCTCCCCCCCCTCATAGTCGAGATACACCCCCAGCTTCTGGGGCTTTTCATGAGGTGCCAGACGGATCACAGGGAAAAGGAGAGCACAGTATTGACCACGGCACATCCTCACAGCCCAGACTCCCCCTTCAGGTGTCCATGTCATCACACTCTTCCTCTCCACAGACTCTGCTGCGACCCCCACAGTCCATGCTTCCCCCTCCCGCAGCAGCTGCACCTCCCAGTAGTGTCTGCCAGAGGTGAACCCCTCGCTCCCCAGCACACAGGGCCAGAAGGTGAATCTCTCGGGAGTGTCCGGCAGGTGCTGCCTTGGGTCTGTCTCTCTCACACGTCTCCCCTCCTCAGACAGGAGGAGCCGAGGATGCGCTGTGTCTGGATTCAGAGTCACCGTCACTGCAGAGAAGAGATTCAGAATTAGAGATTTAATGTATACAAATAAAGGCTACAATTGCTTTTTTTCATACCTACATTTGCTTCTAAGGTGGAAGCTAAAGCCCTATGGAGCTCAGTAATGCCTTTGATGTTTTAGTAATAAAATAAGTTGTTTCTCATCCCACGCACTTGGCCGGTCAGATTTTCAAATTCAGTCTTTACTTCCCCTAATAACCCCATGGGAGTCCCATGGGTATAGTCTGACCACTTTCAGGTACCATTTCATATTATTTTGAGTAACATCCTTGATGCCTCTAAGGGGTCGATTCGGATCCGGGTCGGACAGCTCTCTGAGAGCTGTTCGTAGCTTTACCGAGCGACGACACATACCCGTAGCCGGTCCATCCTGTAGATGAAGTACGATGCGCATAACTGCCAAAAGCACGACCGACACGTAGGCTGTGATTCAAGCTCCATTCTCCGTCCAAGCCGTAACCCCAAACGCCGAACCGAGTTGTCCGGATGCAGTAACCACAGCAGTTTCCACCCTGACAAGTACGATGCATACTTCCTACGCGCCGGACGGGTCTCCACGTACGGCACGTCACAGCATCTGGAAAACAAGCATATCAGCTACAATTCGCGCCACAACTCAATCCACGGCTACGAGATGGACCAGCTTGCAGCGGGTATGAGACGGAGCAACAAGCAGCGTGTACGACACGAACACATCATGAATTCCATTGCGCAGGTCATACCAGTACTCTACATCTATGACCAGATCAGGAACCGACGCTGACGGTAAGTCAGACACCTACCACACAAACAAATGACACGTACCCGCAAAATGATACACACACACAGGGGATCCACATCCTGGCCACTAACAACAGGCCACCATAGGGGTTGCATGGCCAGCACCACTACCACCCCCACCCATAGGGGACCTGTTGCCCATCACCCCTGCCACCCCCACCCATAGGGAACCTGCTGCCCAGCACTCCTGCCACCCCACTCATAGGGCTTATGTTGCCCATCACCCCTGCCACCCCTACCCATAGGGGACCTGTTGCCCATCACCCCTGCCACCCACACTCATAGGGCTTATATTGCCCATCACCCCTGCCACCCCCACTCATAGGGCTTATGTTGCTCATCACCCCTGCCACCCCCACTCATAGGGGACCTGTTGCCCATCATCCCTGCCACCCCCACCCATAGGGGACCTGTTGCCCAGCACTACTGCCTCCCCCTCCCATAGGGGACCTGTTGCCCAGCACTACTGCCACCCCCACCCATAGGGAACTGTTGCCCAGCACTTCTGCCACCCCCACACATAGGGGACCTGTTGCCCATCACCCCTGACACCCCCACTCATGGGGCATATGTTGCACAGCACCACTGCCACCCCCACTCATAGGGGACCAGTTGCCCAGCACTATTGCCACCCCCACCCATAGGTCTTATGTTGCCCATCACCCCTGCCACCCCCACCCATAGGGGACCTGTTGCCCATCACCCCTGCCACCCCCACCAATAGGGGACCTGTTGCCCAGCACTATTGCCACCCCCACCCATAGGGCTTATGTTGCCCATCAACCCTGCCACCCCCACCCATAGGGGACCTGTTGCCTATCACCCCTGCCACCCCCACTCATAGGGCTTATGTTGCACATCACCCCTGCCACCCACACTCATAGGGCTTATGTTGCCCATCACCCCTGCCACCCCACTCATAGGGCTTATGTTGCCCATCACCCCTGCCACCCCCACTCATAGGGCTTATGTTGCCCATCACCCCTGCCACCCCCACTCATAGGGCTTATGTTGCTCATCACCCCTGCCAACCCCACTCATAGGGGACCTGTTGCCCATCACCCCTGCCACCCCCGCCCATAGGGCACCTGTTGCCCAGCACTACTGCCACCCCCACCCATAGGGGACTTGTTGCCCAGCACTACTGCCACCCCCACCCATAGGGGACCTGTTGCCCAGCACTACTGCCACCCCCACCCATAGGGAACTGTTGCCCAGCACTACTGCCACCCCCACACATGGGGGACCTGTTGCCCATCACCCCTGCCACCCCCACTCATAGGGCATATGTTGCACAGCACCACTGCCACCCCCACCCATAGGGGACCTGTTGCCCATCACCCCTGCCACCCCCACTCATAGGGGACCTATTGCCCAGCACTATTGCCACCCCCACCCATAGGGGACCTGTTGCCCAGCACTCCTGCCACCCCCACTCATAGGGCTTATGTTGCCCATCACCCCTACCACCCACACCCATAGGGGACCTGTTGCCCATCACCCCTACCACCCCCACCCATAGGGAGCCTGTTGCCCAGCACTACTGCCACCCCCACCCATAGGGGACCCGTTGCCCAGCACTCCTGCCACCCCCACTCATAGGGCTTATGTTGCCCATCACCCCTGCCACCCCCACCCATAGGGGACCTGTTGCCCATCACCCCTGCCACCCCCACTCATAGGGCTTATGTTGCCCATCACCCTTGCCACCCCAACTCATAGGGCATGTGTTGCCCATCGCCCCTGCCACCCCCACTCATAGGATGGGTGATGCGCCACACATCCATCATACTCCAACATTAGATATGTCAGCAAAATACATCCCCCCTAACATCATGACAACAGTGTGTAGTCTGTGACAAATGCCCACAACAGTGATTATGACTTTGAACATACAATGTAACTAACAGCACGTGTGACCAACAGATGAGTGTGCCCTACACAAGGCAAGCATCACTATAGCACTGTGTCAATGTAAAAATAACACCCCCTCACTGTGTAGAACAAAAGTTAAGTGTGGGGTTCCAAACTGCAGCAAATGTCGAGCATTGTGGTGATGGGGTCTAACCCCTCCCCCCCCCCTCATCACAGTGACCAAAAGGTAAGTGTCATCATGGTCAAAGCTGCAAATGCCAAACAGCATGTATGATTCCCGGTCCCAACACATCAAACACTCCTGGGGCAAAGTAGTGGTTGTGTCCCATACCCACAGAGATGTGGTGAGGCTAACAGTGCTGTGAAAACATAACATACTCTCGGCCATGTGCAGACAAGCACCACCCATGGAGGCTGACAATGCATACAGTGTACAATGACACAAGAGCAGAAGTGACAATCACAAAGCATACACACATCTCGAAAATAGACACACTAATCAAAACAACCTGTGGAGACTGTAGGTGTCAGGTCACAAACTCCCATTCCATGCCAGCAATGGCACCTAACAACCAGGATGAATGTGCACAATGATGTGATATGACTCACAGGGACAGCAGGGAAAATCACAGAAACAGCATCCAGACAATGGCCCACAACAGCAATACCAATGCACTGATGCAGATGCACAAACACAAACAGGCAACCTCACAATGCACATCTGACACAACATGTGTGTGTGTGTGTGTCTCAGTATCCCCAGGCAACTACACAACACATGAGGGGGGCTGAACCACAGTGACACAGATGTGGACACAGTGTCATACAAAAGTAAACCATCACTGGGACACCCTTGGTGGGCAATCAGGCATTGTGAGATGAGAGGGAGCACAACAGACACATGTGACACAAGCTGGAATGAACACCAACTAACACAGCAAGAGACTGACACACAACAGCACTACCCCCAGGGACCAGACATTGGGGTGACACAAGCATGCATGACACTTCCACTGTGATGACAAAGGTAGATGTCGTACAAATTGGGAAACCCAGACATGTGTCCTGTTCCACAAACGTACATGACACATACACAAACGCAAATCACTCAGCATGGCCCATCATCCATGGACAAACGGGAGCTAGGGGCCCATCCATGCAAACATTCACATCAGTCCACCCTCAACACCACACACCCTGAACTGCAACAATGTGTATCTGTGAAGCCCACATGGACAGGTGATATTGCACATGCACCCATGACAAACACAGGAATGTTGGGAGGAACTAAGGTGCACAGACTCATCACACAAGGACAGTTTACAACCCTGGTGAATGACAGACATACTGCACAGTATGCAGTACATGGCCATGATGTCAAAGCTCACGTAACCTTCAGAATACCTGCCACAGTCCCAGGGCAATGCAGAACCCAAGGAGAACCACAAGGCACACGTGCTGACACCTGCAAACATTGCAGCTCTGAACCCGACAAGGGGGAGCAGTCACACACACCCACACGTCTCAATCACTGAAAGGTACCACCTAGGGACAACGACATGATATTGCAAACAAACAAGTGCCTTGGGGAACCCTGATTGTGTCCTATCTGCGTCTGACCACATCATCACCACTCAGAACAGACAAATCCCAATGATGAAACACCAATTAACAGTTGTGTGTCATGCACCCACACATCTGGTAGCCCATGGCAAAGTTGTGGGATGAACACAGTACCACTCAGCAAGCATCAACAACAGGAACATATCAAGGGAACACTGCCTGTGTATGTAAAGGGATGTGGACACACACACACATGCTCATACAACACACACCATGGGCCCAGGCTATGTTACGGAACAACACACTTACTTGAGGGGACCCAACTCCTGTGGAAGCCCAGTTGTGCCAAACATAGTCACAGCACGTCTCAGTCATGTCAGCACAACACTTGGTCAGTCAGCCATCAGTTACCACACAATGAAGGCTCTGGTTTCAACAGCCTGGGTACGGGAGTCTCCCCTACGTCATCTGCACATATTCAAAACATATGTACAGCAAGTTGCACAGAGGACCCAGTTGCTCCTATACCAATGATGCCCACACCTGTAGGTCCAGTGGTGATGCGCACAAAGTCTGTGAAATAGACAAATTGGACAATGGGAAGCACATCATATGTGCATGGGTGCAAGCCGGAAATGTGAACATGCTAATGAAATGTTCACAGAGATGTCCACAAATAGTTGATCATGACACACCCAGGTAGCTGCAAAGGATGACATGGAAAACCGACCGGAATAGGATACATATCTCATGGACCACAGGGAGTACCTCACATCAATATTCAACATTGGAAACCAAGGATTACAGGTGCAAGGGCATATTAAACATCATCAACCTAATGTACAGCTAAATCAAGTTCACAGGGATAAAGAAAAAAGCTTTGTTCAGCATATTAAAAGTTAAACATCCGTTCAAACAAAAGGCCAATGGCCAGTCCATTATCAAATGCCAAGGAGTGAACTAGAGTGACAACTGTCACACGTTGCTTGCCTGCACTGCTAAGGACAGGGGACATCCCCTCGGAGGCGCATACATGGGGGCAGGCCAGGCACCGCAGGGACAGGATCAGTGCGCAGCAGAAGGAGGCAGTGAAGAGGTGGTTGATGCAGGAGAGACACTTGCAACTGCAGTGGAGCTGACTGAAGTTTTGGGTGCAGTCACAACTGTGGGGCACAAGTCAGATGGGGTGGGTGCCGGCACAACTTCAGTGGGCAGGTCAGATGGAGTGGATTGGGTCCCCACTCCACTGCAGTGTCTTGTGTGTGCATGGAGGACCTTCAGCATCGACGTCTGCCCTACATGGATCTGTCTAAGTAAGTCCACAGACTCACTCAGGGCAGCAGGGGACACAGGAGTGCGGTGCCTGGCACAAAGGAGACATTCTTACGAACACGGGAGCTTCCAGGGACCTCTGGAATGGGAGCCGATGGGAGGGTGGTGATGGTGGTGGTAGGGGCGGTGGCGGGGACAGCCTCACTAGCTGGGATTTGGTGGCTGCTGTCACCCGCCTCCACAAGGGAGTCATCCTCAGAGCTGATGTGGGCCTCAGCTGGGGGGGATGGTGCTGACGACTTCTCTGTGTGGCTCCACTCGCCCTCCGTGCCACTGGGTCCCCCGACTCCTCTCCTTCTGTCCCTGTCAGGCTCTGTGGCTCCTCCTGGTCCGTGGAGCTGTCCCCTCCTGTGGCCCTGGATGTATCTGGATAGGAATAGGAAGTAAGGGAACATCAGTCATCTGTACTGACTGCACACACCACAGTGAGTACATCACATCACATCACAGGGCAAGCCCTGGCATCATCAGCTGAACACTGCTCAAAGTGCCAACACTGTTTAGAATAAGCCAATTGTCATTCTCAACATCAACCATGGCACACATATCCCTCCTTGACTTGCACACATATGTCTGTTGCATGTTGGATGCTAATACCCCAATGGCCCGACATGCACCACCCACACATTAGTTGGACATGCAAGTGAACATGTAAGAGTATGTCACTATACACACAGCACATCTCTTGCTACTGACTCAGTACAGGTGTCCGGATGAAGGGATGGCCAGAGAGACATTTCACATGCTTGTGATGCATGCCAGCAACACACACTATGATGTTCTCATGTCCTGATGGGCAATGCCACTATGGGGTGCATGGTGCACACTTGAACACAATGCAGGATCACTCATAGCAAGTTAAATGCCATGGCACTCATGCCCTGAAAGTCAGTCAACACTGTCTCCTGTCACAGGGGCAGGGCATCCAGACAACAAAAGTATGGGCAGTCTCACAATCATAGCTCAAGGGTAAAGCTAACTCTTCATATGACAGGTGCACTTGCCCATCCCCTGCAAACAACATATCCAGGACCCAGAAGACCCCACATCATGCAAATCAGACATATGAGTCTCTGCAAACACAACTCCCTGTACATTAACACATCACAGTCTGCCATGCATGTAACCCAGCTGCCTGAAGGACACAGTTGCATACACCATTGTGCGCTGTCAGATGATCACACACCTATATGTCACACAGGTCTTGTCTCTCACAGTCACATCGCAGATGTCCTGCTGACCCTCAAAATCATGGACACTCCAGTTGTACGTAACAACAAGCCACACCATTAATGACACAGAGGCAGACACCTGAAGGCACATGTCACTAAGCACAACCTGTAATTTGATACACAGGAGTGGGATTACAGAGTTTTTCTAAATGCCCTTGTCTATGTGAAACAGTGTGTGGCCCAGGTCAGGTGGCTAAGCAAGTGTGACATACTTGATATACATACTCCTGAGGCCCCAAAATTGGAGTCCCCTGCTGCATGGGTTTGTTTGGAAAACCCCAGCCACATGTGGCGAGTCAGACCAGCAATTGGAACACATCTCAAGGGCACACACAGATCACATGGCATTGGGCAAACAATTGAACCACCCATGAAACACACAACAGAGTCACGGGAACATATGCTGTCCGGTAGCTGAAGCATAGCTGACTGCAGGGACACAGTGCCCTAGTGACACAACCAACAGACTGTAGGGGCCACACCTGTGGAACAGATGAGTAGGGTGCATCACACAATTTAGGGACCTGAGTATTGGACTACAAGACCTACGTAATGTGGCAGTGTGACCAGGCCAAAAGACTGCAATTAGCATGTCAGACATAGTACACAGATTAGGCATGGACTTACCCCCTTTCTGCTACTGTCTGGCCTTCAGCTGCCTATCCAGGTCCGGGAAGACCACCACCAGGATCCGGAGCATGTGGGGCTCAGGGTCTGGTGTCCGCCCCTCCTGCGTGGAGGTGACAGCTTCAGCTAGACTCTAGCTATCCTCCGGGTCCAGCCCCGAAGATCCTGCCACCTCTTCTGGCAGTTGCGGATCCGGTGCCTATAGACCTCCACCGAACGAACTGCCCGGGCGATGGTCAGCCATATCTCCTGCTTCTGGTGGGCATCAACCTGTGAGGATGACAAAGTTAAAAGAACATTAACACACATTTGGAGATACATGTCATCATCACAAAGGGAAACGAGTTACACAGGTAGTGCAACCATGGGGAAGGACAAATCACCTGCATGTCTGACATGTTAACAATGCCTGGGAAGTTTAAGCTTGCACTAATGCACTTTAGCAGCAGGACACCTGTTCATTACATGTACCTACACACTTTGGGTGATGAAAGTAATCAGTGAGAATGCTTGCCACTGGTGTACACACTGCTAGTATTGCTAGTCAGACAACATGCACAATTAGGAAGGCAGTGGACTGCATACTCACCTGCTCCCCTGGCTTCCCATACAGCTTGCTGTACTGTGGAAGGAGCCCGTCCAGGAGGGCCTGGTTCTCCTCCTCAGTGAAGGCTGGGGCCCTCTCCAGAGCACGTGCCATAGCAGGAGCCAGAAGATGCAGACACAGCAACAGTGGTAGTAGGGATGTGGTCCAGTAGCATGTAGTGCAGGCAAGTGAGCTCCCTGGGGGACAGCCAGCCTTATATCTGTGCTGCAGAGGCAGAATCTGTGCCATATGTCCAAAGTTATAGGTCCAACACGGTTGCATTCTATGAATCTGGCCAATCCATGGAAAAGTAAGAAAAGTAAGAAAAGTAAGACTCGCACACGCCTGCCACATCGTTCAAATCTTCACCTTCATGAAACACTAGTAAATGCAACATTGTTGTAGGCATCCAACTGAATTTCCAGCGCACAACTCGTACAAGTTTTTAATCCACATCCGTCTCCATGACAGTCCAGAGCCAATGGGTGCGCCCGGCTCGGTCAACTGACTGTAAAACGCGTATTTTTTTTAAATACACATGCACCAGTCTCCATACGATTCAATGGCCAAGACATACGCCTGTCTCGGACCATGCCTGCCCGATGCGTATGCATGATAGTCACCCGCGTCGGACCTCATTGCATTCAATGGCAAAGCGTATGCACGGCTCGGGCATGAACCGTGCAATGCGTATGCATTGTCACCCGCGTCGGACCTCATGCAGTCAATGGCAAAGCATACGCACGGCTCGGTCATGACCCGTGCAATGCGTACGCATTGTCACCCGCGTCGGACCTCATTGCAGTCAATGGCAAAGCGTACGCACGGCTCGGTCATGAACCGTGCAATGCGTATGCATTGTAACCCACGTCGGACTTCATTGCAGTCAATGGCAAAGCGTACGCACGGCTCGGTCATGAACCGTGCAATGCGTACTCATTGTCACCCGCGTCGGACCTCATTGCAGTCAATGGCAAAGCTTACGCACGGCTCGGTCATGAACCGTGCAATGCGTACGCATTGTCACCCGCGTCGGACCTCATTGGTGTGACTATTCGACGGATTCAACACACAATTACTTGCCAGGGACACCTGTGCACACCTACCACACTACAGCATTGGCCACACAGTGTCCCATGGCATGTAAGGCTGCATTCCCTAGGTGTTTGGGGGGGGGCACATTTGGTTTGTTGGGTGCACTTTTGTGCAACCACTCCCAGGCTGTGCACATGTACATGGGGACAGAATCCTTTGTGTGTGGTGCACATTACCACTGTAATGCGCAAATGTACAGTAATGGGCATGAGTCACAGACACAGTTTCATGTTGGATAGGTTTGGGCCATGTCACATACACCCTGAGTCCTGGGGGTGATGGCATGTACGTCACAGTGAGACCTGTAGCCACAATACTGATGTACACCCCCAGTCTGTGTGCATGTTGTGTCTCAGATGTGTCTGATCAAATGTTGGGCACAGTCTCCACATCCATGTGGTATATGCATCAACCTTGATGGTATGTGTGTGTCTAAGAGACATACATGAAGGGCCTGCAGGGACAACAGTGGCCACTACCTGTGGGACTCACGCTTGCCTTGTGGTGTGTACGTGATACGCTATGTCCATGCCAGTGTCGATGTGGCAATACAGGGACCCTCGGTTTCTGCATGTCAAAGATCTGTGATGCCTGGGAGACATCAGGCCTCACTTGTCACTGTGGTGTGTGTTTGGAACGTCACAGCAGTACATAGGTCGGGTGACACAGCCAGATGATTGGCCATTGCACTACATGGGACTCATGTGGACATGTGGAATTGAGATGTGAGGTGATGGTCATGTAGGTGACATATGTGTCCATGCCCAACAGCACACACCTCAGTACATTGTGTAATGTCATAATCTATCATGCGATATTGAGCCTGGTCATGGCCACATGGGTGGATGAACCGACAATCTTCCTTTGTTCATCTCTGTTCTGCAGGGCACCAGCTGTCCATCGACCGTTCCCAGACCTGGCAACCATGCAGGAACGCGACTGCATCCGACAGTACCGCTTCACCAGGCCACTGATTGAGGAGTTGGCGGAGCAGTTGGCGCCACATCTACTACCTGGCCGGACATACCCTACAGCAATGACCCCAGAGGTGAAGGTAATGGCAGCCCTGCACTTCTTTGCTACTGGTACCTTCCAGTACACTGTGGCTACTGCTGGTGGGATGTCGCAAACTATGTTTAGTCGGGTGCTACGAGATGTTTTGGAGGGGATGTTGCATTTCCTAGACCTGTACATCAAGTTCCCGAGCCCAGCTGAACTCCCTGAAATAAAGGATGCCTTTTATACACGGGGGAGGATGCCGAACGTCATCGGATCTATTGATGGGACACATGTGGCCCTGATACCACCACAGGCACATAAGCAGGCATACCAGAACAGGAAACATTTCCACTCGATCAATGCTCTGGTGGTATGTCTTGCAGACATGTGTATCACACATGTGTGTGCACGGTTCCCTGGTTCTGCGTACGATGCCTACATAATGAGGAGTAGTCGAATCGCAATGCTGATGTCACAGATGCCAGCTCAGCATGCCTGGCTTGTCGGTGTGTACTGACTGTTTATCATTGTGTTTGTTTGTCAATGTTGTATTCCTCACTCCTACAAAACTCAGCTACTTGTTCATTTTTGTGTGTGTAGGTGACTCCGGATACCCCAACATGCCGTGGTTGCTGACACCCCTCAGGAACCCTGTGACTGTGACACCAGCCGAGATGCGCTACAATGAGGCACATGGTCGGAGCAGGAGGGTGATTGAGCGGACATTCAGCCTTCTGAAAAGCCGCTTTCGCTGCCTGGACAAGACCGGAGGGGCCCTCCCATATGAACCTGCAAAGGTGTGCAAAATAATCCTTGTATGCTGCATGCTACACAACATGGCAGTGCGGGAGAAGGTGCCTCTCATCCAGGATGACGATGAACAACCTCCGGCACCTGTGGAGGATCCCGGCCTGGGCCAAGATGCCAGTGATGATGAGGATGAGGGTGACGTCCGCTCACAGCTCATCAACAACTTCTTCACCTGAATGTGGGTTTCCAGGGTTGTTATGTCAATGTATGGAGTTAGCCTGGAATGTGTTGTAGCTGCTCTGTTGCTGTCTGAGTGTGTCTGTGTGCCACTTGACTGGATGCATGCAGTGATGTGTCCAATCAGGTGGTGTGTACTCCACAATAGGGTAGTACTGCTAACTTGTTTTTGTGTAGGTTTCTTGCGACATGTTTTGTGCATTTCTCTCCTGTTCTGCTGTGCTTTTGACTGTGTCTTGTGTCTGTCCTTCACAGGGTAATTTGCCTGTTGTATGTTCAAAACTGACACCCAAAACCCAGATTCCAACACCAGTGTGGGAGTAGTTCAAAAAATTCAAAACTTTCTTTATTCGGCCTTCCGAAGTAAGGTCATAAAAGATACAGATAGAAATACATGGTAAAACGTCACGTAGTAATTCCATCATTTTAAAATTCAACACAGACAAAAATAATCACAGTAATTTCATTCAGGACTTTAAAGTGACAGTGCATGTAAAGTGTCTGGGCAAAGAGCATCAATTTAATTTCAACAGTCAATTTAATAATAAAATCAAATATGTAATAAATATGGGCTAAAAAAAACGGTCAGATCCCATAATCAACCCAACCTATTAGTTTAAAATCCCATTATAATCAGCCTAAGTTCGGTCTATGTCGCATAATGTACTGTAAAAAGTTGGAAACAATATAGACTAGCCCCGCCCCCTCCAGTGACTGTAAAAAGAGGAGAGCTGGAGGACAAGTACGAAAGCCCAAACGTTTTAGTAGAGGGATAAGTAGTTTTTTCCGTTGGTCCATATAATATTTACAAAAAAGAGTAGTATGGATTGTAGACTGGGTGGAAATCCCGTCGCAAGGGCAGGGAGGTAGTGTTTTTGGCCCAATTATTTCTCAACGGAAAAACAACTAAACGGTGGAAAAGATTCAGCCTAAACCTAACTAGAAGAAACAGTTCATAGGAGGTAATACTATAGGTTAGTTAAGGCTGAATCCCGAATACCGTCTGGACAGTCAAACTATGTCTAGCTGTTTGCTTCATGACCTCTGAGCTAAGTCGTAACTCTTCGAGGTGGTTAAAACAGAGTTTGCAAAAGACCTTCCTCGGTATCTCCTGAATCAAGGTGTGGAAATTTAGTTCGTATCTGAACATTATCTGCGCCATCTTGTCTTTCCCCAGCACCACACGCAAAAACACACGGCAGCCATTTTAGGCACCATGGCCTCTCTCCCTGCTCATTGTCGATCGCCAACGCGTCCCCCTAGCGCTGCGAACATCCCCCAACATGCTGACCACCCCCGCTCTCTCATACACGGGCCATAAACCCTCTCCTTCTGCGCGACCCTGCCATGGAACCACATCCCACGCCTGACCGACATCCCATACATGGTCATACATCTCTTTGATAACCCCCTTCCTCTTCGCCCGATTGTCCGGGCCGATCCCAGGCCATCACCTAGCCCTGCGGATGCAGTTTATTGCCCTTACTGTAAGGGAAACACCCCACATCAAAGGGATTACAGTAGATCAAGGCCCCCCACCCCCTGAGACCCGACCAGTCGCACACACCCCCCGGGAATTGGCGGAATGTCCAGCTGTGTGATAGCCATCTCCTACTGTGGGTGGGGTGGGGACTTCCACTGTAGGTATGTGTGGGAACGAGCTCGAAGTGGGGATTCCGAGGATGTTCTTTCATGTATCAAAGCAATCTCAAGAATGTGCCATGTATGATAAACCTGCAATAAAGTCATAAACCTGTGTATAAGAGGCCAGGCCTCAGAGATGTGGAGAGAGCACCTCGTGACGATACCTTGCTGTCTGATCTGATGTGTTCTTCTCCGACGGAATAAAACTTTGTTTCCTGCCTTCCAGTCTCCGGCGCCTGTCTCTTTGTTGGTTAATTATCGGATGGTATAAGAGGCGATTACCGCCGGGCAATACTTAGAAGGTTATCGACTGCGACTGCCTCTACCTTTTAACAATTGGCGTCCCAAGCGTGGGGCCCATCAGCGACACGTGGATCCAGTGAGAGAGGTCCCAACGACAGAGTGAACGACTGCAGCGATCGGGAGAGCTCCTGCCTGATAGACCCTCGTCTGGCAGCCGATCATCCGAACTTCACTGGTTCCGAACAGACCTCTCTCGAGTGATCTACGGTCCTGACTGGGAACCATCAGGAGTGCCGCGGCAAATACGGAGAATAGAGGACGATCGGGCGCTGGAGGCGGAAGACGAGAAACTGTCCATGCGGTCCGGGTAAGGTCGTGTAACACGACAAATTGCGAAACGATTGATTGATTGATTGAAAATACTAGTATTACTTATTTGATTGTTCTTTTTGAGATATTCGCTGTCTACAAACGGGGAAGAGTAGAAACACTCTCTCTCCCTTTGCAGGGAAGGGTAGGTAACGCAGACTTTTGTCCCCATTGTAACCCGTCGTGCCTATTTTTATCTCCCCACTGATTGATTGTCCGAACATTGATTGTTTTGAAGAATAGTGCTCTTTGAGATATTCTCTGTTTGCAAATAACGTAGAATAGAAATATTCTGTCTAGTCTTTGCAAATAGTGACGGGTAGGTAACGCAGACTTTTGTCCCCATTGTAACCCGTCGTGCCTATTTTTATCTCCCCATTGATTGATTGATTGTCCGAACACTAGTTGTTCGATATTGGTTCTTTGGAGGTATTCTCTGCTTGCAAATAACAAGGAACAGAGATATTCTGTCTAGTCTTTGCAAGCAGTGAAAAGATAGGTAGTGCAGACTTTTGTCCCCGTTGTAACCCGTCATGCCTGTCTTCTCCCCACTGATTGGTAGTTGGTTCTGCCCGGACCGCTTATTAGAGGTGAACCATCCGGCTCCACTGGAAGGCACCCCTAATAAGGACATGTTCACTAAATATGGACTAGTCGCCGTAGCTTATAGCAAGCTATGGCATAAATATACAAAGGGGGACCCCGAGAGTCAGTGGCCACTGATGGGATCCTTCGATGATCACAAAATAGAAACACTAGAAATAGCTCTACGTAGTAATAAAACAACGCCTACTATGCTTAACAGTATCGGCATGTGGCGCAAAGAAGCAACGCAACGGAAAAAGAGGGAAGAAGTAAAAGCAGAAAGGGAATTACGAAAGGCAGCTCACCTTGCCGCTAGAAAGTTAGAGGAAGAGATAAAGGAGAGAAAGGAAGCTAAACTAAAACAAGAGTCTGAAACATCAGGCCAGTGCCCTGGTAGGACCTCCTCTGCGCTCTACCCTGAGTTACCTTCCAGGCAACAAACAAATGACGAATTACTATTAGGTCCCCCGATCATCTACATGCCCCCTCCATACGCCCCCTTCCAACCTGTAGTACAGCACCCACAACCCCCAAACGCAAGTGAAAGCAGTACCAGGGCCTCGGTCCTCACGGCCTCCGCGCCAGCCGAGCCTCTTGTGCTGAACACAACATTAGCAATAACGTTAGATGACCCTGAAATGAGAAAGAAAGATTCCGCCAGAGTGAATTGACTAACAAAGGATGAACGAGCCGGACTCGATAAGATAGTAAGGACACTAGTAGAGCGAAAGGAAAGTGAGGAGTATATAACAGACATGTATAACTCGTATGCCGACAACCACAGACGACACTTCGTCGTACGACTTTGTTATCACGCCCTGAATACATATGAGGATAGGTACCACGATAAAGGTCCAGAAGGCTTAGCGACCCTATATAGGAAGGTAGACATTGGGGAAGGAGGAGAGGGCGATGTGACGGACCTCTTCACTCGTACACTCGAGGTCTCCCGGCATCTTAACGAACACAGACAGACAACCAAAGCAGAGACCCCCATAGCGACTGAACCCCAGGCAGGAAGGGCTGATACCATGATGCCCATCAAAGAAGCCGCCCCCTACTGGGTCCCCCCACGAGGTCAGGGAACACACGACGACATCAACCACCAAGATGCGAAATGAAGGGTTGTATATAACTGGGTCTACCAGCCATGGGACCGACAAGACATTTTGACCTTTAGAAAAACCCTACCCGACTTAAGAAAGAACCCAACTGCCTTCTACACCGAACTAGGTACAGCCTTAGGTTCAACAATAATGACCTTAGCAGATATCGATTTGTTCTTCGGGTTATGTCTGCTGGCTGATGTGTGGAAGCAAATCCGGAAAAGTCGACCACGCTGAGCCGTTCGGATATACCTGGGTACAACTCGATACCATGGATAAACAGCGAGAACCGGGACAAAAACCCCCAAAAGCCATATTGGAGCTCCCAGACAAGATTGTACAGAAATTGAAGACTCTAATCCCAGAAAGAAAGGTAGACTGGTCGATAGTGACGGCTTGTCGCCAGAAACCCCAGGAGGATGTGTCTGAATACTTCTCTTGATTCGAGACAGTGTTTTCCGATTATAGTGGCCAGGACATGACCACTGCAACCGGACACCACCTCTTTGTCCAGAATTACGTGAAGGGTCTGTCACAAGAAGTCTCCCAGAAGCTACAGACCAGCGAAAGTAGTTGGGCAGCCTCCAAACCCGCAGCTATCCTTCAGATGGCCCAATACTACGAACACCAAAAGAATGAGAGCGATAGGGCGTCCGAAAGAAAGAAAAAGGAACTGAAGGAAAGAGTAATGATAGCTCAGTTACAAGGGGTGACCATAGGAAGGGAGCCTCCCAAAGGAAATTACCAACAGACCGCTCCTAGAAAGCTACCCCCTAGAGACCATACACCTGCACCCTACGCTGGACGAAGAGACTTAGACGGGAACCAATGTGCGTTCTGTAGAGGGTTCGGACACTGGAAATCTCAGTGCCCGGTCCTTCTGGAAATGAACAGAAATAGAGACACCAGAGACATAGCACATGACCCCAGAAGTAGAGGACAGGGACGAGGGTACACGAATGACGCCACAAACGACAGGCCAGGCAGACCAAACACCTTTGACCGCCCCCGACAGAACCAGTGCCAGCAGTCCGACTACGAGAACACCCATGACTTTGCATAGGACCGCCATGGGCAAGGGAGGGATCCAGTCGAACTCCGTGTTGACCAGCAAGGTCCTTACGTCACTGCTAAGGTCTTGGGCACAAAGTCTCCATTTTTGGTAGATACTGGGGTGACACGTAGTGCGTTATCTAAACGACTGATTCCTAGGGCACCCTTGTCTGGCTCACACGTAACCTCAATAGGCTTTGATGGAACGCCCTCCACTAACCCCTTGTCAGCACCAATCTCCTTTGACTTAGAAGGTAACACCACTGATACGACATTCCTGCTCTCCTCCAACACCCCCGATGCTATCATGGGACTTGATTTGCTAAAACATTTCCGAGCTACCATCAGATGTTCCCCAGACGGAGTTCGAGTCATCCTGCACGATAACCCAGATCTGTTCAGGCCTTGTCTCACACGACGTATGTTCTCTATAACCGATGCTGACCTGTCCCTACTCGACACGTTACCCTCACATCTATGGGCTAAAACCGACTCAGATGTAGGGCGCATGGTGATCGACCCTGTACACATAACCGTCCGACCGGACGCAGTGCTCCCAAAGCTTCCACAGTATCGGATATCGCCCGAAGGCGAGAAGGCATTGGTGGAAATCATCCAGTCCCTAGTCGATGCAGGAGTGGTAGAAGAAGTAGTCAGTAATGTTTGCAACAGCCCTATCCTACCTATTGTAAAGAAGCAAGGCGAGGGAGACGAGAAAGCATACCGCTTCATTGTTGACTTGCGAGAGGTTAACAAAGTAGTCATACCCCAGTATCCCGTGGTCTCGGACATCACCACCATCCTCACCCTGATTCCGTCCACTGCCACCACCTTTACCGTTATTGATCTCAAGAACGCATTCTTTTCCATCCCCATCCACCCAGACAGCCGCTACCTGTTCGGCTTCACCCTAAAAGCCCGTTCATACAGATTCTGTAGGGCACCCCAAGGCTACACTGAGAGCCCCAGCATCTATAGCCAAGCCCTCAAGAGACAACTAGATGCAGTCCAACTACCAGATGGAGTGGTGTTAATACAGTACGTCTATGACATTCTTCTGGCGGCCGACACCACTCCACTTGCAATTACAGCCACCATTCACCTCCTCCACTTCCTTGCGGAGAACGGTCACAAGGTCTCCAGGAAGAAGTTACAATTCTGCCAACCTCAAGTGACATACCTAGGCCACCTCCTATCCAAAGACGGGAGGAAACTTACACCTGACCGAATTCAGACCATCTTAGAAACCCCTGTCCCCAAAACTCAGAAGCAAGTGCGGTCCCTGGTTGGTCTCACCTCCTTCTGTCGACAGTGGTTGCCAAACTTCAGCCTCATTGTAAAACCTCTGCTTTCCCTGCTGGCTAAAGACGTCCCCTTCCCCCTCCCCTGGACACCCGAATGCCAGTCCTCCTTCAAAGAATTGCGAGATGCCCTTTGTTCAGCACCAGTCCTAGGAACCCCAGACTACACTAAACCTTTCTCCCTCTTCACCCACGAAAGGGAGGGATGCGCGTTGTCTGTTCTAACCCAGTCCATAGGTCCTAAACAACGCCCTTGTGCCTACTTCTCTGCCACTCTTGACCATGTAGCCAGAGCTTTGCCCGCCTGCATTCGAGCAGCAGCCGCCGCTGCTGTCTCTATCCGGCAAAGTGAGGGGATCGTGCTCTCGAACCCCCTCACTGTGTTAGTACCCCATGCGGTTGACACCCTCCTGAACCAGACCAAGACTCAGCACCTGACTAGCGCACTACTGACTGGTTATGAACTGACTCTGCTTGCACCCCACATCACATTGAAACGATGCACCACTCTGAATCCAGCTACTCTACTACCTCTCCCTGACACTGACCCCAATGCGTCCCCTATACATGACTGCGTGACCCTCACCGACGAACAGACCAAGAGTAGGGTTGACCTCCGAGATACTGCCTTCCCGGACCCTGACGGAGAACTGTGGGTAGATGGCTTATGCATCAAGCTCCCCGATGGCCCCACCTCAGCCGCCTATGCAGTTACCACGGCCCGAACAGTTGTTGAGACAGCCCGCATCACACAGCGATCCGCACAGGCGGCTGAACTGATTGCTCTCACCCGAGCATGCAACCTAGCAGCGGGGACAACCGCAAACATTTACACTGACAGCCAGTATGCCTTCGGGGTAGTTCACCACTTTGGGCTCCTATGGAAAGAGAGGGGATTCCTGACTTCACATGGCACACCCATCTTACATGGAGATCTAGTCTCTGCTTTGACCAAGGCAGTCCTCCTCCCCACACGGCTAGCTGTGATCAAATGCCAGGCACACAAGAAGGTGACAGACATTATAGGACAGGGAAATGCTCTGGCTGACATTACTGCCCGAACCACAGCCGAAAATAGGACCACGACCCGCATGTATGTGACCAGGTCACAAACTGAGAAGTGGAAGGATGCTAGAGAAACGATTAGGGACATCCAATTAGCCAGCTCACCACACAAATTGACTGAATGGGCACGGGTGGGATTGAAGGATGATGACGGTTGCTGGCGAACTAAAGACTCGAACAAATGGTTGCTACCTGACTCATACTTGATCCCCATGCTGACCATGGCACACTCCCCCGCACACATAGGGTCTGCCCCCATGATCGAACTCATCTCCAAAGTTTGGCACAATGACAAGATCCCAGACTCAGCCAAACATCTGGTCCAACAATGCCTGGTATGCCTCCAACACAACCCTGGGAAAGGAACTGCTGTACCCCGGGGAGGGTTTGGGGTTCCTAATCACCCCTTTGAAGTCCTACAAATGGACTACATCCAATTAGAAAGGTGCCAAGGTTTGAAGTACGTACTTGTCGTTGTGTGTGCCTTCAGCAAGTGGGTGGAAGCCTACCCAACCCGCGACAACACTGCTATGACTACCGCAAAAGTATTGCTGAAAGAATTCTTCCCCCGTTACGGCCTTTGTCGAATTCTGTGGAGCGACAACGGCCCCCACTTCGTAGCCGAAGTTATCCAACTCATCCTAAAGGGGTTGGGTGTAAAACAAAAGTTCCATGCGGTCTTCCACCCCCAATCTGCAGGCTTGGTTGAGCGACATAATGCCATATTGAAGCTCAAAATAGCCAAAATAGTTGCCACCACAGGACTGAAATGGCCAGACGCCCTCCCGCTAGCATTGCTATCAATGCGTTCCACTCCTACCAAACACCACTTAACCCCCTACGAGGCCGTCTTTGGGCGGCCCATGAACCTTTGGACCGCACCGAAACCGACATCCATCCACGACGTCCCGGACGTCCTCATGTCTGACTATTTGTACAACCTAACTAAAACGTTGTCTGTTATCCATCAGCAGGTGCTGCAAGCCATTCCCGATGCTTCCAGGGGCCCCAGGCACGACATCCAACCCGGTGACTTTGTCTTAGTGCGTAACTTCCAGCGCACCAAGAGTCTGGAGCCCCGCTGGACGGGCCCCCTGCAAGTCCTAATCACCACCCGAACAGCTCTTCGAGTGGAGGGGAAGCGTAATTGGCTGCACGTACACCATTGTAAGAAGATATCACCGACCCTGACGACAACCGACAACATCACCGCCCAAGAGGAACCCCTGGACAAAGACCGACCATCCCTGAGCTGCTACCCGGATACAGAGACACTTGAATTAATGAAATATCCCGATCCCACTGTGCCATCCAAGGAAGGGTATAACCTGCGACGAAAGGAGGAAACCTCGGTTAAGCAGACCACAAACTAAGTCGAAATCTCAAAACGGTAGCCTAATCACCCCAAAGGCCTCCAGAAGAGAAATTAAACAAAGTCTGTGGTTCTGCCCGCTACCGAGTCCCTTGAAGATGATGGAAGCACCCGACATGAAGATGATGGAAGCAACCGGACGTCCGAAGATCCACTACAAAAACCCAAAGACTGACAAAATGCACAGCTCAAAGACTATTGCACTTTTTATTACCCTTCTCTTTTGCCTTCTCCTCATGGTCACCTTCTGGATCATGGAGGAGAGCGCACCCGCTCATAAGACATTGCTGACCACCGTTCAACCTACCACCATGAAAAAACACCATCTGATCTCACTTTCACCCCAACTCCGAGAAAGGTGTAAGGAGTTCTGGAATAACTCTTTTGTGCAGTTGCTCCACCAACACAATCTTGCCGCCAATGCCACTAATTGCTGGATCTGTGGATTGCTACCACATGCCACTGGACACTCTATCCCTTTCATCCCTTCACCTTTTTCTGTCCATGGTTCCTGCCTCATGCGAAGTGGGTCGCACACCGCTCGTCATACCAGCAAATAGCCCCATAGGATTCTGGAGAATGTAGTGACAGCGGCGGGTACACCTATGCCACGAGTGTTAAGTTTAAAATGCCATCCCTGGACACGTGTTTCGAGGTAATTGCCTCTCGTCAGCAGGGAGCAGGACCGTATGCGGGGTGCCAAGTAGACTGCCAAAAAAATAAAATCAGGTATAGTACCTCTCAAGGCGCGCGGGTGCGGGATCCGGGCTCGTCAACCCAATAGCTCAGGGAGCTTTAAATACAAAATGCGAAGTGGGTCGCACACCGCTCGTCATACCAGCAAATAGCCCCATAGGATTCTGGAGAATGTAGTGACAGCGGCGGGTACACCATGCCACGAGTGTTAAGTTTAAAATGCCATCCCTGGACACGTGTTTCGAGGTAATTGCCTCTCGTCAGCAGGGAGCAGGACCGTATGCGGGGTGCCAAGTAGACTGCCAAAAAAATAAAATCAGGTATAGTACCTCTCAAGGCGCGCGGGTGCGGGATCCGGGCTCGTCAACCCAATAGCTCAGGGAGCTTTAAATACAAAATGCGAAGTGGGTCGCACACCGCTCGTCATACCAGCAAATAGCCCCATAGGATTCTGGAGAATGTAGTGACAGCGGCGGGTACACCTATGCCACGAGTGTTAAGTTTAAAATGCCATCCCTGGACACGTGTTTCGAGGTAATTGCCTCTCGTCAGCAGGGAGCAGGACCGTATGCGGGGTGCCAAGTAGACTGCCAAAAAAATAAAATCAGGTATAGTACCTCTCAAGGCGCGCGGGTGCGGGATCCGGGCTCGTCAACCCAATAGCTCAGGGAGCTTTAAATACAAAATGCGAAGTGGGTCGCACACCGCTCGTCATACCAGCAAATAGCCCCATAGGATTCTGGAGAATGTAGTGACAGCGGCGGGTACACCTATGCCACGAGTGTTAAGTTTAAAATGCCATCCCTGGACACGTGTTTCGAGGTAATTGCCTCTCGTCAGCAGGGAGCAGGACCGTATGCGGGGTGCCAAGTAGACTGCCAAAAAAATAAAATCAGGTATAGTACCTCTCAAGGCGCGCGGGTGCGGGATCCGGGCTCGTCGACCCAATAGCTCAGGGAGCTTTAAATACAAAATGCGAAGTGGGTCGCACACCGCTCGTCATACCAGCAAATAGCCCCATAGGATTCTGGAGAATGTAGTGACAGAGGCGGGTACACCTATGCCACGAGTGTTAAGTTTAAAATGCCATCCCTGGACACGTGTTTCGAGGTAATTGCCTCTCGTCAGCAGGGAGCAGGACCGTATGCGGGGTGCCAAGTAGACTGCCAAAAAAATAAAATCAGGTATAGTACCTCTCAAGGCGCGCGGGTGCGGGATCCGGGCTCGTCAACCCAATAGCTCAGGGAGCTTTAAATACAAAATGCGAAGTGGGTCGCACACCGCTCGTCATACCAGCAAATAGCCCCATAGGATTCTGGAGAATGTAGTGACAGCGGCGGGTACACCTATGCCACGAGTGTTAAGTTTAAAATGCCATCCCTGGACACGTGTTTCGAGGTAATTGCCTCTCGTCAGCAGGGAGCCGGACCGTATGCGGGGTGCCAAGTAGACTGCCAAAAAAATAAAATCAGGTGCGCGGGTGCGGGATCCGGGCTCGTCAACCCAATAGCTCAGGGAGCTTTAAATACAAAATGCGAAGTGGGTCGCACACCGCTCGTCATACCAGCAAATAGCCCCATAGGATTCTGGAGAATGTAGTGACAGCGGCGGGTACACCTATGCCACGAGTGTTAAGTTTAAAATGCCATCCCTGGACACGTGTTTCGAGGTAATTGCCTCTCGTCAGCAGGGAGCGTCCTGCTCCCTGCTGACGAGAGGCAATTACCTCGAAACACGTGTCCAGGGATGGCATTTTAAACTTAACACTCGTGGCATAGGTGTACCCGCCGCTGTCACTACATTCTCCAGAATCCTATGGGGCTATTTGCTGGTATGACGAGCGGTGTGCGACCCACTTCGCATTTTGTATTTAAAGCTCCCTGAGCTATTGGGTTGACGAGCCCGGATCCCGCACCCGCGCGCCTTGAGAGGTACTATACCTGATTTTATTTTTTTGGCAGTCTACTTGGCACCCCGCATACGGTCCTGCTCCCTGCTGACGAGAGGCAATTACCTCGAAACACGTGTCCAGGGATGGCATTTTAAACTTAACACTCGTGGCATAGGTGTACCCGCCGCTGTCACTACATTCTCCAGAATCCTATGGGGCTATTTGCTGGTATGACGAGCGGTGTGCGACCCACTTCGCATTTTGTATTTAAAGCTCCCTGAGCTATTGGGTTGACGAGCCCGGATCCCGCACCCGCGCGCCTTGAGAGGTACTATACCTGATTTTATTTTTTGGGCAGTCTACTTGGCACCCCGCATACGGTCCTGCTCCCTGCTGACGAGAGGCAATTACCTCGAAACACGTGTCCAGGGATGGCATTTTAAACTTAACACTCGTGGCATAGGTGTACCCGCCGCTGTCACTACATTCTCCAGAATCCTATGGGGCTATTTGCTGGTATGACGAGCGGTGTGCGACCCACTTCGCATTTTGTATTTAAAGCTCCCTGAGCTATTGGGTTGACGAGCCCGGATCCCGCACCCGCGCGCCTTGAGAGGTACTATACCTGATTTTATTTTTTTGGCAGTCTACTTGGCACCCCGCATACGGTCCTGCTCCCTGCTGACGAGAGGCAATTACCTCGAAACACGTGTCCAGGGATGGCATTTTAAACTTAACACTCGTGGCATAGGTGTACCCGCCGCTGTCACTACATTCTCCAGAATCCTATGGGGCTATTTGCTGGTATGACGAGCGGTGTGCGACCCACTTCGCATTTTGTATTTAAAGCTCCCTGAGCTATTGGGTTGACGAGCCCGGATCCCGTACCCGCGCGCCTTGAGAGGTACTATACCTGATTTTATTTTTTTGGCAGTCTACTTGGCACCCCGCATACGGTCCTGCTCCCTGCTGACGAGAGGCAATTACCTCGAAACACGTGTCCAGGGATGGCATTTTAAACTTAACACTCGTGGCATAGGTGTACCCGCCGCTGTCACTACATTCTCCAGAATCCTATGGGGCTATTTGCTGGTATGACGAGCGGTGTGCGACCCACTTCGCATGGTTCCTGCCTCGCCTGGCTAATCCTCCTGCAAGAAAGCTACAAGGACAATGCCACTTCCGGCAAAACTGTGTCACACTTCTACCATGGGTTCTGGCTGAACAAAACTGGAAAAACTTCTGCCCCCTTCTGTCCTCTGAGATCAAACACTTCCTTTCACATGGACATCCCTGCCAAAGAACGAGTTGAAATGCAGGTGTTCAACAACCCAGCCAGACCCACCTTCTCTTACCTCCGGAAACGAACGGCCGCCACCCTAACAGTGGGCCTATCCGTCATCAACATCACTGGACTTGTGTGCCTCGAAGGCCTGGGGGCGCAGCTGGTGGGCCACAGCTCCTGCCTCATCACCCGAACATTGGACTCAGTTGATCCACCCTCCTTTGTTACCTCCCCAAATATGTACTTCGTCTGTGGTACTAAGGCCTACACCTGGCTTCCGAAAGGTTGGGGAGGCACCTGCTACATCGCTTTTGTCCTTCCTCCGACATATGTGGCTCCAGCAAACCATCACCGACAGAAACGCGCCAAAGACATTGTGCAAGTCGACTCCACCGGAGCACAGTTCATGGACGCAGTAAAAGGACTTGTTCCACTTTGGGGCCCAATGGCAAACAGCCGTGCCATCCGCCACTTAACCCAGGCAGTCGAAACAACAATGAACATTACAGCCGGCATCCTCACCAACAACACCGCTGAGCTTCAGGCCGTCCGCCTGGTAGCTCTTCAGAACCGCCTCGTTCTAGACGTAGTTCTGGCCGATCGTGGAGGAGCATGCCGCATCATTGGGTCCAGCTGTTGTACCTACGTACCGGATAACTCACCCTCAGTCTACAAGGCGATTGAACACCTCCACAGACTTTCCGCAGAGGTTCATCAGGAGCAAGAAGGATGGTCGCTTGGGAGTTGGTTTTGGGACACTATTAAAAGTTGGGGGTGGAGGTTGTTTACGTTTATCCTGATACCAATCTTGATACTATGTGGTTGCTGCCTGGGTATTCAATGCTTGCCACCTCTGTGTTCACTTTTTACAAACTGTATCTGTCCTAAGACTCTGGACTTTGAAGCCGAACGTATGAAAGCTTTGTATGAAGTCGAAATGCGTAATATTTTGGGGATAGATCCGAACTAAGCAAGCTGGCGAGATATGTTAAAAGGGAGGACTGTGGAAATTTAGTTTGTATCTGAACATTATCTGCGCCATCTTGTCTTTCCCCAGCACCACACGCAAAAACACACGGCAGCCATTTTAGGCACCATGGCCTCTCTCCCTGCTCATTGTCGATCGCCAACGCGTCCCCCTAGCGCTGCGAACATCCCCCAACATGCTGACCACCCCCGCTCTCTCATACACGGGCCATAAACCCTCTCCTTCTGCGCGACCCTGCCATGGAACCACATCCCACGCCTGACCGACATCCCATACATGGTCATACATCTCTTTGATAACCCCCTTCCTCTTTGCCCGATTGTCCGGGCCGATCCCAGGCCATCACCTAGCTCTGTGGATGCAGTTTATTGCCCCTACTGTAAGGGAAACACCCCACATCAAAGGGATTACAGTAGATCAAGGCCCCCCACCCCCTGAGACCCGACCAGTCGCACACACCCCCCGGGAATTGGCGGAATGTCCAGCTGTGTGATAGCCATCTCCTACTGTGGGTGGGGTGGGGACTTCCACTGTAGGTATGTGTGGGAACGAGCTCGAAGTGGGGATTCCGAGGATGTTCTTTCATGTATCAAAGCAATCTCAAGAATGTGCCATGTATGATAAACCTGCAATAAAGTCATAAACCTGTGTATAAGAGGCCAGGCCTCAGAGATGTGGAGAGAGCACCTCGTGACGATACCTTGCTGTCTGATCTGATGTGTTCTTCTCCGACGGAATAAAACTTTGTTTCCTGCCTTCCAGTCTCCGGCGCCTGTCTCTTTGTTGGTTAATTATCGGATGGTATAAGAGGCGATTACCGCCGGGCAATACTTAGAAGGTTATCGACTGCGACTGCCTCTACCTTTTAACAAAGGTAGGGTCACAGTAATATTTTACTAGCCCTAGGTCACTTAAAAAACTTTTGACATAGACTAGCCACCTAGATCTGTGTGCGTTTTCAAGGGCTTTACAGTCTTGAATAATTTTTTGAGTAAAGACTGTTCTTTCCGACGACTAAATTCGGTGCCACAATAACAGTGGCTGGATTCTCGCCAGATCTGTCACATACGGAAGACCCAGTTCCAGGTGGCAGGAATAATTTGCAGCAGTGGTTGGTAGTGAGAGAAGGTATTTCAGAAAACAGTTCTCTACTGCCTGAATGGGACCCACGGCTACGTGGCCCCATACACCCGCTCCATACAAAGCCACTGAAATAAATTTGGCTTTGTAAATTTTAACCATTTCCACGGGTGCTTTTTTCCCTAGTTTCCTAGAGAAATTTACAAGAGCGGAAGTGGTTCTCGTGAATTGGAGTTTCCTCACTTCAACTGCCGGTTTCCAGCTAAGTTTATCAGTTTATAAGGGTATTTATCAGTGGTCGCCAGTTTTTCGTTATTCAAGTAAATAGCCCTGGTTTTGTTTTTTTTACCAACCCCCGCCTTCATGACGAATGTTTTCCCAATATTGACTTTAAGGACCAGATTGGCCATGAAGAGTGCATAGCTGCTTAAGGCCCTCTGAAGTTCGTTTGGGGTGCGGGCCAATATCACCGCGTCGTCTGCGTACAGAAGAGCCGGTCTGAGACGATTGGCTGCCATAGGAAGGTCCTGGGCTCCCCTCAACATCTCCCTCTCCAGACCATTAGCGTAAAGGGTGAAGAGGAAGGGGGCCAGGACACAACCTTGTCTGACGCCCCTCTCCACTCCAAACGACGCAGTAAGTTCTCCACTGGTGCCAAACCTCACCCTGGCACTCACGTCAGCGTAAAGTTCCCTCACAAAGGTAACTACACTCCGATCCATCCCTAGGTCTAATAGGATGGACCAGAGTTTAGAATGGCTAACACAATCGAACGCGGCTGACAGGTCTACGTAGACCATGTAGAGTGCTCCAGCCTTAATGTTTACATATTTGTCAATCAGAAGTGATAAGTTTAAGGCTTGGTCTATGGTCCCCAAACCCTCACGGAACCCATATTGTAGATCGGATAAGATGTTATTTTCCTCCGCCCACTCCTGCATACGACCAAGAATTATGTGGCCCATCATTTTCCCCGTGGTGTCCAATAGGGAAATAGGGCGGTAGCAGGAGACTGAGCTTCTGTCCCCTTTCTTAAAGATCGGGACCAGTATAGATTTTTTCCAGGATTCCGGAATACCGATGATGCAGAGTGCATTAAGGACCCTGGTCAAAAGAGGAATCCAAAGGTCAGTATGGGTTTTAAAAAAGTCTATTGGGACCCCATCGGGGCCCGGGGCCTTCCCTTTCTTGCTTGCACTTAAAGCCCGAGTGACCTGATCAAGTGAAATGGTCAGGTCAATAGGAAAAGGCGAAGACTGTTGATGGTAAAACTCATTGTCACTAACATTTGTTGATAATGGGTCAATTATAAAAAAAATTGAGAAATGCTCTACCCAGTCCTTTTCATCTATGGCGACCTCTATTTTGGGAAAGCCACCGTTATCGGTCAAGAAACGTGATTTAACCACTTTGCAGAATGCGGCACTATTTTTACAAAAACAGCTCTCGTGCAGTTGGTCCCAAAGTTGTTTTTTTAACTCCGATTTTCTTTCTTTTATAGCGGAGTTATATGCCCTCCTCAGTTCGGATATCTCAGTGGGGACCCTAACTGTCTTGCGTAAAGCAGATTTTAACTTTGAATACGCTGCTGTGCACATGTGATTGAACCAGCCCTGTCTATTCCTTACATTATTATTCTTTTTTACCATTAGGGCTTTATTTATGGCCTGAATCACAGTGCCAAAATTGATGGTAACATCGGCATCTGTAGTAGTCAAGTCCAAACATTTCAGGATGGACGAGTATGCGTCGGTTACCACGGTATTAACAGTTTCAATGGGATCGACTAGGGCCCAGTTGAGAGAATAGCCAATAAGTCTGGCTAATACTAAGTTATTTTGGTCCAACAAACTGGGGATATTAGGGTTGGGCCTGTCGGAGAGATAGATGGTGATGCTAAGAGGGTAGTGGTCGCTCAATACAATCTGGTGTATGTGAAAAGCAGTGTCCCTTTTTATGACTCCATTTGAGATCAGAATAAAATCGATGGTGGAGTTGCAACCTCTCCCATGGAAGGTAGGGGCCAGCACCATGTTCGGATTGGCCAAATTATTGGCAATTCCCAGATCTAACTTGAACGTAATTTCATTTAGGGAGCTACCTAGAGTCGAGTGGCTGAAATGAGGAATAGGATTATCTGTCTCATCATTTAAGCCACATAAAAATTGATTAGAAACACAACAGGGGGTCTGGTTGAAATCGCCACCCCATATAATAGTTACCTCCCTGGCTGATTTCCTAATAATAGATGATATTAAGGAACAGATGGTATTAACTACTTCCACTGCTTCTGATTCGGGAAGATTGTTATAATAATTAACCAGCAGAAAGGAGTCCTTCGCATTTATACTAAAGCTAAGGAGCTGGAAATTGGGGTCGAGTTTTAGGACCCTCATCTCGTCCATCTTAATCAAATTTGATATATAGGTAGTTAAGCCACCCTTGGCCCTACCAAACATGGAGGGTTGGGCGGGTGAAAAGTACGTTCTATAGCCATCGAGATGAATCGCTGTTGTCAGCCAAGTCTCCTGTAGACACAAAATATAAAAATTTGAGGTAAAATTAATCCAGACATCGTTCCCTAATTTGGAGCGTTGTCCAGCTACATTCCAAAATACAGCCACTATTTTTGATTTGGTAATCTCTCGATGATAAACGGTGGTAGGGTTTAATGAAGGTATCGAGGATACCAGCGCTTCATCCGTCGATTGAGGGACAGGGCTTAGTGCCAGATGTGGTGGCTTCTTATTGCGAACTGCAGTGGGATTTAAACGAGGAGAAAAAAGATCACTATTCGCTCGTACCTTGGATCCAGAATCAAAAGGGACCCGAGTATATTCTCCAATAGGGAGTCAGTCAACGTCCTCTAGTCCTCTAAGAGAAGAGAAGCGATTGGAAATAGGAATGTTAAAATTAAAGCCCCCTAGTTGGGGCCGTAGGTAGGTTCTGGGCTGTGTTATGTTCCTAAGTAGTGTCTGGGGATAAAAGTAGGTCAGGTCGTAGGTTCTAATGATGCTCTGGTCTTGGCCTTGAAACCAATTGATTATATGCCTTGTAGCCCTGCGATCTCTAAAATTAATAATAATCACGTCCCCTTGAATTTCCTTCGGCCGTGAACCAACCCAACCAAGTCTGGCAACATTTAAAATTTCGCCATCGATGTTAGGAGGTAGGGGTCTGTTCTGTCCCAGCCAATATATAACCTTATTTTTTAGGTCGTGATAGCCCTCTTTTTTCCATGTTTCTAGTGTTGGGACTCCTGCCAAGACGACAACGTAAGGGACCGCCTCCGGGGGCAAATCTATGTGATTCCAGTTTGCGCCGTCGGTCTTTCCCGGCGCGGTGGCAGCACATACATTGCGTATTTTGGAGTCGGGCCCGTTAATTTGGGAGCTGACAATTGTCTGACCACATTCTAGCTCAGTGTTATCCTTCCGATTAGGTAATGAATTTTTTAAACTTAATAAAGGTGGTAAGGTTTTATTGGCCACTAGTTTAGACTGTCTATCTTCTGTCGGTAAAGATGATTTAGAATGAATGGGGCTATTTAAAGGTGTCAGTCTATTAGACAATAGCTCTTTTAGTTGGTCGGTGTTATTTGAGATCAGCTTCTCCAATGACCCAAGTTGTTTAGACATTCCCTTCATTCTTTCAAAGAGTGGGAGAAGAAGTGATCTTACGAGTAACTCCAAGCGGCCCATTAATTCATTTATTAATGGATCAAAGTGATGAAGGTCCAATTGGGTTTCGGGGCCTTGTGATTTTGTAACAACTGGAGGAACAAGGGTCTCAGTATTTTTTGCTGGTTTACACTTGTTGTTACTAAGTGTGTTCATTTTGTTAAGTTTCTTCCCTCCCCTCTTTCTTTTTTTTTCGGTGGAGGTCCTGCGATGATAGTTCCCCTGCCCTTCTTTAGCTGGGGAGTTACAGCAACGGCCCTAGGAGACTGTGAGTCTAATATTATAGGGTCAGAGGAAAAATCAGAAGGTGAGTTAAGAACAAGCGGAGTTGAATGGGTGTGGGATTTTGACAGGAGATTAGAGTCTCGCATAGGTGAAGAAATTCTGGCAGCACTCTGAGGGTTATTCATTAAGCAGGGCACGGGTGGTGCTGGCGCAGGTGAAATGGCCATCTGAATTGATCCAATCGAGGAGCGTTTGTTTTGTAAATGTTCAGCCGATAGGCGCCGCTCCACCAGGGCAATCTCCTTCTCGAGGACTGAGGCGGCCCTTGTGATAAAGTTATCCAGTGTTCCTCGCACTGACCCTCCCAGCAATGACGATCTACTTTTGGCAGTACGGGACGACATAATAATAGGAGATTAATATAACTCTAAGCAGCACTAGGAGGCGTGAATGTCTATACCCAGTTCATGCAGGTTAAACGGTCACGAAGATGTTAAATGCTTTGCAGGACACAACAGACACACAAAGGGGCTTACGTGTTTCGTGCCAATGAGCAAGCCTCAGAGAGTGAGCCCAGCCCTGCCTCCTCCTGCCCCGGACGGCCACAGACGGCCCGCCCTTTGCCCGGGCTTAGCCCGGCGTCGCCCGCGTGCGTCCCGCAACGCGGGGGCTCTCCTCCATCTTAAGGTGCCTCCGGGCGCGGAAGAGGCGTGAGCGGCTTCCTGCCGCAAGGTGCTCTGGGCAGTGTAGTCCTCGGTTCTGCCGGTGCGGTGGCAATGGCGGCAATGGCGGCAATGGCAGGGAGATGGCGCCGGTCAAGCAGGTAGCCCAACAACGCGCTGCAGGTAAGGTGATGTCCAAATCAATCAGCAAAAAGAGTAGTTAATTGACATCAAGTGATGTGTCACACACCCATGGACTACAATTCTCAGACACTCTGTGACCGTGTGTCCACCGTAACGTACAATTGCCTTGCAACTGTTTTTGAATAAACATGTTGCTGATGTGTAATGAACCTGTGCTATGCTTTGTTAGGTGCGTTGTCCGTCTTCCCACATCTGACTGACATTTGCTTACCTCACCTGTGGACTTGGTACCACTGACTGGGGACAGGTGTTGTTGTTGTGCATACCTATCTGTTTCAAGTCAACATCATTGTATGGGATGAGTAACATGGCCATGGTGAGTATGTGTTGTAGTGCCATAGCGGAGTGTCTCCCTCACATGTGCCACATCACCATGACTCACCTAACGTTGGTCACATTGTTGCACTATTTGGCATGCACTGTGTTGTGTAGCAGATTGACATCTCCATGGCACATGACAATTTGGAATCACAACAGAGGCAAGTATGGTGTACTGGTGAGTTTATTTTCGAACATGTGTGAGGAAAGTGCACAGGATGGTGGGTGCTGTACATTGGTTTTGGAATCCAAAGTTCACATTAGAGTTGGAAGTGCTGGTAGATGAAATGTCCAGAGTAAAGTCCACAGTGCTCTGCTACATTGGCCCAACATGAACCCTCCATGTCATGTGGGCGAGTTGTATGCAATTGAACAAGGTGAACGGGTTGCACACAAGAACATAGTCCAGAACAGGTTTAGCGGCCCTGGGGGATGTGCTGCGACATCTGCTTCTCTCATGTCCTTCTTCGGACGACCCCTCTTCTTCCGGTGGGGTGGGGGGATCGGGGATCCTCAGGTGCAGGCCTCTGCGGTGCAGGGGACTCTCCGCCAGAGTCCTCCTCCCTCCCTGTGGCGCTGGCAGATGGTGTTGCAACAGATGTTGTGGCCACACAGGGAGGTGTGGACAGGTTTGTGTTGATCTGGCGGAGGCATTGGAGTATGTCCCAATGCACCGCAGTAAGGGCATCCCACTTGGCCTCCATGCGGGCATGGTGGGCAGCCTGCTCCTGTTTCATGTACTTGAGGAACCCTACTACCTGGCCAAATCCTCCGGTGCTATCCTGGTACGCATGTATGATGCGTGCCAGTTGGGGGTCATCATGCAGTCCAGACCCCTCTGCAAGGCGCGCCCTCTGCCTCCCACCCCTCCCAGCACCACTATCCACACGGGCAGGACCAGCGGCGGGATGCACAGGTGACACTGGGACCCCTTGGGTGGTGTTGCTGGTGGTGTTTGCTGTAGCTTCTGGGGGGTCCTGTGACCCTGTGCTGTGGGTGTTCAGTGGCCTTGGTCTGTCCGTGTTGGCGGGGGTGCCCTGTCGGTTTCCAGATGCTGGAGGCGTGGGTAAAGGGGGTGCAGATTTTGATGCTGCTGGTGCTGCATGATGACTCACACCGGAGGGGCCAGGTTGGTCATCGTCATCTGAAGAGGACAGAGACAGAGTCCAACCAGAGAGCTCAGTGTCCACCAGAGTCTGGGCCTGGGAATCCTCTTCATTTGGTGCTGGGTCCCCAGCACCACCTGTGTTTGGAAGAGACACACGATGTGAGTTATGTTTCTACATGCATCGATGGTTCACAAACATGACATTTTCTACTGTACGAACAGATGCCTGCCTGTACACTGCTTTTTCCTAGCTTGTCACAGACGGAGTTTGATATTGTTGTTGCCCATGTCCCAGCATGGCCTTGTGCTCCCCACAACAGAGCCCAGTGTCAGACATCCTGTCAGTCCCTTCCCACTCCCTGTGGGGCGAGTATGGTTCAGTTGGAACTTTGTGGGCCATGTGAGTGGGTGTGGATTGTCTGTGACTGCAACTCCCATCATGCTCTTGGCTACACCCCCCTTCCCAGCATGCCCATACTTCCTCCCTCTTGACTATGTTTCCCTGTGAGGGTGTGTGACAGCAATGGCAAGATGGCTGACTGTGAAGTCCTGGTGTTTGTTGCAGCCCAGTTCCCAGCAGGGCCTTGTTCTCCCCACAACAGAGCCCAGTGTCAGACATCTTGTCAGTCCCTTCCCACTCTCTGTGAGGCGAGCATGGTTCAGTGTATGCTTGCTGGGCCATGTGGGTGGGTGTAGATTGTCTGTGACTGCAACTCCCATCATGCTCTTGGCTACACCCCCCTTCCCAGCATGCCCATACTTCCTCCCTCTTGACTCTGCTTCCCTGTGAGGGGGGGGGGGGGGGTGACAGCAATGGCAAGATGGCTGACTGTGAAATCCTGGTGTTTGTTTGGCTACAAGTCCAAAGAGAGCCCCTGTGCTTCACACAGCTGCACCCAGTACAGGGTGTCTTTAGATGATGTTTCACAGATGTGTGGGTCAATGCATTCTACCCGGTGAGTTGTTTGGAGTTTGTGTTGAGGGGGGTGTGTGTCTCCACATGCTGGTAAGTATGGTCAGAGCTGTCAGTCCTCCTTCCCACCCGGCCAGACATCCCACCATGAAACATGCTTCCATTGGAGGGTGTGCAAGTTGTCTTTCAGGATGTCAGTCAGTGGTGTCCTGCTTCTGATTTGCGCACATGCCCTAGCAGGACCTTGTGCTCCCCACAGCAGGACCCAGTGTCAGCCATCTTGTCAGTCATTTTCCACTCCCTGTGATGTCGGCATGTTTCAGAGAGGTCTTGATGGGCCAATTTTGAGGGGGAGCATTATTTGTGACTACAAACCCCATCATGCTTTTGGATACACTCACTTCACCTGCACCCCCACAATTCCTTCCTGTCAGTCAGCTGCACTGTGAGGTAGTGGGTTTGTGGTGGCAAACGGTATGGCAGTGTCTATTTAGCATTGTGCCACTGCCTTGCTCTATTTGTTTGTAGGTTGGTGCATGTCATGACACAGTTCCAAGTCACTATGAGATGGCAGGTATTGTGTTTGTCTGACTGGCATACACATCTTGGGTTGATTATCTATTGGTTACTGTAGCTTTGCTTGCAGTGCATGGTGTCACTGTCCCCTTGCCACACAATCTTGGGTATGTTGTTTGTGTACTCACCAGGCTCTGGTATGTCTGTTAGCCCATGGACGCTCTCTGGTGGTAGGATGTCCCGCACCTTCTCCTCCCAGGTCCTGAAGTAGACTGGTTTAGCAGGAGGGCCACCGCCGGTGCACTGACTCAGGGTGTGATCTCTTTTTATGAGTTTCTTGACCCTCCTGTGCACGTCATACCACCTGTTCTAGATATCGTCCTTTGTGCGCCTTGCTGGTGCTTGGGCATTCACCTTGTCCACAATCCTCGCCCACATCTTTGTTTTCTGTGACATAGGGGTCCTTTGGACCAATGTACCAAACAAATGTGGCTCTACTCTGATGATCTCGTCTACCAGCACTTCTAACTCCCTATCTGTGAACTTTGGATTCTTCTTTGGGGGCATGGTGATGGGTGGTGGTGGTGAGGGATGTGTGCATGAGGGTGCAAGTGAGGGTGGGTTGGGGTTGGTGTTGGTTTTGCTGCGTGTATGTGTGTGTGATGTTGGATGAGGTGCTGATGGTGTGTGAGTTGTGTGATGGGTGAGTGGTGAGTGTGTCTGTGGTTGCTGTGTAATGGTGTTTGCTGCTGGCTGTGTCTCCTGTTTGCAAGGGATGATGGTAGTGATTGTAGTCCTTTATATATTTGGAGTTGTGGGTGTGTCTTTGTCACAGGTTTTTTTAATTTGGTATTTATTGGCTTTGTCATTGCTTGTTTGGTCCTTTTTTTGTCTTTTTTCCTTTGGGTTTTGTAGGCATGAAGGAGACGTTCATCTGACGGATACGGACGCTGATGTTGTCTCGTGCGGGCTTCTCCGCCTCGTTCACGCTGCCTATCTTCTGTGTTTCATACGCATCGGTCGTGAAGGTCTCTATTGCTTGTGGGCCCGGTTTTCTGTCTGTGCCGGTCGTGCGGCTTTGTCTCCGTGCGAGTCGGTCTGAGTTTCCACGCATTGCATCATACTGCGCGGATCGGACATCGCGGTTACGGGTCGGTCGGGTTCATTCCGGGTTCGTGTCAGTCCGTGAAAATCGCATCGTTTTCCGGCCGGTTCACTATTTTCCCTACGGCTCGGTCGTTCGGCTTGTATTCAGTACGTGTCGGCTGTAATTCACACGCGTTGCATCGTACTGCACAGGTCGTACGGCGCTGGTCTGTGTCGGTCTGTATCCGATCCGGGTCCGTGTCGGTCGGTTCGTTTTGCGGCCGGAATCATAATTGGCCCCTAAATGGAAGCCTCCTAATATGACTGTAATACCTTGGCCCAAAGTGAGTGGAGAAAAACTACCTTCTGCTTTAGGTTCCACTTCTTATAGTACATCTCTGTCGATTTAAATGATGTGTAAGCCTTCAATACTTCAAGAATTGTATCTACAGCTCACTCAACAAAATAGCACCTGTTCAGAACATTAAGGGCCAGATGTACGACTCTTTGTAAATTGCGCATTGTAATTTACCCTCGCGAGACGCAAATTGCGAGGTGCAATTTACAATGTACTACAGTGTCAAAGACACTGATTGCAATTCCCAATGGGGTTGCAAAATGTGAGGCTCATAAATATTAATGAGCCACTCGCAATTTGCAACACAACTGGGAATGGCTGGCCCTCCCAGGGATGGTGGCCTGCTGGGCTCAGCAGACCACCATGTCTGGGACTGCTTTTCAATAAAGCAGGTTTTTTTTTCCAATGTAGCCCATTTTCCTTAAATGAAAACGGGCTGCATTTGAAACAAAAAAATGAGGGCTTGGCCAAGATGGCGGCACGGTAGGACGTGGGTTTTCGTCCCTCCGGGCTCGCCACTACATCGCTCTGTAGTTGCCCCATTCCCGGTCCCCAAACAGCTATACGGGGACTGGAATTGTGTGGAGCTTCCTCCAGAGACGATTTGTGGGCGATTAGCGGCTGTGCCGGCGCTTTATCCCCTGGTTCCTGATCGGACAACGGAGGCTCTGGTGCGGCGAGAGCAAGCGCGGCTGCAGAGCGCATAGACAGACCTGAGATCTGCGCTGATTGCAAGGGCCCGACCCCTTTTGGACCGGTATGTGGGCTGAGGGGCGTGAGAAGGCCTGCTGCTGGAAGAGCTCTGCCCGGCATGCGGACTCGGCAACCTCCTAGTGGGGGCTCCACGATTCATCCGCCATCTTGCCTCCTTCTCTGCTTTGGACAGGAGCTTGCCTCCGGGAAGCACCAGGCCTGGGACCTGTCCTCGTTGCCCCCCCTGGGGCCTGGAACACTGGAGATTGTGTACCTGGCACAGCGGTTTGCCCCCACCACGACTGTGCACTCACAGGGGTGAGCGGCTGATTTGAGGAGCACCCGTCATTTTCTCTCCCCTTCGGTGCAGGCCGGACACACGTTCCAGGAGCTGTTAGGCCTGGGACCTGCCGAGTACACTGCACAAGGCACAAAGGGTGGACCGGCCCGCGAACTGTCTGTTCCAGCGCGGGGGTGGGAGACGGCTACAGCAGCTGATCTCTGGGTGAGTCCTGCATTGGCCTGCGCCATTCTCAGCGAGAGGGGGCCAGTCGACCATATTTGAGTTTGCCCAGAGCGGGGGGCACCGGTTGAAGAGCGGCTACATTACGTGCCTGGCTTTGACTGTAAGGGGCAGCACAGAGGAGCATCGAGGGCCCCCTCGGACCCATAGTGACTGTCAGAAAACACAATATGAGGTACTGTTGTCTTGGTCAAGGGGATGAGTTGCTCTACTGCCGAAAAGAGGGCTGCGAGCAGCAAGTGGGCACCATAGAAACCACTTTCTCGCCTCTGACTCCACTGGACCCTTCACTTTCATACCAGTAAGGACCTGGGTTTCCTCACGCACCACCCTGCCACACGAGTGCTGAGATTCGTGGATCAAGAGAATCGCCCAGGAAGTGCGAGGCCTGTCTGAGGGAGAGCCATGAGCTTGGGAGTACTTTGAACACATGCCAAAGGCCTTCAGTGACGTTTCGACGGCACAGTGGTCACCTGGCGCGGACCCCGACCTGGGCCACGAAGCTGTGCACCCCCGAAACTGGAGGGCGGCTGGATGACATCTTAGCAGATCCCTGTAGCCTCCCCAACAAGCCCTGCATGGTGCCGTGGCATCAGCCTGAGCGAAGAGGGAGAAGACCCTCAAGGACTTGCTACTAAAGCAGACAACTGGACCTGACGCAGCAAACGCACCGCCCCGGGACTCAGGGCACTTGGCGCAAATAGATGAAGCAGACTGTCCGGCTATGAAAGCCTTCATGATGGAGCTCTTCTCCGCCATCAAAGAGGACATATTGGATTTGAAGGGCCAACTTTCTGCTGATCTCAAAGAAGTCCGGCGAGACGTCGATGAAGTGGGAGAGAGGGTGACCGTTCTAGAGGAGCACGAGCTACGCCGAGAAGAAGACCTGCACCAGCTCCAACAGGAAGTAGCACGGCTGCGGGATCAAACTTTAGACCTCCAGGGCCATGCGGAGGATCTGGAGAACCGTTCACAATGAAATAATATCCGTATTTCAGCAATACGATGGCGAGCGGAGGGAGAGGACTTACGATACTATGTCCTGGCTCTCTTTCGGCAGATCTTGGGGGACAAAAGCCCGCAAGGAATTCAGATGGACAGGGTACACTGCGTGGGTATGCCCAGAGGAGGGAAGGCCCCCCCCACCAGATGTGCTCGTGTGCGTCCACGACTTCCAGCTCAAGGAGCAGATCCTACGCAAGGCCCGAGTGGCCCAGCCAATCCAGTTCCAGGTTCACTCACCGGCCCTCTTTCAAGATCTCGCAGCGTCCACGCTAGCCAAATGGAGAGAATTCCGAGTGGTCACCTCCTACCTCTGCGACAATGGGATTCCCTACTCTTGGGGACATCCCTTTCGCATCATATTCAAGCACCAAGGGTAACTGCGCTAGATCCGCTCTCTCACAGAGGCCCTTGATTTGCTGGGTCTGGATAACACGGTGGATACAGAACGGAGGGAGAACCCCAAAGGACGGGCTGCACGAAGGCTTACACAATGGCACACGGATGGGAAACTGGCGGCCTCTGCGAAACCAGACCCGGAGGAGATGGCAAAGGAACAGGAGGTGGTAATCTCCTCTCTCTCGCAACCCCACGACCGTCCGTGTTCCCCTTGAGCACCCCAGTTAAGCATACAGGCATGGACATCATGGAGTGTGGCTGGAGGGTCTCCTGGGACGATTGCCTTTCCTCGCTCAGTGAATGCCCTTCTGCAGTTCTTGGTTTTCCAGGTACTCTACTCTGTCGTCTGCCGCCAGGGGTCCGATCCCCTTTGGTTTTTCCGGGCAGATGGACTTATGTCTACTGTTTCGTTATGGGATTGAGTTCTTCTGGGTTGTTTCTTATGTATACTTGTTGGGGTTTCTTTTAGGGGTTTCCCATACAAGACATTGCGCTTGCATCTCCACCTTGTCTGCCCCTGCGCTCTCCGGCCCATCACTTCTGTTCTGCTCCCTCCACTCTATAGGTGCACCTTGCGTGCTAACCCCCATCGGTCATGACTAGAGACCTGAAAATTGTGAGCCTCAATGTTCGGGGCTTGAACCACCCTACAAAACGAACTGCGATCCTTTTCCTACTTGAACAGTCTGAAGGGGATGTTTGTATGCTCCAAAAGACCCATCCGCTTGCTAAGGATACTCCCCGCATGCATACACGGCGCTTCCCTCACCAGTTCTGGTCCTCTGGGGCAGTGAGAAAGAATGGAGTTGCGATCCTCTTGGGGACTAAATTTGATGACAAGGTACTGTCTACCTTCTATGAGTCCAAGGGCAGGGTTCTAGCTCTGCGGATCCAGTGGGGGTCCACTGTTCTCACTTTACTTAATATTTATGCACCCAATACAGATCAGGATCCCTTTCTTTGTCGGCATGTTGCAGAATGTCTGGCCTCCCCATACTCTGCATTCGTGGTGGGTGGGGACCTCAACTTGGTCATTAACGATTGGGACCGCTCGGGGCAACACTGCACGCAGATGGGAGCTCTATCTCCAGAGGGTAAGCAATGGTTGGCTGATAGCGGCCTTCACGATGTTTGGTGCCTTAAGCAAGTGGACATGCGGGATTACACCCACTATTAGTCTAGATATGTTTTTGGTTTCCAATACGCTTTTCCCCAGAATTAGTGACGCATCCATAGCTGCACTCTCCCTCTCCGACCATGCACATGTCTCTCTTTCCATACGACCTGACAGGGGTAGGTATGTCCCTGCCAGATGGGAGCTGCGCGTACATTCATCTGCAACTGTGGGTGTGAGCCAAGACCTTAGAATACATCCAACACAATGACACTGGGGAGACGTCCCTGTCTAATGTTTGGGAAACCCTCAAAGCGGTGATTCGAGGGGAATTCATGGCTTTTTCATCTGCGGACGCTCGGAGACGTAAAGAAGCCCGCTCGGGTCTCGAAAAAGAAGTAGCAGAATTGGAAGCGATACAATCAATCAATCAATCAATCAATCAATCAATCAATCAATCAATCACTGCATTTGTAAAGCGCGCTACATACCTGAGAGGGTCTCAAGGCGCTGGGGAGGGGGGGTGCTACTGGTCGAAGAGCCAGGTCTTGAGGAGTCTTCTGAATGCCAGAAGGTCCTGGGTCTGTCGTAGGATGGTGGGGAGAGTGTGCCAGGTCTTGGCGGCGAGGTAGGAGAAGGATCTGCGGCTGGCAGTGGTTTTTCGGATGCGAGGGACTGTGTCGAGGGCGAGGTTGGCTGAGCGGAGGCTTCGGGTGGGGGTGTGGAAGCTGAGTCGGTTGTTGAGGTAGGTGGGTCTGGTGTTGTGCAGTGCTTTGTGTGCGTGGATCAGGAGCTTGAAGGTGATCCTTTTGTTGACGGGGAGCCAGTGCAGGCCTCTCAGGTGGAGTGTGATGTGGCTGCGGCCGGGGACGTCGAGGATGAGTCGGGCCGAGGCGTTATGGATGCGTTGGAGTCGTCTCAGGAGCTTGTTTGTAGTTCCTGAGTAGAGGGCGTTCCCGTAGTCGAGTCTGTTAGTGTTGAGGGCCTGGGTAACGGTTTTTCTCGTGTCGAGGGGGATCCATTTGAAGATCCTGCGGAGCATACGAAGGGTGTTGAAGCAGGACGCGGAGACGGCGTTGACTTGCCTGGTCATGGAGAGAGTAGAGTCGAGGATGACCCCCAGGTTGCGTGCGTGGTCCGTGGGTTCCGGGGCTGTGCCTAGTGACGTGGGCCACCAAGAGTCGTCCCAGGCTGATGGGGTGGGTCCGAGAATGAGGACCTCTGTCTTGTCTGAGTTCAGCTTCAGTCTGCTGTCCTTCATCCAGTCGGCTACGGCCTTCATTCCTCTGTGGAGGTTAGCTTTGGCGGTGTGGGGATCTTCGGTGAGGACATAAACGTATCGGGGGCCTGAGGGTGTGGCAGTCACTAGAGAAGAAGCAAATGCTTCTTTAACGCTTAGACCTCGACAGGGCGGAATATGCCTTGCTTCGCCTCCGTCATAAGTTTTATTTAGGTAATGACAGATGCGGGAGGATGGTGGAACAGAAGTTGCGTGCCAGGGCAGTAGCAGGAAATATGCCCTCCCTTAAGCAGCCTTCAGGCAAGGAGATCCACCTGGACTCCCAGATTGTTGAGGAATTTCGGCGCTTCTACCACTCTCTTTATAGCGCAGATATGCATGACCCCCCCTGACACATGTGACTATCTGGATTCTAGCAACTTTACTCGTCTCCCGAAAGAGCAGGCAGACCCTCTTGAGGACCCAATACGGATAGACGAGTTTATCTCAGCCATCTTGCGACTGAAGCTCGACAAGTCGCCGGGCCCCGACGGATACCCTGCCCTGTTTTATAAAACATTCTGTCACGAATTAGCGGCCCTCCTGACCCACCTGTTCAACTCCTTCCAAGACAGTGGTGCAGTTACAGACTCGATGGCCGAGGCGGCGATTTCTGTCATCCTTAAGCCCAACAAAGACCCAGGGCTATGCAGTTCCTACCGCCCGATCTCGCTGCTTAACATTGATGCAAAACTCTTTACGGGCATACTGGCTTCTCAGTTGAACCCCCTAATGGCGGGCCTAATTGATCCAGTTCAGGCGGGATTCATTCCCACTCGGCAGGGGGGCGGTAACACCAATCACCTTCTCCACCTCATAGAGAGTGTTCACTGCTCCCGGGTAGGAGCTGTCCTTTTCTCTGTCGATGCTGAAAAGGCTTTCGATTGCGTATGCTGGAAATAACTCTTCGACGTCTTGCAGAGCTTCGGATATAGGCCCACTTCATTCACTGGGTGCAGTGTATTTACCAGGCCTCCTGGGCATTTGTTAGAGTTAATAGAATATCTTCATCCCCCTTTGTAATTGCCTGGGGCACGAGGCAGGAGGGCCCCCTCTCGCCCCTTTTATTTGGTCTATACATGGAGCCCCTCGTGCAGAAAATCCGTGATTACCCGGGCATCCAGGGCCTCAAGTTCAGCGGTGACATCCACAAGATAAGCCTCAATGCAGATGATGTCATTCTCTCCCTCACATAGTCGCTTACCTCCCTCCCCACGCTTGTCGAAAAACTGGAGTCCTTCGGTCGGCTCTCTGGCTTCAAGGTCAGTCTTAGCAAGTCCCAGGTCCTCAACTAGTCATTACTGCAAACACAAATGGAAGGCCTTAGGCAGACTCTTCCCTTGCATTGGTCTAGCGACCCCGTGCCCTATTTGGGCATTCTCCTGACCCCCTCGCTCCCACGTACGCTGGAGCTGAACTACACAACTTTAATGACTCAGACGTGGAAGGCGCTGGATGGGTGGACTAAACATAACTTATCGTGGTTTGGGCGTATCGCCGCGGTGAAAATGACGATCCTGCCGCGCATATTATACCTATTTCAGACCCACCCATAAGTACTGCCACCCAAGGCACTGAAAACCTTACAGCTTGCTACGAATAAATTTGTTTGGGGTAATAAGAAAGCGCGCCTGTCAGTAGCACACCTGTCACGGCTCACAGGGTGACGGAGGGGTGAATATGCCTCTCAGCCACAGAAACCACCTTCGATATGTGCTGGAGTGGAACCGCCCACGTTCGGAGAAGCACTGGACCTTTATGGACCAGGCGGTAGCTGGCGCAAATGTCTGGTGTCAAATCTGACTTCCCCGACGATCACGCTCATGGGGCCTTTACTCCTCCCCGGTCACGGCAGCGACAATGAAAGTATGGGATGAGGTGGCGCTCTCGAAGAGTCTTACTACTTTTCCCTCCCCGATGACGCCGATGGTGGATAACCCGGATTTTCCCCTGGGAAATAAAACTGCTGTTGCCCAGAGGTGGTGTGTAAGCATCTGGGCCACTTATTTGCTCTAGAGGGCGTCATTCCATTTGATCGGATCCGCCAAGACCTTGACCTTCCTCGCACTGATGAATTCTATTATTTGCAGCTCTGCCACTGGGCTACCTCTAGGGCCTCTCTGCCACATGTCTCTCGTGAGCTTACCCTCTTCGAGAAATGGATAGCGAACAAGAAAGATGATAAACACCTCATAGCGGAACTTTATGTTCTCCTCACTCAGTGCATGATGGGGAGCCGCTCTCGCGGCCAACTCCGGTGGGAAGCAGAACTGGGTCAGGCCCTCACTGACAAGGAGTGGGACAACATCCATTATAGGGCACACCACACGGCATACAACACTGCAGGGACTGAATCCGCATTCAAGGTAGCATCTTATTGGTATCTTACACCGGCAAGAATCCACCAATGAGACAAGAAACACACTGAAGAATGTTGGCGAGGCTGAGGCCTGACAGGCTCCCTTGCACATCATCTTTTGCACTGCCCGAGACTAGAGCGCTTTTGGGAGCAGGTCCTTAATGACATTGACACAGCATTTGACACTGAGATCCCTCGCTTCCCGGCTTATACTCTGCTGGGACTATCGAATCCACTCACCTTCCCCTTATGATCACTTCGAGGCAGGCAGATGGCATTGGCGCTACTCGCAGCACGACAGGCGATATGGGTCCACTGGGGCACTCCCATGGTTCCAGATAATACGGCTTGGCCCCACAGGCTCTGGCTAACCCTTGCCATGGAGCGACTCTCGCTGGTCCAAAACCAGACGAGTGAGAAATAGGCTGAGCTCTGGGCTCCCTTCATATCGTTGTTGTCGAAGGACCTCCGTGAGGTCACTTGCCCCAAACTATTGCAAGTGCTACATCTAATACCATCAACTGCGGAATAGATAGTGCCCCGTCTGATCGGGAGGGAGGGTTGGAGGTGGGCTCGGTGGGAGATTTGGGTCGCTTTAAAACTCCTGATATCTTGGTACAGGTTCCCCTCTGTTTCCCTTCTCGTTTTGGGGTGGATGGGTGGGTGGGTTTTCTTTATTTGTTGTTCCCCTTTCTAGGTGGGTGCTCGTTTCTTGATAGACGATGTCCTTGTCAGGGTATGCTGTATCTAACTGCTCGATTTAACTCTGATCGCTGCCAGCTTCAGGGATGTCCTCATTAATGCGGTGGTGTTCTATTTTCACTTAATGCATTCTTTTTTAGCCGCCGGCCCCTGCGGTTGTAAGCGATTGGCTGTGTACAAAAGTCGTGACACCTACCAATCAACTCAATAAAAAGATTAGTTCCATAAAAAAAAATGAAGTTTCATTTTTTAAGGGCAGTCAGTGGTCCATTGGACCACTGCCTGCCCCATAAAAATATTTTCCCCTGCATTTGCATAGGTGATCCCTTCCCTTTTGCAAATGCATTACCACCCTCTTGAAGAGGGTAGTAATTTGCGAGTGTTTTGCGACCGCAATTGTGGTTGCAAAATATTTATACATGGCTTTGGGGTCGCTATTAGGAAGGGAACGCCCTTCCTAATAGCCACTTGCAATTCCTAAATAGCGAGTCGCAAATAAATTGCGACTCACTATGAATTGTACATGGCTCTATGACATTTTGCATTAGCAAACAGGACGCAAACCCATTTGCGCATGCAAAATAGGGTCGTATATCCGGCGCTAAGGGCCATATTTATGAAATCACCTTTCTGGATGCAGTGTATGATGGGGGAAGGGCAGGAATGCACCGTATTTAACAAAATACGCCGCTTCCCCATATTTCCCAGTGCTGGCGCACAATGTGCTGGCCAGCGGCAAAGCAGGAACCCTTGTACCTTTGTAAACAGGTATCTGCATTGTAAACAGGATTGTTTATGTGCACAATACTCTGAAGCATTCTCCTCCTTCTAAGAGTGCTTCACTGGTCTACCACTAATGGAAAATCTTGAAATGCGCCCAAATCCATGGGTGGATCACCCACGCTCCCCCATTGGAACGCCTTCCCAGGAAAAGAGTATTGCAACACAACGATTTGCGCTGCGGTGCGTTACTCTAGATTTATCAAGCCACAAAAGGCCACGCACAAGGTGGCCTTGCTTAGTTTGATAGCTCTAACTTAAGAGTTGCGTTGCTCATGTGCCCCGTTGCATGTCGCAAGGGCGAGACAACTCTTTCCACTGGCTGCCTGGTATTCTGAAGATTGGAGAGCAGCAAAAAGTTAATATAAATTATCGTAAGGCTATTACGAAGTACCACCACATACTGTGCCACTTGTTCGCCTCTTGGATTGAGGGAGCAAAAAATCCTACTTAGGAACGTTCCACTATTCTCAATAGCTTCACCTCACCTTCAGCCTGTTCCAACACTATCAATCATTTGCAGGAGTAGTGAAATGATCTTGCACTGTTTTTGTAAGATTAGGGTCCAGATTTAATAAGCTCTTGCATCATCAGTGCATCGCACAAGTCAATGCAAGTTAGCGAAAGGGCTTAAGTCATATTTACAAAGCGGAGCAGTGTGCAAATTGTGTCGCTTTTCTCGCACTACGTGGTGCATGTCATGTGTTGCGTCGGCTTGCGTCAAACTGACTTTAATGTATGCAAAGTGGGTGTTTCCATGCAAATTCTACATGGGGAAGATATCCATTAGTGCCCTTAGTGCCCATAGTTCATGCTGCCTGTTTTATTTCATAACTATGAAATGTTAAATTGGCAAAAGTGCACTTGTCCTTACAATTTTGTTGTCTTTTCTATCTTTTTAAATTTCTATGCCAGGTAATGACATATGGATGCACTTGCTTTATGTAGGCCAAAATAATAGGTTAAATACTGGGCCACATTTAATAATTGTTGCCATTGTTGTTACATTTTTGACCACTCCAGTAATACAAAATGCCTCATGATTTTTACTAAGGCATAAATATTTAAATGAACATGTTTTCCTGTTGCTTGGTAAAAAAAACAAGCATTGGCATAGCCAATAGGTCTCGCCTTTGGGACCTTATAAGTGTTTAGTTATGCAGCACAATATCCTTAGTGCAACAACTGCGACTGTTGCATGGCTAAACACTTATAAGGTCCCAAAGTCGAGACTTATTGGCTATGCCAATGCTTGTTGTTTTTGTATATCGACCTTCAGTTTTCCATGCCAAGCTGTTGATAAAGGTATTTATTTATCATAATCTAGATGACCTTCATTTCGATAGGTAAAGCAGCTTTTTTCACAGAAAATAAATATTTAACTGCAGTCGCTAATTATTTTATTCAATTTAAAAGGGGATCTGCGTTTTATAGTCGCTTGGCCCTCGTTGACAAGATTGGATGCATTACATTAGCAATGCATTCGCTGCATGATTCTATTCGAGCTGGTATTAGCTCGAGTGCGATAATTAGTGGTGCAGGTATCGCATGGGGCCTTTATGTGCACAAAAGACTGAAGCACGTGGGGAGGCTGGGGGCGTGCACATCGTAAACTCTGTAGCAAGTAAACTTGACCCACATCCACTCACTTCCGCCTTCCGCACAACCCGCAGTCCTGGCTCTAGAAAGGTTACTACCTTCCCACACATCGGTGAGCTCTGGATTCGGGTGAGGGGGAGAGGGTGCATACATTGTAGACAGCAGCACGGTATTCAAAGCACCGTGTGTGAAGTATGCCCGCATGAAAGACTGAAAACACTGCACTTTAACCCACGCATTCCCCGAAATATTGGAGAATGGAAATGTTTACGTGCGAGGGGGGGGGGCGAAGGAAAGGGATGAAGAAAAGAGCTGCGCATAAACATACCCCACCTCCAACAGCAAGTTCAAATTAAAAAAAGAAGAGTTACAGAAACCAGACAGCGTGTCGTGAAAATAAATACAAATGTGGCTTCCGAACGCTTAGCAGCCATGATTGATAAATGAATGGTAGATTTTGACAGAGGAGCCCTGGCTCTCTGAAACAGAGGCTGGAGAGGAGGGGCTGGTGTTAGAGGGGGGTCTACTGATACTGCTTAGAGCACAGCCAGATGGAGGAGGGCGGGCACATTTCTGATAAGATGGGGGCTTTATTTTATGTTCATAAATGTAAAACAATGTGTTCAACGCATGCAATGTAGACAGAAGCATGTCCCTTAAAGCAACGCGCGCAAAGTATGCTCCTGGTCGAAACAATGAAAACACTGCACTTTAACCCACGCATTCACTAAAAGTTTGGAGAATGGAAAAGTTTACTGCTGGGGAGGGCCAAGGGAAAGAATGAGGAAAAGAGCTGCCTCCACCACCCCGCCTCATCACAGCCTCCAGTCCCTCCGTATCCATGTCTGAGCAGCAGGGGAACGGCGCTCTGGTAAAACAGTTTTCTTTACTGTGTGCACGGAAGCATAGCTGCTTTTAAAGTTTACCGCGAGAAAGACCAGCCGGAAGCCTGTGGTGCAGCACCCAATATGGCGGGTGAATAGAGGAGCTTGATGGGGGGCAGGGGGTCAAACACATATCAATCCTCTGAAAGCAAGTAGAAATAAAATAGAGACGAAGGAGATGGTAAACAAGAACAACGGGAGGGGCGGGAGTGAAGGCAACACGACGGGGGGGGCATGACCCATGACTTATGCAAATGTAAGCCCTGGAGGTAGGTGAACAATGCACTGCAACTCAAGATTTGCATTAACTGGCTTTCAAAGAAATCCCCAGAACCTTCCATGTGGTTCCCGGAATCAAGGAAAAAAAGTTTTGGAAATAAAAACGACCAAATGACCCAACTGCGTCCTATCGGTGAGCGTTAGTACGTTCTTGTGTTCATCCACTCCGCTGAATGAAGGCGGCAAGGTTTGTAATGTCTTTAAATCGGCATTCCTAGCGATCACTGGGGCCTGACAAGGCAGACTCTGAAATGGCCTCAGGCCGAATCGGAGTCCAAACTCATGTATATAGGATTCAAGATACCTTTGAAAAACGAAATGTTTTGACTTGTCTTTGAAAGAATTCAACACTCCCGGCGCTTTGAGACTGAAGATTTTCAGCCAGAATTCAACACGCATCGGTCTGGAGTCTGTCCCCCTGCGGTACTATGGCTTTAACACAAGTCTTGTACAGCGCTTTCAGGTAACTGAACGGACAGCGTAGCACTTTATACAACGTCTGAATGCATAAATGAACAAGGCAGAGCAACGCAGTCCCGAAAGTGAAAGATGACCGCGCTGCAGCCAATCTCTTGTCTTTATGGGGCCATATGTTTGAAACACTAGGCCCCATAAAGATAATAAAAGCTTTTACCACAAACGTAAAGCAACTGAGCCAGTCCAACTGGGACGGCTCTAAAAGAGAAAACTGTACGTCACTAGACGCTCTTTTCCAATGGCTGGCCACCGTTTAGCATAAACGGTGACGCCAGCCAATGGAAAAGAGGGGAGGGGCTTAAAGCCCACTAGAGAAATCTACACTAACTCATTTAATCTCTCCAGCGAGACTGCGCATGTCTGTGCAGTCTACGCCAGGCGAGACCTAAAAAAAGAAATACAAAGCAGTGTCTTGTGCTGCGTTGAGTTGAAGGTTTGCCATGAGTGGAGCATCCGATTTAAAAAACACAATAAACCTGGGTTTATGACACATTTGTGCACTTACCCAAGTGGCGTGTAACAAAGAGAAATATCTTTATTTCTTATTTTTATTTAGTCTTTGCATGTGTGCTGTTCCTGCAGCACACATACTACAAATTATATGCCTCTAATTCTTTAGTGTGCAGAAAGGTGTCCCTTCCGGCACAAAAACAGGACTTATAGTAACACAGGCACACTGGTACCATGGCACCTATAATAAGCTAGGCTTAAATCGCACCGGGAGCGAGGGCCGACCCAGAACAAGTTTATTGTGAGCAGTAGGGGCGAGGTGTACATTGGCATATACACAATGGGGTCAACTTTAGTTCTGTGTTGGGTTAAAACATTTTTAGGATTTGTTTTATGTGTTGATTGGTCTAATCATATAATAAAATGAACACAGCAAACACACTCTTGAACTTACATAATAGGCTTTGATCATTTGATGTATGAAGATCTCCGACCCGGCGGCGTAATGTTTCTAGTCGTAAAATTACTATTAACTCCTAGTTTGTGAATACAGAAAAAACATAAACATACACAAAAGTGTGAGTTTACCTTTGTGAATCAGGCCCAATGGATTGAGGGCTCCCTAACCCTCCCTAGGAGCGCACTAACGCTCCCAGGGCAGTAGGCGCCGTTGGCGCAAACTTCAGTCAGGCCTGCCTCTGATTGTGAGTTTACGCTTTACAACGCCTCCTAGGAGACAACTCTGATGCAGCACCTACAGGCTCACTGATCAGATGCACTTTAGTGTCATTGTATTCATGATCGAGCTCCGCCCTGAATACCATATTATTATCCTGCAGGACACAGCTTCCGAGATCCCCAGACATTGATGGCTTTGTTTCCTCCTGTAAACCAGGGCATGTTCGAGGAGAAGGGGGGCTCTGCTGGGAACTTCTTGCACTTATGACCACAAGGTAAATATTGAAGTGGAAAATAAGTGGTTACAAATATCAATTGTAGAAGTGCAACTAGACAAGAATTGTTAGACAATTTTAATTCCAGTGAATATATATAACTCTACAAAGAGGTAAAAGCAAGTCTGATCAGATGTTTGGAGAAACTCGAAACGTAGCTATGTAAAGTTAGGTCAGATTACCCGGGTGGTATTTTGATTGTAGCACGTGATCTTAATCAAAAAATTGACCACAGAAAGGTTGATGATGTTTTGTGTGACATTCTTGAAATATATAAGATCCCGAGGGCGATTTTCCCCAACATGCTGTATTCAAATGATGCCAGTATCAGGGGCGACTGACTAAGCAGAAATGGGTTAATAAGCCAAAACGGCCACTTTGACCCGATTGTGAAACCTTTCGGTGTGGATAGCATCATTGCCCTATTGATTATGTATTTGTTACTTCTGAGGCTTTGAAATATTTTCAGTACTTTAATGTAAGGCATTATGAAGGGAGCGGTTGCTGGGTTTTACAAGGAGAAGTGGAGGGTCAATGGTTAGAGCGGCAGACCCTCATGCAGAGGTCTGGCCCGGACCAGGGTTCAATTCCCGCCTCGGCAAGTCTTGGGCTCAATTTCCCCGGACCCGATAGTTCTCGCCTCGGTGCCTATTCTAATCATGGGTCCCACTCTGCAACTCTGGGCAATAGCTTGCTTAATCTGCACAACGGCCCCAACGGTGCTAGGATGCCTGGCTTCACCTTGGGGGTGCCCAGGAGTGGACACTTCACAGGGAACGGCCAGGAAGGGTTCCACAGCAGTATGTGCACAGCGCCTGAGAGACCCTTTCGGGGGTGTGCGGAGCGCTATATAAATGCACTACATTTACAAGGCAGACATTTTAAATGAAGCAGTGGTCGTGGATAATGTCTTTTTGTTCGATATGGACTTCCCAAGAAGAATAAAAACACGTTTGGTTACAAGACACCTTGAGATCCTAAAGGAACTGTAACTGACCCATGACTTCCAAAATAATTGCTTGTCCTATACAGATAAACTAGGTCGGTTTGACACCCTTTAGATAAGGTGCTCGCATGTTTACAATTACAAATAAGATTTGTCAATAATACGAAGAACATCCTTTCTAGAACCCCATCATTGGGGGGTTTGATCAAGACTGTAGGGATATTAAGCATGTGCTCTGGCAAACACAACATGCATCTAGGAGAGGGTTGGGGCTGGTAAATAAAGACCAGATACTGAAGGTGAAAAAACAATATAAAAGTTTCATTATAAATAAGATACAGTCCTTATATCTCATAAAATACTTGGGGTGATTCAGAGGGGGTAATAGAATTGTTTTAGAGTCTGGTAATCAATATATTTGGTATGCATGCTGTGTCTGTGATATCTGAAGACTGGGCACTCCATGTGGGAAATGTATATGGCCCGCCCCCTCAAAATGTAATCGGTGACAATTATGAAATGGCAAATAGATAATTGTGCTATTCCCTTTGAAAAACATAAAATAACCAATAGCATCTCTCAAGTTGAGGAGGGCTGCAGGGCCTCACAATGTTCTTGAGGTCTTAATTAAAGAGAATATTGACTGGTGGGTGAAAAGCTTTGATTTTGAATTTCTATTCCAAAGAATAACAAAAACAGTTCAAATCCCTGATACTTGGAGGGAGTCTATCATTAAGCCTTTTGTTAAGAAAGGGGAAGGGAGTAAACCCACAAATCATAGGCTGATTAGCCTTTTACATGATTCTGAGAAGATCTTCTCCAAACTATTGCTCTCTAAACTTGAGGTGTAGGATCATAATGGTTCACTATAGAAGAAAAACGCTTTTGAGCAGGTCAATCACATCTGATCATTGCTTTGGCTGATGGTCAAATACAAAGATGTTCATTGAAATAAATCAAAGGCTATGTTGCTGCTTTGTGATTTTCATAGCAATCGTACAGCATTCGATAGGTTGATAGAGGGAGGTTATGATGTAAATTGCAAACTTGGAAGGGCCCAAGGAGCTTAATCTTGCTAATACAAAACTTACATTCATCACATTGGATACAAGTTGCCTTACTAAACAGATATATATAGATATCAAAAGGATTGTGCCAAGAGTGCGTATTAGCTTCGATTCTTTTCAGCACATATGCGCCCGATTTAATTAGAACTTTAAATGGTCCAAGCTCCTTCTCTCCTAAGATAAGGCATATCCACATACCCTGTTTATTGCATGCTGATGACCTCATTGTGTTAGACTATATGCCCAGGCACGTCAGAAGAAATCGGATGGATATTTTTGCAGAATATTATACAGAAAATCTTTCAGAGATAAATATAGAAAAAGCAAACGTGTTAATTCCTGGGAAAAAGGTGTCTCATTTTAGTTTGCTTTTAGATGGGTTAAAATAGAGGAAGTTAGATTTTATAAATATTTAGGATTGTTTTCTCTAGAAATTTAACCTGGAATGAATACATAAAAATAATTAAATCTAGAGCACTTTTACCATCAAGGTCCCTTGTGAAATTTAATTTGGATTATGGAGGACTGTCATTCGCACCTCTTTAGAAAGTGTTTTTGCATAAAATCCCTCCTTTAGCACCGGATGGATCTGAAATGTTATGCTAAAAAAAAAAGTGAAAGTGAGGTGTTAGATCCAGTTGAGAGTGGTTCTTTAAAAGGGAATGTTAAATAGTCCAGGTGGGGCAACAATTCAAAGCATACGCGGTGAAATCAATTTATTATCTTGGCCACATATGTCTGGGATACGTTTTTTAAACATTTTTAAATAAACTGTCAGTAAATCAAACAATCCCCTATCTGTTGGCAGGAAACACAATGTAGTGAAGTAAACTAAGCAAGGGTCCTTTTGAAATATATAAAAGGCATCAAGGAATCCTTTCTGTCCTCAGGGGTGTTTGGTGGTTGGAACCCAATCCCACCTAAAAATGTATTAAGCCATTGAGCCTCAGCGCTGTCACTTCAGAATGATAGGATGCATTTTGCACGAAAATCCTCAATTACCTTCACATTGGCTACCTTGGGCCCATCTGGTGTGTTCCCTATCTTTTTGGTTTGCCACATCCTGTACATTGACATGCAATTCTATTGCATAGACTGTGTTGTAACTCCATTTGAAGGGGTCCATTGGATGGTCGCAATTGTTAACGAAAGGGTAGATTGATGCCTATCCCCCTTGAGGATGTTACGTACTATTACTCATATTTTAATGGACCTTCCTTTATTTTGGGAAATGTGTCAGAAAATTTTAAAACATCTCTTTTTAAAATATGGGGTCCATATGAGATATAATGCTATACATTTGTTGTCCAGTAGGCACTTTCTTAATGTTACAGCTAGATTGGGCATTTTTTACACCTAGAAGAATTTTGTTTAATTTTGATGTACTATGATGGGAAATTCTATTGAACGTATATTGAGTGTTATGGGTTGATGGACAAATGTCTTAAACATATTTTATTACCTATAGTTGAAGAGACCCCATTGAATTGTCCTCATTTTTAACGACTACTATTCTGGGCCATGGAGACAGGTTCTGGATTTAGAAGAGGTCTTATTGCAGATCTGTGTGGGGTTAAATTATCACCTGTTGCCCCCCCATTTGTAGATGGTAGAGGCCGGCCAACTCTAAAATATAATTACATTTAGCTCAATCTCATTTACCTTTAAATCCCTCCATCTCCTCTTCAGGTTTCTGAATTTGAATTTTCTCAATTTCAATATTTGTTTATTTCTCTTTTCTTATCTTTGTCTCTTGCTCTGGATCCTGAAACATCACTTTATTACTGAGGAAGTTGAAATAAAACAATTAACATTAGCTTCTAAAAATGGCAGTGTAATAACGAAGATACCACATATAATGGTAGACATGAAGATGTTTATTTACGTTCAAGTAAGATTAGACCCCATCCACAAGACTACACCTCGAAGCAGCTGCTGGGCTCGCAGTCCTCAGTCCAGTCTGCCTCAACCGCCACAATCTCCTAGGTTACAGAACTACTCCATGGAATAGTTCTATAACCTAGGATACCACATCACCTCCTTACTTATAATAAACAACAATTTGAATAAAATAAAATTTAAAAAAATAAAAATAAAATAAATAAATACAAGCATACATTAGAACGAATAGCTTCACATTAATCAACAAACAATTAGCTTAACTCATTATATTAAACATAATCTTTAAAACTAATAGGTTTACATATTTCACGTTTGGGTCTGATCTGCACTTTCTCAGACCCAGATTTCTTAGTCTTCAAACTAGTGAAACCAGACGCTGGTTTAATCTTTGAACACGAAGGAACAGCTTCAGGCTCATAAGGACATTTAGAAATTCTATTTAAATTCCAAATTCTATTGTCATCAGTCTTGACAGCATTTTTAAATAACCTCTTAACTTGACAAGGCATGCTAAATTTTGAATACTTTACACCTTTTCTTGGAGATTTGATTCTTACCCAATCTCCTATTTCAATCTTAGTTTCTTTAACTGCCATTCTCACATCATACGCTATCTTGGATTTCAACTTTTTCTCTTCCTCTTTGATTTCCCAACCTACGGGGACACCAATTTCCTTATCAATTTTTAACCTTTTCTCGATGAGCCAACCAGGACTCACCTCACAACAAGGTCATCTTCCTTTAAACAAACAGAAAGGTGAGACCCCTGTGTGAGGAGTCAACCTGTATTCCCTCACCTTCTTTCTCTATCCTTCCACCCAGTTAGATTCACAATTTATAGACAACTGAAGACTTTCCTTTAAAACCTTAATAAAGCATTCAACAACACCATTAGACTCTGGATGATAGAGAGAAGCCTTTTTATGCCTTACACCTCTCTCCTTAAGAAACTCTTCAACTTCTTTAGAAGTAAACTGCACCCCGTTATCCGTAAGGAGAGTGGAGGGAAACCCTTCTCTCTCAAACAACTCTTCTAAAAATCTTATCACATCACCAGACTCAATTGAATTCACTACTTTTATTTCTGGCCAGCGTGAAAACATGTCCAAACAAACAATCACATATCTGTCCACTGAACTGACTTTTACAGGACCTAGAATATCCATTGAAATATCAACCCACGGACCAGCCGCCCTCTTTCTGACAACCATGGGTTGTGTTCTGCACTTTAACACCTTGTCACTTGCCGCACAATCGAAACACTCTCTAACTTCCCTTTCTATCATTAAATCCATCGAAGGCCACCAGAAATGTTCCCTTATCCTCTCTTTAGTTTTAGAAATGCCCATATGACTAGAATGTGCTTTTTTTAAAATCAAAATTAACCTCAGATCTTCCGTTGGAACAAGTTTACTCCCTCTCATGAGTAAATCATCAGTAATAGAGAGTTCATTGCGAACTTCCCAAAAACTAATTAGGACCGCCTCAACTTTATTTTTTACCGTCCAACCCTCTAGAACCATTTTCATGACCTTTTGCAAACACACATCCTTCTCCAAAGAAACTTTCCACTGTGTCTCTTGTATTATCCCTTCAGTAACAAAACACACTTTAAAGTCTTCTTCAAACTCTTCACCCCAAAAGTTTTCCTCTAAAGAGTCTATATCACATACAGATTCATCAACCAATCTTGAAAGACAATCTACCTGTAAATTACTAGCACCAGGAATATAGTTTATCTGGAAATCAAACTCTTGCAAGGCAATGACCCACCTACATATGCGACCTGATAGCTGATCTACACCCTTCTTTGAAAAAACCTCCTTAAGTGGCTTATGATCTGTTATTATTTTATTTCAAAACTTCACCCCCAAAGAAATTTTCTTAGTTTCCTTACTGCCCAGAAAACACCTAAAGCTTCCTTTTCGATGACTGAATAACCAATTTCAGCACCACGCAAACTTCTAGAAATAAAAGCAATCGTTCTATACATGCCTCTTGATCTTTGCTATAATACACCCCCTAAACCTCTAGAACTGGCATCAGTCATCACAATCACATCATCACCAACATCAAAACTCCCAAGGTCAGACGCATTCTTCAAACTGGATTTGATGTCCAAGAATTCTTTTTCGCAACAATTTGACCAAACAAATTCTGTGTTCTTCTTTAACAAACATCTTAAAGATAATGACCTTTGAGCAAACTTGGGGATAAATTTGTTATAAAACTCCGCCATTCCTAAAAATGTAACTAACTCCTCTCTGTTCTTCGGAGAAGGTAAATTCTCTATTGTCTCCACCAACATTTTTTTTGATTGTATTCCTTTGCTTGTGACAAGATGTCCCAAGTACTCAATCTCTTGAACACCAAACTTGCATTTAGACCTTTTTAAAGTCAAGCCAGATTTCAATAAGATATCTAAAACCTGACAAAGTCCAGTGTTGTGTTCTAATTCACTTGACCCAAAGACCAAGATATCGTCTTGATAGATCTTCACCCCGACTACACCCTTTAATATTCTTTCCATTGCCCGCTGAAAAACTGAAGCAGCCGAAATAAGCCCAAATGGCATCCTTAAAAACTTAAAAGTACCAAAGGGTGTGGTAAAAGTTGTCAATTCTTGAGACTTTTCAGTAAGTTTAATTTGGTGGTATGCTGAACTAAGATCAAGGGAAGAAAAATATTTGGCACCATTTAGCATGCTCAGCATTTCACTGATATTGGGTAAGGGATAGTGATCAACAACTACTGCTTTATTTAGCTCCCTCAAATCTATGCACAGACGAGCCTCCCAATTGGCCTTACGGGCCATCACAACTGGAGAGACCCTTAGAGAAGCTTCCACTTCTTCAATTATTCCATTGGCAACAAGTTTGTCTAATTCTATTATCATATTATTTCTAACGGCCATGGGAACATTTCTTACTTTGGCAGCTTTTGGTATGACATTTTCTTTCAACCTAACCTCATGAACATAGTTCTTTAGGCACCCAAGCTCATTCTTAAATACTTCTGTAAATTTATCCAGTAAGTTGTTACAATCAATTCCAACTGAATTGACATAGGGTCTCTTTTAAACAAACCATAGGTTCAGCATTAGGATCTAAAAAAACTAAAAGATCTCGTTGATGTGACCAACTTATCAACGGGTCTCCTTTGATTGAAACATAAATTTTTCCAGAGATAGAACCCCAAAAATATCCAGCTAGTTTTATCGGTTCACCACCATATCCTCTAGGTTTTATATCCGGTTTTAGCAACTTTACAAAATTCTTAAGTTCTTTTTCATAAAATGTAAATGGTATCAAAGTAATCTTAGCACCAGAGTCAAAAAGCATAAGAACTTCTTTTTTTTTTTTTGTCCTCATTTTGCCCTTGGAAAGTCGCATAGAAGCTCTAGGAGAGAAGAAAAAAATGAAATACACTGTCACAGATAAACTGGTAGTGTTCTCACAAACTAGGATAGCACTCAGTGTTATTCAAAAACTCTCCAGAGGATACACCGTGAGATATTAATCCATATAGGGGCAATATTGCTGCTATTGAATACCCATGATCGATCATGGAAACCATGCTCTGGGTATATCTATATCTAGGAGGGAAAGCAGACCAAGCAGCGTTAATCATCGGACGGTGGGGGGAAAAAAAAACCCAAACACACACCTAGGACCAATTCAAAAGGTGCTAACAATCTTGTTTTTCAGGATTACCGGATCTTACTAGATCCATTTTTGATGTTCGCAATACTGATGAACGCCAATCCAGCAAGGTGGGAGGCAGTGGATCCTTCCATTTCCTACATATCTCTCTTCTTGCAAGTAGGATACAATAAAACAAGAGTTTTTTAACAGGAGCTTGAACTTCCAAAGATGTTCCAAAAATTACGAGCAGTGCGTTAATTGAAATTTGATGCCCCACAGATGTTGTCAACAAAGTGCTGATAGCATCCCAATAAGGTAACACCAATGGGCATTCATAGAACATATGTAGATCCGAGGCTGCTAACAATCCGCATTTAGGGCATGCCACAGTGGATTCAGTAGAAAATTTGGATAACCGCTGTGGGGAATAATAAGCCCTATATATCGTAAAGAAGTGATTCCTACACAACCACGACGGCTTCACTGTATCCCACAAGATTTTAAAGGAGGAATACCAGATGTTCTCAAGGTCTTTTCCGGGGAAAGAGGAACTCCACAATGTCTCAGGTAAGGCAATCTCCCCGTCAACCTCATCTAGTAACAAATTATACCAGAACGAAATCTCTTTAGGTACAGGAGGTTTATCCATCATCAGGGTCACTATACTGCTCTCGCCGCCAATTTGGAATCTGCCCTTGATAGAGCTCTGAGTACGGGCCCAACTTGCCATCTGTAAATATTTGAATTTAGAGAGACCCAACCCCACTCTAGCTAGTATGTGGTCCCAAGATAGCAAAACTCCATCAAAAAAGAGATCTCCCCAAATTTCCAGACCAGCCTCTCTCAAAGGTGCTGCCAAACTATCAAGAAGCCATGCCGGGGAACCGGAAGAGTCCCATAATGGTGACCTACCTGAAAAATAGCCCACCTTTATTGCACCTCTTAGTTTGACCCATGTTTTTGTAAAACCCAACAGAATCTTTAACTTAACCTTTTTAAAAAACTTAGGATCCCCAATTTTAAACAAAAAACCCTGCTGGTCTACTCCCCCTCCTCTCAATAATGCAGCAAACATGCTACCTATACCCACATTTATCGGCATCTTAAGCAGCATCCTGGCATGGGAAAGTTGGAAAGCCCAAGCATATAATTGTAAATCAGGTGCTGCTAGTCCCCCCTTTTCTCTACGGCGCCTAATCTTTTTCCATGCTATCCGAGGTGTATGCTCGTTCCAAATAAAAGAACTAATATAGCCTTGCAACTTTTATAGAGTAGAAGGTTCAAAATACAACGGGATAGTGTTAAACAAAAAAAATGTTTTAGGTCAAATAAACATTTTGACCAATTTAGCTCTACCCAAGATAGAAAGGGAGAGCGAAGACCACGACCTCATAAGCTTTCTACAATCTCTCGTCACTATGTCTAGGTTCAGCGGTACGATTTTATCTATGTCCGTAACAATGGTAAGTCCGAGATAACGCATAGAACGGTTTGGCTGGACCCCTGCCACTGGCTCAGCCTCATTCCATATCATCATCTCTGTTTTAGATGCATTAATCTGGTATCCTGACATCCCACCATAGTCATTGGCCTGTGCAATGACCGCGGGTAGTGCTGTACTCAGGTCTGAAGAAAAAATGAGAATGTCATCCGCATACAGGGCTACCTTCCTCTCCCATCCCCTATAGATAAAAGGCTTGATATTAACATCATCCCTCAATCGTTGGGCAAAGGGCTCGATGTATAAATCAAATAGGAGAGGGGAGAGTGGGCAGCCCTGCCTGGTACCCCGAGTGATATTAAAGGGATCTGACAATTCACCATTGACCAACAGGGAAGCTGTAGGATTTCGATACAGCAAACCGACCGCTCCACGGAAACCCTCACCAATGTTAAATTTCACCAAGACCCCCGACAGGAATGTCCAATTCACCCTGTCGAAGGCCTTGGTGGCATCCAACGTGATAACAGCTAAAGGCAAGGAATCCGTAGTCGCCATGTCGATAGCACCCATCAGATCATAAGTCAGCTCAAAGAGCTGGCGGCCCTTCACAAAGCCTCGTTGGTCCTGATGTAAAATACAGGGTGCCACCTCCCCCAGTCTTTTGGCTAGGACAGATGTAAAAAGCTTATAATCTGAATTTAAAATGGAAATTGGTCTGTATGACCCACAGCTATCAGCCTGTTTACCAGGCTTTAGTATCAAAGTAATTGAGGCATTGTTCCAAGATTCAGGAGGATACACCCCTCCAAGAAAATCTGATTAAACAACTGGGTTAAGAAGGGAACTATTGTTGGTAATAAAACCTGATAAACCTCCGAAGGGAGGCCATCAGGACCTGATGCCTTACCCTTCTTACTACCTAAGATAGCTCCAGTTACCTCTTCTTCTGTGATAGGTCTATCCAAGGCAACTTTCTGAACAGGAGAAAGAGAGGGAAGAGAGACTCCATTCAGCCAGTCCTCAACTTGTCGTGCATCAATGCTCTTATCCTCGTGATATATGTTCTTAAAATAATCACGAAAGGCATTTCTGATATCCTTATCCGCTGAATGGACCGTACCTTCAACCGAAATTTGATCTATATTATTTCTAATACGATCCGTTTTTGCTTTCCAAGCCAAAAGCTTTCCTGCTCTTTCTCCATATTCAAAATGGGCCATCTTACTGGCCTCCCATCTCTGAAGAACTCGTAAATTCAAGATGGAACCCAGTTCCCCCTTTAATGTAAGTAATTTATTTTACCAGTCTTCCAATATTTCTGGTGGAGCAACAGGATGTAGCAGGATGTTCTCCTGCACCTTAGCCATATCGGCTTCCAACGAAGTGACCGTGTCTCTATAGATTTTCCTTTTATACGAGACCTTGTTAGTAATTAGGCCCCGCAAAAAGGCCTTAAATGCGTCCCATACAGAACCTGAGGAAGCAGAGCCAGTATTGTTATCAAAACAATACTGTGTTTCAGGTCTTAAAAAAGAAATATCATCTGGAACATTAAGGAATGAGCGGTCGAATGACCATGTTCTGACTGTGGTTTCCGACAGCCCAACCAGTTCAAGGCATAGAGCAGCATGGTCAGCGAGATGAAAGGGGAGATAATAAACATTTTGCACCAGTTTAACTAGTTCCTGACTGACCAATGCTAAATCTATCCTCGACTGGTGTTGATATTTATAGTTACGAAATGAGACGCCCTGTCTTAGACCAGACTTAAGTCTCCATATGTCCACATATCCAAACTCCTTCATTTTATCAGGTAAAAAAGACCTCGTTTTAGATGGAGATATAGGTCTGTTAGATGAAGATTTATCGAGAAGAGGGTCCAAGACCACATTAAAATCTCCAGCCAAGATGATCGGTTCTGGATAAAGAAGGAGATGGGAGAACACAGTACCTAGAACTGATGGGTCGTCCTGGTTAGGCCCATAATAGCCTACTATGGTAACTCGGGCCCCAGCTATAATTACCGAAACAATAAGCCACCTCCCACTCAGCAAGTTTATCAACTAACCTTGCTTTTAATGATTTTTTTAAAATAATCACGACCCCTCTAGTATTAGAGTTTTGTGTGGTAGATACGCAGAAATCGACCCATTTATTTTTTTTAACTAAAGAAAGAATCTCTTTTTCTGTACGATGGGTCTCTTGTAATATAAGTACTTGAGCATCAAAATCTCGAAGATACTGCATAATCTTCCATTTTCTTGGACTAGAGCGCAGGCCATTAATGTTCCATGAAAGAACTCTAAGCTTATCCATAAAGGCAAATTCCACTCCCCAACCAAGTATTCACCCCATAGCCACAAAAAGAAAAACCTCTACTGGCAATACTAACTTTCCCCTGTAAACCCATGATTCTCCATACCCAAAAAAAGGTAACAATGGGCCAAAAATGAGGACTTTTTAAAAGTTTTTACTTGCACCTCCAGTGCCCCCTCAAACCTCCCCCCACCCCGTGGGAAACCCTTGCTTTATCTATCTGGATATACCAGTAGATAGCACTCTTACTGAGCTCCTGTCCTGTCCTAACCTATCCTTACTGTTACATTTACACCCACAAAGTGTGAGAGAAAGAGGAAGAAGAGTAGAAATAGGGAAAGCATTTGTATTATAAATCCTGCAGTGTACAAAAAAGATTTTTTTTATAACTTTTCCCATAACAATAAATGGACCCTTTAAATTACTCTGCCAATTACTATATTCTGAAAACATACTCATAACATTATCTAAGCCCTTTGTTCCTCCCCCCCTCCTCTCGCCCCCTTTCTTTTTACAGAAGCAATGCTCTGCTCTGCTCTTAACTTGAACCCCCCCCTGTCTTTATTCTTATCTCTGCTCTTCCCCATAGAGATTAGGAGTTCATCAGCTGCCTGCACTGATCGAATGTTGTGCATAGTATTATTATGCATGACCTTCAGGGCGGCTGGGAATACTAGCTGAGCCACCGCACAAAGACTCCTGAATGCCTCCAACCTCCTCCCAAACTCCCACTGTTTATCCAGCGTGGCCCTTGAGAGGTCTGATCTAACCTGGAAATTGAATCCCTTCCCACTCAATGACTTCTGCTTTAGGGCCAAACTCAGAATAGATTCCTTCAGAGTGTAAGTGTGGAAGTTCACCAGTATTTTTCTTGGTTTTTCCCTTTGAGGGTTCCTCCTAAAGGGGTCTCTGTGGATACGCTGAATGTCAAGAGATAGATCCTCAACCGACTGATCCAATCTCAAGGATTCTTTTAGCAATTGGGTGATATATTGCTTAATATCTTACCCCTCGCTACCTTCCGGAATATTGAGAATACGGAGGTTATTGCGGCGTGCATTATTCTCCAAAGACTCCATCCTCTCAGCCAACATCAGATCCTCCCTTTTAAGCTTATCAATATCCAATTTGGCGTCATCCAAATGCAAAGACATGACTGTCATATTATCCTTCAAACTTTCCGTTCTTGTAGAGAGGCTGACTAGTTTGCTATCTAAGGACTCGCAGAAATTCCGAATTTCAGATTGGATAGTTGTCGAGGCCTCAAAGCCTTTTTTGATGTCTGCTGATAAGGATGAAAACATCGGCTGGAGGTATGAGGCTAGAGATGGATCGACCCCGCCAGCCGAGTATGTATCTGAGGCTGAGGCTGTGCCCCCTCGACCATCCTCCTGCGGTAAATCAATACTATGTGATGACCCTGATAACGAAGACCCAGGATTAAACATCGTTGGTAGAGGCTTCATAGCCAAATGCTTGGGGACGACAAGGGGGTCAAAGGCTCTACGGAGCATGGGAGATCTATTTGGTTTTGTAACAAGGTAACCAACGGGATGACACTCGGTGATTCCATCGAATTTAACCCATCATTTGTATTTTGGAGCAAGATACTGGACGAGATATTGGACGAGAGGGCAGACAGTTGTCCCGAAGGACTGAGGCTCATAGCAGGGGGAGTGGGAATTTGGGCAGGAAGGACTGAAAGACTACTGATATTATCCACAGCCTCAGCATCCTCCTCATCCTCGCCCCTGACCTTTAATCCACAATCGGCCATCTTTATGTCATCAATCATGCCCCCCTCTATATTTGTATCCGTCCTTTCAACCAGGAACAGCGAGGCGTTTGTTTTACCCGGAGCAGGCCCTGAAGGAATAATCCGGTCTGTACCTGTGGTTAATACAGAAGACTCAAGATAGTTCTGTGACGCCATCGTGGAAGAAGTACTTTCAAGTAGTTGCTGATCAGAAAGGCACAAGACTTGTGGAATAGCCTTAAAGTAGGACCGCAAAGACGGTGTATTCTTAACTGCCTTGATATTTTTGGCGGTCTTAGGATTTTTTGCTGCTTTACTAGTAAAAGCGCGTTTCGCCTTAACCTCACCCGAAAGATATGAGGAGGCTCTTGTCTTTAAGAGGGTCCCTTGAGAGGTCTGAGAGGTCTGATTTAAATTCGATGGCCCCTCTGAACTCAATTGTATCAGACCCCCCTCAATCGGTTCAGCGGTCACTCCAACAATTTTAGCCTTTCTATTTAAAGCACCTTTCCCCCCTCCTCTGACACCCCGCTTCAGATTTACAGGAGAAATGTTAGCTTTAGCGATGTCTTGCGGGGGAAGCGGCAAACCGGAAACAGGGCTAATGTCAGGGACCACCAAACAAACAGGCACAAATCCCACTGATTCCTCTGGCCCCCTCGACCTGCCAAAATCCCCTTGCAATGACTCTGCTGCCTCAGAAAACTCCCCCCGAGTCTTTGCACACCTCCATAGATCTCTTGTGGCTTTAGCCCTCTCTTTCTCCTCCTCCGCACACCCCCTATCCCTCCTACCAAACTCAGAGGCGATACCGGGGTGGAATTCCTCCCTGCGAGGGCCCTGGAGAAGGCTACGGGCCTTCCTTCCTCGACGGAGCTCCAGCGCAGCCAGACCCCACAGTTGCAAACCGAGAACGGCCTGCTTCGGGACTCGACAGTCAAACAGCGGCCCTGGCCTACCCCCGCAGTGGTCGGCCCGAGGCTGGAGGGAGGAACAAATGCAGCGGCAGCAACTCCGCGGGAATCAGCCCGCGGACTGACAGCTCCGGCGACGATGATGGCGATGGCTCCTGGGCCAAGAAGGCACTCTTTATCTCCACACATCGGACACCAAGGTATTATCGAAAAGCCGTATCATCTACAGACCCGCAATGCAGAATACGCGTCCTCACATTAGTCTTGCTGCGAGCCAACGCTCACCCGCACGGACAGGAACTCAGACTAGAGTGCCGCGACAGCTCACCTAGCTGCCGCCATGTTTCCCCAGCTCCTTCGACGTTCATTTTCATTCACTAATACTTTTTCAAGTGGACCATCAAGTTTCTCAACGCAGTTTTCTAGAATAATAATTTCGTCCACCTCATCTCCATCATCACATTCAACTTCTCTGACTTTGTTCTTGCTCAATGTAGTCGATCTACAACATTTAGAAGCATGACCTTTCCTCCCACAGACTTTGCACGTAGCTTTCCATCCAGGACACAATTTGTTATTGGCCAAGTGTCCTATATCTCCACACCGAAAACACTTCCCTACAAAGTTTTTATTTGCAGACTTGTTTTCAGAACTATACTTTGCATTAGATGAAATAGGTTTTTGAAATGTATCCTTGTCCTTGCCTTTTTCTACTACTTTTATACTTGCATCAGCATCTTTATTTGTAGCTAAGGCATCTTTCTTTATCACTTCTACACAAGCCTTTGAATGTTCAGAAGTTTTGGCCATAGTTAAAACCTCATGTAAAGATGGATCATTCTTCTCCCACATAGATTCTTTGGCTTTTTCTAAATTACATCCTAACATGAACTGATCTCGAAGACGTTCTTCACAGGAAGCTCCAAAGTTGCACGTAGAAGCCAATTTACGAAGAATAGTAATATATTGTTCAACAGTCTCACCTTTATGTTGCATCCTTCTTCCAAAGTGATATCTTTCTAAAACCATGCTTAACTTAGGCAAATAATGAATATCCAGCTTTTTTATAGCAATTTCATATTCATTTAAATCAGCCACAATATTCTCTGTTAGTTCTGGTAGATGCTCATACACCTCTTGACCTTCTGAACCAAGACAATGTAACAAAAGAGATGTTTTTCTCTCCGCACTTAAATTAGCACCGCACACTCTTGCATAATGAGCGAACACCTTCTTCCATTTCGACCATTTTAATGGTGGATCACCCGGTGAATTTAGGACAAATGAAGGTGTAGGAACATTTTGCATAGCCATGGTGACAATCAAAAATAGGAAATTATTAAAGAGAAAACAAAAATATTAATAATTCTTAAAATGGTATGTACATCACCATGTCATAAACAGGGAGTACTTAAATGGCAGAAGAATGGTGCATCACAGCTTAACTTGGTACTAAAAATTATACAGATGTGCGTACCAACACGTATGACTTTTATTTGGTGTGCGCGTCACAGCTGTTGTTTTTAACATACACGTAAACAGGGAGTACCTAAATGGCAGAAGAATGGTGCATCATAGCCTGACTTGGTACTAAAAATTATGCAGATGTGCGTGTCAACGTGTATGACTTTGTACTTGGTGTGCGCGTCACCGCGCTGTTGTTTTTAATATACCCGTGATTTTGAAGATTTAAGTGGTGTGCGCGTCACCGCGCTCCTTTCTTTAAGTGTGTTTGCACTGTCCATCAATCAGATGTGCGCATAACCGCATACCTTCACTTTCCGCTTTCGCGCTTCACATTATTCAGTAGATGAAGTTTTACTTTACTAGGATGGCCACCAACGTGATCACGCAACGTGAAATGTTGCGTTTCGAAGATCACATCCAATCAAGTGAGGTCAGGTGAAGTCATCCGACGCGAGGAAGCGAAGCGCGAGTATGAGGAGAGTGGCCGGAGCGCGAGCTTAGAATGTGAGTTAAACTTGAATTAATCCAAATTAAATATTAATAATGTCACATAAGATGAAGTACTTGCTGTTTGTTCGAGTTCAGGTTTCCGTGTTGAGGTCTGTTGTCATTCTCTTCACAATACTCTTCGTATCTGGAAATCTCTTGCTGAAGTTCCTTTGTCTGATCACCACGTGAGTTGTTCCAAGTCGTCGCCAGTGTAATAACGAAGATACCACATATAATGGTAGACGTGAAGATGTTTATTTACGTTCAAGTAAGATTAGACCCCATCCACAAGACTACACCTCGAAGCAGCTGCTGGGCTCGCAGTCCTCAGTCCAGTCTGCCTCAACCGCCACAATCTCCTAGGTTACAGAACTACTCCATGGAATAGTTCTATAACCTAGGATACCACAGGCAGTTCAGGCATTAGTTATGTCTAGGATCGAATATGGATGCTCAACCCTCTCTGGCCTACCCAAGATCTCAACGACCCCCCTTAAAGCTTGTATCAATGCTGCAGCTAAACTCTTAACAGGCTAAAATAAATTCAACCACATATCACCACACCTGAAGGCACCGAACTGGCTTCCTTTTGAAGCCTGAATCCAACTCAAATTGGCTTGTATCACGCACAAAGCGCTACACTCGAATTCTCCTGCATATCTTGCCCGGGAAATCGTGGTATCTGGAGGAGCCAGAAACTCCCTGTCTACAAGAGACTTTGTGCTACAACCACCCCGCTTCCAAAAGAAAAAAAACATAAAATCGAGCTTTCTTTGGGGCTGCACCAAGAATCTGGAACTCGATGCCGTCTAACATCAGAGGAATACCCTCTTTGTCAATATTCAAAAAGGAAGCGAAAACTTTTCTGATGGGCAAATTCCTCCCATAAAACTCAGTGCACACACAGGCCAGTGGCCTAGCGATATGTTTTTGCTCCATTCTTGAACTCCATCTGTTTTAACCAGTTTGATATCTGTGCCTTTAAACTGCACCTCTGGTATCATGGACGTCTGCTCATCATTGTGTATCTTTTCGTTTTGCACCACCACTCGTATCTCCCGCTAGGGTACCCTTTTCGCTCATTCCTACTGCTGTTAATAGCTGGCTCTCTGCAAAGTGGTCATGATCACCTGTTCCAAATATTTTTAAATCACCCGTTATTCCCCCAATTGTAAAAGCTGGTTATCTCTGCAAAGTGCTCTCATGATTGCCGTTCTGAATATTGTAAATGACCTGTTATTCCCCAAGCGTATGCACTTTTATCTATCCCTACCTATGTAATTGTCTATTTCCGATCTTGTATACAACTTGTTATCCCTGTAAAGCGCTTTGATACCTTAACGGGTCACGTTCACTCTATAAAACACTAAATAAATAAATAAATAAATTCTAATGTAGGTTAGCATCAGGCCTCGAAAAATCATAAACATATCACTAGACCTGCATATCTAGTGACTTAAATAATCTAGTCGACCTAATTATAATGCTCTTGACCTATAAACTGGTTTCAAATTATCTGATCCTGGGCAAATATTTTAAATCACTGAACCGACATTTTCTTCTTTACCACATATAAGGGCACCTTCAATTACGCAAGTTTAGCATGTCTACTGTACAAAAAAACTTTTGTTTGATTTAATAGACAAAAACATTTGCTCCATATGTAATACAAATCTAGCCACATAGGATACACATGACCGCTGACTTGCCTGTTAGGGACATATTTACAAGCCCCTATTGCCACCATAATGTCACTTTTAAAGACGTTGTAGTGGCGATAGGGGCTTTGCCTTATTTACAAGGCAGCGTTAAGTCACTTAACATGGCTTAACACTGCCTTGTAAATAAAGCACCCTTTTATGCTATACTTAGCGTGAAAGGGGAGGGCAATATGTGCTGCTGTGGGCGTTCCACCGCAACACCCATTGATTCTGACGCTGCCCCTTATTTACAAGGGCAGCCTAAATAAGGGGCAGAGCCAAAATTAAGAACAGGGAAAACCTGGTCTTACCCTGGCACAACAAGGATACATTTTTTCTGTTTCAATGTGCGCTGTGTTGTGCAGCACACACACAAACAGCAAAATGCCTTTGATTGTTTATGTGCAGAAAGGTGTCCCTTCCTGCACATAAACAATCATTTAAAAAATGACGTTTTGCAACTTCTATGTGTGCTGCATTAAGGGACACCAGCGTTGGTGCTAGGCAGTTAAATTTAGCGCCAGCGCAGGGAGAAACGCAGGGCTGCACCATATTGTTCCAAATATGGTGCAGCCCTGGGTTTCTAAAGAGACGGAGCTTAACGCCATGCTTCGCCAGTTTATTAGTAAATATCCCCCTTAGTTCATTAACAGCATTGTCATTAGGGCGGGGCTGGAATGGTTCTCAAATCATGTTTAAAAACTATCACTTTTAATAAATACATACCTCAAGCATGAACTGGTAACACACTTTTTTGCAATCAGTAGATTTTTTCATTGAAATGTCCACAACATTTCCCACTGACATGTGGTTTTACTTATAAAACTATATAGTCTAAATGTTTGGAAATTGAGGGCCTAATTATGAGAAGTGCTGCATCGCTGCGTGAAAGCAGCGTTGCAACACTTCTCAGTGCACCCTCCTTGCGACACCAATGATGCGTCATATTTTCAGTATGACATATCATGTCACACGGAATGACAGATATGTCAGTATTACTGATGTATCTGTCGGCACAAAAGTGGTGCATTGCTGGAGTTGTGTCGGAAGCCTGACGCAACTCCAGCAATGTTCCTACCATGTGAAAGGGCCTGCATCACCCTTACGCCTGCCATGAGGCAGACGTAAGGTTTTGACGCATTGGCGTCCTAGAAGTGGCGCAGCAAAATCTCAAAGATGTCACTGCGCCACTCCTACGACCCTTTCTTGTGGGGGAATGCCCACCCTGCATACCTGACGCAGGTACAGTGTAGCACAGTGATTTACGAAGTGACGCATCCGCCTAGATGCTTCATTTCGTAAATATGGCACAACATGGCAAAAGTGACTCAGGCCTTCATAAATAAGGCCCTGAGTCTCTGAAAAATGTTTCATTTCCGCATCACCCAGTAAAATGTTTTGATTTTCTCCTATTTAAATCTTTGTTTGCATCAAAATTCTGAATTACAAAAACAATATTTTGTAATTCCTGACTTATTTTGAAATACTTGTACTATTTGTTTTCCAAGCTGTTTAAATGTTGTGTGCCAGATATAAAACAATTAGAAACAGACAAACTGACATTTGACCTCTGTCTGTAGACAGACAGCAAATGTGTCAAAATAAAAACAAGATTTAATGGCGTCTTTATTGCTCTTTCACTTTCTGACTGAACAAAACACCTGTTCCTTCCAGCTTAAGTTCACTCACCAGAACGGACGAGTAGGTGCTTAAAATAGCTCAACCTGATAAAATCTTACTCGCCATAGTGAGTGGGCAAGTAGATTTTTTAGGCCTGCAGTATAACTAGGTCTCAATTTCTCCTTTTCCAAATGCAGCATTTCACTGTAGGCCATGTTTGCTTTTCTTACTCTTTGCCTCCTCCCTCGCCACTCCTCTATCTCCTCTTCAAAGGATCATGAGCTGTGCTCTACTCTGGATCTCAACAGCACATAATTGTTACATATTAAAGCTGAATCCAAATTCACAACTTTCAAGCTTCTTTCCTGTTCCCGTGGACAAGCTCGGAAGCCGATAGTATCGAATTTCTTGAGAAAACGCTGTGTAATGTTTTAGCATGTGGGGCAAATGTCCTCATATTTTAGTAATATTGAGTAGGAGTTTAGAGTGGGCCGAGCATCTGTCATACTAATTCTGAAATGCTTATTGGATAGACAATGTATTATTTTCTCTTTAGCCAAAGGGACACATCATACCATTTCCCAGGGGCTTCACATTCTCTACAAAAAGGTATAATAATTACACTTTCTTGGACGCAAGCCAGTGCCTTTTTCCAATCATTTCATAGGCAGACTCTATGTCAGTCTTCTATTGATTATATACTTAGAAACCTCTGAATGCTTTTCCTTGCTTCTTTAGGGGCTGACTCTGTCAGATTTCTCATTGATTCATATTTAGAAATTGTTTTGAGTCTTATTGATTTATACTTGTGTCCAACCTTAAATTAGCCTTTGGATTTATTTAATTTCTTTTGGACTTGACTAATCATATGATTTTGCTTTTTTTAATAACTTATTAATTCTAAAATAAACACTAACCATATAGTTTATTGTTGCAGGGATTCTGCTCAGAAACAGAACTATGCCTGGGACCACAGAACATCAGTACATAGGAACTGAGTCACCATACCACATCAGTATCTATGGACCCCAATCCAGACTAGCTCATAGTGTCTTACTTGACCTTCTAACTGTTCCAGAGAAACAAGTCATTTGGTACCCCAGAACACAGCACTCTAGACCCTCTCAGGGATCGTGGTAGCAGGCCATCACCTTTCGTTCTCTCACTCATGCATATCCACAATACACAGAAAAGAAACACGAGAAAAGCATACAATATTTATTAAAACTATTGTGCTCTATTTTCTGATAGCTGTTCTTCAATTAGAAGACCTATGCAAATTAAAAAATGTGGACTATACACAATAAAAAGCCCTGTCATATTGAAGGACAGGTCTGCCTAAGCGCGCCCTAAAAATAGAAACACATTTTTATATTATAAATCTTTGGGATTAATGGGGGACCCCATACTGGGCATATATAAATTGTTGCTCTACGTCTCAGGCCACGGAGCTCTCGTTTGTCTTGGGACCTTTGCTCTGCATGAATGTGTCTTCTCTGGTATAAAAACAAAAAATTATGGTTTACATGATAAGAGTTGTATGTTCAAAACAGCAGCTGGATTCGCTATTATGCCTCCGTGTTCGTGTACGGCCACAGAGAAAAAAGAGCAATGTTTTTGACCTTGCGCAAAACGTTCCCCCTGTATCGCAGCAAAAGAACTGAATAACAAAAACGTGTGCAGCCTACTTTTAGTATAAATGTGTGGCACATAAAGAAGCGTGCTTTTGTAACGCGTGCAAATCAAAATCAGCGTACTACGTGCAGTTAGACGAACATAAGGGAGAAAACACGGTGGGCATGTAGCAAATACACAACATTATAGTTTCTTTTTTTTGTGCTGAAATTATTTTATTGGAATCACAGAAATCAAGGGGAACAAAACCAAATACAATCAGCAAAAATACAGGAGAATTATACCGCTGTCAAATATGATACATGCGAATCCGACATAGGGGCGAGGGAGAAGGAGAGGAAGAAGATAGGGGCAAGCAGACAATGGCAGTGAAGATGGTTAAGGGGATCAGTTTTCCCTTAGAAAGGGGTACCAAATAAGGAGGAACTCGTCAGTCCTACCCGTCAGGTTATATATCATCTCCTCATAAGAGGCAGCCTTGAACATGGCCGCAAGCAATTTTCGTGAGTTGGGACCTGCAGAGAACACTGTTGACGTAGTACACAGATTTTAGTCGTTGTGAGGGCAGTGGTAAGTAGGTCGCGAGCATAGTGTGTTAACTCGGGGAGGACCGCCAGACCGTGCAGGAGAAGCAGCTGACTCGATAGTGGGGTGGACATATCCATAGTCTCCCCCAATGTGGACCTCACTGTAGTCCAGAAAGGGTGGACCGCAGGACATTTCGCTAAGAGGTGACCCATGTCACAGGACGCCTGGTCGCATCTCCAACAGGAGGTGTGGGGTAGCAGGCCCGTGGTGTGAAGCCATGCCGGCACACAGTGCCATCCCTGCAGAATCTTGAGAAGGCTGTATTTCATCTGGGTCTCTCGGGTCCTCCTCCCCAGGGCCTCCAGTAGCTCCACCCAATCTTCTTATTCATATTCCACTTGAAGACAGGGCTGTCAACCCTCTCCGAGGCACTCTACTTGTGGCTGCGCGTAAAGATGGCGAATCAGAAGGTTATACAGTATGAACTGCCCCATGTATTTAGGTCTACCACACAAGAAGATAAAAAAGGGGTAGGAGGAAAGCAAGTCCTACTCCGGACTCCAAATACGAACACAAACACTCGTATTTGGAGTCTGGCGCGAGGTGGAAGCTGCACCCCTCAGTTACGCTCTACTTGAGAAAACACGGAGATTGGGATGAAATACTTTGAAAATCTGATATTTTATTGAAAACGGAGTGCAAACCCTTAGCAGGGTACCCTCTTGCGTCTTGTGTCACAGGATAGTGTGACCTGGAATTATCGTCACACTTTATACCACTATTAAAGACAGTATTCAGCCGTGAACAAGTCGCATGTACGATCTTACAAAGGCGACGAAACACGTGTTGGCTTGGGAACTACTGTTAAATCAGGAGTATTAAAAAGAAGAAAATCACAGGAAAGAAGCAAAGACTGATTCAATATGTTTCATGTAAAGTGACTTACTAACTCTGCAAATTGAAACTCTGCGTGTGCTTGGGTGTACTTTTTGATGATTGTTTGTTGCTGTTGCCACAATAACTTAGGGAGGCTGGTGGTTCTCCCCAACCCTTTAGCACCGCAAATAATATAATTCCCACAAATACAAGGTGAATCAACCATAAGCGCCTATTATCTATTTCCAATACCCCCTGGGAAGGTTTTGTAACCCCTTTCTTTTGGTCACCCCGAGGGGTTGTCCTAGTCACCCTAGTCTTGACTCAGTGGTCTGCCTTCTTTCCCAATTCTTGCGGAGAAATTAGACCTAGGTCTACCAAATGCTGATGTAACTTTTCATGTGTGCAATTACTTAATATATGTTCCTTCATAAACAAATTGTAAAGTCCAGTAAAGTCAAGCACATTGTGTCCAGTTAACCAACCATCTAGTGTCTTTACTGAGTAGTCTACAAAATCAATCCAGGACTGGTTCTGGGTTTTGTGAGTCCCCCCTGAATCTAATTCTGTACTCCTCAGTGGTGCATCCAAATTCCTCAATCAGAGTTCTCTTCATGAGGTCATAGGACCCTGAATCTGGCCCAGAGAGGGTCAGAAGCCAGTCTCTGCAGTTACCAGAGAATAGTTGCTACAGGAGTGCCCCCCAGAGAGCTTTCTTCACCTTTCTCATGTCACAAGCCCTCTCAAAGGCTGTGAACCATTTGGTGATGTCATCACCCTCCTCAAATCTAGGGACAATCCCTTTGGGGATTTTAGGATCATAAGATTGCTCTTTAACCATATTATTTGAATTGCTGCCACCATTGATGGGTGCTAAACCCATATCCTTTCTTTTTTTTCTAGAGCCAGGAGTCTGGACTCTAGATCCAATCTTTTGGCCAGCCTCACTTAAAGACTGTCCTCCTCATTGAGGCTGTCCTCAATGCCCTCACTGGATCCTGTACCACCTGTGTGGCCTCTAGGTCCCCAGGGGTTGATTCTTGGAGTGAAGGATATGGGGAGCCTTTCCTCCCTAGGGATTTTTGGAGGTGGGTTACCAGCCCTATCATCCTCATCCCTTTCCTCATCTGACTGGTCATCACCATTTTCAGATGGGTGGGCCTGTGCATACTCAGCCAGGAGCTCCTGGAGCCCTTGTTTGGTTGGATGCTGGCCCATTGGTATATTTTTAATTTTACATAAAGCCCTTATCTCCTTGAAAGACAAGTGAAGATAAGGGGTGAGGTTGAGCTCCTCAACCCTGTCCTGTATCTCATCTTGGTTTTCTTCACTAATAGCTGGGTTCTGTTTTTGAGACATTTTAACAAACAAGTTATAACCCCTCTACCCTTAACTGAAGTGACTTTTTATTTTCTAAAATTCTAAAGGGACTTAAGCAAGGCCCTAACACGACTTTTAGTAGTTTGGAGAAAAAAAATACCAAATATAAAAATCTGAATTCTAAAGGCAATTTAAGAGTTCTGTCATGTGATCAGGTGGTAACCAAGTAGTCCAACAAATGCAAGTTGTGTATCCCACCGCTGATCCACTAATGTAAGAAACTGGCTCTATATATACTGCACCAAAGTGAGGTGCAGTGTGTATAATGTCCAAGAGTCTCCAGAGGTAGGCAGAGGTTAAAGTTGGATAGAACCTTACTCTCTAAAGTGGCAACTTGGCCGAGCAGTAAGGCAGTATCAGAGGACAGTGTTAAGCATTAGATATGCACACTCAGTCAGCAAATGAATTCACACACTCAAGAACTGAGCTCCAGGGGCGTAACACAGGCCCCCGCAGCCCCCACGGTGCGGGGGGCACCCACGCTCCAGGGGCCCCCTCACTCTCAGCGGAGGGAGACGGCACGCCTGCGAGCAAGCCTCTTCAGTCTTCGCAAATGGTGCTTCTGCGCGCACGGCCTCCCCAAGTTCCAATAAATTAAACTGTGCGTGCACACCACGGTGATGGCCTCTAAGCCTCCGAGTCTTCCCTCTCTTTCTGGCTCGCTCCTCAGTTAGTGAAAACCAAGACTTTGAGACTTCAAGAAACGGGTATTTCCCTCTCTTTCCTCCTTTCCTTTATTTGCTCCCCTGTGAAATGGATCCAAAAAAGATTTTTTTTGTGCTGAAAACGTTGTCTTTTTCTGACACAAGTGCAGCCTCGGGGTGGAGAGAAATAAAACATTCCAAATGTGAAAAATAACTAATTAAAGCAAGACAGAGTGGTTGCAAGGTGGCCAGATTGATTCATTTACACCTAAACACATTTAGCGCCACCTTACAGTGTTTGCCAGTGAAGTGATACTTTTGTTTTCTCCTCTCTTTTTGAGCAATATTGTTTTCCCTGTGTGGGAAAGTGCACCTTGCCTGGAGGTACTGAAATATCTGCTTGATGGGTGAATTGGAAAACAAAATGTGTACTGTGACTGTGTGTTTACGAATGTGGTCTTTTTAAACCATACTGCCTATGTTTTGAAAGGATATAAGCAATGGGCACTGAAACAGGTCCCTTCCGGGCCCTGTAGTCATGGCCTTACCTTTTCATGCAAAAGCACTCACTAATTTCAGAATAATGAGTGTAAAAGGAAAAAGGTAACCATGTTGTTCCTGTTTACATTTCACATGCTTTACTTAATCTTGCATTCCCTATGAGTGTTTGCTTTTTCTAGGATGTTGTTAATTTTTTTAGGCAGCATATTGCTCTTGTCTAGTGCGTAATTAGAATTGAGTCACATCCAGGTGTTTATAGCGGGTCAGTGCAGTGCAAGTTTCTCTAAGTGGGGCAGTATGATGTTCAGTGGGGGAGAGGATGTGGCGCTATGATCAGAGCTGCTGAAGTGGAACTGGTAAACCAGGTTCAGCCTTAATGACCAGGCACCCAGACCACTCTCCTGAGGGAGCACATTCCTGTGCTACACCTTAGAAGGTGCCGCAAGATCTTAAAAGCCCTGGTGTCTTAGCACCAGCAGGTGGACCCTAGCGGTGGCAAGTGTGGATTAACCTTGAAGGCCTGTCCACCACTATCCATGAAGTTCACCTCCGGTCTTGGGGACAGACCTATGAAGCAGCACACCATAGAGTAACATTGACTCTGTCACTGAGGTCACAGGACCCTTGAGCAGGGTGGCTCTAGGTCAGTGCGACCGCACCGGGCGCTAACTTTAGGTGGGGGCATCGTGTTTGTAAGTATAATATGGTTTTAAAAGTACTTGCTGCCTCCTTCCTGGCCTCCAACATTTTTGGGCAACAATAAAAATGTTTTGATAACTCCAGTGATTAATGTTCTTAGTAGAGAGAGATGGTGTTTTGTCTAGTGGAAGGTTTGACTCATGAAAAGGAATGGCATAGGTGTAATGTGCATGCTGCTAAGAACATGTGCCATGCAGATCACAAAGTGCACATAATGTGAACAGGTCGGTGGGTTACTGCTTTTGTCAGAGAGACCCTATTGTTACTTGCAGTTAATAAGTTAAAATCCTAACATAGAACAGTGAGCTATTAACTGTCATGTAAGAGCTGCATGCAAACTCCAAGGTATAAATTAGAGGATTATGTTTTTTTCCCCAGTCCTGTTGCAAAAAAGGGTTCATTTGGGTAGAAGTCAATTCTGATTATTAAAGAGAACCCCCAACCATGGTATCATGTTTTTAATTCTGAGTTTGTGTTTCTGCAGACCAATCACTATTAAACTATGCTGCGACTAGTATGGTTGTCGTGTGACTCCTACACTTTGTAGTTCTTTGTCTTATGTAACATTTCCTACACAGTGATTTACACACATATGAATGATTGTCTCTGTGTAATATGTGTGATGTAAAGTGCTCTGACACCCTGCACTGGTATTAGTGGTGCTGTAAATTTTCTGATACTTTATTATTATGAAATGTTTACACATGCTAACAGTCTCTGCAAAGATTTTTCCAATTTAGTACTAGTGGAACATACAACTGCAGCAATGAGAAAGGTGACCAGTCAACCTTTGCAAAGGGCCCTCCACTTCACAGCAGTACAAGTCAAATTTTTTAATAACTTTTGATGTTTTTGAGCTATAAACAATTTATTAGTTAAAATCGTCAGATTATGCAGCAGATGATGTATTATGTGGCAAATATGGCAAAGCCATAGTTATGTGGAAAACATTTGCAAACTAGGATATTTTGCCATTCATGTTTGAACTGCTCTTGTGGAAAAAGTGAGACGTGCTGATGACAGAAACTCCATGGCTGGGAGACAAATGGCTTGCGATTCCACTTTTAAGGATATTTGGGACATTCTGTGATTGGAAACGTATCCCACTTTGTGAATGTATTTTAATGTCAACAACACATATTTAACCTTAAATAAACATGTGTATCTATTGGTTAAAATTAATAATGTAATAAGCTGTAACCGGTTAGTGAAATGGGAAACGAATACTAAAAATTGGGATATTTTGCTCTTTCTGCCACACCTCTCACTCCGCCCACTGACCCAATCCATTGGTATTCCCGCCCTCTGATTCTCCTCCCACAGTTTCCCTACTTTTTTCCCACCACTTTGACCACTGCCTGGCACTAACATGCATTAGAGACAACTGTGGGCTTTTACCACTGGGTCTCTTAGAGAATGACACCTCGGGTCCATACACGGGGGCTAAACACAGCACGTTTCTGGGTTCTCAGCACAACGTGTTTGCTATTTGACGGCAGACTTCTGCAGCTTGTGTTGAGGAAATTAAACATCCCCTTGTGCTTGTATAAAACATAGCTGCCAAGTGGCATTGGCACCATGTCGTGTCCATTTGTAGCTTTTATCCAACAACAGTTTGCATGCTGGAATGTATAACCCCTTACTTAGATGGTCACAGCACAACTCCCAGAATGCAAGGCGCTGTTCGCTTAAAATCCAGGCCTGGCTGGCGGTGTCACACGTGACGATAGAGCCATTTGGAGGCAATGGTGAATCTGTAATTTAGCAGGCGTGTCTATACTCTTAGTAAGTTGTAAATACCGCCAGTGATGACACACTGAGGTCTAAGGCCTTTGTTTGTTATGAAGTAAGGCCCAGTCTGGTGGTTCAGGTCAGTCCTTGTGAGGGAAGCTGCTGGACTTGTTTTTACCATGCACTTTGAAAGTATTTTCACCTTGATGCAAGAAGAAAGTTGTATTGTTTTACAAAACAGGCTTGATTTTTGTATATTGCTGGACTGGTGATTGATTTATTTTGCAGTTTGAAAGTATTAGCACTTTTTCTTTTGCTTTACCAACTAGAGTTTGTGTAGATTGTCATTAGGTACTTGCTGATATGTTTTTTTTTATTCTACATGCAGTGTTATTTATGGTGTTGCTTGCACTTGTCTGTAATACGTGTACCTTAAATCTTGTATTTAGCATTGTTTACACTACAGAAATGATAAATTAAAACAGACAAACATCTGCATCAATGTTCTGAAGCATCCAAACAGTTTTCTTCCTCAGCCTTGTTTGCTTGTCTGTTTTGCAGTGCTTACTAATAAAGACATTATGATTGAAATTGTTTCCTCAGTTCACGTTATTTTCATGCACACCCCTTGACAGTCGCTAGTGTGTGGCATGCAGATAATTCACCAGTCTATTTCTCTTCTCTTTCGCAGGATACTGAGTTATAGTTTGTGTACTTCTCATGTTAATTGTCACTCGAGTTTTTATGGAATTTCATGTTTGGGTTGGTCTTTCAAAGTTTCAAGGTATTGTCAATTCTATTTCAGTTCTTTGCGTCGGTTCCTGATCCGGTCATAGATGTAGAGTACTGGTATGACCTGCGCGATGGGATTCATGATGTGTTCGTGTCGTACACTCTGCTTGTTGCTCCGTCTCGCACCCGCTGCAAGCTGTTCCGTCTCATAGCTGTGGATTGAGTTGTGGCGCGAATCGTAGCTGATATGCTTGTTTTCCGGATACTGTGACGTCCCGTATGTGGCAACCCGTCCGGTGCGTAGGGAGTACGCATCGTACTTCTCAGGCCGGAAACTGCTATGGATACTGCTTCCGGGCGACTCGGTTCAGCGTTAAGAGTTACGGCTCGGACGTTGAATGGAGCTTGACTCAGCCTACATGTCGGTCGAGTTTTTGGCAGTTATGCGCATCGTACTTGCTCCTCAGGACGGACCAGCTATGGGTACGTGTCAGTCGCACGGTAAGGCTACGGACAGCTCTTGGAGAGCTGTCCGACCCGGGATCAGAATCGACCCCTCAGTCGTTTTTTCGAAAGAAAATTGTCAATGTTATTCTATGGAAGAAAAACAGGTTATCGGTTTGCAGGTAAGTAAACGACTGTGGAAGTTAAGGTTCTGAGGTTAGACTCAGGGGTCCCCCAGGGTCAGTGATGCACTGTTGTTGCACCCTCAGCTGCACTAGGGCAGCCGGGTGCAGAGTGTTTGAGGCCCAATGTTATCCTATGGAGGATAGGGGGTCTCGGGTTCGTGGCTGCTGGCTAGCAGGCCACACGGCTGTGGGAGCAAAGCTCCTAGGGTTTAGGTCAGGGCAAAGGGGGAAACAAGTAGGCATTTAAAGTGCACCCTTAGCTGCACTGGGGCGGCCGGATGCAGAGTGCTGTTTCGATATCGGGTGCCCTGTGATTTTCTATGGAGCTCCTCCTGTTTGAAGAAATGCTGCAGGCTCGGGGGACTAAGACCTTTTGGGTGTGACCAGCACTTCAAGGGGTAAGTTGGGATGTCGTGGGTTGTTTAGGCACTGCTGGTTTGGGCAAACAAGGCCGTAGGGCGTCGAGTGCAGGGGTGCCTTTTTGCGTCGGATTATCTTACCCACTCTGGTCGCGGTAGAGGGGGTCTTCTGGTTTGAGGCTGCAGGAGTCGACTGGAGGCTTGAGGCAGGTCAGGGGTCACCGGATCTCGGGTCAGGACACGACGGGATTTTGCAGAAGCAGGTTCGAGGAGAGACAGACCTGTAGGGCTGGAGCCAAGTCAGTGGGCGTCGTCCTCTTGTTAGCTCTGCACGGCTCTTCGGTCCTTCTTCTTATCTTCTTTTGGTTTCTTAATCTGAGGAAGCAAGGTTCAGGGTGCCCCCTAAATGCTAAATTTAGGGGTGTTACAGGTAGGTAAAGGGCAGGGACCAATGGGCCCCTTCCTTGGGGTGGGTACTTCGCCTCTTCTGCCACTCTCCTGTGGGAGGGGGAAGGGGCCTGTCCCTGGTTTACCAGGTCCCCCCATCCTCAAGATGGCGGGGACTCGATATTGTGCTTCACCTCGCCTCCCCCACCTGAGGGGTGGAGTTGGCAGAGGTGGGCACATCTCCCTTCCTTACTTGTTTTTCCCGCTGGTTCTCCCGCCCGAAGTGAGGGGTAGAACCAGTGGGGACCAGTTGCTGAAAGCAGCAAATGGTCCGGAGAGGCTCACAAAGGTGGCATGCCTTTGAAGCTTCTCCTTCGTGAACCCTGGTGAGGAGTCTTGGCATCTCGTCCCAGGATGTGCATTGCTTCAGAACCCTGAGAGCGGCGGGCTCTCGACCCAGGGGTCCAGAAACATGTCTGGTGGTGGCTGCCTAAGCAGCCACTCAGTCAGGTCACTAGAAGTTGGTTGAATTTCAGGGGGCATCTCTAAGATGCTCTCTGTCGTGCATTTTACATTAAATCCCACACTGACATCAGTGCGGGTTTAATGTGCCGAGAGGTTTGATATAAAACTTCCCAGTCTTCAGTGTAGCCATCATGGTGCTGTGGAGTTCGTAATGACAAACTCCCAGCACCATATACTCTTAATGGCAACACTGCACTTACAGTGCCCAGGAATAGACCTGGGAACTGTAGGGGCACTGGGCTCATGCACATGTACCCTCGCCACTGGCATAGGGCACCCAGCTAGAGGGGTGACTGATGTATGCCAGGGCAGTGGTTTGTGTGCATGGCACACAGGGATGTTATTCACCAAGACACGCAGCCTGCAAAGGCTGTGTGCGAGTGTCAGGGTACAGGACCTCTAAGGGTGGCACAATAAGTGCTGCAGCCCTTACAGGCCTTCACTGGTCACAGTGCCCTGGGTACCTGTGGTAGCATTTACCAGGGGCTGACATGTGGCCAGAGATGCCAATTGGGTTTAGGCTTCAATGCAGTTTTAGGGAAGGGACATAGGCCCTGGGTACCTGATTAGCAGGAGCCCAGGGCACTCTCAGTAAAAGAACATCAGCAATTCAGCAAAAAGTTGGGACATATCATGCAAGAAAGAGGGCATTTTCTCACAGCAGGGGGCTCAAAGAGGAGAGGTAGATTTAAAGGGGACGGACGAGCCAAAAAATGTTAGGAGGCTGGAGGAAGAAATGAGAGGTGAAGGGCAGACAATGGATGGGGTATGTAGATGTAGGCAGATATTACACAGAGAAGAGAGAGGGAATGGTGAGAGGTGGATGTAGAAGGCCAGAATCAATGAGAAAAGTAAGAGTCAGGGGGAGAGATGGGGAGAGATGAGGCATACATAACATAGCAAGAAATAGAAGCAACAAAGCTGGGGATAGCAGAGAGATTGATGTAAAAGATGCATAATCCACAAAATAAGGTTAGAGGAAAAAACGAGAATAGGAGTAGAGCATGAGCGGAAATAGGTGGTGTAAGGGGCAAAATCAGTGAGAAAAGATTAAAGTGTTCAGGAGGATGAAAATGGAGAGAAGATGTAAATGGGGCAGAGCCAGTGTCAAACGTTAAAAGGCTGGGGGAGAGATGAGCAGTGAAGGTAGTGTATAGATAAAAGTAATGGCTATAAGAGAGGCAGAACCAGCAAGAGTACATAGGCAGAGTGACGAGAGAGAGAAGTGGATGGAAGAGATGAGATCCACCAAGAGATGAAGAGCGAGAGAGGAGGGGAAGGTAGATGTGCAAAACCAACAAGAGAAAGTTAAAGGCTTGGTGAGAGATTAGAGATAATGAGTAGATCAGAGAGGTAGAATTCAATGTTAGAAGAGCAGAATCAGCATGAGGAGAGAGGGAAGAAGTAAGGTGAGAGGTGAGAGGTGTATGCAACGGGGCAGGAGCAGCAAGAGAAGATAACAGGAAAGGGGAGAAGGAAAAGGCATAACTGGATTTAGGATGGCATAACCAGCCAGGAAGATAAAGACTGGGTGGAGAATTGAGAGGTAAAGAGTAGAGCAGGGAAGAAAGATGTGGATTTAATAGGGGCAGAATCAGCAAGCGAATATGAGAGGCAAGGTGGAAAGATGGGAGGTAAAGAATAGAGCATGGAGGGATGAGGGCAAAGATGGATGTAAGAGTGGCAGAACCAGAGAGAAAAGGTAAGAGGCTTGGGGATTGGGGAAAGATGAGATGTTAAGAAGAGAGCCTCTACAGCGAGGTGGATGTAAGAGGGGCTGAACCAGCAAGAGAAGAAAATAGGCTGAGCAAGAGGTGAGGTAAAAAGCAAAGCACAGAGAGAGGTGGATGTAAGTAGGCAGAATCAGCAAAAAAAAAGTAGGAGGCTGGAGGAAAGGTAAAAGTGACTTTGAACTAGCATGTGCTGCCAAGTACATTGTGCCTGCTGCCAAAGTTTGCAATTACCTGTCGCTTTATTTTTCAAGTAGAAAATTTGGCTTAGGTTTGATGTGCGTCATCCTTCACAAAGGTTTGTGATCTTGAACCATCCTCAACATGTCTGCGGAATTACATCCTGCTCTCTGTGTACTCTTACTCCTCTTGACCTTTTTATGAAATCTAGCTCCCATTTGGGACCCTTTTCTGCCTATTTCATGAATGGGTATCTGAAGATCATAGCCCCTGCCCTGACCTCCATTTGCAAAATTGCCCATGCCTCCTCATCTGTCTCTACCAATGTAGAAAAAAAAACATAAAACCCTAAAAAAGCTGTGTTTGTTCCTCAACTGACAAATCTCTTTCATAGAAACTAATTTACTTATTGATCGCTTACCAGTTCTATTCTTTCCTCCCCATGAGTTGGAAGTAGCATTTCTTGCTGTGTACGACAGTTTGTGCCTGATTCTTGATCAGGAAGGCAGAGCAGCCTTGATATTACTAAATTATAGTGTTGAATTTATCACTTTACCATCTGGTGCTTTTGAATCAGCTGGAAAACCTGGAATTTAAGGTATTCCCCTGGCGTGGCTTTAGCTCTATCCTTTCTGAGAGGCCTGTTCTCTAACCAAGAAAATGTTTTGGACTTGCATGCAATCAGTTGCTTTTTGGATAAAGACAAAGTCATTAAAACTAAATAGCAAAACATCAGGCACCTGCATCTTTAAGGGGCCTGGTACCACATACACTGCTCTTTGGTGGCCTCTGGAGCTGGGCCAAACAACCACCATGGTTGCGTCAACAAAAAATCTTGGATTTATTTTCCAACATCTTCTTTTCTTGTCTGGACAAACAGTGGGGCATATTCACAAGGAGCTATCGCCGAATTAACGGCACTTTAGCGCAGCCAAAGTCATGATAAATTTACCTCCCCATTCACAAGCTGGTACAAACAGCCCATATCACCAGTTTACCTGCGATAGCAGCCGCAAAAAACATCGCCATAGAGGACCCCCACAACTATCGCTAATGAGATGCAGAGTGGGCGTTCCCATGCCAAAACCCGCAACAACATCAACATTCTCAACAACCATCCAGCGATAAGGCGCGTTAGCACCAGGAGATCTACACCTGGCCTGACCTGGTGTAAAGTCGCACGGCAGCCTGCACCACAAAAGGGAGACCAGCCCAGGGCCACATCGGAAGGGCAACAGATGCCATGGAGCCCCCCATCATGCGGTCGGGACACCCAAGAGGGCCACAGCACCCACCGACACCACACCCAGGCCCGCAACACCCCCCCCCCCCCCCCCCGGGACCACCCCCAACCCCGGACTAAGAAACTGCACACCAACACCATGAATCCCAATGCAAACATTTTGCCTGATGTCGCATGAGCAGGAAAATCAACAGACCTGCATGGCCTGAAAATGGAGACTCAGTCAAACAGCAATGCAATCACCAACACAAAACACCATACAGACAAAAGCCGAGACAACTCTTAGGATTAGTCCTAATGGCTCCTCACTGGACAATCCATAGCACACAGCCTGGAAGACCAAATCCAAGAGAAGGTGTGCCATGCGCCCAACAAAGGAAAGAGAGAGAGAGAGAACAAGGGAGAGAGACAGAGTGATATTGCACAAGCAGAGCAAGGCCTCCCGGCCACCTGGCTCCACATGCCAACATGTGTGTGTGTATCGCCATCCATACACCATGAGCCCAAGGCCGTGTCCCAATCTCAGCACCAAAGCCACATCACATTCCGAAAACAAAAGTAGTAGTCAGACAAACATCAGGGATGAAAGCTCCATTGTTCCAATGCAGAAGGCGGGAGGACACCTGCATCTCTGACCTTGGTCCAGAACACGCCTGGAACAACCTGAGAGAGAAGCCATGGCATACGGGGGACGACTCCCACACCACGCATTCCGCAAATGAACTATCCAACTCATCCACACCCCACACACAGAAGCCCCTGCCTGTGGTACCCCCGCATGGGATGCCCTTGACACACACGGAAACAGAAAGCCACTCTTCCAAATGTTGCACACACATTCGAATGTTTGCTCAGAGCTGTGGCATATTATCCACACAACTGCCGCTGTTCAGAAGAGTGTCGGTTCCACGAGACGCACCAACGCAATGGCAGGCCATACCGGGCACATGGACAACCCCCGTCACGTGATACAGTACCGTGCACGCATGCTGAATTTACTGGGTGCAGTGCCACTGGCAGTGCTGCTGATCAGTTACCGGCTTAGCTTCCGCATTGCCTACGTCACCTGCGTCCAGCCCTGGTTCCACTGCCGAACATGCACATTCGAGTGTCCCATGGATGTCTGCCTATCCAACACAACTGTTGATGAATTGGACTATGACCTGTGTGTGCGCCCCCTGTTGGATCACGAACAGGAGTGTAACCGAGACAGCCGTGCATGGGATGCCCTGACATACTGCGTATGTATTGGTAGTTGTGCATGGGAGATTGCACAATTCCTCGTGTGCAGTGACCACACGGAGGCGCTACCCTATAGGGCTGTGTTGCGGATTGGTGAGACGGCGTGGGCTGAGCACACCTGCCCGGACCACTTCATGGATTGGCTCACGCTGGTGCTCCTTGAACACGACAACGACGTACTATTGGAACACATTGCACATGAAGCTGCACTGGCATTCATGGACGAGTAACTACGTTCCTGCAGCCACATCCGATTGTCACCCACAGCACATGTCCCAACAACTTGTTGCACCGTGGGGATTGCTCACATATCCCACCACAACAGAGGACACGTCTGCCTTCGTCCGGGCTCTGGATGCATGTGCGTGGAACGACACATGTGTACACATACCTGTGCAAGGTGATGCAGGTCCATGCTCGGTGCAACACAGTGTTGTTTAGCAACGTTGGCAATTCAGACACACTGCTGGGGGAAGAGCACACCATGGCAATGTAGCACGACATGGGAACCTGTCGGACCCTCACACCTGATCACCGTCAGCAAAGCAGACTATCGGCAGACTCCGGAGGCAGAGCACAATGCAGATCCCATGGGCAGTGAGTCGTGCCCCCTCACACGGGGCAATGGGCAGACGCCAAACAACACATGACTCATCCAGCAAGGCAAGGTGGGCTGAGAGCATTGCCATCCATGATGAATATTGCCCATTTTAGCCCTAACATTTCCTGAACCTCGACATGTACTCATGCTGCGTGTAAGTGTCTTAAGCATGTCCCTACCTGTTGTGGCCGTTGCCTCGTCCGTACTGACACGCACATGCCAATAAAGTCTATGCAACTCCACTGGTGTCCAACTGTGAGGTGTGTTGTTTTGATTGTTCACTCGTGTGCCACAAAGAGCATCGTCCCTTCACAGGGAGGAACTGACTGATGCATGTGCAATGGGGGAGTGTCCCTTAGGCAAGCTCCACCTCTGTGAGCCAGACAGTGTTTTTGGATAGGTGCTGGACGACATGTGCACTTACGTGAATACAGCAATGTGAGTATGGTGTCCAACCTCTGACCATGTGGAGCAATGTCATATTTCACAACAGAATGTGTCCACACAGATGTGTGTGAGTAGGTATGCGACGTGAACTTCTGGTCTCACATGTGGTGTAGGACACCACTCCTGGCCTGCTTTTGTTTGGGTCAGTCCTACACACAGCCCTATTCAATACATTGGTGTGTGCCTACGGGGGTTGTGAGATTGTTGTTGATGTGCAATGGGGACACAGCTAGTACTCACCTTTACAGTCATCCAATTGGCCATGTGTCTCAGGGATACACATGCTTATAGATGTCAGTTACCAGGGTGTACCTTAATGTGTAATCATTGTTCCTACATCCAGCCATACCTCCATACATGAGTGAACATAGTGATGACACATCTGTGTGATTTAGAATGTTTTATTCACATTCAGGTGATAGACAGAGCTGGGGCTGTACATGGCCATCCAAGCCCACATCACATGGAAGCCCAGTGGTGTGCCAACAATAGTCCTTTGGGGATTGCACAGTGATTGGGAAGAGGGAGAGTGCCGTCCGCAGCAGGATAGCTGTGTAAATGGCCAGCGGTGACAAAATGGCAGTCCGTGTCGGGGTCTGGGTGAAAGTCGCAGAGTGTTCTGGGGGTCACTAGGAGATGTTGCCCAGGCCATGATGCATAGGTCATAACCAGGCAGGGACAGGCCATACGGCGGTGATGGCTGCTACAGCCTCCTTCCTTACACAGTAGTTCACATCCCCTTCTCACTCCCCTGATACAGGTTCTGTGTCCGGTGTGTCCAGTATGTGTGGCGGGGTGATGGCTGCATCACTGTGTGCCACTGACACATCAGACTGCGAAGGTGATGGGACAGCCTCACTGTGTGCCACAGGGGTCGGAGCTGTGTGTGTCAATGCTACAGCTGAAGTCATCTGTGGCTGAGCATGGTGCGGGCAGGGGGTGTCCGATAAAGACTGTACGTGGTCCCTAATGGGACTCAGACGCCCACGCATGGCATCGAGTTTGGCTGCCATGACCTCAAACCCCACCCGCTGCTGTTCAGCCAACTCCACCTGGGAAGACCACACATGTTGTATGTGCTCCATGTATTGTTCGTGGGGGTCCTGGGAAACAGCCGTGGTGGTGTGTGTTTCCTGCTGTGTGGTCTGTGCAGGTGATGGGGTCACCTCGAGGCAGCTAGTCTGCCCTGCTCCTGGGGGTGGGGTGCAGAGGCTGTCTAGTATCCGTTGGAGGGTATCTTGACATATGTGCAGGTTGTCCTCTACATCATCAATGATGAGGTTTGTGTTCTGCTCTGCAGTAGGTGTTGATTGTCCCTCTGAAATGTTATGGGGAGATGCAGGTTAACAGAGTTTCACATGTATGTTGTTGATTTGCAGATGTTTACATTCAGACTGCATGCCAATGTACATTGTGACCGTTTGGGGGAGCTGGCTATTTGATGGCAGTCAGTGTGTTTTCCGAATGCATGACGGATGTGTGGTAGTACCCGTTCATTATCATCACACAGTGTCAGGCAATGCCAGATGTGAGTGGACAGTTACTACGCACGAGCGGAACCTGTTGTGAGCTCTGTCCTGTGGTGCTGGTGTTGCACATTGTACCACATTGCCGTCGTTGCTGATGTCCTGTGATTGCTATGTGTGTGTGCTGCATTGTGGGGGAGTTGCCCCTGCAGCTCTGATTTCTTGTGGCCTTCTCCCTTTTAGGCGGAGTGCCTTTGAATTGTGTGCTTTTCGGGGCCTGATTTGCTTTTGACTTGGGTCATATGTGCTCTCGGACAGATTTTGTGGCCTGGTGCATTGTTCGTCTGCTGCGTGTTTCGTAGGTCATGGGTTGTGGGTGCACGTGGACATGTCAGAGTGTGACCTGCTCCTTTACAGATATGATCTGCACTGGGCTACCTCCATGTCGATTTGTGGGCCATGTCATTTTTAGGTCTCGCCTGCGCCAGTGCATGCGTAGCTCTGGTGAGACATTTAGTAAACGGGTTTTCGAAGTGCCACCCACAGGCTTTGTCCGGCTACCAGCTTGCTGTTACGCGCACAAGCGCGCCCGCCTCACTCCTCCTCTCCAATGCTGCACGCGCATCCCTCGCATGCTTAGCACAGAGCGCGTCATTGCGATCGCGATGACTTTCGCTTTCACCGCGATTGCGATGACTTTCGCTTTCATGGCCGTGCGGCGTTACTTTTACGGCTGCGGGGTCAATGCTTGTTTTCTTTCTTAGAAATCCCATTTGCATGTAAACTGTAGTGCTCCAACCGAATGTGCTTTTAATCAGCAGCAATGCTGTCAGCACTCTGAAAACCTTACTCTTGAAGCTAAAAATAGCTGCTTGGCGCTTCATTTAAGGCTTACTGAAGCCCTCCAATAAACTGCCTCTGTAAACTGTTTGTGTGCTTAAGTCAAGACACGATTGAAGCGAGGATCTCTCACTGGATTCTGGCACGTGCAGGGATATATGTTACGAGGTCTGTTCTGTGAAATTTTAATTAAGTGAAAACACACTTTCGAAAAATAAGCCACAAAGAGCTGAGTAATGGACGATATATTAAAGGTCTGGCACTGTAATAATAAAAGAAACATAAGTAGACCTGACCTGACCAGGTTAAAATATGCAGTGCATAATTTGGAAAACAAATTGTGAAAATTCACATGTCCTACCTTTGCATGTTGCGTATTTCAATATAAAATTATATCAGCCCAAATGCATCTATATTATCTTTATGTGTAACATCGTTCAGGTGTGGCTTTCGTTTTTGCTTGCTCTAGTACTTTTCCAGATACGGCATTTGATCCATTCCAGATCCCACTTCTAAGCCATATGGGTCAACTCAGCATTTTACCGTTCGGAGATCAATAAAGTGAATGATGAGTTGGGTAGAAACACTGGCTATTGGATTGGGGGGTATGTTATTGTCATAAAAAGGAGTTGTTAGCATCACTCCTGCTCGGACAAAATGTAGTCGTCTGATGAATATACACGTAAATAGGGGTGGGCGGAATTTGCGAAAGTGACTTTCGCAAATTATCGCGAAAATGTTAAAAATCTCCGCAAACACGTGGAAATATCGCGAAGATGCGGAAGTTTTTTTCCCGCCCGTTCGCGGTATTTTCTGCATGGTCGCGGCTCGCCAACTTACCCATGCGGTTGCTCGCGGGCACGGCCATCTTGTTTTCACTCTTCTCGCGGTGCATGATTGCGAGAAGAAAGACGTGATCGCGCGACCAATGACATTACTGCGGGCGCGAACTGTCGCGAGACAGCGCAAATGGCTACCAACAATCCAACATCTCGTGGAGAACGCGACTGGATCGGGAAAACTTGTCGGCGAACGCGGGGATCCAGGTAAGGCAATCGCGCGCATGCGAGAATGTATTATTTTACAGCGCGAGCAAGAAACAAATTATCGCTAAGCTGCAGAATGCGGAAATTTTGACATTTTCGCGCTCTCCGCGGAACGCGAAAATGTCAAATTATCGCAATTTCCGCGAGCGGAACGGAAATTTAGCCCAGGCCTACACGTGAACACATCTTGTGCAACCGTATATTTACCTAACTCTCCTGTGTACAAATAGCATGAACAGATTTAGATTTCAGCTGTGCAAACAGCATTCGGCGCTTCAACATCTCATTTCCATTTTCAAACAAAGATGCTAAGACATCTTCCTAGCTGCGACACCCCGCCAATTGCGGCCCTCACAAAACTTGGCCTTGTGAGACGCCGAGTGACGTCATACGCCGCAGGACCGAATGCCATCTCGGAAAGCCAAACAAGACGTGTGAACAGGCGCGCTTTCATTAATGGCATCACACTGCCCACACGGGTTTCTTGTTTAGTACAGAGAAAAATCTTCAATAACACTGTCTGCTATGTTTGTTCAAAATTTATGATAAGGCATTTAGGAATTGCAATGCAAAACTGCTCAAATCTCCATAATTGGAATAACTTGCTGAAAAGAAATTGGATTTTACAAGACCACAGAACAAGCTTATTTTACACAATGCAAAATATTGAATGTCAGTAAGAAACACTGTCTGGTGTCCTCCCTCTCAAATGCAGAGCAAAAAAGACGAAATGCATACAAAAAAGGCAGATAAATAGGCTAATCTCAAATAAAGGGACAAAGCATGAATCGTGTCTCTGCTTGCAACAGTGTTCTAATAAGGGTAGGCACGACCTGTTGCTCAGTGGGCTAATGCATCCACTACAAGGATCTGTGTTTGATGTCAAGGTCACAGGTAGTCAACTCTGCCTTTCAGCCTTCCAAAGTCGATAAAATGTGTACCACTGAGAGCAACAAACATGTTATTTCAGCACCATGATACCCTTCAGGGTGAACATGTGCTTCATAAATACACAAGTTGTGTTATGCCATGATAAACTGCACAAACATTCAGGGTAACAGAAACAAAAACCGGGAAATCTAGGACACACTTCAATGAGAAGTTCTACTCATCAAACATTTCCTTAAGTGAAAGGTGAAGTACTTACTACTTTAACAGGGCAGTCAATTTAAAGTGTGTAGCACCTACCCCAGAAAATTGTTGCTATTTTATAGCATTAATTGCTGAATCAGACTGCATGACCCAGTGTGAAATAATTGTATAGCTCTTCAATTTCTGGCGGCACAGCACCCATTATAATGTGCTGCATGGCTAAACACTTATAAGGCCCCAAAGGTAAGGCCTATTGGCTATGCCAATGCTTGTTTTTGACAGCTGCCATGCTATTGGACATGCAGTGTTACTTGCATAGTCAGTGTGGGTCACAGAGCCGCTGCTTTGCTGGATTCAGCACATGTGCATGAGTCGGTTGTGATCTTGGTGATAGGGGGGTGGGCCTCTGTGCACATTGTGGATGGGAGCCTACTTGGAATTTCCATGTGTGCTGCAGTGTGCCAAGGCAATCAGGGACATGTTCCACAGTTATTGTGGGTGTGCAGTGTGCTAAACTTGATTGTGCATGTGTGCTATTGTGTCCATCTCCCCCCGTCCCTGGTCATTACTCACCCTGTTGCTGTTGGGTCAGGTCATGTTGTGCTGTGTCGAGGACCCGAATCATGCCACCGTCTCCTCACTGCTGACTGTGGCCACCTTTTGCTCCAGCTCATCCAGGTCCTCCTGTGTCGCAGGAGGCCCACCATCAGTCGACGTTGATGCCTCTCTGTTGGCGGTGAGCTTATGTTTGGTCTGCCTTTTCAGATCATCCCAGCGCCGCTTGACGTCCTCCAGTGACCTCCTCGACACTCCAACTGCATTGACGTTGGTGACGATGGCCAGCCATATTTCGGTTTGGGTTGCCAGTGCCGCAGTGGAGGTGCTGAACAGTTTTTGATGGTGCTGGGTCACCTCCGTGACGAGGATCCGGTCTTCCCGCGGACTGAACCCTGTCTTCCTCTTCCTCTTGTCCTTGCCCTTCCCCAAACGCGGGTTTCCTGGTTGGTCCTCCGTGGGGCTTGTGGTGTTCGGCTTGTCCTCTACACTCGGTCTGGGTGCCTCCATGTTGCTACGCAGTTTGAATTGTTTTTTGACTTTTTTCTCTCTTGCTTTTCTAGTGCATTGTTCCGCCAGACGCGTGGGATTTGCAAGCCTGTGGCTGGTCTTCCCTGATTTCTGTACCACGATTTGCCTCATCGCATGATTTTTCGAGTTTGAGTTTCGCATTTTTGCGGCGTGGCGTTGATTTTGACTCTGACATTGTCCGCGTTATTTGGTTGCTATTGCATGGTACCGCCTTGTTGTGAATTCCACGTTGATACGGGGTTGTTTTCCCACGATGGGCTGCGATATTGAAAGTTGTTTTACGCTACTCTTTCGGTACTTATCACACGTTCTTGTGAATATACCCCTGTATTTTTTTACTTCTACTACATCCATATGCAACACAAAATGCTGCATTTTTATCCGTCACAGCCACAAGACTGTTGTACAGTCAATTATATTCTCACAACCAGATTACGCAAGTGCTCCCTGTCTTGAACTTCCCAACTTTTGCATTTGGTACCCTTCAGATCATTAAGAACAGTGATAGGATTCTAATCTGAGGTTGCCCTAAATGCTCCTTCTGCTTTCTGTTGATTCCGGCTACCAAACGATCTATCCATTTGCCATTGTGCACTGCATATAAGGGCACGCTCATTCTTCAGCACCATATTGTTCCTTCCTTTTATTCCAGAATCCTACGCTCTGTACCAGCCATGCTCCTGTGCCATCCTAAAATTAAAAGGAAACATATTGGAGGTAGATCCTTCTCCTTTCTAGCTGCACAGGGCTGGAAATGTCTCAGTCTTGAGCTATGGTGCATCTTAAATCTTCTGAGAAAAAACGTATAACTGGTGTGGTATTTTTATTCATCTCTTTCAATAGAACAATAACTAAAGAAATTTGCATTACCTGCACAATTTGGTGTAATTTAACAAAAACATTCTGATGAAAGGGGAAGGTGAAGAAGCCCAAATATCTTGTAAAAGTAGTTTCAAGGTCTATTAGGTATCTGCTCCAGCGTGTTTTAAAGTTTATCATTTGTCACTAACTGTCCAAGTAACTTGAGCCATATATACTACACATTAGTTATCCTGTCCAAAAGAGTATTGAAATACATTTACCAGGCTGCTGCACAGGGTCTGTCTGGTCATGCTCCCAAAGATAACCTGATCACTGTCAAGTGCAGAATGACAATGGGCAGGCCAGGCCTGGGCAAGCACAAGATGATGTGCGCCTCTTCCCCAACAAATTATCCCAAACCTCAAGGAGTGATGTGAGGCCTGGGAAAATTGCTGCTTTTCAGAAGTACAGTTTGAATGAGCCTTGCTTTGGAGGTGAGAAGATGAGGCAGCATACAGGAAAAGGGGGGTGCAGTGGGGAGCTGACTGTGGAGTGAGTGCCTCATTCCATAGAGTACATCGTCACACATGGCGTGATAAGCCAGTCACTGAGCATAGGTGAGTGGGTGGTCAATAGTTTTAGGAAGGCAAATCTGATATTGGCAATTGGAAGGACCAAAAGTGTTTAATTAGGTAGCCTAGGGCATGACTGGAGTAATTTATGGTTGATGGACATGGTCTTTCAAGGATCTTGTATTCAATTGTCTCTTTAACCAAGATCCAGTGCATTTACCTGAGGGTAGGTGAAATTTGGTTGTTACTTTTTAGGCTAAATTTTAGTCACGCGACGTGCCTGGACCCTTCACAATTTGGCAAGTGTCTTCTCAGCTATTAAGGATATGCGACTTAAAATGTGACTTAAAATGCAAATCCCAGGGATTATGGGGGATTTATTTTGAAAGTCAAACACCACCTCCCCAACTTATTGCACATTGCTAGATTTCCTTTCCTTGTAAGGGAAAACTGCACTGAGTCCGCTATAATAAATCCAATAGTTTTGGTGCTTTAATTTACTACTTGTTTGTTTAGTGACCGACTCCCATTGTAGCTTTTGGCAGTTTTGTCCCCTGGATACCCATTCTTGTCCCTATTTAGCCATCCCAAATTTATATCTTTAGGTTAGTTCAGTTATTTTCATCTCTTAACAATGTATTTGCTGGATTTAGGCATTCAGTTTGAGGGAATGGTCCAGCTTTTGGTTCTCCTGCCACCCAACCTGTATCATCTCATCCTCTTATTTTCTTTAATCAGTACTTTCTGTTATTTACAGGACATTTGCATGTCACTCACCCGAACCAGCATGGATCCCTTTGTGTTGATGCCCATGCCTGCTAAAGCCAAATGCCTTAACCCTGCACTTCATTGGTGCACCTGGAGTATCGGGGAGTCACCTGAAGATCCACTGTACAGCTATGGGTCAGTCTGTCTTAGAATTTTATTCATGCACTAATCTGGAAACATCGATTTTGGAGAGATATAGGCCTAGTTTTTCAACCCAGTTTGAAGTGTTGCATTTCCACATAACAGAGTTTTAAAATATTTGCACTTATTCTATTAGGGCTATTATTTGTAGCCATCTCAGTGATATCCACATTAGAGAAGTAGCTTCTTGCAAAGCTACTTCAACAGTGCCAGAAAATGTCAGTTGACACTTACTAAGATGTCACTTGCTGTGATACTACATCTTATGCAAATTAGAGGGGCCTCACATGTTCCAGTCCTGCCTGGGGCCCCAGAAATCCTAGGACCGGCTCTGATCCCGAGAGAAGTACCTGTTTACCTTCATCCCCAGAGGAGCACCTGTTTACCTTCATCCCGAGAGCAGCACTTGTTTACCTTCATCCCGAGAGCAGCACCTGTTTACCTTCATCCCGAGAGCAGCACCTGTGTACCTTCATCCTGAGAGCAACACCTGTTTACCTTCATCCTGAGAGCAACACCTGTTTACCTTCTTCCCGAGAGACACGCCTGTGCACCTTCATCCCGAGAGCAGCACCTGTTTACCTTCATCCTGAGAGCAGCACCTGTTTACCTTCATCCGGAGAGCAGCACCTGTTTACCTTCATCCTGAGAGCAACACCTGTTTACCTTCATCCTGAGAGCAACATCTGTTTACCTTCATCCTGAGAGAAACGCCTGTGTACCTTCATCCCGAGAGCAACGCCTGTTTACCTTCATCCTGAGAGCAACACCTGTTTACCTTCGTCCCGAGAGAACCACATGTTTACCTTCATCCCGAGAGCAGCACCTGTTTACCTTCAGCCCCAGAGGAGCACCTGTTTACCTTCATCCCAAGAGTAGCACCTGTTTACCTTCATCCCCAGAGGAGCACCTGTTTACCTTCATCCCGAGAGCAGCACCTGTTTACCTTCATCCCGAGAACAGCACCTGTTTACCTTCATCCTGAGAGCAACACCTGTTTACCTTCATCCTGAGAGCAACACCTGTTTACCTTCATCCCGAGAGAAACGCCTGTGTACCTTCATCCCGAGAGAACCACATGTTTACCTTCATCCTGAGAGCAGCACCTGTTTACCTTCATCCCGAGAGAAACGCCTGTGTACCTTCACCCTGAGAGCAGCACCTGTTTACCTTCATCCCGAGAGAACCACATGTTTACCTTCATCCTGAGAGCAGCACCTGCTTACCTTCATCCCGAGAGAAACACCTGTTTACCTTCATCCCGAGAGCAACACCTGTTTACCTTCACCCCAAGAGAAGCACCTGTTTACTTTTATCCAGAGAGCAGCATCTGTTTAGCTTCATCCGCTGAAGGCAGAGGCCCTGGGTCTGGGATGTGAACCCTGCAATAGATGTGGGGTTGGGGCAGAGTGGGGCGTGTGATTTGTTTGCAATCCGCATTGAGCATTTGAAAGGTGCTTCTCTTGCTCTGCAGAAAAGCCCTTTGTCACATGTACTCAACCAAGCTGCCTGCACGGAGGTGAATGACCAACTGTGCAGCTGCCCATGCGTACTCCTTACAGGTAACTGTGGCCACCACCCCTTGGTTCCGTGGGGGTTCTCTGATTACTCTTCAAAGTACACCCTCCGTTGTTGAAAAGAACTTGGAACTGAAACAACAATTGGGCTAGGGGCTCCCACTTTCATACAGAGCAGAAGAGAGTATGTGGAGTCCCAGTCTTCGTTTACACAACCAGTTGGGGTCCCTTCCCTTTTCATGTGTCTTCGGAGGCTGTCCTCTAGACCCAGCCCTTGCTTGAGTGATGCTCCTCGCAGCAGGGTTGTCTCCAGGCGTCAGCACCCCCTACAGTGGCCCAAAGAGGTGTGAGCAGACTGCGCCTTGACTTACAACACCCACTACTGACAGTGATCAAGGAAGAGAGGAAAAGGGCAGCTCCCCTGTAAAAGATCCTTCACATTCTGACAACAGAAACTGCATCCCCTACCGTTTCCCAGGAGCGGCAGGTAGGAGGACTACACCTACCAGTGTGCACTTGTGCAGGCAACCGGCTCTTCCCAGAGGAGGGGCTGCTACATCTAGCCTTCCACTAGGGGGATCCGGTGCTTGTCACTCATCATTGTCAGAAGGCAACTGCCGTGGCAGCCATCAAAAGCTCATCACCGTCAGAAGACATTTGATAGACGAAAACAAGACTCTGCGATAAAACTTGCTGACACTTCTGCAAACCCAACCCACAGCCTATCACAGCGCTGACCTTGTGATCCAACCTCAACTGTGACAAAGCGTCACACATCAATAAGACAACCTGAACAGCGACTAAAAAACTCAAAATGAATGTGGAGTAATGAGGCTATCGCCTCGGTATCCAAAAACTCACCACTGTCAGAAGGCATCTGACAGACGAAAACAAGACACACCGAGGGATCCGGTGCTTGTCACTGACGAGAGTCAGTGCCCGCAGGATTCCATTGTGCGTGCTCCATTGCTGTGTACTGCCAAGCTGAAATGAGAACGTGGTGAAACCCGGTATGCTCTTCACCGTCCGTGTTTTCATCTGCTGCCACAAGGGAGACGCCTGCATTCCAGTACACCAATCTTTCCGTGCGCTGCGCGACAGACTTTCCTTGGAAGCACCTGAGGCTCTACAAATGCGCGGTAGGAACTGGGTGTGCTCCTGCTACTCGAGCCACCCGTGGTCCCGCTACGGCGCGGGTCAAGACCAAACCCCACTGAGACTTTGAACACAGACGCGAGCGGACGAGGAGGACTTCCTCGCTGCGCGCTCGTATCCGCTGCTGAAACTGGACCCCGTTGTTTTGGATTTTTTGCACGAAGAGAGAAACTGCGCTACAGCCCTTCAGGTGTGTAGGGACCTTGACCCTGCCTGGCAGAGGCTCCTCAACAGAGGCACCGGTAGGCGTGAGACGTATCGCGCCCATCGTGGCTTTCATTACTTTGATCCCTGATGTTGTGCAACTCTCAAGAAGAGAGCTTTCAGCGCTAACTTTGTTTTCAACCTTTCTTTTGTCCCGCCTCTCCTGTTGCTGCCAACTGCCTTATGGACATCGACATACAAGTGCTGGTGAGTGCCCCGCTGGGAGGGAGAGGGAGGTTAGATAGCAGTTGTGGAGAGAGAGAGAAAGGGATGACAGTGTCTAACCAAGTAATGTTGTAGGTTGTTGTCCCATTTGCAGCACGCTGTGAGGAGTCGATGGGATTACCTTAGTGTACGGGCATGCCTAGAGGTCCAGGAACCGGAGCTTCGCTAGGAAGAAGGCAGCGGAGTATTATTTCCGTTACTCCTTGTTATTTTCCCCTATCCCCTGCGCACTGCAGTGCAGGGTGGCGTGCTTCACATCCCCTTGTGGGGCAGTGCAAAGTGGCTCTGGGATCTCTGCATCGCCCCCGCTGGATCTGTCTATGAAGGTTAGTGTAACCCTGATGTACCTGTCATGCAGGAAGACAAGTAACCAGCCCTCTGTATCAGAAATCACCTTATACAACTTCTAAGTGAGAGGTTGTCTTCTCTTTCCCGGCTTCAGTATCTGAGTGGAATATCTCCAGTTTCAGTATGTCAACAATACGCTTTCATGGTCTACGAAAGCAACCTCACCTCTGTCTGGTGCACATGAACAGTACAAGGCCTACCAGAATGGAGCCCAAAGGCCAGTGTTACTGTGGTTGCACACCATTCCATCAGCATACATGGAGCACGAGTGGTGGAACTTGGGGTAAGTGGGTCAGTAGGTTTCCATGCACATGACACGGATCCAAAGGTCTAGTCAACCTACAATCACTATAAGGTAATCCCTTAGATCGGGCAAAGGCAGAGGGTACACACACTATGCTCCCATTATAGGCTTATGGCTATGTAGGAATACCTAGAAATCATTCACCAAGGTTGAAGTATTCATTCTCTTTACCACGTTCATAATGCTGGTAACTTTGATATGTTTCAACTGCTTAATTATCACAGCCCGTTCTCTCAATGCAAGACTAAGATTGGAAATAGATGTATTGGAAACTTATGTCTTATTTATCGTGTGTTTCGCTTGGGCAAGCATGAGTATTACAACAAAAAGATAAGGTCAGTTTCCACCACTTCCCTGGAGTCAGAGTGTCATGTTAGGTTGCCACAATGAAAATGCCCATAACTAGCTCTGTTGGGCTTAATTACTAGTTCTGTTTCAATTCCCTCTTTTTCTTATAAACCAGTCAGTAGTGGTTTTTTCCACACTTGTTTAAGCACTTTTGTAGACCTCAGGATTTCTTACTGTTTATTGTTCTGTTATTGGCGATTAAAGCCTGTGTGGTCTAAAAACTTCCCTAGGACCCTCCGGCTTTGAACCGTATGCTGTTAGAGTTAAGGTGGCCACAATCACCTTCCACCTTGGTAAGGATAGGGGTTTGGGTGATGCACTATGAGCGAGCCAGGAATTGGGCTGACAGTCTCTGATGGTGTGGAAGGACCCAGTCCCCTACATTCTGCAGTTCTGTCGTCCTGATACACAGTCCTATTCTCTTAGTAGGGATTTTAACACCTGTTCCTTGTTGAGGTACGACCCAGGCTGTAGGGTAAACCATTGGCTTCCCTGTATTGCTAACCTAGATAGGCCTTCGCACAGATCTTCACATACACAATGGCAGACATTTAAATACACAGGATGCATGGCTGCCACTCACCCTCATTGTGTTATATTCTTCCTCTTTGAATTTAGATTCCAGAATGTACTCCATTTCTTTCTTCAGAGGGCACAGACAATCCTGTAGCTTCACCTGCAGAGAGCAAAGCACATGAGGGGTAACTGTTGACCTGCAAAACAAAGTTGTTCATCCAGTAATATTAACTACAGCGCCATCTACATGTATCCATATTTTAGGTATACATATCTTGATTATATGTTTTAGCCATAGCTATCAAGATTGGAAGTATCAGCCAGACATATCCAGCTCTTAACTACCTGCCCTAGATAACTAGATCATAAGTATTTGCCACGCATATCTAGGTAGTAAGTACTAGACATGGATAACTAGATCATAAGCACCAGAGACACATATCCAGACCTTAAATGCCAGTCGTAGATAGCTAGATCATAAGTATCTGCCACGCATATCTAGATAGTAAGTACTACATGGATAACTAGATGATAAGCGCCTGACAAACATATCCAGACCTTAAATGCCAGTCATAGATAGCTAGATCTTAAGCACCAGAGACGCATATCCAAACCTTAAATGCCAGTCGTAGATAGCTAGATCTTAAGCACCAGAGACGCATATCCAGACCTTAAATGCCAGTCAGAGATAGCTAGATCTTAAGCACCAGAGACACATATCAGACCTTAAATGCCAGTCAGAGATAGCTAGATCATAAGCACCAGAGACACATATCAGACCTTAAATGCCAGTCGTAGATAACTAGATCTTAAGCACCAGAGACGCATATCAGACCTTAAATGCCAGTCGTAGATAGCTAGATCATAAGCACCAGAGACACATATCCAGACCTTAAATGCCAGTCGTAGATAAATAGATCTTAAGCACCAGAGACGCATATCCAGACCTTAAATGCCAGTCGTAGATAGCTAGATCATAAGCACCAGAGACACATATCAGACCTTAAATGCCAGTCAGAGATAGCTAGATCATAAGCACCAGAGACACATATCAGACCTTAAATGCCAGTCGTAGATAGCTAGATCATAAGTATCTGCCACGCATATCTAGATAGTAAGTACTACATGGATAACTAGATGATAAGCGCCTGACAAACATATCCAGACCTTAAATGCCAGTCGTAGATAGCTAGATCTTAAGCACCAGAGACGCATATCCAGACCTTAAATGCCAGTCAGAGATAGCTAGATCATAAGCACCAGAGACACATATCAGACCTTAAATGCCAGTCGTAGATAACTAGATCATAAGCACCAGAGACACATATCAGACCTTAAATGCCAGTCATAAAAAACTAGATCTTAAGCACCAGAGACGCATATCAGACCTTAAATGCCAGTCGTAGATAACTAGATCATAAGTATCTGCCACGCATATCTAGATAGTAAGTACTACATGGATAACTAGATGATAAGCGCCTGACAAACATATCCAGACCTTAAATGCCAGTCGTAGATAGCTAGATCTTAAGCACCAGAGACACATATCAGACCTTAAATGCCAGTCGTAGATAACTAGATCATAAGCACCAGAGACACATATCCAGACCTTAAATGCCAGTCGTAGATAGCTAGATCATAAGCACCAGAGACACATATCCAGACCTTAAATGCCAGTCGTAGATAGCTAGATCATAAGCACCAGAGACTCATATCCAGACCTTAAATGCCTGCTGTAGGTAGCTAGATCATAAGCACCAGAGACACATATCCAGACCTTAAATGCCAGTCGTAGATAACTAGATCATAAGCACCAGAGACACATATCAGACCTTAAATGCCAGTCATAAAAAACTAGATCTTAAGCACCAGAGACGCATATCAGACCTTAAATGCCAGTCGTAGATAACTAGATCATAAGCACCAGAGACGCATATCCAGACCTTAAATGCCTGCTGTAGGTAGCTAGATCATAAGCACCAGAGACGCATATCCAGACCTTAAATGCCAGTCGTAGATAGCTAGATCATAAGCACCAGAGACACATATCAGACCTTAAATGCCAGTCATAGATAACTAGATCTTAAGCACCAGAGACGCATATCCAGACCTTAAATGCCAGTCATAGATAGCTAGATCATAAGCACCAGAGACACATATCAGACCTTAAATGCCAGTCATTAATAACTAGATCTTAAACACCAGAGATGCATATCCAGACCTTAAATGCCAGTCGTAGATAGCTAGATCATAAGCACCAGAGACACATATCAGACCTTAAATGCCAGTCATAGATAACTAGATCTTAAGCACCAGAGAAGCATATCCAGACCTTAAATGCCAGTCATAGATAGCTAGATCATAAGCACCAGAGACACATATCCAGACCTTAAATGCCAGTCGTAGATAACTAGATCTTAAGCACCAGAGACACATATCCAGACCTTAAATGCCAGTCGTAGATAGCTAGATCATAAGCACCAGAGACACATATCCAGACCTTAAATGCCAGTCGTAGATAGCTAGATCATAAGTACCAGAGACTCATATCCAGACCATAAATGCCTGCTGTAGGTAGCTAGATCATAAGCACCAGAGACACATATCCAGACCATAAATGCCAGTCGTAGATAGCTAGATCATAAGCACCAGAGACACATATCCAGACCTTAAATGCCAGTCGTAGATAGCTAGATCATAAGCACCAGAGACACATATCCAGACCATAAATGCCAGTCGTAGATAGCTAGATCATAAGCACCAGAGACACATATCCAGACCTTAAATGCCAGTCGTAGATAACTAGATCTTAAGCACCAGAGACACATATCCAGACCTTAAATATCAGTCGTAGATAGCTAGATCATAAGCACCAGAGACAAATATCCTGACCATAAATGGCAGTCGTAGATAGCTAGATCATAAGCACCAGAGACACATATCCAGACCTTAAATGCCAGTCGTAGATAACTAGATCTTAAGCACCAGAGACGCATATCCAGACCTTAAATGCCAGTCGTAGATAGCTAGATCATAAGCACCAGAGACACATATCAGACCTTAAATGCCAGTCATAGATAACTAGATCTTAAGCACCAAAGACGCATATCCAGATCTTAAATGCCAGTCGTAGATAGCTAGATCATAAGTATCTGCCACGCATATCTAGATAGTAAGTACTACATGGATAACTAGATGATAAGCGCCTGACAAACATATCCAGACCTTAAATGCCAGTCGTAGATAGCTAGATCATACGCACCAGAGACGCATATCCAGACCTTAAATGCCAGTCAGAGATAGCTAGATCATAAGCACCAGAGACGCATATCAGACCTTAAATGCCAGTCGTAGATAACTAGATCATAAGCACCAGAGACACATATCCAGACCTTAAATGCCAGTCAGAGATAGCTAGATCATAAGCACCAGAGACGCATATCAGACCTTAAATGCCAGTCGTAGATAACTAGATCATAAGCACCAGAGACACATATCCAGACCTTAAATGCCAGTCGTAGATAGCTAGATCATAAGCACCAGAGACACATATCAGACCTTAAATGCCAGTCATAGATAACTAGATCTTAAGCACCAGAGACGCATATCCAGACCTTAAATGCCAGTCAGATAGCTAGATCATAAGCACCAGAGACACATATCAGACCTTAAATGCCAGTCATAGATAACTAGATCTTAAGCTCCAGAGACGCATATCCAGACCTTAAATGCCAGTCGTAGATAGCTAGATCATAAGCACCAGAGACACATATCCAGACCTTAAATGCCAGTCGTAGATAACTAGATCTTAAGCACCAGAGACTCATATCCAGACCATAAATGCTTGCTGTAGGTAGCTAGACCATAAGCACCAGAGACACATATCCAGACCTTAAATGCCAGTCGTAGATAGCTAGATCATAAGTACCAGAGACTCATATCCAGACCATAAATGCCAGTCAGAGATAGCTAGATCATAAGCACCAGAGACACATATCCAGACCATAAATGCCAGTCATAGATAGCTAGATCATAAGCACCAGAGACACATATCCAGACCTTAAATGCCAGTCGTAGACAGCTAGATCATAAGCACCAGAGACACATATCCAGACCATAAATGCCAGTCGTAGATAACTAGATCTTAAGCACCAGAGACACATATCCATACCTTTAATATCAGTCGTAGATAGCTAGATCATAAGCACCAGAGACACATATCCAGACCATAAATGCCAGTCGTAGATAGCTAGATCATAAGCACCAGAGACACATATCCAGACCTTAAATGCCAGTCGTAGATAGCTAGACCATAAGCACCAGAGACACATATCCAGACCTTAAATGACAGTCGTAGATAGCTAGATCATAAGCACCAGAGACACATATCCTGACCATAAATGCCAGCCGTAGATAGCTAGATCATAAGCACCAGAGACACATATCCAAACCTTAAATGCCAGTCATAGATAACTAGATCTTAAGCACCAGAGACGCATATCCAGACCTTAAATGCCAGTCAGAGATAGCTAGATCATAAGCACCAGAGACACATATCAGACCTTAAATGCCAGTCATAGATAACTAGATCTTAAGCACCAGAGACGCATATCCAGACCTTAAATGCCAGTCGTAGATAGCTAGATCATAAGCACCAGAGACACATATCAGACCTTAAATGCCAGTCATAGATAACTAGATCTTAAGCACCAGAGACGCATATCCAGACCTTAAATGCCAGTCGTAGATAGCTAGATCATAAGCACCAGAGACACATATCCAGACCTTAAATGCCAGTCAGATAGCTAGATCTTAAGCACCAGAGACGCATATCCAGACCTTAAATGCCAGTCGTAGATAGCTAGATCATAAGCACCAGAGACACATATCAGACCTTACATGCCAGTCATAGATAACTAGATCTTAAGCACCAGAGACGCATATCCAGACCTTAAATGCCAGTCGTAGATAGCTAGATCATAAGCACCAGAGACACATATCCAGACCTTAAATGCCAGTCGTAGATAGCTAGATCATAAGCACCAGAGACACATATCAGACCTTAAATGCCAGTCATAGATAACTAGATCTTAAGCACCAGAGACGCATATCAGACCTTAAATGCCAGTCGTAGATAACTAGATCATAAGCACCAGAGACACATATCCAGACCTTAAATGCCAGTCGTAGATAGCTAGATCATAAGCACCAGAGACACATATCAGACCTTAAATGCCAGTCATAGATAACTAGATCTTAAGCACCAGAGACGCATATCCAGACCTTAAATACCAGTCGTAGATAGCTAGATCATAAGCACCAGAGACACATATCAGACCTTAAATGCCAGTCATAGATAACTAGATCTTAAGCACCAGAGACGCATATCAGACCTTAAATGCCAGTCGTAGATAGCTAGATCATAAGCACCAGAGACACATATCCAGACCTTAAATGCCAGTCGTAGATAGCTAGATCATAAGCACCAGAGACACATATCCAGACCATAAATGCCTGCTGTAGGTAGCTAGACCATAAGCACCAGAGACACATAACCAGACCTTAAATGCCAGTCGTAGATAGCTAGATCATAAGTACCAGAGACTCATATCCAGACCATAAATGCCTGCTGTAGGTAGCTAGATCATAAGCACCAGAAACACATATCCAGACCATAAATGCCAGTCGTAGATAGCTAGATCATAAGCACCAGAGACACATATCCAGACCTTAAATGCCAGTCGTAGATAGCTAGATCATAAGCACCAGAGACACATATCCAGACCTTAAATGCCAGTCGTAGATAACTAGATCTTAAGCACCAGAGACACATATCCATACCTTAAATATCAGTCGTAGATAGCTAGATCATAAGTACCAGAGACTCATATCCAGACCATAAATGCCAGTCGTAGATAACTAGATCTTAAGCACCAGAGACACATATCCATACCTTAAATATCGGTCGTAGATAGCTAGATCATAAGCACCAGAGACACAAATCCAGACCATAAATGCCAGTCGTAGATAACTAGATCTTAAGCACCAGAGACACATATCCATACCTTAAATATCGGTCGTAGATAGCTAGATCATAAGCACCAGAGACACAAATCCAGACCATAAATGCCAGTCGTAGATAACTAGATCTTAAGCACCAGAGACACATATCCATACCTTAAATATCAGTCGTAGATAGCTAGACCATAAGTACCAGAGACTCATATCCAGACCATAAATGCCTGCTGTAGGTAGCTAGATCATAAGCCCCAGCCATCTCTGTGGTTGTGACGGGCCCTCTTGTGTGCAGTACTTATAATTGTTTCCGGGTAATTCCAGTTATGCAATTTGTAGCTCAAGTCATCTGCCTGAGTATCAAAAGTAGAAGTGTCTCTACAGTTTCTTCTGATAGTTAGAAACTGGCCAAAGGGAAGGTTTGTTCTTAAGTCTCATGAGTGATGACGTTTGAAGAGGAGGAGACTATTCCGGACTGTCGTCTTGGAGAATGTTCTTGTTTTCAGATGACCTTCTTCTATGGTAATCATTAAATACCAAAATGGGAGTTCTTTCTCTGAGACCAGTGCTGTACATTTCTACTATGGATCGCATTCATTAATCCATTTTGTAAGCTCCGATATTTCAGCTGAGTTTCCATTTCATATATTGAGGATATAGTCAATAAATCTCCTCTACAGCTGTATGCCGTGTTGGGAAGGATTGTTGGGGTTAAGTACGAAGCTATTTTCAAAGCTGTATATGTACAAACAAGCGAGGCTCGTGGCGAATTCACTGCCCATCGAAGTGCCCTGAATCTGTAGGTAAAGTTGAATTTCACGTTGGAAAAAGTTCTCTATGAGGGCTGAAGTGGTGCACTCCATAATGAAATGAATGGGGGTAGATGAATCGCAAGTCTTGGCTCTTTATGAGCAAGAGTGTTGCACCCTGTTGGGATATTCATGGAGAGAGCTTCTACGTCCAATCTAAACAGGAGATGAGAAGCTCCATACATATTGATCATTCCAATCACTTTGAACACATCTTTGATATCTTTCAGAAATGTCAAAGATATCTTGACGATGGGTTGTTAGAGACGGTCACAAAATTTGGACAGTGGTTCAGGCAGAGATCCTGTCCCGGAGACAATGGGTCTTCCCGGGGAAGCAGCTTCTTTCTTTATGTATTTTGGGAAGGGAATAAAAATAAGGAGTTCTTGGTTGTTGGCTGATGAGGAAATTTGCTTCCTCTATTGCAGTCCAACCAAATGTTTCTGCTACATTTACCATAATCCATACCTTCTGTTGCAGTCTTGGAATCGGATCTTGATGAATGAGTTGATAGTGTTTGGTGTCACTTACTAATCTCATACATTCTTGTCTGTAATCCATAGGGGAGAGAATGACAATGGCTCCACCCTTATTTACTGTTTTCATGGTTATAACTTTATCATTCGCCAGGGTCTTAAATTATTTCAGAAAGAGCAACAATGGATGTTTGGCCCATAAAAATAACATAGTTGGTCTAAATGATGATATTCCCGGTGTATTCCTTTGGCTGAAATTATAAAACAATAAATTCGGGGCCCCACGACATCACATTCCAGTTCATTAGCCACTATATAAAGGGAAGCATGAGATGCTATAGCACAGATATACACACAAAAAAGAAAAAGAGCAGTGTTGTCCATAGGACAACCACACTGGCGTTGGTTTCAATAATGTTAGGCAGTAGTGCTTCACCTCTTGCAGCCCCACTGCTTGGAATCTGTCACAGTCATTTCCCCAGTGAGATCTAGCCAGCAGAGTTGTCACGTCGTGTAATGGCGTCTATGCTGTGTTAGAGCCTCTAGATTTAATTTTGTTTCATATTGTAACAAAGGCAATTTTTTAATGAATGCTTGTGCCTCCCTCCACCACCTTCCCTTCTGTCTTGTAGGCACATATTTATACTTATTAAGTCCTGGTTTTATAATTTACGTTCAGGAGAATTCAGTTCTGTTTGTACTTGTATAGATGCAAAACTACAAGTCCCAGAATGCAACCAAACTGTAGAGGTGAGCGAGCCACTAAAAGCTTGAGTCAGGCTCCAGCCAGATTCCTGGCTCTGGCTCAACTTGAGGACCTTTTGGAACCTTAAACCCAGAACAAGCCAAGCATTCACTGGAGGTGACCTCACAGATACAGCTGCCGACCATGTACCATGAGGAACAGGGCTTCAATACCGGCCTTGTTTCCACATCCTATCAACCCTGGCATACCTCACTGTGCTGAAAATAGCCTGCTTTTCAGTCTGTCTCTTGTGAAGAGCTCTTATGTCCTTGAGCAAGATTTCTGCTACGTAACAATGCGACCCTCCTGCAGGCGATACAGTCCTCCAGAGAGGCACTGGAAGGACGAATAGTGGAAGTCCCCACGAATATAACCCTACTACGAGAGGATTTATGCAATGTATCTGAAAAGGTTACACAGGCAGAACAACACATATCAGAGGTTGAAGATGTATCCCACACCTTGTGTAAGGAAGTCACAAATCTCACAACCTCCCTGAGGGAGATCGGCTGGAAGGTAGATGATGCAGAAAATCATGTGAGTAGGAACAACCTACCTTTCATAGGCTTTCCGGAGGGAATTGAGGGATCAGACATGGGATCCTTTCTAGACAAATGGCTCAGGGAGTCTCTCCAGACGGCACAATTCTCATCATGCTTCATAACTGAGTGTGCCCACAGGATGCCCAGATCCAGAACACCCGCGGGAACACCTCAACGGGCTCGAATAACACGCTTCTTAAACTACCAGGACCGCAATTTGATACTCCGGGAGATGAGGCAAATTGGGGAGGTCTGGTTCGCCAACACCAAAATAATTTTTACCAGATTACTCTCGGGGAAGTCCAGAAACAAAGGAGAACCTTTGATTCCCTCAAAGAAAAACTGCAAAACCTCCACATCAGTATATGATGCTCTTCCCAGCAAAACTTAAGGTTATCTTTCAGAGCAAATCATTCTTCAAGATGCCTGAGGAGGCATGGAACTGGTTAGAAGAACACTTTCCTCTGAAACAAAGAAATTAACCGACAGGGACCCCTCGCCCAAACTCGCCGACGGGTGCCGGGTTCAGATCACGGAGACAGAAATTGAAAAGCTGACCGGGCCTGATGGAGACGCCATGCCGGGACACTCCTTTACGACCAGATCAGGTCCAGAGGAAATATCCCAAACCTCAGATACAGATAAGGGACTGATGCCAGCAATGACTGGGAGGAAACACCGCAAGGGCAAAGGTAGAAGAGGAGCTAACCCAGACCCATCAGAACGGGAACACTCAGCAGAAACAGATGGCGATCATCCACTTCTGCAAAAGATTACCCACTTGGAGGAAACAAGCTTGGACACCGCTCCCCAATAAAACCCTCAACAGACACCACACGAAGGAAGCGAGGAAGGATGAGATACACTTGCCTAGCAGAGGCCGAAAAGACAGTAAGATGGCACCAGGTGCCTTTTGAGACTCATATGTTTTTACTTTGTTGGTTCTCTGGTAGTGTTAGGCTGCCCTGGGATCCTCTCCTCGGGATGACGATGATGCTAGTTATGGGTCCACCTCCCATCCGTCCCCAGTCCGGTGTATGTATAGCACCCTCGGACTTGGGAGACAGGTGGGCGAGGGAAGGAAGGGTAGGGACCGCGGGGAAGGAGACCTGAAAAGAGAGAAGAAGAAGACCGGTTACTCCAAGGCGGTCTTTTCGGGTACAGTTCCCCCCACCCTGGGCCTGAGGCCACGGCTCACCTGAGCTCTTGTTCCCCCTGCGAGGTATGTGCGTATTACACCAGGACTTCTCAGTCCCGTGCGTGGATAGGGGAACGTCTCCAGGCCCTCCGTGGAACGCGGAACTGGGTCCGATGTCTACCTCGTTACTTCACGGGTAGCCGGGTGGTGGGACAAGGGTCTCGAAGAGGTGTTTGAATATTTCTAGGTAGGCGCTGCCACTCTACGCCTCTCGGAGTTCCAAGGGCGGAGGAGCGCTGGGAGTGCTCTGGTTTTCTACCGTTCCGTCACGGAGAAGCCCAGAGTTGCACTAAGTCTGATCCTAGCGCTACGACGTCACGCCCTCAATCCTTGGGCGGAGGAGCGCTAGGAGCCGGATCGGGATTCTCCCGAGCCGAGATCGATGGAATACGGTGAGGAAACCCGGCGCTACTACGTCACGCCCAGAATCCAGGGGCGGAGGAGCGCTGGGAGGGCTTCTCACCTGAAAGCTGAAGGAAGTCTCGGTCACTGCACAGGAAGCCTCGCGGAGACTAGTCTTCGGTAGTGCAGACAGCGTCTTCGGCGACGGAGGGCCACGAGGCGCAACCTTTCCGAATACTGCTAACGTTACCTGATTCGCTAGCAAGCGGGAAGTCACTCTGGAAACGGAGGAAAGCGGGTAGCCAAGAAAGCGTCCGTGTTCAAACGTTCAGCCTCGATGAATGGAATCATTGGCCCCGCCTCCTGGGAGGAGCCGCGTTATGTGCATTTCTGGAGACCACGTGTTGTCGGCGGTCTCTGGGGACTCTGGATGTTGGTGTCCTAGCGCCGCTTGGGTGCGGGGCGCGATTCGAATCATGACAGGTAGGTAGAAGGGTGTGGAAGATACTGATGTCTCAAGCTTAACCTGCAACACAATTGTCATGTTGACAGTTGAGGGAAAGTGCGTGGGCAGTGGGAGAGAGTGGGGAGGGACAGGCGGGAGGGTGGTGCAGAGCAGTAGGAAGACACAAGAGGGGGTTAGTTCATGGTTTGAAATGAAACGAAGAGATATTGAAATCACGAATAGAGAAGTAAACCCATATATCTGGCACTATGTAAACATGAGACACTGAAGGAGCGCTACCCTATGCACAGGGTGAGGGAGGATACTCTATAATGACATGGAACGTCAACGGTCTTGGACACAAGATCAAGATGGTGTTGGTAGCTAAATATCGCAAGAGATTAAAACCTTAAATAGTCCCCCTTCAGGAAACACACCTCCGCAGTACTCATTGCGCCTTCCTAGGGAGCGGTACATACACAACCCTTGCACGTGCTGGATTCTCTCAGGGATCCAGAGGGGTCGACATTCTTATTAGAAGGAGGCCTACCTTTCATACTTGCAAAACCTGGGCAGACCCCATTGTGGTACAAGGGACCTGGGGTCGAAGGGTACTCACCTTAGTTAGTGTTTACGCGCCCCCACAATTGCAACAGCAAATGCTTGACAAGGTAGCAGAGACATTGTTGGAATCTGACTCCTTGACACACATAGTGGGAGGGGACTTAATGATGGAGTAAATCCCTACATAGACTACACAAGTGCGATATCCAGACAACAAGGGAATACACCACTGGCTGGGTTTATAATACATTAGGCTTGACTGACCCCTGGCGCCAACACCACTCTGCTGACCACACATACTCCTACTTTTCAGGTGCCCTTAAGGTGGCCTCCAGGCTGGACTGTCTTTTCACCCCGGCATGAGAAATAGGGACGGTAGACAGAGTGAAATACTTGGCGAGGGGCCTATCAGACCACTCCCCCTTGTGGCACACAATAGTAGGGTGACCCCGTAGAACACAGAACGGGTGGATGCTCAATGCATGGGATCTACGAGACGTGGAAGTCGCCCACAAAATCAGAGTAGACTCCGAATTACATTTCAGTGAAAATGAGGGCTCGGTGTCCTCAGCGGTGGTCCTCTGGGAAGCTTTCAAAACTGTATTATGAGATAGGGCACAAAATATAATAGCGCATAAAAGGAAGAAGGAAGTTCGGGAGATCGAAGCTCTGGAAGGTATGCTCATTGATTTGGAGAGAGATGTGCACCTGGGCGCTGATCAGATCCTCCTACGCCAGATCAGTCACTCGCAAGGAATATCAAGCACTAGCCCGCCAGCAGGCAAGATCACTTCTTCTGGCTACACAACACCGCCCATACAAGGCAGGAAATAGAGCTGGGAGAGTTTTAGCATGGCTGGGTAGGAAAGCGAGGGAAGTTAGATGGGTGACCGCCATCCAAAACAAGGGTGTCACGTTCAGTACAGCATAGAGTGTTCCAGATACCGTTGCGAGTTACTATGAGAACCTCTAGCAGGCTAGGAAACTGGCAGACTACTCTCAGATTCTCACAATTACTTACGCACTAGTAATGCTCCCGCCCTGTCTTCAGAGGATCGGGAAGCCTTAGAAAAAGATCTTACCCTGGAAGAAGTCACAACAGCAATTGGTAAACAAAAACTGTGAAAATCCTAGGCCCCAACGGACTGCTGGCAGAATTCTTTAAGGTGAATGCCGGATTACTAAGTCCATACCTACTGAAGATCTATCTAGAGACACAAGTGGAGGGAACACTCCCACTCTTTCGGTAATGCTACCGTGGTCGTCATCCACAAAGCCAGGAAGCCCTCTATGGAATGTGGGTCCTACCAGCCGATTTCATTACTGAATGTGGAAACCAAAATATTGTTCACTATTCTGGCCACATGGTTGCTACCACTCTCTCCCTCTCACTCACTATGACCAGTCAGGATTTAGGCCAAAAAGGTTGACGGGCTCTCTAACTGGCTAGGCACAATCAAAGACTAAACTGACCCACATATGTTTTCATCCCTTGACGCCGAGAAGGCATTCGATGCTGTGCACTGGACATTTATGAGACAGGCCCTAATGAAGTTGAGATTTGGACCTGTCCTCCTGGAATGAAAAGAATTACTGTACACTTCTCAGCGGACTAGGGTGAGGGTCAACGGAGTGATGTCTGAGGATTTCCCAGTGGAACGGAGCACCCGACAACGCTGCCCACTGTCCCCGCTGTTATTCGCCCTAATACTGAAACCACTGGCATGCTTAGTCCGAGCCCACCCAGATAAAAGGTAATTCAGAGACGATAGGGAGATATGCCGAGACAAATGGATTTCACTATGGAGACAACATCCTCCTACATGTCACCAACCCCACCGTGACGCTTCCAATCTTACTTCAAATATCTGAGGAATACGGATTACACGCAGGATATAGAATTAACTGGGACAAATCCACCTTTTATCCAGTAGGGGAACACATAGATGCAGAGACCTCCCCAGACACCTCCTCATTGACAAACACAAGGAGATGATGGACGGAGCGCTGACACCTTTCAGACACTCACCCCAGTCACAGATCTGGGTTGAATCCATCATCATTCTTTAGCTCACTTCACCACCCCAGTTCAGACACAGCTAAATGCAAATCAGTCTTGACCCTGTGCCTCATGGGAACAGTCCAGCCTGATTGTGCGGTCTTTCCCTGATGTTATGTCTGCCTCTTCTGTCTCAGGACGACCGTACTGATGTCAGATATCTTCACTCGGCTCCTTCCAGCAATCTGTCAGTGTTCTCTGCTGTTCTCTGGCCACATTGATCCAAGGCCACGATGCTGGAGTCCCAGCTGCCTCCTTCCTGGCACACTTGGGTCGCCAGCTTTGTTCCTCACTCGATGATGGGCTTGCCTTCACATGGCCCTCCTCCCTGGCAGACAGGGGGGTCGACTTCAGCTCAACTATAGGCAACGGCTCAAATATCATGGTTGTCCACTTCCTGACATACGGAGGATCGCCAACTGAGGCACACATGGGCAAGGGCCCGGATTTCACAATGGTCCCCCTCCTGGCACAAGGAGGATCACCGACTTTGCAAGACTGGGCAGACGACCTGCACTTATCTTGTGGTCCCGACTGGGCCAGTTGTCTCACACTTTACTCACTGGCGGTGGTGTAGCACAAAAGGAAGAGGCCCCTCCCCAGAATAGGAGGAGGGGCCCCTGAGTCTCCCATTTATATCACAGATATGCATTTGCCTTGAGATGAATTGGGCCCCCCTGAAGTATTAGATCCCCGCTGCGCTGCAGAGGCTGCAGTTGCCAATGTCACGCCCTTGCTCACCCGGAGCCACTCGACAGTGTCCCTGCTGAACCTCGCTTCCTCCAGGCTCTCTTCCACCTTACAGGGCTCGCTGGTCTGGCAGGCAGAATCGAGGTGCTCGCCTCCTCATAGGAAACTCTGGTTGTGGCCGGCAGGCAGAACGCTGGCGCTCCAGGATCAGGGCAAGTGGTCTGCCTTCCTGGGTGATGGCTCCTCACCCAGCAGGGAGACTTATAGACCTTGGTCCCCGGTCCTGATCCCAGCAGCAAGATGTCTTGACGATCTTCTCTCTCCGTATGAGATGATGCTGTTCAACAAGTATGGAACGCATGCTTCTGTCTTTATGGCCCATATCCTTAAATGTTCAAGGGACTAATTCTTCTTCTCTCTGAAGATAAAGATTACCTGGCAGTGCAACCATCTCCAGATGGGTTCAAAACACGCGGTTTCCTGTTTACCTGAGAACTCCTTTGAACAAGGTGAGGGCTTAGCTCCTATTCTAGGTCTATTGATGACAGGAGATGTATTCAAAGCGTGGAGATAGAAGCACAATACACTGTATGCCCAGGAGTAGGGCAGTCCTGTATGCAGCCTGTACTCAGGGCAGCCTGTAGGAGGCGTCCTAGTGTAAAAAGTGGTATTTCCCTCCCATCTCTGAAAGGTATAAAGAGTTCAATGTATCCCTCCTCCACCCAACAGTGACAGAGCTTTAAATGACATCCTAGACTCTGTCTCAAGGCTCTCGTCCCCTCCACTGTCTCAGGCACTCTTTGTACTCCTTGGGCCTCCTTCACTGTAGAGCAATGCCTGAGATCCCGGCACACTGACAGACGTGACATGTATTCTTGAACCACATTTTCTGTGAAATCCAGAGAAATGTCCGAGATCCCTGAACACTCACAGACATAGCATGTACTCTTGGGCATCCTTCAAAGACACCTATCAGACATGTTATCCCAAGTCTATAATGGACTCACCTTGTACTCTTCTGCATATTCTTATATAGGACTCACTATTCTATGGGGTTCACTGTGTGTGACTTGTGATCTCAGAGCTGTATGTAAACGCCATGTGGCCTTATTTAGAGTATAGGGGCAGGTCCACCAGTCTATCAGGTAAGAGTAGGGATGGCCTGCCAGAAGACCACACCCAGGTCCACCAGTCTGTCAGGTGAGAGGACAGATGACCTCCCAGAAGACCACCCGGCAGGTCCACCAGTCTGTCAGGTGAGAGGACAGATGACCTCCCAGAAGACCACCCGGCAGGTCCACCAGTCTGTCTGGTAGGAGGACAGATGACCTCCAAGAAGACCACCCCCCTGGTCCACCAGTCTATCAGGTGAGAGGACAGATGACCTCCCAGAAGACCACTGGGCAGGTCCACCATTCTCTCAGGTAGGAGGACAGATGGCCTCCCAGAAGACCACCCGGCAGGTCCGCCAGTCTCTCAGGTGAGAGGTCAGATGGCCTCCCAGAAGACCACCCGGCAGGTCCACCAGTCTCTCAGGTGAGAGGACAGATGACCTCCCAGAAGACCACTGGGCAGGTCCACCAGTCTGTCAGGTAGGAGGACAGATGGCCTCCCAGAAGACCACCCAGCAGGTCCACCAGTCTCTCAGGTGAGAGGACAGATGGCCTCCCAGAAGACCACCCGGCAGGTCCACCAGTCTCTCAGGTGAGAGGACAGATGGCCTCCCAGAAGACCACCCGGCAGGTCCACCAGTCTGTCAGGTAGGAGGACAGATGGCCTCCCACAGACCACCCGGCAGGTCCACCAGTCTGTCAGGTGAGAGGACAGATGAACTCCCAGAAGACCACCTGGCAGGTCCACCAGTCTGTCGGGTAGGGGGACAGATGGCCTCCCAGAAGACCACCCGACAGGTCCACCACTGTGTCCGCAAGTCATGAGGCTTTGCTGAGTGGGCGCCATGATTAATGCAGGAGTTTATTACTGAAAACATGCTTTATGTGTGACGCTGCGAGTGAAACTGCGTTTAAAAAAAAACATATAAAGACACATCTCAGAAAGCTCCCTGTTTGGTGCAACACTAAGCTTTAGAAGTGAGCCCTACATATCTGTTGTTCCAGTGTACTTACCTGCACTGAGACACCGCTGCTCCCTGTGGCAGAAGATGATGCTGACTGTGTGTAGAGAGATCATAGACCCCCCAGCATAAGGCTCGTGAATCAATGCACCGTCCAGAGGTTTAACTATGTCTTCTGTACACCTTTCCTCAACCTCTCTGCTTCTGATCGGGCTGCACACACTGGGAGCAGCTGAATGCCGAGTCTCGGGGTCTCTCAGGTCTTTGACAAATCATTACACTGGGGGCACAAAGAGAACAACTGATGCTGAGCTCAGAGGAGCTCTTAAAGTACGTGAAATGTTGGGAATGGGCGAATGGAGAATGATGTGCGTTAATCTGACTCATGATGCGTGACACTTGGCCGGTCTGAATGCATGTTCTTGTACAGCCTACTCTGTGGGCTTACAGTGAGAAACCTGTAATCCCAGCACTGTGACAGACGCAGCTTGTGCTCTACTGCAGCACTCTGTGGGCCTCAGGTTGTGATTTATTATCCTAGAACGGTCATCAACATAAATTGCCCTTTTCTGCAGTTTTTAGTAAGTGGATCGCTGTGTGTTACCCTGGACTCGGGCTGAGTGAGACAAGAATTGTGCTGCTCTGAAGTATATCCCAAAGGGCTCAAAGTTTATCACCTGTGATCCCAGGGTTGTGATAGTTACCCCAGACCCTCTCCTGTGGTGCTCACTGTGCGACCTGTGACCCCAGGACTGTGACTGTCACACCTTGTGCTCTTCATCAGCTTCCTGTATGGACTCATAAAGTGTTTTCGATTGTGAGCGCTGATCATCCCGACACACACACCTTGTGATCTGTGTCACCGCTCTAGCGGACCCTTAGAATGCCTAGCATTTCCAAACACCTAACAGATAGCGTGTCACTCTTTGGTGCCTTCTCTATTAGACTCAGGGATTGACTTCACTGGTACACACTGAACGCCCCCACACACACCGTGAATACTTCCACAGCTTCTTTTGTGGGGATCAGGGTGTGGGACCTGGGACCCCAGGGCTGTGACAGACACACCATATATTGTTTTTTTCTGAAGCCCCTTCTGTGGGATTGACACCTTGTGCTCTTGGGCAGAATTCTTTGAAGGGACATTGGAGTGCAATAAGTGATCCCTGAATTTCTCCAGAAGCATCCTGTGATCTTGGGCAGCTGTCTCCATGGAGCCCTCAGAATGCCACTTCTCTAAAGTCTGCTTATGCTTCCCACAAAAGTTCTACTCTGAGGACCGAGAGGGAAGAACACTCACACACATACCTTGTTCTCTTCTGCAGACCTTGAAGTCTCCTGCAGCTTCCTGCAGGGCTCATGTTGTTTCTTCTACATTCCTAAGTACTCACCGACAAACCGTGTGATCTTTGTCTGCCTTCTCTATGTAACTCCAAGTTGCCCCGTAAGTCCAAGAAATGCTCACGCACAGCCACCTCCTTGGGCTTATGTGTGCATAACCCCTGAACATCGACAGATGTGAGCCATCATTTCTAGGACTACGACACACACAACATTCTAGGCGGGTGGTACTCTCTATGTAGCCCTAAGAGCGAAATTAGTGATTTATGGACTGCTGCAGGAACACCGTATGCTCTTGTGCATCCCTCTGTATGAACCCCTGAAGTGTCTTCACGTTTGCTCCTCGAACACCCACAAACACGGGATACACATTCGGCAGCCTCTGCTGTGGGGCTGTGACAGGCACAGCTTGTTCTCCTCTGAAGCCCCTTCTTTGGGCTCTTGACACCTTCTGCTCCTGGGCACAATTGTCAAGGTATCTCCCAGATGATATTGAGTGATCTGTGACTCCTGCACCCATCCCCTGTGCTCTTGGGCAGAATTCAGCATGGAGCCCTCATACTGCTATGAGTCACTCCCCAAACACACTTTGTGCTCTTGGACAGCCTTCCCATGGAGCCCTTATACTGCCATGAGTTACCCCCAGACACACCTTGTGCTCTTGGACAGCCTTCCCATGGAGCCCTCATGCTGCCACGAGTCACTCCCCAAACACACATTGTGCTCTTGGACAGCCTTCCCATGGAGCCCTTATACTGCCATGAGTCACCCCCAGACATACCTTGTGCTCTTGGACAGCCTTCCCATGGAGCCCTTATACTGCCACGAGTCACTCCCCAAACACACCTTGTGCTCTTGGACAACCTTCCCATGGAGCCCTTATACTGTCATGAGTCACCGCCAAACATACCTTGTGCTCTTGGACAGCCTTCCCATGGAGACCTTATACTGCCACGACTCACTCCCCAAACATACCTTGTGCTCTTGGACAGCCTTCCCATGGAGCCCTTACACTGCCACGAGTCACTCCCCAAACACACCTTGTGCTCTTGGACAGCCTTCCCATGGAGCCCTTATACAGCCACGAGTCACTCCCCAAACATGCCTTGTGCTCTTGGACAGCCTTCCCATGGAGCCCTTATACTGCCACGAGTCACTCCCCAAACATACCTTGTGCTCTTGGACAGCCTTCCCATGGAGCCCTTATACTTCCACGAGTCACTCCCCAAACATACCTTGTGCTCTTGGACAGCCTTCCCATGGAGCCCTTATACTGCCACGAGTCACTCCCAGACATACCTTGTGCTCTTGGACAGCCTTCCCATGGAGCCCTTATACTGCCATGAGTTACCCCCAGACATACCTTGTGCTCTTGGACAGCCTTCCCATGGAGCCCTTATACTGCCACGAGTCACCCCAACAAAATACCTTGTGCTCTTGGACAGCCTTCCCATGGAGCCCTTATACTGCCATGAGTCACCCCCAAACACACCTTCTGCTCTTGGACAGCCTTCCCATGGAGCTCTTATACTGCCATGAGTTACCCCCAGACATACCTTGTGCTCTTGGATAGCCTTCCCGTGGAGCCCTTATACTGCCACAACTCACTCCCCAAACATACCTTGTGCTCTTGGACAGCCTTCCCATGGAGCCCTTATACTGCCACGAGTCACTCCCCAAACACACCTTGTGCTCTTGGACAGCCTTCCCATGGAGCCCTTATACTGCCACGAGTCACTCCCCAGACATACCTTGTGCTCTTGGACAGCCTTCCCATGGAGCCCTTATACTGCCACGAGTCACTCCCCAAACACACCTTGTGCTCTTGGACGGCCTTCCCATGGGGCCCTTATACTGCCACGAGTCACTCCCCAAACATACCTTGTGCTCTTGGACAGCCTTCCCATGGAGCCCTTATACTGCCACGAGTCACTCCCCCAGACATACCTTGTGCTCTTGGACAGCCTTCCCATGGAGCCCTTATACTGCCATGAGTTACCCCCAGACATACCTTGTGCTCTCGGACAGACTTCCCATGGAGCCCTTATACTGCCATGAACCACCCCCAGACATACCTTGTACTCTTGGACAGCCTTCCCATGGAGCCCTCATACCGCCACGAGTCACTCACCAAACACACCTTGTGCTCTTGCACAGCCTTTCCATGGAGCCCTTATACTGCCATGAGTCACCCCCAGACATACCTTGTGCTCTTCGATAGCCTTCCCGTGGAGTCCTTATACTGCCACGAGTCACTCCCCAAACATACCTTGTGCTCTTGGACAGCCTTCCCGTGGAGCCCTTATACTGCCACAAGTCACTCCCCAAACATACCTTGTGCTCTTGGACAGCCTTCCCATGGAGCCCTTATACTGTCACGAGTCACTCCCCAAACACACCTTGTGCTCTTGGACAGCCTTCCCATGGAGCCCTTATACTGCCACGAGTCACTCCCCAAACATACCTTGTGCTCTTGGACAGCCTTCCCATGGAGCCCTTATACTGTCACGAGTCACTCCCCAAACACACCTTGTGCTCTTGGAAGCCCTTCCCATGGAGCCCTTATACTGCCACGGGTCACCCCAACAAAATACCTTGTGTTCTTGGACAGCCTTCCCATGGAACCCTTATACTGCCATGAGTTACCCCCAGACATACCTTGTGCTCTTGGACAGCCTTCCCATGGAGCCCTTATACTGCCATGAGTTACCCCCAGACATACCTTGTGCTCTTGGACATCCTTCCCATGGAGCCCTTATACTGCTACGAGTCACTACCCTAACATACCTTGTGCTCTTGAACAGCCTTCCCATGGAGCCCTTATACTGCCATAAGTTACCCCCAGACATACCTTGTGCTCTTGGACAGCCTTCCCATGGAGCCCTTATACTGCCACGAGTCACTCCCCAAACATACCTTGTGCTCTTGGACAGCCTTCCCATGGAGCCCTTATACTGCCATGAGTTACCCCCAGACATACCTTGTGCTCTTGGGCAGCCTTCCCATGGAGCCCTTAAACTGCCATGAGTTACCCCCAGACATACCTTGTCCTCTAGGACAGCCTTCCCATGGAGCCCTTATGCTGCCATGAGATACACCCAGACATACGTTGTGCTGTTGGACAGCCTTCCCATGGAGCCCTTATACTGCCATGAGTTACCCCCAGACATATCGTGTGCTCTTTGACAGCCTTCCCATGGAGCCCTTATACTACCACGAGTCACTCCCCAAACATACCTTGTGCTCTTGGACAGCCTTCCCATGGAACCCTTATACTGCCATGAGTTACCCCCAGACATACCTTGTGCTCTTGGACAGCCTTCCCATGGAGCCCTTATACTGCCATGAGTTACCCCCAGACATACCTTGTGCTCTTGGACAGCCTTCCCATGGAGCCCTTAAACTGCCACGAGTCACCCCAACAAAATACCTTGTGCTCTTGGACAGCCTTCCCATGGAGCCCTTATACTGCCATGAGTCACCCCCAAACACACCTTGTGCTCTTGGACAGCCTTCCCATGGAGCTCTTATACTGCCATGAGTTACCCCCAGACATACCTTGTGCTCTTGGATAGCCTTCCCGTGGAGCCCTTATACTTCCACGACTCACTCCCCAAACATACCTTGTGCTCTTGGACAGCCTTCCCATGGAGCCCTTATACTGCCATGTGTTACCCCCAGACATACCTTGTGCTCTTGGATAGCCTTCCCGTGGAGCCCTTATACTGCCACGACTCACTCCCCAAACATACCTTGTGCTCTTGGACAGCCTTCCCATGGAGCCCTTATACTGCCACGAGTCACCCCAGACATACCTTGGACTCTTGGACAGCCTTCCCATGGAGACCTTATACTGCCATGAGTTACCCCCAGACATACCTTGTGCTCTTGGACAGCCTTCCTAAGGACCCCTTATACTGCCATGAGTCACCCCCAGACATACCTTGTGCTCTTGGACAGCCTTCCCATGGAGCCCTTATACTGCCACGAGTCACTCCCCAAACATACCTTGTGCTCTTGGACAGCCTTCCCATGGAGCCCTTATACTGCCACGAGTCACTCCCCAAACACACCTTGTGCTCTTGGACAGCCTTCCCATGGAGCCCTTATACTTCCACGAGTCACTCCCCAAACATACCTTGTGCTCTTGGACAGCCTTCCCATGGAGCCCTTATACTGCCACGAGTCACTCCCCAAACATACCTTGTGCTCTTGGACAGCCTTCCCATGGAGCCCTTATACTGCCACGAGTCACTCCCCAAACACACCTTGTGCTCTTGGACAGCCTTCCCATGGAGCCCTTATACTTCCACGAGTCACTCCCCAAACATACCTTGTGCTCTTGGACAGCCTTCCCATGGAGCCCTTATACTTCCACGAGTCACTCCCCAAACATACCTTGTGCTTTTGGACAGCCTTCCCATGGAGCCCTTATACTGCCACGAGTCACTCCCCAAACATACCTTGTGCTCTTGGACAACCTTCCCATGGAGCCCTTATACTGCCACGAGTCACTCCCCAAACACACCTTGTGCTCTTGGACAGCCTTCCCATTGGGCCCTTATACTGCCATGTGTTACCCCCAGACATACCTTGTGCTCTTGGACAGCCTTCCCATGGAGCCCTTATACTGCCACGACTCACTCCCCAAACATACCTTGTGCTCTTGGACAGTCTTCCCATGGAGCCCTTATACTGCCACGAGTCACTCCCCAAACATACCTTGGACTCTTGGACAGCCTTCCCATGGAGCCCTTATACTGCCACGAGTCACTCCTCAAACACACCTTGTGCTCTTGGACAACCTTCCCATGGAGCCCTTATACTGCCACGAGTCACACCAGACATACCTTGTGCTCTTGGACAGCCTTCCCATGGAGCCCTTATACTGCCACGAGTCACTCCCCAAACATACCTTGTGCTCTTGGACAGCCTTCCCATGGAGCCCTTATACTGCCACAAGTCACTCCCCAGACATACCTTGTGCTCTTGGACAGCCTTCCCATGGAGCCCTTATACTGCCACGAGTCACTCCCCAAACACACCTTGTGCTCTTGGACAACCTTCCCATGGAGCCCTTATACTGCCATGAGTTACCCCCAGACATACCTTGTGCTCTTGGACAGCCTTCCCATGGAGCCCTTATACTGCCACGAGTCACCCCAGACATACCTTGTGCTCTTGGACAGCCTTCCCATGGAGCCCTTATACTGCCATGAGTCACACCCAAACATACCTTGTGCTCTTGGACAGCCTTCCCATGGAGCCCTTATACTGCCACGAGTCACTCCCCAAACACACCTTGTGCTCTTGGACAGCCTTCCCATGGAGCCCTTATACTGCCATGAGTCACCCCCAAACATACCTTGTGCTCTTGGACAGCCTTCCCATGGAGCCCTTATACTGCCACGAGTCACTCCCCAAACACACCTTGTGCTCTTGGACAACCTTCCCATGGAGCCCTTATACTGTCATGAGTCACCGCCAAACATACCTTGTGCTCTTGGACAGCCTTCCCATGGAGACCTTATACTGCCACGACTCACTCCCCAAACATACCTTGTGCTCTTGGACAGCCTTCCCATGGAGCCCTTACACTGCCACGAGTCACTCCCCAAACACACCTTGTGCTCTTGGACAGCCTTCCCATGGAGCCCTTATACAGCCACGAGTCACTTCCCAGACATACCTTGTGCTCTTGGACAGCCTTCGCATGGAGCCCTTATACTGCCACGAGTCACTCCCCAAACATACCTTGTGCTCTTGGACAGCCTTCCCATGGAGCCCTTATACTGCTAGGAGTCACCCCCAGACATACCTTGTGCTCTTGGACAGCCTTCCCATGGAGCCCTTATACTGCCACGAGTCACTCCCCAAACATACCTTGTGCTCTTGTACAGCCTTCCCATGGAGCCCTTATACTTCCACGAGTCACTCCCCAAACATACCTTGTGCTCTTGGACAGCCTTCCCATGGAGCCCTTATACTGCCACGGGTCACTCCCCAAACATGCCTTGTGCTCTTGGACAGCCTTCCCATGGAGCCCTTATACTGCCACGAGTCACTCCCCAAACATACCTTGTGCTCTTGGACAGCCTTCCCATGGAGCCCTTATACTTCCACGAGTCACTCCCCAAACATACCTTGTGCTCTTGGACAGCCTTCCCATGGAGCCCTTATACTGCCACGAGTCACTCCCAGACATACCTTGTGCTCTTGGACAGCCTTCCCATGGAGCCCTTATACTGCCATGAGTTACCCCCAGACATACCTTGTGCTCTTGGACAGCCTTCCCATGGAGCCCTTATACTGCCACGAGTCACCCCAACAAAATACCTTGTGCTCTTGGACAGCCTTCCCATGGAGCCCTTATACTGCCATGAGTCACCCCCAAACACACCTTCTGCTCTTGGACAGCCTTCCCATGGAGCTCTTATACTGCCATGAGTTACCCCCAGACATACCTTGTGCTCTTGGATAGCCTTCCCGTGGAGCCCTTATACTGCCACGACTCACTCCCCAAACATACCTTGTGCTCTTGGACAGCCTTCCCATGGAGCCCTTATACTGCCACGAGTCACTCCCCAAACACACCTTGTGCTCTTGGACAGCCTTCCCATGGAGCCCTTATACTGCCACGAGTCACTCCCCAGACATACCTTGTGCTCTTGGACAGCCTTCCCATGGAGCCCTTATACTGCCACGAGTCACTCCCCAAACACACCTTGTGCTCTTGGACGGCCTTCCCATGGGGCCCTTATACTGCCACGAGTCACTCCCCAAACATACCTTGTGCTCTTGGACAGCCTTCCCATGGAGCCCTTATACTGCCACGAGTCACTCCCCCAGACATACCTTGTGCTCTTGGACAGCCTTCCCATGGAGCCCTTATACTGCCATGAGTTACCCCCAGACATACCTTGTGCTCTCGGACAGACTTCCCATGGAGCCCTTATACTGCCATGAACCACCCCCAGACATACCTTGTACTCTTGGACAGCCTTCCCATGGAGCCCTCATACCGCCACGAGTCACTCACCAAACACACCTTGTGCTCTTGGACAGCCTTTCCATGGAGCCCTTATACTGCCATGAGTCACCCCCAGACATACCTTGTGCTCTTGGATAGCCTTCCCGTGGAGTCCTTATACTGCCACGAGTCACTCCCCAAACATACCTTGTGCTCTTGGACAGCCTTCCCGTGGAGCCCTTATACTGCCACAAGTCACTCCCCAAACATACCTTGTGCTCTTGGACAGCCTTCCCATGGAGCCCTTATACTGTCACGAGTCACTCCCCAAACACACCTTGTGCTCTTGGACAGCCTTCCCATGGAGCCCTTATACTGCCACGAGTCACTCCCCAAACATACCTTGTGCTCTTGGACAGCCTTCCCATGGAGCCCTTATACTGTCACGAGTCACTCCCCAAACACACCTTGTGCTCTTGGAAGCCCTTCCCATGGAGCCCTTATACTGCCACGGGTCACCCCAACAAAATACCTTGTGTTCTTGGACAGCCTTCCCATGGAACCCTTATACTGCCATGAGTTACCCCCAGACATACCTTGTGCTCTTGGACAGCCTTCCCATGGAGCCCTTATACTGCCATGAGTTACCCCCAGACATACCTTGTGCTCTTGGACATCCTTCCCATGGAGCCCTTATACTGCTACGAGTCACTACCCTAACATACCTTGTGCTCTTGAACAGCCTTCCCATGGAGCCCTTATACTGCCATAAGTTACCCCCAGACATACCTTGTGCTCTTGGACAGCCTTCCCATGGAGCCCTTATACTGCCACGAGTCACTCCCCAAACATACCTTGTGCTCTTGGACAGCCTTCCCATGGAGCCCTTATACTGCCATGAGTTACCCCCAGACATACCTTGTGCTCTTGGGCAGCCTTCCCATGGAGCCCTTAAACTGCCATGAGTTACCCCCAGACATACCTTGTCCTCTAGGACAGCCTTCCCATGGAGCCCTTATGCTGCCATGAGATACACCCAGACATACGTTGTGCTGTTGGACAGCCTTCCCATGGAGCCCTTATACTGCCATGAGTTACCCCCAGACATACCGTGTGCTCTTTGACAGCCTTCCCATGGAGCCCTTATACTACCACGAGTCACTCCCCAAACATACCTTGTGCTCTTGGACAGCCTTCCCATGGAACCCTTATACTGCCATGAGTTACCCCCAGACATACCTTGTGCTCTTGGACAGCCTTCCCATGGAGCCCTTATACTGCCATGAGTTACCCCCAGACATACCTTGTGCTCTTGGACAGCCTTCCCATGGAGCCCTTAAACTGCCACGAGTCACCCCAACAAAATACCTTGTGCTCTTGGACAGCCTTCCCATGGAGCCCTTATACTGCCATGAGTCACCCCCAAACACACCTTGTGCTCTTGGACAGCCTTCCCATGGAGCTCTTATACTGCCATGAGTTACCCCCAGACATACCTTGTGCTCTTGGATAGCCTTCCCGTGGAGCCCTTATACTTCCACGACTCACTCCCCAAACATACCTTGTGCTCTTGGACAGCCTTCCCATGGAGCCCTTATACTGCCATGTGTTACCCCCAGACATACCTTGTGCTCTTGGATAGCCTTCCCGTGGAGCCCTTATACTGCCACGACTCACTCCCCAAACATACCTTGTGCTCTTGGACAGCCTTCCCATGGAGCCCTTATACTGCCACGAGTCACCCCAGACATACCTTGGACTCTTGGACAGCCTTCCCATGGAGACCTTATACTGCCATGAGTTACCCCCAGACATACCTTGTGCTCTTGGACAGCCTTCCTAAGGAGCCCTTATACTGCCATGAGTCACCCCCAGACATACCTTGTGCTCTTGGACAGCCTTCCCATGGAGCCCTTATACTGCCACGAGTCACTCCCCAAACATACCTTGTGCTCTTGGACAGCCTTCCCATGGAGCCCTTATACTGCCACGAGTCACTCCCCAAACACACCTTGTGCTCTTGGACAGCCTTCCCATGGAGCCCTTATACTTCCACGAGTCACTCCCCAAACATACCTTGTGCTCTTGGACAGCCTTCCCATGGAGCCCTTATACTGCCACGAGTCACTCCCCAAACATACCTTGTGCTCTTGGACAGCCTTCCCATGGAGCCCTTATACTGCCACGAGTCACTCCCCAAACACACCTTGTGCTCTTGGACAGCCTTCCCATGGAGCCCTTATACTTCCACGAGTCACTCCCCAAACATACCTTGTGCTCTTGGACAGCCTTCCCATGGAGCCCTTATACTTCCACGAGTCACTCCCCAAACATACCTTGTGCTCTTGGACAGCCTTCCCATGGAGCCCTTATACTGCCACGAGTCACTCCCCAAACATACCTTGTGCTCTTGGACAACCTTCCCATGGAGCCCTTATACTGCCACGAGTCACCCCAACAACATACCTTGTGCTCTTGGACAGCCTTCCCATGGAGCCCTTATACTGCCATGAGTTACCCCCAGACATACCTTGTGCTCTTGGACAGCCTTCCCATGGAGCCCTTATACTGCTACGAGTCACCCCAACAAAATACCTTGTGCTCTTGGACAGCCTTCCCATGGAGCCCTTATACTGCCATGAGTCACCCCCAAACACACCTCGTGCTCTTGGATAGCCTTCCCGTGGAGCCCTTATACTGCCACGAGTCACCCCAGACATACCTTGTGCTCTTGGACAGCCTTCCCATGGAGACCTTATACTGCCATGAGTTACCCCCAGACATACCTTGTGCTCTTGGATAGCCTTCCCGTGGAGCCCTTATACTGCCACGAGTCACTCCCCAAACATACCTTGTGCTCTTGGACAGCCTTCCCATGGAGCCCTTATACTGCCACGAGTCACTACCCAAACACACCTTGTGCTCTTGGACAGCCTTCCCATTGGGCCCTTATACTGCCATGTGTTACCCCCAGACATACCTTGTGCTCTTGGATAGCCTTCCCGTGGAGCCCTTATACTGCCACGACTCACTCCCCAAACATACCTTGTGCTCTTGGACAGTCTTCCCATGGAGCCCTTATACTGCCACGAGTCACTCCCCAAACATACCTTGGACTCTTGGACAGCCTTCCCATGGAGCCCTTATACTGCCACGAGTCACTCCTCAAACACACCTTGTGCTCTTGGACAACCTTCCCATGGAGCCCTTATACTGCCACGAGTCACACCAGACATACCTTGTGCTCTTGGACAGCCTTCCCATGGAGCCCTTATACTGCCACGAGTCACTCCCCAAACATACCTTGTGCTCTTGGACAGCCTTCCCATGGAGCCCTTATACTGCCACAAGTCACTCCCCAGACATACCTTGTGCTCTTGGACAGCCTTCCCATGGAGCCCTTATACTGCCACGAGTCACTCCCCAAACACACCTTGTGCTCTTGGACAACCTTCCCATGGAGCCCTTATACTGCCATGAGTTACCCCCAGACATACCTTGTGCTCTTGGACAGCCTTCCCATGGAGCCCTTATACTGCCACGAGTCACCCCAGACATACCTTGTGCTCTTGGACAGCCTTCCCATGGAGCCCTTATACTGCCATGAGTCACACCCAAACATACCTTGTGCTCTTGGACAGCCTTCCCATGGAGCCCTTATACTGCCACGAGTCACTCCCCAAACACACCTTGTGCTCTTGGACAGCCTTCCCATGGAGCCCTTATACTGCCATGAGTCACCCCCAAACATACCTTGTGCTCTTGGACAGCCTTCCCATGGAGCCCTTATACTGCCACGAGTCACTCCCCAAACACACCTTGTGCTCTTGGACAACCTTCCCATGGAGCCCTTATACTGTCATGAGTCACCGCCAAACATACCTTGTGCTCTTGGACAGCCTTCCCATGGAGACCTTATACTGCCACGACTCACTCCCCAAACATACCTTGTGCTCTTGGACAGCCTTCCCATGGAGCCCTTACACTGCCACGAGTCACTCCCCAAACACACCTTGTGCTCTTGGACAGCCTTCCCATGGAGCCCTTATACAGCCACGAGTCACTCCCCAGACATACCTTGTGCTCTTGGACAGCCTTCGCATGGAGCCCTTATACTGCCACGAGTCACTCCCCAAACATACCTTGTGCTCTTGGACAGCCTTCCCATGGAGCCCTTATACTGCTAGGAGTCACCCCCAGACATACCTTGTGCTCTTGGACAGCCTTCCCATGGAGCCCTTATACTGCCACGAGTCACTCCCCAAACATACCTTGTGCTCTTGGACAGCCTTCCCATGGAGCCCTTATACTTCCACGAGTCACTCCCCAAACATACCTTGTGCTCTTGGACAGCCTTCCCATGGAGCCCTTATACTGCCACGGGTCACTCCCCAAACATGCCTTGTGCTCTTGGACAGCCTTCCCATGGAGCCCTTATACTGCCACGAGTCACTCCCCAAACATACCTTGTGCTCTTGGACAGCCTTCCCATGGAGCCCTTATACTTCCACGAGTCACTCCCCAAACATACCTTGTGCTCTTGGACAGCCTTCCCATGGAGCCCTTATACTGCCACGAGTCACTCCCAGACATACCTTGTGCTCTTGGACAGCCTTCCCATGGAGCCCTTATACTGCCATGAGTTACCCCCAGACATACCTTGTGCTCTTGGACAGCCTTCCCATGGAGCCCTTATACTGCCACGAGTCACCCCAACAAAATACCTTGTGCTCTTGGACAGCCTTCCCATGGAGCCCTTATACTGCCATGAGTCACCCCCAAACACACCTTCTGCTCTTGGACAGCCTTCCCATGGAGCTCTTATACTGCCATGAGTTACCCCCAGACATACCTTGTGCTCTTGGATAGCCTTCCCGTGGAGCCCTTATACTGCCACGACTCACTCCCCAAACATACCTTGTGCTCTTGGACAGCCTTCCCATGGAGCCCTTATACTGCCACGAGTCACTCCCCAAACACACCTTGTGCTCTTGGACAGCCTTCCCATGGAGCCCTTATACTGCCACGAGTCACTCCCCAGACATACCTTGTGCTCTTGGACAGCCTTCCCATGGAGCCCTTATACTGCCACGAGTCACTCCCCAAACACACCTTGTGCTCTTGGACGGCCTTCCCATGGGGCCCTTATACTGCCACGAGTCACTCCCCAAACATACCTTGTGCTCTTGGACAGCCTTCCCATGGAGCCCTTATACTGCCACGAGTCACTCCCCCAGACATACCTTGTGCTCTTGGACAGCCTTCCCATGGAGCCCTTATACTGCCATGAGTTACCCCCAGACATACCTTGTGCTCTCGGACAGACTTCCCATGGAGCCCTTATACTGCCATGAACCACCCCCAGACATACCTTGTACTCTTGGACAGCCTTCCCATGGAGCCCTCATACTGCCACGAGTCACTCACCAAACACACCTTGTGCTCTTGGACAACCTTTCCATGGAGCCCTTATACTGCCATGAGTCACCCCCAGACATACCTTGTGCTCTTGGATAGCCTTCCCGTGGAGTCCTTATACTGCCACGAGTCACTCCCCAAACATACCTTGTGCTCTTGGACAGCCTTCCCGTGGAGCCCTTATACTGCCACGAGTCACTCCCCAAACATACCTTGTGCTCTTGGACAGCCTTCCCATGGAGCCCTTATACTGTCACGAGTCACTCCCCAAACACACCTTGTGCTCTTGGACAGCCTTCCCATGGAGCCCTTATACTGCCACGAGTCACTCCCCAAACATACCTTGTGCTCTTGGACAGCCTTCCCATGGAGCCCTTATACTGTCACGAGTCACTCCCCAAACACACCTTGTGCTCTTGGAAGGCCTTCCCATGGAGCCCTTATACTGCCACGGGTCACCCCAACAAAATACCTTGTGTTCTTGGACAGCCTTCCCATGGAACCCTTATACTGCCATGAGTTACCCCCAGACATACCTTGTGCTCTTGGACAGCCTTCCCATGGAGCCCTTATACTGCCATGAGTTACCCCCAGACATACCTTGTGCTCTTGGACATTCTTCCCATGGAGCCCTTATACTGCTACGAGTCACTACCCTAACATACCTTGTGCTCTTGAACAGCCTTCCCATGGAGCCCTTATACTGCCATAAGTTACCCCCAGACATACCTTGTGCTCTTGGACAGCCTTCCCATGGAGCCCTTATACTGCCACGAGTCACTCCCCAAACATACCTTGTGCTCTTGGACAGCCTTCCCATGGAGCACTTATACTGCCATGAGTTACCCCCAGACATACCTTGTGCTCTTGGGCAGCCTTCCCATGGAGCCCTTAAACTGCCATGAGTTACCCCCAGACATACCTTGTCCTCTAGGACAGCCTTCCCATGGAGCCCTTATGCTGCCATGAGATACACCCAGACATACCTTGTGCTGTTGGACAGCCTTCCCATGGAGCCCTTATACTGCCATGAGTTACCCCCAGACATACCGTGTGCTCTTTGACAGCCTTCCCATGGAGCCCTTATACTACCACGAGTCACTCCCCAAACATACCTTGTGCTCTTGGACAGCCTTCCCATGGAACCCTTATACTGCCATGAGTTACCCCCAGACATACCTTGTGCTCTTGGACAGCCTTCCCATGGAGCCCTTATACTGCCATGAGTTACCCCCAGACATACCTTGTGCTCTTGGACAGCCTTCCCATGGAGCCCTTATACTGCCACGAGTCACTCCCCAAACATACCTTGTGCTCTTGGACAGCCTTCCCATGGAGCCCTTATACTGCCACGAGTCACTCCCCAAACATACCTTGTGCTCTTGGACAACCTTCCCATGGAGCCCTTACACTGCCACGAGTCACCCCAACAACATACCTTGTGCTCTTGGACAGCCTTCCCATGGAGCCCTTATACTGCCATGAGTTACCCCCAGACATACCTTGTGCTCTTGGACAGCCTTCCCATGGAGCCCGTATACTGCCATGAGTCACCCCCAAACACACCTTGTGCTCTTGGACAGCCTTCCCATGGAGCTCTTATACTGCCATGAGTTACCCCCAGACATACCTTGTGCTCTTGGATAGCCTTCCCGTGGAGCCCTTATACTTCCACGACTCACTCCCCAAACATACCTTGTGCTCTTGGACAGCCTTCCAATGGAGCCCTTATACTGCCATGTGTTACCCCCAGACATACCTTGTGCTCTTGGATAGCCTTCCCGTGGAGCCCTTATACTGCCACGACTCACTCCCCAAACATACCTTGTGCTCTTGGACAGCCTTCCCATGGAGCCCTTATACTGCCACGAGTCACCCCAGACATACCTTGGACTCTTGGACAGCCTTCCCATGGAGACCTTATACTGCCATGAGTTACCCCCAGACATACCTTGTGCTCTTGGACAGCCTTCCTAAGGAGCCCTTATACTGCCATGAGTCACCCCCAGACATACCTTGTGCTCTTGGACAGCCTTCCCATGGAGCCCTTATGCTGCCACGAGTCACTCCCCAAACATACCTTGTGCTCTTGGACAGCCTTCCCATGGAGCCCTTATACTGCCACGAGTCACTCCCCAAACACACCTTGTGCTCTTGGACAGCCTTCCCATGGAGCCCTTATACTTCCACGAGTCACTCCCCAAACATACCTTGTGCTCTTGGACAGCCTTCCCATGGAGCCCTTATACTGCCACGAGTCACTCCCCAAACATACCTTGTGCTCTTGGACAGCCTTCCCATGGAGCCCTTATACTGCCACGAGTCACTCCCCAAACATACCTTGTGCTCTTGGACAACCTTCCCATGGAGCCCTTACACTGCCACGAGTCACCCCAACAACATACCTTGTGCTCTTGGACAGCCTTCCCATGGAGCCCTTATACTGCCATGAGTTACCCCCAGACATACCTTGTGCTCTTGGACAGCCTTCCCATGGAGCTCTTATACTGCCACGAGTCACCCCAACAAAATACCTTGTGCTCTTGGACAGCCTTCCCATGGAGCCCTTATACTGCCATGAGTCACCCCCAAACACACCTTGTGCTCTTGGATAGCCTTCCGGTGGAGCCCTTATACTGCCACGAGTCACTCCCCAAACCTACCTTGTGCTCTTGGACAGCCTTCCCATGGAGCCCGTATACTGCCATGAGTTACCCCCAGACATACCTTGTGCTCTTGGACAGCCTTCCCATGGAGCCCTTATACTGCCACGCGTCACTCCCCAAACATACCTTGTGCTCTTGGACAGTCTTCCCATGGAGCCCTTATACTGCCACAAGTCACTCCCCAAACATACCTTGTGCTCTTGGACAGCCTTCCCATGGAGCCCTTATACTGCCACGAGTCACTCCCCAAACACACCTTGTGCTCTTGGACAGCCTTCCCATGGAGCCCTTATACTGTCACGAGTCACTCCCCAAACATACCTTGTGCTCTTGGACAGCCTTCCCATGGAGCCCTTATACTGCCACGACTCACTCCCCAAACACACCTTGTGCTCTTGGACAGCCTTCCCATGGAGCCCTTATACTGCCACGAGTCACCCCAGACATACCTTGTGCTCTTGGACAGCCTTCCCATGGAGCCCTTATACTGCCACGAGTCACTCCCCAAAAACACCTTGTGCTCTTGGACAGCCTTCCCATGGAGCCCCTATGCTGCCATGAGGTACCCCCAAACATACCTTGTGCTCTTGGACAGCCTTCCCATGGAGCCCTTATACTGCCATGAGTTACCCCCAGACATACCTTGTGCTCTCGGACAGACTTCCCATGGAGCCCTTATACTGCCATGAACCACCCCCAGACATACCTTGTGCTCTTGGACAGCCTTCCCATGGAGCCCTCATACCGCCACGAGTCACTCACCAAACACACCTTGTGCTCTTGGACAGCCTTCCCATGGAGCCCTTATACTGCCACGAGTCACTCCCCAAAAATACCTTGTGCTCTTGGACAGCCTTCCCATGGAGCCCTTATACTACCACGAGTCACTCCCCAAACATACCTTGTGCTCTTGGACAGCCTTCCCATGGAACCCTTATACTGCCGTGAGTTACCCCCAGACATACCTTGTGCTCTTGGACAGCCTTCCCATGGAGCCCTTATACTGCCATGAGTTACCCCCAGACATACCTTGTGCTCTTGGACAGCCTTCCCATGGAGCCCTTATACTGCTACGAGTCACTACCCTAACATACCTTGTGCTCTTGGACAGCCTTCCCATGGAGCCCTTATACTTCCATGAGTTACCCCCAGACATACCTTGTGCTCTTGGGCAGCCTTCCCATGGAGCCCTTAAACTGCCATGAGTTACCCCCAGACATACCTTGTGCTCTTGGACAGCCTTCCCATGGAGCCCTTATGCTGCCATGAGATACACCCAGACATACCTTGTGCTGTTGGACAGCCTTCCCATGGAGCCCTTATACTGCCACGAATCACTCCCCAAACATACCTTGTGCTCTTGGACAGCCTTCCCATGGAGCCCTTATACTGCTACGAGTCACTCCCCAAACATACCTTGTGCTCTTGGACAGCCTTCCCATGGAGCCCTTATACTGCCACGAGTCACTCCCCAAACATACCTTATGCTCTTGGACAGCCTTCCCATGGAGCCCTCATACTGCCACGAGTCACTCACCAAACATACCTTGTGCTCTTGGACAGCCTTCCCATGGAGCCCTTATACTGCCACGAGTCACTCCCCAAACATACCTTGTGCTCTTGGACAGCCTTCCCATGGAGCTCTTATACTGCCATGAGTTACCCCCAGACATACCTTGTGCTCTTGGACAGCCTTCCCATGGAGCCCTTATACTGCCACGAGTCACTCCCCAAACATACCTTGTGCTCTTGGACAGCCTTCCCATGGAGCCCTTATACTGCCATGAGTTACCCCCAGACATACCTTGTGCTCTTGGACAGCCTTCCCATGGAGCCCTTATACTGCCATGAGTTACCCCCAGACATACCTTGTGCTGTTGGACAGCCTTCCCATGGAGGCCTTATACTGCCATGAGTTACCCCCAGACATACCTTGTGCTCTTGGACAGCCTTCCCATGGAGCCCTTATACTGCCACGACTCACTCCCCAAACATACCTTGTGCTCTTGGACAGCCTTCCCATGGAGCCCTTATACTGCCACGAGTCACTCCCCAAACACACCTTGTTCTCTTGGACAGCCTTCCCATGGAGCCCTTACACTGCCACGAGTCACACCCCATACACACCTTGTGCTCTTGGACAGCCTTCCCATGGAGCCCTTACACTGCCACGAGTCACTAATCAAACACACCTTGTGCTCTTGGACAGCCTTCCCATGGAGCCCTCATACTGCCATGAGTCACCCCCAGACATACCTTGTTTTCTTGGACAGCCTTCCCATGGAGCCCTTATACTGCCATGAGTCACCCCCAGACATACCTTGTTTTCTTGGACAGCCTTCCCATGGAGCCCTCATACTGCCATGAGTCACCCCCAGACATTCCTTGTGCTCCAGACATACCTTGTGTTCTTGGATAGCCTTCTCATGGAGCCCTTTTAATGCGATTAGTTAACCTGATTTCCTACTGAAAGACCCTGTACACTTCTCCAGTCTCTTTCTTTTCTTCCCACAAAGATACTACTTCGGAAATTGAGAATTCCGAACACTCACTCACTCACCTTGTGCTCTTCTGCAGCCTCATATAAGGGTTCATGGCGTGCACTGACCTCTGATCGCCCATTCGCCCATATTCTTTAAAAAACAAACACCCACATACATTGTGCTCATACAAAGGCTTCTGTATAGGCCCTCGAGTGTCTTCACTTATAATCACTGAACACCCACACACTTACCTTATGCTCTTCTGCAGCCTCATCTAAGGGTTCATGGAGTGCACTGACCTTTGATCCCTAAATGCCCACAAACACACCTTATTATCCGAAAATAACACCCATATACATTGTGCTCATCCAAAGCCTTATGTATAGGCCCTGGAGCGCAGGGCTTTAAGTGGGCCGGGTCCTGCTGGTGCTCAGCACCGGCAGTTCTAAAAAGCAGGTGCTGAGCCGGGTCCCTGTCGGGCTCTCGAATTTTGTCCTCACCCTCAGGGTGAAAAAAAGCTTAACTCTGCAGCAGTACCACCCTTCACTGCCTTTGACGAAACTTCAAAGCGACTCGTTTTAGTTTTTTCACACTCATCATGTCAGAACTGAAGCATTTTCAATATTATATGCAACAAAGCCATAGTTATTGCTTATTTAGCTTATGCAACTAACAACCATTGAAAAAACAACATTTCTGGCTTGTTGTAGGTGTTTATGTTTGGCAAATTTAAAAAACGCATAGCTGCCCAAAGGCTTCCCAGCGCCGAGAAGAGAGAGCTGTCGGCAACAGAGCCCGAGGGAAATCATCTTGGGAATAGCCAAGCCTTAAGTTTGTTCCTGAAGCTGCGTTCATCTTCCAGCAACCTCAGTTCCCTGGTCATGGAATTCCACAACATCGGGACCAGGAATGAGAGAGATCAACCTCCCCCTTTCGATCTCTTGATCCTCAGCGTCTTCATGAGGCGGTCATCAGATGTCCTGAGGGGCCTCTTTGGGACATATGGAGAGATGAGTCCCCTGAGCATGGTTGGACCCCTGCCATTCATAGCTCTATGAGCCAGGCAGAGGGATTTGAATGTCATCCTGCATTCGATGAGCAGCCAATGAAGCTGTTTGAAGGAAGTTGTCACTCATTCCTGTCTAGATTTTTTTTAAACGTAGCCTGGCCGCCGCGTTCTGCTCCACCCGCAGTGGCGAACACCCATTACAACGATGAGCGCACAACGCGGTTGCATAACAACACAAATTTCACTTCGCGTGAACGTTTACATAGTATGTCTCCACAGCGCATGCTGTTACATCGCAGGGTTTCCCGCCTCGCATGCTATTACAACGCGAATATGGGTAAGCAGTCCCAATACAGAACACAGAACGGAAGAAATTTAGTACTTTCGAATCTGTGTATATTACACACAACTATGACGTATGCTGGCGTTATTCAGACTGAGGAGATACTTAGTACTTTTTTTTATGCGTAATCTGTGTATAATGCATCTCCATTGCATGTCATGGGTGGGATTGTCATTCTTACATTTTTTTATGCGTAACCTAGGGATAATGAAGGTGCCATTTATTGAATGCCATTATGGTCAGTGAACATTTAGTTTATTGCATTATCATAAGTGAACATGAACATAGATCCTAGAATGAATGTGTCATTTATCTAATTTTATTATGGACAGTGAACAGTTTTTAAAATACAGAATCTTCATTTGTATTCGTTATACAGATTATAAATTGGTAAGTAGTCCCAGGTTTGCAAAGTACAGAATACAGAATGGAAGACACTTAGTACTTTTGAATCTGTGTATATTGCACACAACTATGACGTATGCTTCACAGTGGTCTAGTGCCTAAAAATAGGAAAGGGTTTACTTTGCACCAATTTTATCATTGTACTTTTATGTAAACAAAGATAGATCTTTTCTTTATCTTTCTCGAACAAAATCATAATTTTTGCATTCTCTGGATATATGGTAAGGCTTTGGTGAAGGGTCTGTGGTGAGACTGTAATTAAGGATATGCGATGGGGCCGTGGTGATGGATGAGTGGTAGGGTTGTGATGAAGGTTGTGAGGTGGGGCTGTGGTGAAGGATCTGAGGCGAGGCTCTGTCGAAGAACATGCTGTGGGCTGTGGTGAATGATGTTCGGTGGGGCTATGGTGAAGGATGAGAGGTGTGGCTGTGGTGAAGGATGTGCCATGGGACTGTGGTGAAGGATGTGCAGTGTGGCTGTGGTGAAGGATGTGCAGGGTGGCTGTGCAGTGTGGCTGCGGTGAAGGCTGCGCAGTGTGGCTGCGGTGAAGGATGTGCAGTGTGGCTGTGGCAAAGAATGTGCAGCGTGGATATGCAGGGTGGCTGTGGTGAAGTTTGTGCATTGTGGCTGTGGTGAAGGATATGCATTGTGGCTGCGGTGAAGGATGTGCAGTGTGGCTGTGGGGAAGGATGTGCAGTGTGGATATGCAGGGTGGATGTGGTGAAGGATGTGCAGTGCAGTGTGGCTTTGGTGAAGGATGTGCAGGGTGGATGTGCAGTGTGGCTGTGGTGAAGGATGTGCAGTGTGGCTGTGGTGAAGGATGTGCAGTGTGGCTGTGGTGAAGGATGTGCAGTGTGGATATGCAGGGTGGATGTGGTGAAGGATGTGCAGTGCAGTGTGGCTTTGGTGAAGGATATGCAGGGTGGATGTGCAGTGTGGCTGTGGTGAAGGATGTGCAGTGTGGCTGTGGTGAAGGATGTAAGGTGTGGCTGTGGTGAAGGGTGTGCATTGTGGCTGCGGTGAAGGATGTGCAGTGTGGCTTTGGTGAAGGATGTGCAGGGTGGATGTGCAGGGTGGATGTGCAGTGTGGCTGTGGTGAAGGATGTGCAGTGTGGCTGTGGCAAAGGATGTGCAGTGTGGCTATGCAGGGTGGCTGTGGTGAAGGATGTGCAGTGCAGTGTGGCTATGGTGAAGGATGTGAAGGGTGGATGTGCAGTGTGGCTGTGGTGAAGGATGTGCAGTGTGGATATGCAGGGTGGATGTGGTGAAGGATGTGCAGTGCAGTGTGGCTCAGGTGAAGGATGTGCAGGGTGGATATGCAGTGTGGCTGTGGTGAAGGATGTGCAGTGTGGCTGTGGTGAAGGATGTGCAGTGCAGTGTGGCTGTGGTGAAGGATGTGCAGTGTGGCTGTGGTGAAGGATGTGCAGTGTGGATATGCAGGGTGGATGTGGTGAAGGATGTGCAGTGCAGTGTGGCACAGGTGAAGGATGTGCAGGGTGGATGTGCAGTTTGGCTGTGGTGAAGGATGTGCAGTGTGGCTGTGGTGAAGGATGTGCAGGGTGGATGTGGTGAAGGATGTGCAGTGCAGTGTGGCTGTGGTGAAGGATGTGCAGTGTGGCTGTGGTGAAGGATGTGCAGTGTGGCTGTGGGGAAGGATGTGCAGTGTGGATATGCAGGGTGGATGTGGTGAAGGATGTGCAGTGCAGTGTGGCACAGGTGAAGGATGTGCAGGGTGGATGTGCAGTTTGGCTGTGGTGAAGGATGTGCAGTGTGGCTGTGGTGAAGGATGTGCAGGGTGGATGTGGTGAAGGATGTGCAGTGCAGTGTGGCTGTGGTGAAGGATGTGCAGTGTGGCTGTGGTGAAGGATGTGCAGTGTGGCTGTGGTGAAGGATGTGCAGTGTGGTTGTGGGGAAGGATGTGCAGTGTGGATATGCAGGGTGGATGTGGTGAAGGATGTGCAGTGCAGTGTGGCTCAGGTGAAGGATGTGCAGGGTGGATGTGCAGTGTGGCTGTGGTGAAGGATGTGCAGTGTGGCTGTGGTGATGGATTTGCAGTGCAGTGTGGCTGCGGTGAAGGATGTGCAGTGTGGCTGTGGTGAAGGATGTGCAGTGTGGCTGTGTTGAAGGATGTCCAGTGTGGATATGCAGGGTGGATGTGGTGAAGGATGTGCAGTGCAGTGTGGCTTTGGTGAAGGATGTGCAGGGTGGATGTGCAGTGTGGCTGTGGTGAAGGATGTGCAGTGTGGCTGTGGTGAAGGATGTAAGGTGTGGCTGTGGTGAAGGGTGTGCATTGTGGCTGCGGTGAAGGATGTGCAGTGTGGCTGTGGGGAAGGATGTGCAGTGTGGATATGCAGGGTGGATGTGGTGAAGGATGTGCAGTGCAGTGTGGCTATGGTGAAGGATGTGCAGGGGGATGTGCAGTGTGGCTGTGGTGAAGGATGTGCAGTGTGGCTGTGGCAAAGGATGTGCAGTGTGGATATGCAGGGTGGCTGTGGTGAAGGCTGCGCAGTGTGGCTGCGGTGAAGGCTGCGCAGTGTGGCTGCGGTGAAGGATGTGCAGTGTGGCTGTGGCAAAGGATGTGCAGTGTGGATATGCAGGGTGGCTGTGGTGAAGGATGTGCAGTGTGGCTGTGGTGAAGGATGTGAGGTGTGGCTGTGGTGAAGGATGTGCATTGTGGCTGCGGTGAAGGATGTGCATTGTGGCTGCGGTGAAGGATGTGCAGTGTGGCTGTGGGGAAGGATGTGCAGTGTGGATATGCAGGGTGGCTGTGGTGAAGGATGTGCAGTGCAGTGTGGCTATGGTGAAGGATGTGCAGTGTGGCTGTGGTGAAGGATGTGCAGTGTGGCTGTGGTGAAGGATGTGAGGTGTGGCTGTGGTGAAGGATGTGCATTGTGGCTGCGGTGAAGAATGTGCATTGTGGCTGTGGGGAAGGATGTGCAGTGTGGATATGCAGGGTGGCTGTGGTGAAGGATGTGCAGTGCAGTGTGGCTATGGTGAAGGATGTGCAGTGTGGCTGTGGTGAAGGATGTGCAGTGTGGCTGTGGTGAAGGATGTGAGGTGTGGCTGTGGTGAAGGATGTGCATTGTGGCTGCGGTGAAGGATGTGCATTGTGGCTGCGGTGAAGGATGTGCAGTGTGGCTGTGGGGAAGGATGTGCAGGGTGGATGTGCAGTGTGGATATGCAGGGTGGCTGTGGTGAAGGATGTGCAGTGCAGTGTGGCTATGGTGAAGGATGTGCAGTGTGGCTGTGGTGAAGGATGTGCAGTGTGGCTGCGGTGAAGGATGTGCAGGGTGGATGTGCAGTGTGGATATGCAGTGTGGCTGGGGTGAAGGATGTGCAGTGTGGCTGTGGTGAAGGATGTGCAGTGATTTGGGAGTAAATTATTGTCAAATATACTTTCAAAGCTGAAATGTGAATGGTTATAATAACTGCTGCCGTCTCAGACCTGAGTCTTCTTATTTAAGCTGACTTCCTGGTGTTTGTCGTTGTCTCTGCTGTGCTTGTTCCTACTGCTCTTTTGTTGCCCATGTGCCTCTCCTCCTCCCTTCTCTGTGATACCTTTGTGTGTGGATCCTCATACGTTTTATTTTCACCCATGTGCGGCTTCCCTCACTCTCTAGTCCTTTAGATCCCCCTTACTCTTTTCTCTCCAGTTCCTTCCATCCACCCTTGTCCTGCGTGTTTCTTCCCCCTACGCGCACACTCCTTGTTCTTTCCCTGACACGCGCCCTCAATGTTGCTTGCCACCACCCATGACCCCATGTAGCTTTGCTCCCCATCCTCCTGTGGCTTGCCTAGCCCGGTGTGATTCTACCCACCTTACCTCTCCTTACCTGCGCTACTGTTTTATCTTTTATTTACCAATCCAACTCTGATCGGCAAACAAAGGAACACGCACTTGGTTCATTTTGTAGACGGATCCCTTAAACTAATAGGTCCCAAAATCGAAATTATTGGCTCCGCTAATACTTATTAGAGGAAGTGTTCTATAATAGTGAGGGGCTTTTGTACGTGTGGTCTCCAGATGTCTTGTAAACCAAGTCCCATAAAAATGCAACATTTGAAGCTACTTCAGTGTGGGGGCTTGGAACAGAGTCCCTTTGCTTAAATTAAACAGCACCCCCAGTCCCCCACCCGTATGTTATCACGAAGGCAATGTTAAATAAATGAACGTGCAAGGGTCCATTGTAAAGAGCACTGTACGAATGGCTAAGACCACCTGCAATCTTGTGTGTCTCTGCCCGTATGATTTGACAGTAAGCTTGAATATCGCAATCATAGACCACGAAAGAAGAGTGAGAAGAGGCCACGTGTTCAGTTTATTTATGGACACTGAACGTAATGCCATAGCAATTGCCACATGTGCGTGGCGGAAAACTTTTTGCGGGCTGGGGGGTGGATGGGGTGGGGGCTGGAGACACAAAAACCCCTGGTTTGCCTGCAGCCTTGTATAGAGACAAAAAAACAAAAAAAAACGCGTTGTAATGCTAACGCGATGTATTCGTATACGTAGTAATGCCGTCTTCCATGGGGGAAACACATTGCAGTTGAAATGGTATGCGGTGAAAAAACACGCGATGTAACAGCAATTGCGATGTAGAAACGGCGTGGCAAAAGCACGCGGTGTAACTGCTTGCGATGTAGAAACGGCGTGGTAAAAGCACGCGGTGTAACTGTTTGCGATGTAGAAACGGCGTGGTAAAAGCACGCGGTGTTACTGTTTGCGATGTAGAAACGGCGTGGTAAAAGCACGCGGTGTCACTGTTTGCGATGTAGAAACGGCGTGGCAAAAGCACGCGGTGTAACTGCTTGCGATGTAGAAACGGCGTGGCAAAAGCACGCGGTGTAACTGCTTGCGATGTAGAAACGGCGTGGTAAAAGCACGCGGTGTCACTGTTTGCGATGTAGAAACGGCGTGGTAAAAGCACGCGGTGTAACTGCTTGCGATGTAGAAACGGCGTGGTAAAAGCACGCGGTGTCACTGCTTGCAATGTAGAAACGGCGTGGTAAAAGCACGCGGTGTAACTGTTTGCGATGTAGAAACGGCGTGGTAAAAGCACGCGGTGTAACTGCTTGCGATGTAGAAACGGCGTGGTAAAAGCATGCGGTGTCACTGCTTGCGATGTAGAAACGGCGTGGTAAAAGCACGCGGTGTCACTTTTTGCGATGTAGAAACGGCGTGGTAAAAGCACGCGGTGTAACTGTTTGCGATGTAGAAACGGCGTGGTAAAAGCATGCGGTGTCACTGCTTGCGATGTAGAAACGGCGTGGTAAAAGCACGCGGTGTCACTGCTTGCGATGTAGAAACGGCGTGGTAAGCACGCGGTGTCACTGTTTGCGATGTAGAAACGGCGTGGTAAAAGCACGCGGTGTAACTGTTTGCGATGTAGAAACGGCGTGGTAAAAGCACGCGGTGTCACTGTTTGCGATGTAGAAACGGCGTAGTAAAAGCACGCGGTGTCACTGTTTGCGATGTAGAAACGGCGTGGTAAAAGCACGCGGTGTCACTGCTTGCGATGTAGAAACGGCGTGGTAAAAGCACGCGGTGTCACTGCTTGCGATGTAGAAACGGCGTGGTAAAAGCACACGGTGTCACTGCTTGCGATGTAGAAACGGCGTGGTAAGCACGCGGTGTCACTGTTTGCGATGTAGAAACGGTGTGGTAAAAGCACGCGGTGTCACTGTTTGCGATGTAGAAACGGCGTGGTAAAAGCACGCGGTGTCACTGTTTGCGATGTAGAAACGGCGTGGTAAAAGCATGCGGTGTTACTGCTTGCGATGTAGAAACGGCGTGGTAAAAGCACGCGGTGTTACTGCTTGCGATGTAGAAACGGCGTGGTAAAAGCACGCGGTGTAACTGTTTGCGATGTCGAAATGGCGTGGTAAAAGCACGCGGTGTAACTGCTTGCGATGTAGAAACGGCGTGGTAAAAGCACGCGGTGTAACTGTTTGCGATGTAGAAACGGCGTGGTAAAAGCACGCGGTGTCACTGTTTGCGATGTAGAAACGGCGTGGTAAAAGCACGCGGTGTAACTGTTTGCGATGTAGAAACGGCGTGGTAAAAGCACGCGGTGTAACTGTTTGCGATGTAGAAACGGCGTGGCAAAAGCACGCGGTGTCACTGTTTGCGATGTAGAAACGGCGTGGTAAAAGCACGCGGTGTAACTGCTTGCGATGTAGAAACGGCGTGGTAAAAGCACGCGGTGTAACTGCTTGCGATGTAGAAAGTGCGTGGTAAAAGCACGCGGTGTAACTGTTTGCGATGTAGAAACGGCGTGGTAAAAGCACGCGGTGTAACTGCTTGCGATGTAGAAACGGCGTGGCAAAAGCATGCGGTGTCACTGTTTGCGATGTAGAAACGGCGTGGTAAAAGCACGCGGTGTTACTGCTTGCGATGTAGAAAGGGCGTGGTAAAAGCACGCGGTGTCACTGTTTGCGATGTAGAAACGGCGTGGCAAAAGCACGCGGTGTAACTGCTTGCGATGTAGAAACGGCGTGGTAAAAGCACGCGGTGTAACTGTCTGTGATGTAGAAACGGCGTGGTAAAAGCACGCGGTGTAACTGCTTGCGATGTAGAAACGGCGTGGTAAAAGCACGCGGTGTAACTGTTTGCGATGTAGAAACGGCGTGGTAAAAGCACGCGGTGTAACTGTCTGCGATGTAGAAACGGCGTGGTAAAAGCACGCGGTGTAACTGCTTGCGATGTAGAAACGGCGTGGTAAAAGCACGCGGTGTAACTGTCTGCGATGTAGAAACGGCGTGGTAAAAGCACGCGGTGTAACTGCTTGCGATGTAGAAACGGCGTGGTAAAAGCACGCGGTGTAACTGTTTGCGATGTAGAAACGGCGTGGTAAAAGCACGCGGTGTAACTGTTTGCGATGTCGGATCATAGATCCCCTGCAGTCTGTTAGTAACATATTTTGCAGATCCCAGGTACAGGGAGTTGCCATAATCAAGACGTGACACCACCAGGGACTGGTTCCTGGTTCTTCGTGCCTGTTCTGGATTTGTTATACCATAGCAGGTTGCTGCTAGTTTTTTAGCTTTGATTTCAATAATCCAGGCACATGCCCAGATTCTTTATTGATGGGTTGGGGACGGGAGGTGTTCCCCAGTCTTCTGGCCAGTTAATCATGGCCCTGGGCGAGTGATTGTTTCCCAGGGTCATCAATTCCGTTTGATCCCATTTACTTTTAGGCTACAGCTGGCCATCCAATTAGCCACCTTTTCCATACAGGGTTCCAGTTGGAGGTGGTTTGAGTTCGGCTCCTCCGCAACCGATACCAACAGTTGTGTGTTGTGCGCATAGGACACGATCGACAGCCCAAACTCCTGGACAATGTCCCCCAGTGGGCACATGTATATGGAATGTTACTTGTTGTGTTGTATATCTGGGCGCAATAACAGTAGCAGCAAAATAGCAGTCGGACGGCACACTCTGCTGAGCACAGACTTTTAGATTAAATGTTTGAAGTCACGCCCTTAATTACATTTGCGACGCCCCTTTGTGAGACCCCCCAATTTTTCCATCCCACTAAAAGCGCTGCTGGAGCGGCTTCACTTATAATCACTGAACACCCACACACATACCTTGTGCTCTTCGGCAGATCCAGAGTGAGATCTGTCACACACATCACAGGAGGATGTCTGCTCCTCCCTGCAGCCGTGAGCTCAGAATGCAAGAAGTCTAAGTTAGAGTTTCTGTGTAAAGTGGGAGGGTCTGTGTGTCTCCTCCTCCTGTGTGTGCTGGGACTTCCAGGGTTCATGCTACACTCTCTGAACAGAACAATGCCTCGAGGCTTTCAGTGCTGTGTCTGTGCTGCACTAGGTATGCGAGAGGATTCCTGTGCTCCCTCCTGTGCACTGCTTCTATGTGTGAGGGTCTCCTGTGCTGCTGCCTTGCCAGTACCAGTTACATATTTGAGGGATTGCCTCTTGGTGTCTGTGCTGTACCACTTCTATGTGTGAGGGGCACCTGTACTGCAGCCTGTGCTGTATCAGTTCTAAGTGTGAGGGGCGCCTGTACTGCAGCATGAGCTGTATCAGTTCTATGTGTGAGGGGCGCCTGTACTGCAACCTGTGCTGTATCAGTTCTAAGTGTGAGGAGCGCCTGTACTGCAGCATGTGCTGTATCGGTTCTATGTGTGAGGGGCGCCTGTACTGCAACCTGTGCTGTATCAGTTCTAAGTGTGAGGAGCGCCTGTACTGCAGCATGTGCTGTATCGGTTCTATGTGTGAGGGGCGCCTGTACTGCAGCCTGTGCCATATCAGTTCTATGTGTGAGGGGCGCCTGTACTGCAGCCTGTGCTGTACCACTTCTATGTGTGAGGGGCGCCTGTACTGCAGCCTGTGCTGTACCACTTCTATGTGTGAGGGGCGCCTGTACTGCAGCCTGTGCTGTATCAGTTCTATGTGTGAGGGGCACCTGTACTGCAACCTGTGCTGTATCAGTTCTATGTGTGAGGGGCGCCTGTACTGCAGCATGTGCTGTATCGGTTCTATGTGTGAGGGGCGCCTGTACTGCAGCCTGTGCCATATCAGTTCTATGTGTGAGGGGCGCCTGTACTGCAGCCTGTGCTGTGTCAGTTCTATGTGTGAGGGGCACCAGTAATGCAGCCTGTGCTGTCAGTTCAATGTGTGAGGGGCACCTGTACTGCAGCCTGTGCTGTATTGGTTCTATGTGTGAGGGACGCCTCCTCTACAGTCTGTGCTGTATCGGTACTATGTGTGAGGGGCGTCTGTACTGCAGCCTGTGCTGTATCGGCTCTATGTGTGAGGGGTGACTGTACTGTTGCCCCTGCTGTGTCAGTACTATGTGTGAGGGGCGTCTGTACTGCAGCCTGTGCTGTATCGGTTCTATGTGTGAGGGGCGCCTGTGCAGCACTAGGTATGCAAGAGGATTCCGGTCCTCCTGCCTGTGCACAGGTTAAATGTGTGAGGGTCTCCTGTACTGCTGCCTTGCCAGTACCAGTTACACATCTGAGGGATTGTCTGTCTTGGTGTCTGTACTGTACCACTTCTATGTGTGAGGGGCACCTGTACTGCAGCCTGTGCTGTATCAGTTCTATGTGTGAGGGGTGCCTGTACTGCAGCCTGTGCAGTCAGTTCTATGTGTGAGGGGTGTCTGTACTGCAGCCTGTGCTGAATCAGTTCTATGTGTGAGGGGCGCCTGTATTGCAGCCTGTGCTGTATCAGTTCTATGTGTGAGGGGCGCCTGTATTGCAGCCTGTGCTGTATCAGTTCTATGTGTGAGGGGCGCCTGTACTGCAGCCTGTGCTGTATCAGTTCTATGTGTGAGGGGCGCCTGTACTGCAGCCTGTGCTGTATCAGTTCTATGTGTGAGGGGTGCCTGTACTGCAGCCTGTGCTGTATCGGTTCTATGTGTGAGGGGCGCCTGTACTGCAGCCTGTGCCATATCAGTTCTATGTGTGAGGGCGCCTGTACTGCAGCCTGTGCTGTATCAGTTCTATGTGTGAGGGACACGTGTACTGCAGCCTATGCTGTATCAGTTCTATGTGTGAGGGACACCTGTACTGCAGCCTGTGCTGTATCGGTTCTATGTGTGCGGAACGCCTCCTCTACAGTCTGTGCTGTATCAGTTCTATGTTTGAGGGGTGCCTGTACTGCAGTTTGTGCTGTATCAGTTCTATGTGTGAGGGGCACCTGTCCTGCAGCCTGTGCTGTACCACTTCTATGTTTGAGAGGCGAATGTACTGCAGCCTGTGCTGTGTCAGTTCTATGTGTGAGGGGCGTCTGTACTGCAACCTGTGCTGTATCATTTATATGTGTGAGGGCCGCCTGTACTGCAGCCTGTGGTGTATCAGTTCTATGTGTGAGAGGCACCTGTTCTGCAGCCTGTGCTGTGTCAGTTCTATGTGTGAGGGGCGTCTGTACTGCAGCCTGTGCTGTATCAGTTCTATGTGTGAGGGGCGCCTGTACTGCAGCCTGTGCTGTACCACTTCTATGTGTGAGAGGTACCTGTACTGTGTCAGTTCTATGTGTGTGGGTCCATTTCGCTGTTCTAGGTATGTGTGAGGGACACCTGTACTGCTCTCTGGCCTCTAACAGTTCAGTGTGTGAGGGTCGCCGGTATGTCTGCCTGTGCAGTACCAGTTACATGTCCGAGGGTCCCCTGTGCTGCCATCTGCATTTGTGAGGAACTCCTGTAATTCTGCATGCTCGGTATCAGTTCTATGTGAGAGGGATGCCTGTGCTGTAGTAGGTATGTGTGAGGGACACGTGTACTGCTGCCTGTGCTGTACTAGGTACGTGTGAGGAACATGTGTACTGCTGCCTGTGCTGTACTAGGTACGTGTGAGGGACACGTGTACTGCTGCCTGTGCTGAACTAGGTAAGTGTGAGGGATGCCTGCACTGCAGCCTGTGCTGTCCTAGGTATGTGTGAGGGACATGTGTACTGCTGTCTGTGCTGTACTAGGTAAGTGTGAGGAATGCCTGCACTACAGCCTGTGCTGTAATAGGTATGTGTGAGGGACGCCTGCACTCCTGTCTGTACTGTGCCAGTAGTATGTGCAAGGGAGATCTGCACTTCTACCTGTGCTGTTGTGTCTGCGCCTGTACTGAGTCTGGACGGATGCACTCAGTGCCTGTGTGGGAGGGGGAATTCTCTGGTATGTTCTATACTTGGTGTGTGGCGGATGCATGTGTCATACTTATGTGGCTAAAGTGTGCACTTTGGTGGCATGTGCTGTACCTCAGTGTGTGCCTGTGTGCTGGGGGACATTGTGGTGACGATAGGGGCTTTGCCTTATTTACAAGTCAGCGTTAAGCCACTTAACATAGCTTAACGCCGACTCCTGAATAAAGCACCTTTTCACGCTATACTTAGTGTGAAAGGAGAGGACAATGGGTGTTGCGGTGGGCGTTCCACCGCAACACCTATTGGTTTTGATGCTGCCCCATATTTACAAGGGTGGCATAAATGTGGGGCAGCTCAAAATTAAGACCAGGGAAAACCTAGTCTTACCCTAGCGCAAAGAGGAGAAATGTTTAATTTCTCCTCGTTTTTGCTGTTTCCATGTGTGCTGTGTTGCACAGCACACTTGGAAACAGCAAAAGGCCATTGATTGTTTAAGTGCAGTCAGGGAACCTTCCTGCACATAAACAATCGTTACAAAAAATTACGTTTTGCAACTTCTTGCTTTAAGCTGCACACATAGAAGTTACAAAACACCATTTAAAGATTGTTTATGTGTAGGAAGGGACAACTTACAGCAGGCCTGCATTCCACAGGGGATTATATGAGATGTACAGCCCACAAGAGTCCCAGATTCCTCCCCAGTCAAATGCCATCCGGCCCCCTGCCCCGGGTGCCTGGAACCCTGGCCTGCGAGGTCTGGGCCTTTCAGATGAAAACCACGGCTTTGCCCGCTTCTCTCACCGGTGATGATTGACACTGTTCAGCCTGCAGGAGCTCCAGACTCCTCCCTGGCCTGACATTACTCTACACTATGCACGCTAGGTAGATCTTCCTGGTGGCTGCGTCCACACCCTCAGAGAATTGAGTCCTTCCCAGTCTGCAGCCACCATTCCATGGGTAGGGGCTGTCACGTCCGTCCATTGACTAAGGCTACTTCGGATCAGTGCCTTCCACCTTTCTGGAACCCAGGCCTGGGGGGCCAAAGCAGCAGAAGCCCCCAGTCACCTCCCCTATGCACTTGGACCTGCCCAAAAAGCAATTTTTCTTAACTAGTAAGCCCCTCGCAATGGGGGCTTACAGAAACCAGGTGAGGCACAAGTCAGAGTTAGCTGCGCTGGCCGGCCCTCCAATCATCTGTTTGGTCAGGGAGCGACCAGATGGCCTGGGCCTGTTTGGCAGCCAGAGTTCCCAGGCCCAGTCATGGCAGCCAACGATGACCAGAGTGGCTATGCACTTTGGTAACAGTGCTCAAAAGGCTCTTTTCTTGAACCAATTACCAGATTGCCCCTTGGGGACTCCTCCAGTGCCCACTCTGGGTATCTGGTCATCATGCTGACCTGCGTACATTCATCATAACAATCATCGACATTGTTTTTACTGGTATTTACATTGTTTTTGGTGCATAGATTATGACGTCCAACCACATTGCATTTACTGGTACTTATTTTGTTATGCGTGCATATATCATGGGATAAATTGACATCACGTTTACCGATATGAACAATCCCATTGGCTCCTGAGACAAGCACATACACCTGATGTCTGAACCTGCGGTTCCTCTCGTATGGACAGGATTACTAGTGTAACAAAGCATCATCAACAGGGTCAAACTAACCTGTCTGAACAATCCAATGCTTGATGAATTCTTCTCTACAATGATAGAGCCAACATCAAAGCATCAAAAAGCGACATTGTTATGAATGCTTGGCCACCACAAGCCAGTCACCTCTGTGGTAACTTTTCTAACACCTCCCGCTTGAAAACCAAAACCTCAAAAGAATTGTGTGGCCCTCCTTCACAGTCTGTAATCACCCTTCGGCTCCATGGGATGTTTCTGTCCTCCCTGAGCTCACCTCAGGGCACCTGCATTATTGTTTGACACACACACTCAGTACAAGTCGGTGCAGATCACCTCAGTGGTTGAGATGCTCCCCCCCCCACACACACAGTGCAGATGTATGCACTCAGTGTATGTGTATGCGTGGGTATAAAACAGTTGCACTCTGAAATATAATTGGTTAGGTGTCAATGTAAAAAGTACTGCACATAAGTGAATTTGGATAAACATTGCTAAGATTGGAGCAGCTACTATCTTAGTCCGGCAGCTCCAAAGCACTGGTGCAGCTCAAAGCTTTAGAAGATGCTGCTTTTATTTGTGAAAGCACCAGACCCTGACTTTGTGATCATGTGCACCGGCTCCTAAACCTCTCTCTACAGGCAGGGGTGAGAGTCCTGTGTTTGCAAGGCTTGTTATGCAGTGTTTTAATTGTGTGTTTACAGGTGTTACCATAGAGACGACTTGATGAACACTGACTCCTTTCACTTTCGTTGAAGAGCGCCTCCTGGTCGCTACTCGTTGGTCATTGTTCTCTGCCTGATGCGCCTCCACGGAATTGACACCACAACAAACAAACCAAGCACAGGCAACGACGTAGGTCTGGATTGTTATTTATGTGGTATGTTGTAATTGTTGTGTGGAAAAAAGGTTGAAAAACCAGTGTGTGCTATATTTTTATTGAGATGCACAACATGTTCTACCTGTAATAGATATATGCAGCTACTTACAATATTGGAATAAAAATACTAAATTGCAATTGTAAGACTTTTAGTGAGGGAAAGGAGAATTAGGTTCCTTGGCTGAAGTGTTGCCAGTGCTCTCATTTTTAAATGTAATGGTGAAAACCATGTTTACAGTAGTGTAATGTTTAGAAAAATAAAGAGAAAGTAGCGAAAGAGCGTTATCACTAGTGGCATGTGTTACTGTAAGTAGGGTTGAAGTATTAGGAAGTGTTTAAGATTCTAGGACCCCAGTTTGATTTGAGTTAATGTTAATATTTTGGCTGTTTGGGTGGTTGTTCTGAGAGTGCTGATGTGCTGTAAGTTGTGGAAATAATAATGTGAATTGTGTTTGTTAATTCTTCTTCATGTTATCAAATTTAATCTAAACATAACGTGGCCCATTTGTTTGAACTGCAGCATTAGAACATATGTAAGACGTATGCACGGCGGAGGTAAATTATGTATGTTAGGCGTGGTTGGTTAGTGATGGTAGGTATTGTAGGTTAGGCATGATAGGGTAGGTGTGTTAGCTTAGATGTGATATGGTTGGCATGATGGGTTAGATATGGAAGGAAGATAGGTAAAGCATTTGTGGTACAGATGGTTGGTTAGGTATAATAGGATAGGTATGTGAGGTAGGTTATGTAAGGTAGGTAGATATGGTATGTTGGAGGGAAATACGCCATAGATTAATCCGAAATCTAAGCACCAGCGCTTCATGGCCAAGCCACAAATACGCTAGTTTTTAGCTACAGATAAAGCAACTGCTGCGGTTTAGAAGACGAACGTAATCTAGTTTACTAATGCCCGAATTTAGTGACACCAAGCTATGCTTGCCAGCTTTTCCAACGACAGATACCGGCCATGTATCCACGTTTTAAGATTTAAGATTATGCAACTTCCCGCTGACTCCACTTAAATAGAACTTTACGTAAAATCGTAATTTAGTGACACCAAGCTATGCTTGCCAGCTTTCCCAACGACAGATACCGGCCACTTATCCACGTTTTAAGATTTATCCTGTTTGGGGCTGAACTGCTGGCCCGACTCTGCTCCGCCGCTCTGCTTGGCCGGGTTTGACTCCGCTGAGTCTCCACCCGTGATACGTGGCACACCTGTAGCTGCTTCCTGCTTGGGGCTGTATTCCGGGCGGTGCTTTGCTCCCCCGCTTTGCTTGGCTAGGCTTGGCTCCGCCACACTGGGACTACATCTCCAATCAACCCTGGCTGTGGCGAGGACGCCGCAAACGCCATCCGTAAGCGCCAGGAGGTGCATAAAGGACTATTTGGGGCCGAGTCCCCTGTGACACCTCTATCCTGTTTGGGGCTGAACTGCTGGCCGGGCTCTGCTCCGCCGCTCTGCTTGGCCGGGTTTGACTCCGCTGAGTCTCCACCCGTGATACCTGGCACACCTGTAGCTGCTTCCTGTTAGGGGCTGAATTCCGGGCTGGGCTTTGCTCCCCCGCTTTGCTGGGCCGGGCTTGGCTCCGCCACACTGGGACTACATCTCCCATCAACCCTGACTGCGGCGAGGACGCCGCAAACGCCATCCGTAAGCGCCAGGAGGCACATAAAGGACTGTTTGGGGCCGAGTCCTCTGTGACACTTCTATCCTGTTTGGGGCTGAACTGCTGGCCGTGCTCTGCTCCGCCGTTCTGCTTGGCCGGGTTTGACTCTGCTGAGTCTCCACCCGTGATACCTGGCACACCTGTAGCTGCTTCCTGATTGGGGCTGAATTCCGGGCCGGGATTTGCTCCCCCGCTTTGCTTGGCCGGGCTTGGCTCCGCCACACTGGGACTACATCTCCCATCAACCCTGACTGCGGCGAGGACACCGCAAACGCCATCCGTAAGCGCTAGGAGGCGCATAAATGACTGTTTGGATCTTCGTCCCGCGGGACGCGCCAGGAGAAGCCAGGGACAAGGGCGGGTCCGTCTGTGGCCGTCAGGGGCTGCAGGAGGCTGGGCCGGGCCACCCCTCTAGGCCCCCCTGGAGGAGACTAATTGAGTTATGGAACTTCCACATATGTGGTAACCGTTATAATACATTGTAATCAGTCAAAGCTTGCCCCGATACTTGCCTGTCACTATTAGAAGTGTTTTTGTGGGGCCATATTTTGTTATTATCTCTTATTCTGTTTATTGTAAACGATTAGTTTAACCTATGCATGAGATTTTAATATTATCGGTAGATAGTCTTGTCTAAGCCTTCACAATGAGCAGCAAGGGCAAAAATAGTAAGCCCTTTGCCGCCCGCCCAATGACTAGACAATTAGCGGCAACGACCCGACCCTTACAGCCATTGATAAAATGCTTCAAAAAACAATAGGGGTAGTGGCAACAGCCATAGAAAATACTGAAAGGCTTCTTTCAATTACCCCTGCTATGCCCCCTCTTATATCTGTGGGTAATTGCTCCGTAGCCACAGCTAACCCCGCTGAATTTACGTCATTCCTTATGCCCTCTTTTTCTGATCTTCCTTGTGCTCAGACTGAGCCTGACGAAAATGTTTTAATAGAGGTTGCCCTGTCTCCATCTCCCCCGGCATGCATAAAGGCCCACAAACCCAAATGCTAGAATTAAAAAGCCAAAATTGGTTAAAGAATCGGCTAAGAGATCAGCATTAACTCCTGTTTATGTGCAGTCCGACCTGGGCCCTCCATCTCCTATCATAGGACCTCCTGTTTGGGCTACTCATCTAATAATTGATCTCCAGACACATATAGAACAGCTTATCAACACCCATTTTAAATCTTTGTCTTCTAGGATTGATAAACTAGTCTCATTGATAAACAACAAAGGCCTAGGGTGATCACATTCAAGCCCTTCGACGGGGAATACCGTTATTATAGGGGCTGCAGGAGTAACCAAGTCTGCTATTAAAGGCCCAATCCAAGATGCAAGTATTTGCCCTGACATCCGCACACTAGATTTGGCCCCTCAAAATATACCGAATCCTACAGTAGTCCCGACTGGTCTTGGTCTAACCACTGGCTCTAATCTGTCTTCAGCCGTATCGGGTGTGAAACAGCCTGGTTTACTTTCTATTCCAAAAATTCCCGGTATTCACAGTCCAGATTCGGGTAGGCCTTTACATAACCCTCCCCGGAAATCTGATGTAAACGGAACATTAAAATCTCCTCCTCGCCCACAGTTACCCCCAGAAGCGTCGCCGTATGTGGTGGTGCTCACGCGAGTACCTCCACTGGATAGTGATCGAGGGGAAACTTTCCCCGAGTTAAAGAATAAAACCATCTCTGGCTAAGCAGACATAGACCTTTAATGGGAGCCGGCCAGGGGGAGATCCTATTTGTGCGAAGAGTCAGTTGGCTGGGGACTAGACCCAAAGATATTTGTGGCGATTGTGTAATTATCAACTTTAGGCATCCTAGAGTAGCAGGACACATATTAGCTAATGGAGGGCCTTCTAAGAGGAGCACTATTAACACTTGTCACCTGGGGTATTTCTATTCTCGATTCCTTACATCGGGAAGGCCACAATCATCTCTCTCCCATCATGGTGGCAATGAATTCAACTACAACATCTCAGTGGGCAATAGATACAGTGCATTAAGCATCATAGATTGACCATTATCACCATCGCGTGCAGACGGAATGGTCCCGAAGCGGTCTAGGAGTCACGCTGTGGAGCGTTTGAGTATAGAGGAGGGGTCCCTTGAGCAGGTTGCTAGAACCAAGGTGGGTAGTGTAATTATACCCCCATCTTCCCAAACTTTTGGCCTAACAGGAGGTGAAAAGGAGTTGGACACTCGTATACACATAGCACCTCCACCTCCTAGCGTGTTCCAACCCCTCGAGGATTCCCCTGTCCACGTGGTGCCACGTAGACCACTAATCGGGTCTTGGAACATAGCAGGGATAGGATCTAAGCTGCATAATCCGGAATGGGGAGAGCTGATGGATAGTTACAACTTATGTCTGTTCCAAGAGACTTGGTTATTATCTGCGCCAGTGAGGGTAGGATATGCGTCTTTTTTATTCTCCAGCAGTGCAGGGACCCAGGGGAAGGCCCTCGGGGGGCTTATGCATTTGGGTTGCTTCCCATTTAGGTTGTTCAGCTAAGAAAATAGACTCTCATTGCCCGGACATCCTATGTATTATACTTAATTTTCAGGATGGTTTATCACTGGCAGTGATCAACATTTATTTACGTCCCCAACCGCACCAGATGGGTTTATCAATTTTGGATGCCCTAGAGGTTCACCTTCATTCTTTCCCCTCGTCGTATCATAAAATCATTGGTGCCGATCTCAACTGCCACTTTGAACCGCTTATGGGGATCCCCTCGGTAACCTCGGACGAGGATGAAAATTGGCTGATCCCGGACTGCACTATGTACCCAGAAAAGCGTTTACTGCCTTTGGCCCTTGCGATCAACAAATTGGTTGTTTTACATTCTCTAAGGGTTTGTAATGGCAGACTCCTCCCAGATGTTCCGGGTTTAAGCACTTTTAACAGACGAGGGAAAAGCACGGCTATAGCTTATATCCTGGTAAATGTAGAATTTTGGGCCAGATTGAGAGCTTTTTCTGTCATCCAAAGGGATGATAGTGACCATAACTTATTGTCACTAGAATTATTAAATACTCTGGGCCACCGTAACGAATTTGGGGGTGCTGAGATTACCAGTAACTCGAACTTGGTTATAGCGGCAGGTGGTAGACGAATTAGGTGGGCAAAGATCGCGTTAGCACCTGACAAGTTAGCGGAGCTATATTGTCATGTTGTACACTCTCTAACGGCGATCCCCCCCATTTCTATCTCTAGGGTTTGCAGTGCATTCACAAGATGCTTCTTGGCTCCCTGACTGGGTATTTTTATACCACTGATATTAAAAGGCAAAGGGTAAATAAGCGTGATCACTGGTTTAATAAAAACTGTAGGCTGGCAAAAAATACCCTGCTTAAGGAGGTAACATCGGGGTCCCAGTCAAGCATTAGAAATGCCAGGGAAGGCAGGCAAGATGGCCGCCGTGAGGTTGTGGTGAGAAGTCGCTCCAGATCTCTCTCCCAGAGATACCCTGATGGCTGTTGTATAAAGACTATATACTATATACTTCTCCTATGGATTTGACTATCTGGCTGCAGGCAGGACTAACCAGGATTTGTACAAAATACCCTACTTCTAAAGCCCAAATCACCCGGTTTTTCCTAAGATTAACTAAGTGGGAACGTGCAGTCCGTGCACAACTGACGAGGATGCCGGCACGATTAACGAAAGCTAATAAAGATAAGGAGAAGGATAAAACAAAAACGCAGCAGGATATACCAACAAATCAGCGAGAGACGGGTGACAGAGGCATTCATGCAGATCCAAAAAGAAGCAGCAATGATCTACCCCCGGGATCACAACAGCGGGGGTTAGGTGCCATACGGAAAGTAATACCTGCTCAAAGGACGAAGAGATTTGAGAAAACGACAAAACCAGAGGCAGCGGGGAAAGCGGAGAACGCTGAGGTACGTTCAAAACCAGACTCAGCGTTAGCAGAAAGCACCGATCGACCCCGTTCCGGGCAAGACCCGGAAAATTTCATCAAAGACACTTCTACAGGAGCAAGCCAAGGTGTAACCAAAGGAAAAGAAGCGATATTAAGGCAGCCTACCCTGAAGGAGGTGTTCACATCCAGAAAAAGTCCCCAGCCGGACACGGAGCAATCCGTGAGTATGAACGTCCTCGAGGACGCAACGGTAGACGCTCCCGGCGCGGAGGCATCCGTCGCTAGGCAACCCCGAGTCTTGGCAGCAGCACTCGCCAGTAGCTATGGCGGTGGCGGAGGTAGCACAGAAGGTAACGCAGGAGCCACAGCGATTAAGGTAATGCAACCCATATCCCTTAACAACAGCGGGCTGAAAGTGACAAAGGGGCCTAGTAAGAACTCAATACCGGACTCAATTGGGGGGTCATATACACCCGGGGCAGCTGGAAGCGCGGACATGATGGAGGCGCTTATACAACTAGAGGCTGAGATGGGCAGTAAAAGGGGAAAAGAAACAAACAATGATGCCACCAATCTTCACTCAGCAGGAAAAAGTGCCGCGTTGGTCGCAGATAATAAAACTTTGGGCCCAGAGAAGAGAGAGGGAGCCTCAGCCGATGGGGAATGTTTTTTCTCAGTGAATGAAGACACGGATATCACCCAGTCAAGCGACGACACCTCAGAGGAGGGGGAGTTAGATGGAGAAACAAGCTCTGGATCAAACTCATCTATGAAAGAGACCACGCAGAAAAAGAGAAGGGTAAAGGGCAGAAGGCACGGTGGAAGATCGGAATCACCTACAGCAGGGGGGAAGAAGCTAGATTGGGACTATTCTGCAACGTCGCAATCTTACTTAGAGGAGGGTAACTCACAGCCCTTAGATAATACCCCCATTCCTGCACAGTATCTGGCCCCCTTCGACATGATTTGCACCACACTTAAGCAGATGCAAGGGGAAGCATGGTCAGAAAGTCGAAGGGCTAGACAAGCCACAAAAAAAATCCACAATACCCTTAAGAAGGTCAATAAACTCTATGAAGGTGTCGTCGAGAGGGTGACTGAGGTGAAGGAGCGGACTGGAAAACTAGAGGATGACTTTGGGGCATGGCAGGATTTTAAACTGGAGCAGGAAAAACTGACTAGCGACTTGCAATGGAAGCTGGAGGAGTTCGAAAACCGTCAGAGGCGGAACAACATTCGCATTTTGGGTGTGGCGGAAGGAAAAGAGGGAGATGACATTATGCACTTTGTGGTTAACTTGTTGAGAGGTGCTTTCCCTGAATCACAGTGGGAATGGGAAAGAGAGATTCAACGAGCCCACAGATTCCCCTTTACCATCAGAAAAGGCCAAGGCGTCGAGGGGCAGGCAGGTCAACTGGCATTTCCCAGAGCCATCTTGATATATGTTGGGAATTACCTGCTTAGGGAGGAAATTATGGATAAGGCTAGACCTGACAGGAAAAGGTCCTTTGAGGGAACCATCTTCTTCGCCAGGCCAGATTTCTGCCACGTAACGGTTGAGAGAAGATGGAGACTCAGACAGCTTATCAAACCTTTTCAGGCCCTAGGGTCTGAGGCGTTTCTCTTATTTCCCGCAAGGCTAAAGGTGGTTTCCAAGGGTAGAACGAATATCTTCCTTTCCGAGATCAAGGCCCAACAGTTTTTAGAGGAGATTAAATCACAGAAAGGGGGTTGAGAAATATAGAAATGTTAAATGCCAAAGGCTTGGAACGCGATGGAGCGGGGTGTATGCACTGGTAGAGGAAGACTTTAGATATAGGTATATCGCCGACTGGATTATTATTAAGGGGATAGCACACACAAAAAGTGAAATACTTAAGATAAAGACATAGAGGAGGGGTATATGATGCATGGGGGGATAGGTGTAGGGGGGAGAGTGAGGAGCGATCCCCGCAAGCTATTGCGGCTACACATAGGTCTCACGGACCTATTTGCCAGTAAAGGGGGGAGGGGGGGGAGGGGGGGAGAGGACAGAGGGAGGGCAGGGTGGAGTCAGGGGGACTAGGGGGGGAAAAGAGGGGTAAAAACGAAAAAAAAGGTAAGGTAGGGTCTAAAAAGCAGCACAGGAGAGCACAGTCTATCGCGCAGGGAGTTCACATTATACAATACATACTAGACATAAGGGGGAGGTTACGTGATAACTATCAGATACACTTTCAAAGCAAAGTAATAGATCGAACAAGGTATGCAGAGTTGGACAAAATCTATGATGTATCTTAATGACTTGTAGGATTGCTACTATTAATATCTGTGGACTCAACGACCCGGGTAAAAGACTTAGGGTGGCGGCATTACTTAGGACACTTAAGTTGGATTTGGTTTGCCTCCAAGAAACACACGTTGAAGCTTCTAAGGGCTATCTTATGGACCACCTAGGATTTGCCGTGTTAGCAAATACTAAGCAAGGGACGAAGCATAGGGGGGTGGCTGTACTAGGGAGATCCACTGACGTGGAGGTGATAAGGAAAATGGAAGATCAATGGGGAAGGTGGGTAATAGTGGAAATACATTTTAAGGGGGAAAAATGTACCATAGTTTCTGTGTATGGTTCGACAGAAGATGACCCCGAACTTTTCCAATTTTTAGACACTGAGTTGGCACTATGGCCCGAACCAATTATATGCTGTGGGGACTTTAATATTCATGATCCCAGTAGTTCATTTGTACAGCCGGGGAGGATCTACGCAGGGAGAAAAAAGAGAACCCATAGGGCATTGTCAGATATGGTGTCAAATAATTCTTTAGTGGATCCGTGGATTAAGTTGAACCCAGGTATCGATGGTAGTACCTTCTATTCGGCCCCCCATAAGGTACTTGTCAGATTAGACTACTTTTTGATTTCAACTCCCCTGATGTCAGAGGCACAAATAGAAAAACAACCTCGAATTGTTTCGGACCATAGCCCTCTGATTTTAACTATTAGAATGGGTCAGACAAGGCGAAAGGATATGCAGTGGACATTTGATAGAGCCCTTTTGAAGGATGAAGGATACAGGGTCTACATGACTAATTGGATCAGGGCCTATTGGGAAATTAATAAAGGTACGGCTCCCCTGGGAGTAGTATGGGATGCCTTTAAGGCCGGGGTAAGGGGCGAGACGATGAGCTATGTGTTTTCATCCCAGAAAAAGACAAGACTTAAAATTAAGGAGGTTTACCAAAAGCTGTTAAGGATAGAGGAGGAACTGGTCCGGGATATAAGATATAAGGCACCAATAGAAGGTCATTTATTAAAAATAGTGGCTCTTAGGGCGGAGGCGGCAGAAAGCATCTCAAAAAAAGCAGCAGAGAATTACTTAACTAAGAGGGAAGTTGCTTACGAACTAAGCGAGAAGGTAGGCCACTTATTAGCAGTACGCACCAGACAGAGACTAGTAGCATCAGATATTGAGGAGATTACGGACGGGAATGGTATTAGGGTCACTGAAACGACTGAAGTAAGGGAAGTGTTCAGGCAGTTTTATGAAGAGTTATATACCAGGGGTAGGGGAGAATCTATAAGTGAGGTTCAAAGCTATCTTAGTGATATCATTCCTCCGGGTATATCTATGGAAGAAAAGGATAGGTTGGATTCCCCCTTTAGTCTGGAGGAATTTCTCACGGCATTAAGTATGTTACCATCAGGTAAAGCAGCCGGTCCAGACCAGCTCCCGGTGGAGTTTTATAAAGTGTTTTATCAAGCCATGGGAATGGACATGTTTTATGTCATGCTGGAAGCGCAGAAGGGGGACAAGATCCCTGAATCATGGGGGGAAGCGGATATTATTGTTATCTTAAAAAAAGGAAAAAATTCGACACTCCCAGGGTCATATAGGCCTATTACACTGATGAACGCAGATACTAAGGTGTACTCCAAGATACTAGCAATAAGACTTGCAGAGGTAATAGAGGGATTAGTAAGTCATACTCAGCATGGGTTTATTCCAGGCAAAGGCACTACACAACATATTAGACAGGTGATTACAGCCTTTGATGCGGCGGGTGTCCTGGGGGACCTTATTGCGGCACTCTTCTTGGACGCCGAAAAGGCGTTCGATAGGGTCTCCTGGGAATACTTATGGCAAACACTAAAGTGGAATGGATTGGGGAATAGTTTTATAACCGCAATGCAGACTCTGTATAAGAATCCATCAGGAAGGATTAGAGTTAATAGGGGTAAATCGGCAGCAGTTAGCATTGGGAGAGGGACTAGACAGGGCTGCCCATCTTCCCCATTACTATTTGCTCTTTACCTGGATCCATTGATAAGGAAAATAGAGGGCAATGTAAGGATTCCTCCAATAAGGTTGAATGGATGTGAGGTAAAGTCCTTAGCCTATGCCGACGACGTGGCCATTTTGATACCCAACCCCAGCATGGCCATAGGAGAAATTGAGTCCGAAGCTCAAAGATTTGGGCAAATATCGGGGTACAGCCTAAATAGCTCCAAAACGCAAATAATATGTAACCATCATATTGTTTTCAATGATCAAAGAGTCATCGATTCAGCGGTATATCTGGGGGTTGCAATTACAGCGGATTTAGACTCACTGATACAGAAGAACCTGGCGCCCCTGATGCTAAAGGTTAAGACGGATCTGGATCGAATGAATAATATGCATTTGTCACTAGTGGGCTGTACCAATGTTATAAAAATGCTAATATTGCCAAAATGTTTATATTTCTATAGGACAATACCGCTATGGTTTGAGGTGAAATGGTTTAAAGATCTTGACAATATGTTAAATAGATTTATTTGGGCCTATGGCAAGACCCGCAGGGCATATCGTTTCATGTCTCTGCCTAGAGAGAGAGGAGGCTGGGGAGCCCCTGATTTCAGGCTATATTACTGGGCATCTGCACTGCAATATATGCGTGGGCTGATAGGCGGGGGCGGTTTGGATGTTAGAACACTAAATGATTCGTCTAGGATATACTCCATAGTGTTGGGACCAGAGGTGGAGAATTCTTTTCTTAAATGTATTGACTTTGCATATTACAAAAGAACCAGGTTTAAGACAGTCCAAGCCGCAATTAAGATCTGGAATGCAGTGAGGAAAAAAATTGGTCTGGGCCGATATAACAGATACACCAGGTTGTATAAAAATGTCTCGCTCCCAATGCAGATTTTCTGGGATACCACAATGGCGGGCTGGATGGAGAAGGGGGTAGTGCAGATTGGGGATCTGAGGAATACGGAGGAGGCGTTTCAATTTATGGATTTAGTGAACAGGTTTGGATTAGACAGGAGGGATTTTTTTACATTTTTGCAGTTAAGAAGTTTTCTGGGGAATAAGCAGGGTGGGAGGATTGGGTTTGGTAAGGTAGAAATACTGGAGAAAATAAGGTTAGGGGGGGACTGCTCTATTAGGAGTTTCTACGCGAATCTGGTAGCAGGAAAACCAGATGATATGGATAAGTATAGCGAAAAGTGGGCAGATAAGCTGGCAGGTGAGGCTAGCTGGTTTAAAGAGTCACTGGACCTAGGGCGCACTCTCCTCTGCTCAGCGCCGCTGCAATCACAGCAGTATAAAACCCTCTACTCGCTATATTTCACCCCAGCAAAGATAGCAAAATGGGGGGGTACCGTAGGTACCACATGCCCAAGATGTAGTTCCCCTGATGCAGACCTAATCCATATATTTGCTGTTTGCCCGCAAATACAAACAGTGTTAAAAGATATAGAGAAGTTTCTTGATGCCTCCCTGAATATCCAGATTACCCTAAATCCCCCAGAAATATTGTTAGGGATAGTCACAGATACCAATATTATTCAGAGGGAGTTTATTTTTGTCGCAATGGCAGTCTTTAGGCTCTGCTTAGCCAGGGCCTGGCTGGATAAAACCCCCCCCGGAATGCAACTCTGGCTCGCTAACCTGTTTTCTACTTATAATCTGGAAAAAAATATATATGCTCGGAAAGGCAGAACAGGGAGAAAATTGGGGTTAAGGATATGGGACCCCATTATAAAATGGAAAGAGGGCCTGGGTTTGAGAGGTTAATTCAGGAGAGCTGGGATGAATTTGAGGCATCTGGTGTTGAAACTTGTGATGATATTAATTCATTGAAATAAGTAGGATGCTTTGATGAATATTATTTTTTCTTTTTTTTTTGGAAACGTTCTGATATGTAATATCTTATAAGAATCTAAATGTACTATTGGAGATTGTGCGATGATATGTGCTAACTGTGCAATGGTGAAATTGATAAATATATATATATAAAAAAAAAAAAAGAAATGCCAGGGAAATCTACAAAACTTTGATCAAGGAGGCCAGGTTTGGGTGGGAGGCCTCAAGGTGGGAAAGTATTAAAGCAGCCCTGGAAGCTCGAGACTTTAGGTCCTTTTGGAACCTTGTCCAAGTGGGGTCGGCTGAAGGGTTGTCTGCCATCACACCTAACTTTAGCGAAGAGGTTTGGCTGGATCACTTCAAACCTCTTTATTCACTTAGTAACTCTGAATCTCGAGTAGATCCAGTGACCCAAACAAGCATTTGTGAACCAGTACACTTGGAGGCCTTGCGCCTTGTTTGCCCACCCTGCTCCCTCCTTGAAGTTCAGGTGGCCCTCAAAAGTTTGACTCTAGGGAAAGCTACAGGCCTCGGTAGGATCCCAGGCGATTTATATCTTAGTGAACAAAAGGTCTGGGCCCCCTATATTTGGGTTTATTTTAACGCCATTCTACAGGGCTTGGAGATCCCCTCCAATTGGCTGGGAGCCAAAATTATCCCAATTCACAAAAAAGCTTTCCCTCTCGACCCGGCTAACTACTGCCCCATTAGTTTGATTGACGTCCTCCAGAAATTATTTTCCCGCTTTCTTTTATCAAGGTTGCAGAGCTGGATGGATGAACATCACATCCTGACCTCCCTTCAAGCGGGCTTTCGTGCAAAAGTTTCCACCATTGACCAACTGTTCAGATTACAGTTGGTCTACTGGAAGACGGTCACTATTGGGGCAGGTAGCTTGTATCTGATTTTTGTGGACCTTCGGTCCGCATTTGACCTGGTCGAAAGGGATAAACTGTGGGCAATCCTGCTGGAGATGGGTGCTCCGGCCTACCTGTGCCATCTATTTAAACGTATGCACCAAGGTACATACGCAAGGGTGAGATTTGGGAGATGTGAGGAGCTGTCGGCTCCGTTCCCGGTGGAAAAGGGAGTAAGGCAGGGGTGCGTTTTGGCCCCCACGCTCTTCTCGCTCTTCCTAAACGGGTAGATAGACCACCTATATGGAGCAAGAGATCTGGACTCTCCAAGTTTAGCGGGGCGGAAAATACCTGCCCTAATGTTCACTGATGATACCCTCTTATTGTCAAAATCATCTACAGGTATACAGCGCACATTAGAGGCTTTTTGCTCCTTTTGTAGATGAGGAACTTGGAGATTAACTTTTCTAAAACCAAGTTTATGGTTTATAACATCAATTTAGCCAATTGTCCCCTCCCTCACTTGGATGGAACTGCTTTGGACCGAGTGTCCCCCTTCGATTATTTGGGGGTCACATTAAATGATCGAATGGATTGGGGATCTCATATGGTTAAGGCTAACCTGAAGCTGGCCCATTCAACTGGCGGTATTCTAAAGGTTTTTAATGACACCTCTTCTAAGCTGTTGAGTCCGCCCATGGAAATGTATAAAACCCATGCGAGAGGGGGAGCACTTTACGGTGCAGAGTTATGGGGTCATGTCAGTGCTTCCCCCCTATCTCTCACTGAGAATAGTTTTATTAGGCGCCTTTTGAGACTCCCTATGAGTACCCCCTGACCCCCCTTTGGTTGGATCTGGGTTTGGTTCCCATTCAGGAGATTGTCTCAAATCGCCCCCTCCTGTATTGGAGACGCTTATGGTCGACCCCTGAGCTCTCCAGTTACAGGGAGGACCTAGGGGACCTTTTGTCCAGGGGGAGCAAGGGAAAAATTCCATGGCTAAACTACATCAAGCAACTTTGTTATGCTCTAGGTAGGGGGGACATGTGGTCGTCCCCCGAGGAGACCTGTGCCTTGTACTCCAAGAAATTTCTGAGTGTGGCTTTCAAGCGCTACCGTATGGAATATATAACAACAAATTCTTCCACGGGTAGGCTGACTGACACCTTTTTGGATATCAAAGTCCATCCTCATTTTGAGAAATGTTTGGATGATATCCAGCCATCCCTGGCCAAGAAACTACTTATTCAGTTTAGACATGGTTCATTGCCTCGTAGGGGCATTACACATAAGTGGTCAAACGCCCTACATACCACGAGTTCCTGCCCAGGTTGGGCGTGTGGCAGAGAGACAGATTTGCATGTCCTGCTCTTCTGCCCCTTTTACGGCAAGGCAAGAGCAAAATGGATCATTGAACTTTGTAAGTCTAGGGGGCTTAAGGACTACAGGGAGGTATTTAGAATTCTCAAATATGATACCACCCCCCTGATAGTGTTTGCGACTGCTAGATTTCTTTTGTCTATGTGGCACTCGAGGTGTAAAAAATTAAAATCTGAAAGTCCACAAACTATTGTTCCTGCAGTAGTTTAAATACTGTAATGAATGTGGTCTTCTATATATATTATAGTTAGGGATTGACCATTAGGAGTGCTGTGCCCTTTTTAATGTATCTAAAGAAATTTTCTGATCCTTTTTTGATTTTGTTATGAACTTCTTATGTGTCAGGACCAAAATGTATGATCTTTTAAATATATTCGTTTTTAGTTGTAACTGTGCTTTTTTTAATTGTAAATTTGTATATATGTCTTTTTGTGGTTTTTTACCGATAATAAAAGCCTTTGACTGACTGACTGAGATATGGTATGTGTTGGACATGGCCCTACTTAGGGGATTCCCCTAAAACATTTTGCTTTTTCTCCTCCTGTTTTTTGCTGATTCTCTTTTCGTGGCCTTAGGACTCTGGGCTCTTTCCCACTGTAATGCAGTGTGAAAGCGCGCGCGCCCTTCCTACACATGCTAGGAAGTGGTGCATACCTGATTGGTTTAGGTGTTGTACCTGTGAGTGCCCTTTAAAAAGGTACACCACATACCCAGGGCAGGCACTGCAATGGTTAATAGTGGAACACAGCACTGATTGTGCCGCCCTCCGGAATAGCCTGTCAAACATGTATGAGGTCTGCCATTGCAGGCCTGAGGGTGTGCAGTTACGTTTGGGCTCAGGTTGGCATTTCTCACTCATCAGCCAACCCTGAGTGGCCTTCCACTACCACTAGAGCACCTCTAGAGCAAGCCCTGAGGGAAGGAGCAAGTGGTAGCCGAAAGGCAGGGCAGGGCACATGGGTGTTCCATGCCCAGCTAGTGAAGAACCCCCATGTGGGTTTTCCCTACTTAGGAGTTTGGCTCTTTCCATGGCACACCACGGGGGTTTTGCTGATTCTCTGCTAGTACTCTTAGGGCTCTGGGAACTTTCCCACTGTAGTTGTCATGTGCAAGTGCACGCACCCTTCCTACACACGTTAGGAAGTGGTGCTTACCTGATGTTTTAAACATGTCTCAAGCCTGCAAATACAGGCCTGTGTGTGCACACTTGCATGTATGATGTTTTTACACATGTCTCAAGCCTGCCATTGCAGGCCTTAGGGTGCGCACTTGCACCTATGAGGTTTTTAAACATGTGTCAAGACTGCCATTGCAGGCCTTAGGGTGTGCACTTGCACCTATGAGGTTTTTAAACTTGTCAAGCCTGCCATTGCAGGCCTGTGTGTGCGCAATTGCACTTCTACTCAGCTTGGTCTTTCTTAACCACTGGCCCATCTTGAGGAGACCTTCCACTAGAGCTTTAGAGCTGCCCTAGAGTAATTCTTAAGGGGTGAAGCAAGTGGTAGGTGAAAGACAGAACAGGTGCACATGTGTGTTCCCTGCCCAGGTAGTGAAGAATTCCCAAGTGTGTTTTCACTACCTGTGAAGTTTGCTCTTCCCTTAGGTTAACATGGGGGAATAGTAGTTTGCAGTGGATCAGCCTCATAATGGTTCCTATCATTGGATTCACAATGACAAACGCTCCTCTGTGGTAAAGAGGGATTTTTCATTACTAGCTTAGAAATGCCACTTCCAGAAAGTGGGTATTTCTCTGCTCTAAAACTCTGTGTGCCTTTTAGTTTGACTCCAGTCCACACTGGGGGTTAGGGGAGCACATCTGTACATTCCCGAGAGACAGCTATAAACATTAGGCATTCAAGTGGAATGATAGAACTCTGCCATTTGAGGGCCTGCCTGAATTGATTGGGAGGAGATGTTTTGACTCTTGGCCTCTGGAGCCAGATCATGGCCCCACTAAAGATTAAGATCTGCATTCCACGTCCTCATGGCAGAAATGACTTAAATTTACGGGAGACATCTGTGATTAAAAGGGAAGCCCTCTGAACCCCCCAACTTCAAAGGCACACTACAGTATAACTAATGGTGCCATACTTCAGCAGGGTAGAGATACACATGTGGGGACGTGGGAGTGGACACCCTGGTCCTGTGTGGTGCACACTGCCAGAGGAAACTGTTGTTCACAAGATTGTTATGAATGCTTGGCCACCACAAGCCAGTCACCTCTGTGGTAACTTTTCTAACACCTCCCGCTTGAAAACCAAAACCTCAAAAGAATTGTGTGGCCCTCCTTCACAGTCTGTAATCACCCTTCGGCTCCATGGGATGTTTCTGTCCTCCCTGAGCTCACCTCAGGGCACCTGCATTATTGTTTGACACACACACTCAGTACAAGTCGGTGCAGATCACCTCAGTGGTTGAGATGCTCCCCCCCCCACACACACAGTGCAGATGTATGCACTCAGTGTATGTGTATGCGTGGGTATAAAACAGTTGCACTCTGAAATATAATTGGTTAGGTGTCAATGTAAAAAGTACTGCACATAAGTGAATTTGGATAAACATTGCTAAGATTGGAGCAGCTACTATCTTAGTCCGGCAGCTCCAAAGCACTGGTGCAGCTCAAAGCTTTAGAAGATGCTGCTTTTATTTGTGAAAGCACCAGACCCTGACTTTGTGATCATGTGCACCGGCTCCTAAACCTCTCTCTACAGGCAGGGGTGAGAGTCCTGTGTTTGCAAGGCTTGTTATGCAGTGTTTTAATTGTGTGTTTACAGGTGTTACCATAGAGACGACTTGATGAACACTGACTCCTTTCACTTTCGTTGAAGAGCGCCTCCTGGTCGCTACTCGTTGATCATTGTTCTCTGCCTGATGCGCCTCCACGGAATTGACACCACAACAAACAAACCAAGCACAGGCAATGACGTAGGTCTGGATTGTTATTTATGTGGTATGTTGTAATTGTAGTGTGGAAAAAAGGTTGAAAAACCAGTGTGTGCTATATTTTTATTGAGATGCACAACATGTTCTACCTGTAATAGATATATGCAGCTACTTACAATATTGGAATAAAAATACTAAATTGCAATTGTAAGACTTTTAGTGAGGGAAAGGAGAATTAGGTTCCTTGGCTGAAGTGTTGCCAGTGCTCTCATTTTTAAATGTAATGGTGAAAACCATGTTTACAGTAGTGTAATGTTTAGAAAAATAAAGAGAAAGTAGCGAGAGAGCGTTATCACTAGTGGCATGTGTTACTGTAAGTAGGGTTGAAGTATTAGGAAGTGTTTAAGATTCTAGGACCCCAGTTTGATTTGAGTTAATGTTAATATTTTGGCTGTTTGGGTGGTTGTTCTGAGAGTGCTGATGTGCTGTAAGTTGTGTAAATAATAATGTGAATTGTGTTTGATAATTCTTCTTCATGTTATCAAATTTAATCTAAACATAACGTGGCCCATTTTTTTGAACTGCAGCATTAGAACATATGTAAGACGTATGCACGGCGGAGGTAAATTATGTATGTTAGGCGTGGTTGGTTAGTGATGGTAGGTATTGTAGGTTAGGCATGATAGGGTAGGTGTGTTAGCTTAGATGTGATATGGTTGGCATGATGGGTTAGATATGGAAGGAAGATAGGTAAAGCATTTGTGGTAGAGATGGTTGGTTAGGTATAATAGGATAGGTATGTGAGGTAGGTTATGTAAGGTAGGTAGATATGGTATGTTGGAGGGAAATACGCCATAGATTAATCCGAAATCTAAGCACCAGCGCTTCATGGCCAAGCCACAAATACGTTAGTTTTTAGCTACAGATAAAGCAACTGCTGCGGTTTAGAAGACGAACGTAATCTAGTTTACTAATGCCCTAATTTAGTGACACCAAGCTATGCTTGCCAGCTTTTCCAACGACAGATACCGGCCATGTATCCACGTTTTAAGATTTAAGATTATGCAACTTCCCGCTGACTCCACTTAAATAGAACTTTACGTAAAATCGTAATTTAGTGACACCAATCTATGCTTGCCAGCTTTCCCAACGACAGATACCGGCCACTTATCCACGTTTTAAGATTTATCCTGTTTGGGGCTGAACTGCTGGCCGGGCTCTGCTCCGCCGCTCTGCTTGGCCGGGTTTGACTCCGCTGAGTCTCCACCCGTGATACCTGGCACACCAGTAGCTGCTTCCTGCTTGGGGCTATATTCCGGGCGGTGCTTTGCTCCCCCGCTTTGCTTGGCTGGGCTTGGCTCCGCCACACTGGGACTACATCTCCCATCAACCCCGACTGCGGCGAGGACGCCGCAAACGCCATCCGTAAGCGCCAGGAGGTGCATAAAGGACTGTTTGGGGCCGAGTCCCCTGTGACACCTCTATCCTGTTTGGGGCTGAACTGCTGGCCGGGCTCTGCTCCGCCGCTCTGCTTGACCGGGTTTGACTCCGCTGAGTCTCAACCTGCGATACCTGGCACACCTGTAGCTGCTTCCTGCTTGGGGCTGAATTCCGGGCCGGGCTTTGCTCCCCCGCTTTGCTTGGCCGGGCTTGGCTCCGCCACACTGGGACTACATCTCCCATCAACCCTGACTGCGGAGAGGGCGCCGCAAACGCCATCCGTAAGCGCCAGGAGGCGCATAAAGGACTGTTTGGGGCCGAGTCTTCTGTGACACTTCTATCCTGTTTGGGGCTAAACTGCTGGCCGGGCTCTGCTCCGCCGTTCTGCTTGGCCGGGTTTGACTCCGCTGAGTCTCCACCCGTGATACCTGGCACACCTGTAGCTGCTTCCTGATTGGGGCTGAATTCCGGGCCGGGAATTGCTCCCCCGCTTTGCTTGGCCGGGCTTGGCTCCGCCACACTGGGACTACATCTCCCATCAACCCTGACTGCGGCGAGGACGCCGCAAACGCCATCCGCAAGTGCCAGGAGGCGCATAAAGGACTGTTTGGGGCCGAGTCCCCTGTGACACCTCTATCCTGTTTGGGGCTGAACTGCTGGCCGGGCTCTGCTCCGCCGCTCTGCTTGGCCGGGTTTGACTCTGCTGAATCTCCACCCGTGATACCTGGCACACCTGTAGCTGCTTCCTGCTTGAGGCTGAATTCCGGGCCGGGCTTTGCTTGGCCGGGCTTGGCACCACCACACTGGGACTACATCTCCCATCAACCCTGACTGCGGCGAGGACACCGCAAACGCCATCCGTAAGCGCTAGGAGGCGCATAAATGACTGTTTGGATCTTCGTCCCGCGGGACGCGCCGGGAGAAGCCAGGGACAAGGGCGGGTCCATCTGTGGCCGTCAGGGGCTGCAGGAGGCTGGGCCGGGCCACCCCTCTAGGCCCCCCTGGAGGAGACTAGTTGAGTTATGGAACTTCCACATATGTGGTAACCGTTATAATACATTGTAATCAGTCAAAGCTTGCCCCGATACTTGCCTGTCACTATTAGAAGTGTTTTTGTGGGGCCATATTTTGTTATTATCTCTTATTCTGTTTATTTTAAACGATTAGTTTAACCTGTGCATGAGATTTTATTATTATTGGTAGATAGTCTTGTCTAAGCCTTCACAATGAGCAGCAAGGGCAAAAATAGTAAGCCCTTTGCCGCCCGCCTAATGACTAGACAATTAGCGGCAACGACCCGACCCTTACAGCCATTGATAAAATGCTTCAAAAAACAATAGGGGTAGTGGCAACAGCCATAGAAAATACTGAAAGGCTTCTTTCAATTACCCCTGCTATGCCCCCTCTTATATCTGTGGGTAATTGCTCCGTAGCCACAGCTAACCCCGCTGAATTTACGTCATTCCTTATGCCCTCTTTTTCTGATCTTCCTTGTGCTCAGACTGAGCCTGACGAAAATGTTTTAATAGAGGTTGCCCTGTCTCCATCTCCCCCGGCATGCATAAAGGCCCACAAACCCCATGCTAGAATTAAAAAGCCAAAACTGGTTAAAGAATCGGCTAAGAGATCAGCATTAACTCCTGTTTATGTGCAGTCCGACCTGGGCCCTCCATCTCCTATCATAGGACCTCCTGTTTGGGCTACTCATCTAATAATTGATCTCCAGACACATATAGAACAGCTTATCAACACCCATTTTAAATCTTTGTCTTCTAGGATTGATAAACTAGTCTCATTGATAAACAACAAAGGCCTAGGGTGATCACAGTCAAGCCCTTCGACGGGGTATGCCGTTATTATAGGGGCTGCAGGAGTAACCAAGTCTGCTATTAAAGGCCCAATCCAAGGTGCAAGTATTTGCCCTGACATCCGCACACTAGATTTGGCCCCTTAAAATATACCGAATCCTACAGTAGTCCCGACTGGTCTTGGTCTAACCACTGGCTCTAATCTGTCTTCAGCCGTATCGGGTGTGAAACAGCCTGGTTTACTTTCTATTCCAAAAATTCCCGGTATTCACAGCCCAGATTCGGGTAGGCCTTTACATAACCCTCGCCGGAAATCTGATGTAAACGGAACATTAAAATCTCCTCCTCGCCCACAGTTACCCCCAGAAGCGTCGCCGTATGTGGTGGTGCTCACGCGAGTACCTCCACTGGATAGTGATAGAGGGGAAACTTTCCCTGAGTTAAAGAATAAAACCATCTCTGGCTAAGCAGACATAGACCTTTAATGGGAGCCGGCCAGGGGGAGATCCTATTTGTGCGAAGTCAGTTGGCTGGGGACTAGACCCAAAGATATTTGTGGCGATTGTGTAATTATCAACTTTAGGCATCCTAGAGTAGCAGGACACATATTAGCTAATGGAGGGCTTTCTAAGAGGGGCACTATTAACACTTGTCACCTGGGGTATTTCTATTCTCGATTCCTTACATCGGGAAGGCCACAATCATCTCTCTCCCATCATGGTGGCAATGAATTCGACTACAACGTCTCAGTGGGCAATAGATACAGTGCATTAAGCAACATAGATTGACCAATATCACCATCGCGTGCAGACGGAACGGTCCCAAAGCGGTCTGGGAGTCACGCTGTGGAGCGTTTGAGTATAGAGGAGGGGTCCCTTGAGCAGGTTGCTAGAACCAAGGTGGGTAGTGTAATTATACCCCCATCTTCCCAAACTTTTGGCCTAACAGGAGGTGAAAAGGAGTTGGACACTCGTATACACATAGCACCTCCACCTCCTAGCGTGTTCCAACCCCTCGAGGATTCCCCTGTCCACGTGGTGCCACGTAGACCACTAATCGGGTCTTGGAACATAGCAGGGATAGGATCTAAGCTGCATAATCTGGAATGGGGAGACCTGATGGATAGTTACGACTTATGTCTGTTCCAAGAGACTTGGTTATTATCTGCCCCAGTGAGGGTAGGATATGCGTCTTTTTATTCTCCAGTAGTGCAGGGACCCAGTGGAAGGCCCTCGGGGGGCTTATGCCTTTGGGTTGCTTCCCATTTAGGTTGTTCAGCTAAGAAAATAGACTCTCATTGCCCGGACATCCTATGTATTATACATAATTTTCAGGATGGTTTATCACTGGCAGTGATCAACATTTATTTACGTCCCCAACCGCACCAGATGGGTTTATCAATTTTGGATGCCCTAGAGGTTCTCCTTCATTCTTTCCCGTCGTCGTATCATAAAATCATTGGTGCCGATCTCAACTGCCACTTTGAACCGCTTATGGGGATCCCCTCGGTAACCTCGGACGAGGATGAAAATTGGCTGATCCCGGACTGCACTATGTACCCAGAAAAGCGTTTACTGCCTTTGGCCCTTGCGATCAACAAATTGGTTGTTTTACATTCTCTAAGGGCTTGTAATGGCAGACTCCTCCCAGATGTTCCGGGTTTAAGAACTTTTAACAGACCAGGGAAAAGCACGACTATAGATTATATCCTGGTAAATGTAGAATTTTGGGCCAGATTGAGAGCTTTTTCTGTCATCCAAAGGGATGATAGTGACCATAACTTATTGTCACTAGAATTATTAAATACTCTGGGCCACCGTAACGAATTTGGGGGTGCTGAGATTACCAGTAACTCGAACTTGGTTATAGCGGCAGGTGGTAGACGAATTAGGTGGGCGAAGATCGTGTTAGCACCTGACAAGTTAGCGGAGCTATATTGTCATGCTGTACACTCTCTAACAGAGGTTCTTCACCTCTTGAGCTCTAATGGCGATCCCCCCCATTTCCATCTCCAGGGCTTGCAGTGCATTCACAAGAAGCTTCTTGGCTCCCTGACTGGTTATTTTTATACCACTGATATTAAAAGGCAAAGGGTAAATAAGCGTGATCACTGGTTTAATAAAAACTGTAGGCTGGCAAAAAATACCCTGCTTAAGGAGGTAACATCGGGGTCCCAGTCAAGCATTAGAAATGCCAGGGAAATCTACAAAACTTTGATCAAGGAGGCCAGGTTTGGGTGGGAGGCCTCAAGGTGGGAAAGTATTAAAGCAGCCCTGGAAGCTCGAGACTTTAGGTCCTTTTGGAACCTTGTCCAAGTGGGGTCGGCTGAAGGGTTGTCTGCCATCACACCTAACCTTAGCGAAGAGGTTTGGCTAGATCACTTCAAACCTCTTTATTCACTTAGTAACTCTGAATCTCGAGTAGATCCAGTGACCCAAACAAGCATTTGTGAACCAGTACACTTGGAGGCCTTGCGCCTTGTTTGCCCACCCTGCTCCCTCCTTGAAGTTCAGGTGGCCCTCAAAAGTTTGACTCTAGGGAAAGCTACAGCCCTCGATAGGATCCCAGGCGATTTATATCTTAGTGAACAAAAGGTCTGGGCCCCCTATATTTGGGTTTATTTTAACGCCATTCTACAGGGCTTGGAGATCCCCTCCACTTGGCTAGGAGCCGAAATTATCCCAATTCACAAAAAAGCTTCCCCTCTCGACCCGGCTAACTACTGCCCCATTAGTTTGATTGACGTCCTCCAGAAATTATTTGCCCGCTTTCTTTTATCAAGGTTGCAGAGCTGGATGGACGAACATCACATCCTAACCTCCCTTCAAGCGGGCTTTCGTGCAAAAGTTTCCACCATTGACCAACTGTTCAGATTACAGTTGGTCTACTGGAAGACGGTCACTATTGGGGCAGGTAGCTTGTATCTGATTTTTGTGGACCTTCGGTCCGCATTTGACCTGGTCGAAAGGGATAAACTGTGGGCAATCCTGCTGGAGATGGGTGCTCCGGCCTACCTGTGCCATCTATTTAAACGTATGCACCAAGGTACATACGCAAGGGTGAGATTTGGGAGGTGTGGGGAGCTGTCGGCTCCGTTCCCGGTGGAAAAGGGAGTAAGGCAGGGGTGCGTTTTGGCACCCACGCTCTTCTCGCTCTTCCTAAACGGGTAGATAGACCACCTATATGGAGCAAGAGATCTGGACTCTCCAAGTTTAGCGGGGCGGAAAATACCTGCCCTAATGTTCATTGATGATACCCTCTTATTGTCAAAATCATCTACAGGTATACAGCGCACATTAGAGGCTTTTGCTCCTTTTGTAGACTGAGGAACTTGGAGATTAACCTTTCTAAAACCAAGTTTATGGTTTATAACATCAATTTAGCCAATTGTCCCCTCCCTCACTTGGATGGAACTGCTTTGGACCGAGTGTCCCCCTTCGATTATTTGGGGGTCACATTAAATGATCGAATGGATTGGGGATCTCATATGGTTAAGGCTAACCTGAAGCTGGCCCAATCAACTGGCGGTATTCTAAAGGTTTTTAATGACACCTCTTCTAAGCTGTTGAGTCCGCCCATGGAAATTTATAAAACCCATGCGAGAGGGGGAGCACTTTACGGTGCAGAGTTATGGGGTCATGTCAGTGCTGCCCCCCTATCTCTCACTGAGAATAGTTTTATTAGGCGCCTTTTGAGACTCCCTATGAGTACCCCCCTGACCCCCCTTCGGTTGGATCTGGGCTTGGTTCCCATTCAGGAGATTGTCTCAAATCCCCCCCTCCTGTATTGGAGACGCTTATGGTCGACCCCTGAGCTCTCCAGTTACAGGGAGGACCTAGGGGACCTTTTGTCCAGGGGGAGCAAGGGAAAAATTCCATGGCTAAACTACATCAAGCAACTTTGTTATGCTCTAGGTAGGGGGGACATGTGGTCGTCCCCCGAGGAGACCTGTGCCCTGTACTCCAAGAAATTTCTGAGTGTGGCTTTCAAGTGCTACCGTATGGAATATATAACAACAAATTCTTCCACGGGTAGGCTGACTGACACCTTTTTGGATATCAAAGTCCATCCTCATTTTGAGAAATGTTTGGATGATATCCAGCCACCCCTGGCCAAGAAACTACTTATTCAGTTTAGACATGGTTCATTGCCTCGTAGGGGCATTACACATAAGTGGTCAAACGCCCTACATACCACGAGTTCCTGCCCAGGTTGTGCGTGTGGCAGAGAGACAGATTTGCATGTCCTGCTCTTCTGCCCCTTTTACGGCAAGGCAAGAGCAAAATGGATCATTGAACTTTGTAAGTCTAGGGGGCTTAAGGACTACAGGGAGGTATTTAGAATTCTCAAACATGATACCACCCCCCTGATAGTGTTTGCGACTGCTAGATTTCTTTTGTCTATGTGGCACTCGAGGTGTAAAAAATTAAAATCTGAAAGTCCACAAACTATTGATCCTGCAGTAGTTTAAATACTGTAATGAATGTGGTCTTCTATATATATTATAGTTAGGGATTGACCATTAGGAGTGCTGTGCCCTTTTTAATGTATCTAAAGAAATTTTCTGATCCTTTTTTGATTTTGTTATGAACTTCTTATGTGTCAGGACCACAATGTATGATCTTTTAAATATATTCGTTTTTAGTTGTAACTGTGCTTTTTTTTTATTGTAAATTTGTATATATGTCTTTTTGTGGTTTTTTACCGATAATAAAAGCCTTTGACTGACTGACTGAGATATGGTATGTGTTGGACATGGCCCTACTTAGGGGATTCCCCTAAAACATTTTGCTTTTTCTCCTCCTGTTTTTTGCTGATTCTCTTTTCGTGGCCTTAGGACTCTGGGCTCTTTCCCACTGTAATGCAGTGTGAAAGCGCGCACACCCTTCCTACACATGCTAGGAAGTGGTGCATACCTGATTGGTTTAGGTGTTGTACCTGTGAGTGCCCTTTAAAAAGGTACGCCACATACCCAGGGCAGGCTCTGCAATGGTTAATAGTGGAACACAGCACTGATTGTGCCGCCCTCCGGAATAGCCTGTCAAACATGTATGAGGTCTGCCATTGCAGGCCTGAGGGTGTGCAGTTGCGTTTGGGCTCAGGTTGGCATTTCTCACTCATCAGCCAACCCTGAGTGGCCTTCCACTACCACTAGAGCACCTCTAGAGCAAGCCCTGAGGGAAGGAGCAAGTGGTAGCCGAAAGGCAGGGCAGGGCACATGGGTGTTCCATGCCCAGCTAGTGAAGAACCCCCATGTGGGTTTTCCCTACTTAGGAGTTTGGCTCTTTCCATGGCACACCACGGGGGTTTTGCTGATTCTCTGCTAGTACTCTTAGGGCTCTGGGAACTTTCCCACTGTAGTTGTCATGTGCAAGTGCACGCACCCTTCCTACACACGTTAGGAAATGGTGCTTACCTGATGTTTTAAACATGTCTCAAGCCTGCAAATACAGGCCTGTGTGTGCACACTTGCATGTATGATGTTTTTACACATGTCTCAAGCCTGCCATTGCAGGCCTTAGGGTGCGCACTTGCACCTATGAGGTTTTTAAACATGTGTCAAGACTGCCAATGCAGGCCTTAGGGTGTGCACTTGCACCTATGAGGTTTTTAAACTTGTCAAGCCTGCCATTGCAGGCCTGTGTGTGCGCAATTGCACTTCTACTCAGCTTGGTCTTTCTTAACCACTGGCCCATCTTGAGGAGACCTTCCACTAGAGCTTTAGAGCTGCCCTAGAGTAATTCTTAAGG